>NC_138105.1:44236028-44836028 GCF_964146895.1 Miniopterus schreibersii | reverse complement strand
ATTTTAGTTAATTCAAATTTAAATAGGCAAGTATGGCTAGTGGCTGCCATATTGGACAGTAGAGATCTAGAAGACTTTCATATATCTTTGATGACCATTTTATCTTACTCCAAATTCAGGGCATGTGGTCAGACAATGGAACAAAAAAGATTCATTAAGTTAACTGTAGAAGATTTGAAATTGCGCATACTCCATTTAGACATTAGATATGTAGGTGAAATATATGAGTAAACTATATTTTTCTTTCATTTAAACATGTTTTGACTTCAAATAATGTTTTTTATTGTGGTAAATAAATATAGCACAACACTTACCATTCTATCCACGTTTTGAGTGGAATTGAGGCCATTCGCATTGCTGTGCGCCGTTGCTCGCAGCCGGCTGCAGAGGCTCTCAGCTTCCCCAGCCGAGACGCTGCGCTCGGCACAGCCACCCCCCCCCCGCTGCCCCTGCCCTTGGCCGTCGCCAGCCTACTTTGTCTCCAGGAGTTTGACCACTGTAGGTACCTCTTAGCAGTGGGGTCATGTAGTATTTGTATCTTTATGACTGGCTTACTTCCCTTAGCTTAATGTCCTCATGATTCGGCCACGTCGTAGCATGTGTCAGGATTTCCTTCCTTTTTAAGGCTGAGTGATAGTCCGTTGTATGTGTACCGCGTTCTGTTCACCCATTTTCTGCCCATGGATGAACAGAAGGTTGTTGCCACCTTTTGGCCTTTGTGAGTAATGCCGCTATAAACATTGGTGTCCCAGTGTCTGTTTAAGTCCCTTTTTCAGTTCTTTTGGATATGTACTCAGAAGTGGAATTGCTAGATTATGTGGTAATTTTATGTTTAACTTTTTGAGGAACTGCCATAACAAGTAAGTTTTTAGTATTTATTTTTCATGATCAACATTTGCTAAAGACTATTTAAGACTTTTGCTTTAAGTTTCTTTGACTTCCTTTTCTTCCCGCAACCCCAAGTAGTTAATGTTTTTAGCATATTAAACTTTGCAGAATTTTCCACTCATCACACCCCAATTTATTTTTATATTTTATAAGCATATATTATACTCAGCATTCATTTGAAAAATGTGGCCTCTTTCTTATGTTCTAAGTATGGTAGGTACTTGATGTTTTTGAAAGAATGTATCACTTCATTACTTAGTACTGTTTACATAAATATACATGATCAATTCACAAAGCTTTCTTTTTTATATATAACATGTCTAGCCAATTCTTTTTTTTATTGCATTTATAGGGGTACATTGGTTAATAAAATTATATGTTTCATGTGTACAAGTCTATAACATATCATCTGTATATTGTATTGTGTGTTCCCCACCCCTAGTCAAGTCTCGTTCTGTCCTGTCACCATTTATCCCCCCATCCCCTCTTCTACTTCCCCTTACCTTCCTTTCCCTATGGTAATTACCATACTGTTGTTCCACAAAGCTTACTGAATGTTAAAAGCAAATGTGATAATATTTTATGTAGCCATTCCATATCATAGTGCTAAGTTCTGTGGCACAGTGCAGTGTGATATAGTAAACAAACAAAAAGCCAAAGCCAAATAAATATGGCTTTGATTCCTGGCCCTGAAGTCTACTATTTGCATGGCATGAATCTGCATGAAACTCTGTTTCCCCCCTGTATAGAATTGGTAATCCAATGCCCACCCCATAGAGGATTATATGAGGTATATTGCATGTTAAGTGCCTAGATGGTCCCTACCCCATTATAAGTTCTCAGCAGGTGTTAGTACCTTCCTTTGTGTTTTTCCTTGTTAAATCCCTGGGTTAGGACACACACAACTATAAAAAGAATATGAATTGCTGATTGCATCATAGAAAGAATAATAAAATATAGCACTAGAGGAGCTATTAGAGACTGTTTCCTAGAGGGCACATCCAGAGTTCACCGTAAAGTGAAGCCAGAACAATCAGAAAACAAGAATAGGTCATTAATTTATTCATTTTTCAACAGCTTTTCACTAAATCCAAATTATGTAATAAGGTTAAAAACGAGTTGAAAGGCCCTGCCCTCATCAGCTGGCGCTGACTGCCTAGTGGGGATATACGGGGAAGTAAACAAGGATAATGCGCTGTAGTAACTGGGGCCCGGGCAAGCGCACTGTGTGTGTACAGGCGCAGAGGAGAGGCACTGAGGCAGCGCGCAGAGTCCAGGCATGTTTTCCGAGAAAGGAGAGGCTGGAGCTGTAGATTGAAAGATGAGTAAGAATGTTGGATAGAGCCATGAGCAAAGGATATCGACACAGAAGAAGCCGCAGAAGCTTCCTACACACGGGTGAAGGAGATCGTGGCTGGAGAATGAAGTGAACCCAAGGTGACAAGGTGAGAGAGAGACAGGAGCCAGACCACAAAGACCTTCAGTGCCATCAAAAGTAACTTAACTGTATTTTAAGGCACCAGATTGAAGGTTGAAAGTCGGTTACATAATCACATGTATATTTTTTAGGCATGTCTAGAAGAAGATTGAACAGATAAGAACTGAAAAGTGCCCAGCCGGGCGTGGCTCAGCGGCTGAGCGTCGACCTAGGATCCGGGCGATCAGGGTTCGATTCCTGGTCAGGGCACATGCCCAGGTTGCAGGCTCGATCCCCAGTCAGGGGGCGTGCAGGAGGCAGCCGATCAATGACTCTCTCATCATTGATGTTTCTCTCTCTCTCTTCCTCTCTCTGAAATTAATGGGGATATATTTGGAAAAAAAAACACAAAAAAACTGAAAAGTACCCATTGGGTTATCCTGAGTCCTTGGTGACCTTAGAGAAAGGAACTTAGAAGGTGGAGACTATGCTGTGAATGGAGATGAACAAATAAACACAGTGGGAGAGAAAGTTACTGAAGGCAGAATTTTTAATGGCTTTATTGAGATTTGGCTCACATATGATACAATTCACCCATTTAAACTGTCCAGTACAGGAGTTTTTAGTATATTCACAGCTTTACAAGCATCTCCACAATCTAATTTTAAAACATTTTCATCACCACAGTAAGAAACCCCATACCCATTAGCAGCCACTCTAAGGGAGATCTTTTTATTTTTTTAGGATATAGATTTGCATTTATTTATTTTACTAAAAGCTTCCTAATCCCCAAACCCCTTTCTGGATATTGGGAGAGAGGTCTGACCCTTTCCTTTCAAATGATATTTCCTTCTATGGGGAGAGGTGTAATCTAAACTGTTTTTTTTTTTTTTGTTTTTTTTTAAACTTTACGAGATTCTTTTTTTTTAATGGATAGATATTTAACTATGTTTCTTTGTTTATTGAAAAGATCCAAAAAGAGGAAAGGTGTCATGCATACAGGAAAGAAATCCCTGTGAGGAAGAGGGCAGGAACAAAATCCAGAACACAGACAGACCCTGGGCAGCAGGGAACAGTAGTGCCTTGTCTGAGATGAAAGAGAAGAGGTTAGCCTGGGGACCGGTATAAGCAAAAGGACATGAATTGGGTGGAAAGGCAACAAGATTATGAGGGCTTGTATCAAGGCTGAGATAATACTTACGGACATGCCAAACACAGTGATGGGTGTTTAATAGATTCCCAGTAATGAATAAATAATTATTTCCTTTCCATGTGGTTTCTCTCTGTTCTCGACAGCAGGATAAGTAGGTCCCTTCTCTCAGGGAGCTCACTTTCTAATGGGTGCACAGAAAATCAACCGTAAAGAGTAATTTTATTTAGTGATAAGTGATCTGAAGAAAATAAGGCTGGGTGAGGGCATTCAGGGTGACTTGGGAGTAGGCACTGCTTCAGAGGTTGCTCACAGACTGCCTCTTCCTTCATGCACACTGTTTCCTTCTAAACTTTGCGAGCAGAGTAAAGCTATACCGGGAGACCCAGCGAGGCAGGTCCTGCTGCTCTAACCCTGGCCAGCCGCATGCCTCTGACCTCCCAGGCCTGGGCAGCCTCCAAGTCAAGTCTTGTCACAGGCCTCCTGCCAGATGTAAAACTACCACTATTGCCATCTCCTTTTACTCCCCACCTCCATCGCCAGGCTATACTATCTTGTCTTCAAAATCCTGTTCCTTTAAATGCTTTAACATCTTCAATAGCAGTAAGTTTGTTCATATATTTTACTTATATTAAGACATTATTTCTGCAAAATCACACAATGGTACCAGCATAGATTTGTGACTTTTCAGTATTAAAAGCAGACTAGATTAGACTTATTTCTGTTCAGTAGCTATATATTATATATTTCTGTTCACTACTACATTTTTAATTTAATTTGGGACACTTAGGTGTGCACATAGTCATACCCAGAGGCAGGTTGCCCACGTACAAGTCATGTCCTCACTTTCTACTTGGGGAAAGCTCTATTCCTCCTGAGAAACTTTTATTCTCGACTGAATGGTTAATGCATATGGCATAGTAAGTGATCATAAAAATAATCTCTCTATAAAAAAAGCATTAAACGAAAGAAATAATAAGCATAAGAGGACAGAGAGTAATCAGAGAAACAGCCTGCAGCACATTAAACTTTTATGTTGTTTTTAATTTTTAGAAAACAGCTGGCTTATCAATATACAACAATGTCTGCATTTGCATATATCACACAGCAGAAAGAATTATTTTTCGGGCAAATATACTAATTTTTTCAAATATCTGTGACCTCCAGTACCTTCCCTTCAGCTGTTTATACTAACAGGCTCTTTATTCCTTTATTTCTCTGTCTCATCGGTACTATTTCTTTCCTTTTTTTTCCTGTCTTTACCTTTTTTAAAAAAAAACCTGCTCTGTTTTCCTACCATTACATTCTTTTTCCTCTCTTTTTTGCATTTTTAAAAAATTGAGGTATAATTGACATACATTATATTAGTTTCAGATGCACAACATAAGGATTTAATATTTGTATATATTGCAAAATGATCACCATAATAAGTCTAGCTAACTTCCATCACTGTACAGTTACAGTTTTTTCTTGTGATGAGTACATATATTCTTTTATAAACAAGGTACAAGAAGTAATGAAAGTTTGTTATTTTCTGATTATTAATTCCACTGCATTTGGTTTGACTCTCTTACCTTCCTTCACACTTATCAAATCTATGGCGATCTTATGAAGCCTGACACCACTGGGAAAAACACACTAAAAAACAAGGAAAGAAGAAATTTAAAAAGAGAAAAAAAATAGAATAAATAATTTAAATCAGGATCAGATATGAGTAAGAATAAATATTTTTATTAAAGGAAAAAACCTTTTAAAATCCAAATTCACAAAATAAATACATGATGAGCATTAATTTTATAAAGTAATGTAACATAAGCCTGTTCCTTAAGTTATTCCTTTAATATATTCAGAATATAATTGTATTTACAGGCATGGTTTCTAGAACAATTCTGTATTCTTATCTAGAATGCGCCTATCAATTCTCATATAAATGATATTTGCTACATGCGAAAGTTGAGAGCTCAGTTACATAGCCCTTATTATAAAACAGGTCATTGATAGAGTTTTAGCAGGTCAGAAATAAGTTTTTAAAAATTGTATATATAGTGATGTGCTCTGAGTGAGATGTGCACGCTATATATACCAGTACAAAGCAGAGCAGTCTATCCAGATTAGGGGAGTAATAACTGCCTACATAATTCTTAAGAAATGAGGAATGAAGTAGGTGAAGCAATAGAAAGTGTAGAGGAATTGAAGGCGGAGAGTGTAGCATGTGGGAAGGCAGACTGTAAGGCCCACTCACGGGAATGAGCCATGCGGAGGTGGAGAAGCCTGCGGAGTTGGTGATGAAGAGCAGCTCCGTTGGCGGCATCACCAGATAGTGTATGGAAACGATTTATGTCTGTCATTCAGTAGGCTAAGCCACCATCGCCATCGCTACTCCAGACTAGCATTGGTAGACCTGGTCACTTTTTTCTATCCTTACCTGCCTACAGTCCACTTTCCACAGACCGCCAGAGTGACAGTTTAAAGTGTGTATCAGATCATGTCACTCTCTACGTAAACCTTCCTTGCGTGTCATGCTATCTCTTCCTCGTTTGTGTGCCCCACCACTGACCTTTCTGTTCCTATTCATGTGAAGGTTGTCATTGGCTTAACACCTTTTTTTTTTTTTTTTTAATATATCTTTATTGATTTGAGAGGGAGGAAGGGAGAGGGAGAGAGAGAGAGAGAGAAACATCAATGATGAGAGGGTCATTGATGGGCTGCCTCCTGCACACCCCCTACTGGGAATCGAGCCCGCAACCCGGGCATGTGCCCTGACCGGGAATCGAACCATGATCTACTGGATCCTAGGTCGATGCTCAACCGCTGAGCCACGCTGGCCGGGCAGCTTAGCACCTTTTTAGAATAGGCGTTCTCTCCAACTGTCCCAGATTTTCACATGCTGGCTCCTTGCCATGTATGCCTCAGCTTAAAGGTCATCTCTTCAGTGAGGATTGTCTTTGTACATCCAATCTAGTTATCTTTTTGTCACTAATTTTAACTTAATTTAGAGCTAAAGCATGTGGTATAGATTATATGGATTCTTTGAAATCTGTTGAGACTTGACTCACCTTGAACTTAGTCAGTTTTTATAATATGTGTAGTTGAAAAATAGCTGTTCTACCGTTTTTAGTAGAGGCCATTTTACAGTAAGATAGTGAACAAAGAGAAGTGAGGAGTATATTTGAAGAATGTGATTTTTTATTATTAATATTAATCATTGTTCTGTGCTGTATTTGACCTTAAACTAAAGAATTCCGTATTGCTATTCTTTGTGCCTTCTTATGCTCTTGTAATCTCCTATCTGTGCCCTCAAGCTATCAGTTCTCACTTCTTGTTACTGTGTCAAGCCTGTCTGTCTACCCTTCAGGCACCCGTCCTTCTACTCTACAATTTATTATGTCTTACATGTGATAGAGAAACCAAATAACTAGATTTGGTAGAACTAAATTAAAGGTAAAATAAATAGGTTTTGATTACTTTACCAGATACAAAAACATAAACTACAGTAATCAAGGCAGCATGTTCTAGTGAAGGAACTGAGAGATTCAATGGAGCAGAATAGAAATAGGCATATTACATATGAGAGCATATAATAAAGGTGGTATTTTAAATCACTGGGAAAAGGCTTTCTTATTCAGTATGTGATGTAAGACAGCTAGCTAATTGTTTAGAACATTAGTTAATTTAGATCCCTTTTTCACATCTTAAAGTGAAAGAAATTACAAATGAAATACATATATTTATTTGGAATAAAGAATACATTATAAAAAGTGAAACTGTAACTTAGAAAATAATATAACAGTAGTTTTATAATCTTGAAGTGAAAGCTTCATTTTGTAAGGCTACTATCAAAACCAAAAGCCATTAAGAAAATTGATATATTTGGCTACATAAAAACTAAAGTTTTTGTACATCCAGAAAAACAACAAATAACAAAGTTCAGGAACAGATAATCCACAAAAGATAAAATACAAACCACAAATAAAAAGTCGTTCATCCTCACTAGTAATCATTGAAATTAAGTTTAAAATTCAACAGAATGTTTGCCTGTGGGATTATCTAAGATTTAAAAAATGAAAATTCCTAATGTTGGTTAGAAAACAGACATTGTTATATATTTGGTGAGGGTGAGAATAGGTTGAGTCTTTATAGTAATCTGTATCAGTTTTTAAAATATTCATGTACTTAGCACTTAATTGAAAGGAATAACTGAGCAAGTATGCAAAAAAAAAAAAAAGGTTCAATTATATAGTTTCTAAAAAAAGAAAACCAAAAAATCCCCCAACACACATAACCCTGGCCTGTGTGGCTCAGTCGGTTGGCACTGTCCTGGGCACCGAAAGATTTCTGGTTGGATTCCCAGTCAGGGCACATGCCTGGGTTGTGGGCTTGATCTGGTAGGGGGCGTGCAGGAGGCAGCTGATCAGTGTTTCATTCTCACATCGCTGTTTCTCTCCCCCCCCCCCAAAAGTCAATAAGATCTTTTTAAAAACAATACAGAAATGTCTAACAGTAGAGAACTGGTTTAATAAATACTGGTAAATCCATAAAGTGGAATGCTATAGTAGCACCAGAAATACTGCTATATAGGTCTGTACGTATTGCTATGGAATTATATTTTGCCATATTACAGTGAAAAACAAATTATATTATGAAATATAAGACACAGTTTTATGTGTACATGTGCATATGATTTTGTAGCCAAAGGTGACCATTATCTTTGGTTAGTGAGATCGTGCAGTTGTTTCATTTGCTGCTTTCTGTTTCACTTTAAAATCAAGGGGGAAAAGCCAATCTACAACTCTTTTTCTCTTTTGAAGGGAAAGAGTCTCTGCTTAAAAATCGGAACGTGCGCTTCACGTTAACATGAGGATAAGGATCCTGACTTTGTGTTTGCTGTTTAGAGGTCTCTCTGATTGTTTTCTGGGCTTTAGCCATGTCTGAGTTGCCAGGATAGTGACTTTGTACAATGATTTTCATGTGACTTTGATAAAGATGAAGGAATTTATAATTTCTTAACTTTTATCTCACTCAGAAATCAGAGTATCTCCAGTCTCCTAATTTCCTATTTTACTCACTGAGCTATGATTTATTTCATACTTTTTAGCTATTTGAGTTTATTTCTTCATTTTTCCCATCACATTTGAAGACCAAAAAGGTCACATCCACTGTTAGGGAAAATATCTTAGATATATCACTGTTAATTGTAGTTCTTGTTATCTTTTTCTAAAAGCAAGAAGGCTTTTGTGCTAAGATTTGTGAATTTTACGTCTTTGGGTTCCCTACTTAGTGGTGTGAGTGTAATTAAATAGTTACACAAAGGGCCTTAAGAACTCATTTATCAAAGTAATGAACGTTAACCGTATAAAATTCAAATAATATGAAAGTACAAAGTAGAACTGGAAAGGCCCCACCCCCAAATTTGGACTTTGTTAACTAATGCCAGAGTCACATGCTAACATCAGCTGTGACGGTTCCTGTGTAATGTGCTCGGATATATACAGAAAAAGCTCTGCCACAGAATTCTTCGCCTTTTGCTAATGCTTGAAATTCCACCATCAGAGATAATTTGGTTACATATCTTGCATGTGTTGTTTTTTAAACAGTCCTTTCCAGTCATTCAGCTGTCTGTGCACAGGGTTTGTAATAGGTTTTGACGAAAGGGACAGTACAGACTGAGCACAGAGTCTGAGCAGCCATTGTGTGGGGAGTACGTCCTGGGGCGAGCCTGGGTTGGAAGAGAGGTGGGGTTCAAAGGCTCAGGATACACTGCAGGTAGATGTTGCTCAGGAACAACTTTAATATGAACAATATTGTCTGTGCTCTTTCATCGTGTCCCTTCCATAAGTCCTTCCTACATTTCCTCTGGAAGCATCGTTTTCTCCTTTACTTTTCAAACAAATAAAATGTTTATGTGAGTTCAGAAATGAAAGACATTAGTATCCCTTTTAAAATGGAACTCAGCTCTGTTTACATAGATGGGCAGGGAAGCAGGGCAGGAGAGCAGGATGTTGCTCAGTTTAAAGGATTATATGCAATGGGTCTCAACATGAAAGTCAGACCTGAAATTTTTCCCTAAGTTGTGTTTAGTGTCAGTGGCTGGTTTTCCCTCTTCTAAATTTATCCTTCCAAACGCTGTTTGAGCAACACATAATCACTCTGGGAAGGTCTGTTTTCCAAAAGCAGCAGCAGCAGTGTTTAAGTTTACATGACCTCAGCTTCATGACAGCAGTAGCAAATCAGATATCTTATCCAAGGAAAAGCATTTTTGGCTTAGAACTCAATCACTCTCATGGTGGGAGTCAACAGCTTATTTCAGCTCTGACACTATTGCAGAACACTGGCTGCAGTGAATCTTTCAGAAAGCATAAACACAATTGGTATTTATAGCATTGTTAACATTTGTTAAATAGTTGGGGGAATGGTCTGCAGCCCAGTTCAAGCAGGTGGGGCAAGAGTCTCTGTTACTGCAGTGAGATTTAAGAGGACAATAGGACAACGGGGTTGCGATGGCTGCAGCATCAGAGTAAATTAGAAGCACTGAATGCAGTAAGTTCAGGTTTCATGCAGCCACAAGTCAAAGTGTTAAAAAAATAATGCTGAAGCATCTCTGACTAAAAGTGTGTTACCCAGATGGCATATTTGACACAGTGCAGGGCAGGAACTGTACAATGAAAAGCCAAATAAACCGTAAGGATTAGTCAAGTTTTAATTGAAAACCTACCGAAAAAATACCTTGAAATTATGCCAGACTTTCTTGTATATCAAAACCACAATAATCAACGTTTCCCTTAGCCAACCAAATGGACATCAAAGTTGTCAGTAAAGCTAATCTTTGTTTTTTGCTAGTTATTGTGCCTATTGCAGACTTCTTAGTTAAATAGTCCTAGCTGCATCCAATAGTCTACATCCAAGGACATAGAGCAAAGTATTAATATTATCATTTTATTTCCCTATCAACCATCCAAGGAATCCTGAGCCATCCTATTATGCTGATGATTTCTGTCATGAACCCCTTCTTCAGGCGCCATCTTCATTTTAATGATTTTATTTTTATTTTTCAGGACATTATATTACATTTATAATGGTTTCACTGCTGATTATTTTACTTTTTTAAATTCTTAAATGTATTGGGGTGACATTGGTTAATAAGATTATATAGGTTTCAAGTGTACAATTCTGTGATACATCATTTTAAATCGAGTGCATGAAAAGTAGTTTCAAATCAAGTGACTGAATTTTGTTCTCTAAATTTTAAACTAAATACAAGCTTATAGAAAGATTAAGGTGGACAAAAATTGCATAGACTTGAAAAATCTATATGATTGTTTGCAAGTATGACAGTTTTCTAAATGTTCAGAATAACAACTTTGTTTTCTTTTATTTCTACCAAAGATGAGGAAGTTTACTTAAAATATAATCACTGTGTTTCCTTTCATTACTGATGCAAAGAAGCAGCTGACATTCTATTAGTATTTGGGAAACACTTGCGTCAAGTGCACATTTTTTAAATGTTAAGTATTATTAAACTATGTAATAACAATAAATTTGTTCCCACCTCTTTCTGTCCCTGTCAGTACTGCGTAACTGGAGTGTGTGTGATTGCGTGTGTGTGTGTGTGTGTGTGTGTTACATTTCACTCTCTAAGGTACCTGAGGTTAAGGATCCTGCCACCTGATTTCTTACTGTAGTTTCCTCATTTCAGTGTTTTCATACAGTGGCTTACAAATATTGTTGAGAAAATAGACTAGATGATTCTTACCAACTGAATGGCCAAATGACTGCTTCTTTCCATGACATAGTTTAACCATATTTGCCTGGTTTTAAGAAATAATTTAAACTGCTAAATGCAGAAAATCAACTCCCCTGATTTTATTTTTCTTTAAGAACTTTCCACTATGTTTCAGTGTGTTTGCCTCTCAGCATTGGGAAGTTCTTTGAAGCAGCATTCCACTTATTTTTCTAGGCAGGCTGCTTTATCTACTCATTTCCAGTAGCTGGAGATGGAGGTGTTTTGAATGAGCACATCAATGTTCTAGACAGAGATACTGTTTGAAATTATCCATGAACACAGTGCCGCTGAACATTATTGAGTGACATTTGTTTCTGTTGGTTATGTCTGCTCTGACTAGCTGGTTTCTTTCAGATTGGCAGCTGGGATTATGCTACAGTGGATGGACAGCTGCAAGAAGTGGAGATTGTAGTGAGGTTGGGCTGTGCTTCGATTTAATGTCCATGGAATGTATAGGCTCAGTTAAAGGCACTAATGGGAAATATGTGAATATTTTCCAAATTTATAATTAGTTTGTTTTACCTTAGTAACTTCCATAATACTATAGAGATGTTTAAGTAAAAATACTACTTTTTCACCCTAATTTTCCCTTTCCCTTGAATTCTTATCACTGCATTCTTATTTTTTAATGTTTTACTGTATTTTGCAAGCTACTCTTTCTCTTTGCTTTTTGTGTACTCCACAGCATCATGACGACATTTTTATGCTGCCAGATACCTGGTGCCTTATGAAAAGCATATACTTTACTTATAAAATTTATATACCTTTCTAAATATTTAATTTATACTAAATAATGGTAAAATAGTGCTAAAACTAATGGCTCCTTGAAATCTGATATAAATAAGTTAGGAAATGCGTTCAAAATAAAATTAACTTTATAGCAAGGTCTACTGATTTCACAGTTATGACCAGTTTATCAACTAGAATTATTCCTAGATGGTTAAAAATTACTTCTCGCCCTATCCAGTTTGGCTCAGTAGTTAGAGCATCAGCCAGAAGACTAAAGGGTCCTGGGTTCAGTTCCATCCAAGGGCATGTACCTCAGTTGCAGGCTCGATCCCCAGTTCCAGTTGGGGCACGTGCCAGAGGCAACCAATCAATGTGTCTCTCTCACATCGATGTTTCCCTCCCTTCCTCCCTCTCTCTGAAAAGCAATGGAAAAAATATCCTTGGGTGAGGATTTAAAAAAAAAAGTACTTCTGGCTACAATATGAATGGAAAAATTAAACTTCATAAAGCTGTATCAGATGTTGACAGATTTTTCTTTAGATTTTTAAAGTTTTTTAGTTTTAGAAATTTTTTTCAAAGTGGAAAAGTTTTTGTTATTCTTTATTTTTTGGCTTCACAGATGTGCTTTGTGTAAGAAGCCAAACCTCACCATGAATAGCAACTAATAATAGTTTGGTACAGTCTCTTCCAGATTTTACATGTGTGTATCCACGTATGTGTAAAGATTTCTTGGTAAAGAGTGTCTCTAGTTTCTCTTTATTAATTTTTTAATTTTATGTGAACTCACATAACACATGTGTATGTGTTTATATTTTTAAATATATAAATGAGATCGCACACTATATTCTTTCATAATTAGGAATTTTTCTTCTATCAGTATATTACAGACTAGTTTTCATGTCAGGTATATTCAACTCAACTCACTCATTTTAATGACTGCATAGTATTTAATTATCATAGATTAAGTAGCTTTTCCCTAATTTTTACTGTTATAGGATGCCATAATAACCACCTTTGTGTTTAAGTCTTTTTGCATTCATCTTATTCTTTCCTTATGAGAATTTGTAGAATTGGAATCAGTAGCTCAGTCTTTATTTGAAAACATAAAACCTGACCCCTAACTAAATTCTTGTTTTTCTCTATGTCTAATTTCTGAAAGTTAAAAAAAAACTTTCAAGTCCAAATTTACATAGATTTCTCTTCAATTTAACTTATTTCTTCACTATGGCTTCTTTCTCTATGGATTATTTTGTATATTTTGCTGATTAAATACTATCTCATCTATATTTTGAACATTCATCTGAGTTTTAAATATTCCATATGCTAGTATATCCATTTTTTTCTGATAGGCTATTTATCGTTTACATTTATGCTTTAAAAGTTTGAATTCTTTTTTTTTTTTTCATTTCTACGGCACTTTGAATATTTACATTTCAACATTAAATGATTCCGTTTAAAAAATTTGAGTTAGGCATTTATACTATTTTTAAAAAAATTTTCCAGACGGGCGTGGCTCAGGGGCTGAGCGTCCACCTAGGATCCAGGCAATCGGGGTTCGATTCCCGGTCAGGGCACATGCCCGGGTTGCGGGCTCCATCCCCAGTCGGGGGCCTGCAGGTGGCAGCTAATCAGTGACTCATCATTGATGTTTCTATCTCTCTCCCCCTCTCCATTCCTCTTTCTGAAATCAATAAGAATATATTGGGGAGGGAAAAATTTGTGCCTTTATTGCTCTGACTACTAAAAAGTAACCTTGTATTTCATTTCAAGGTTAAGAGTTAGTCTGCCACCATCTCCAGCATATAATGACTAAGTAGTCATATGAGTAGTGTGCTTTTTAAATTCGATGGTACCAAAGCTAGATGTCACAGCGGCCCCACGTGGCACTGGGGCTGGTCAACTAGAGCATTGATCAGAAAGCTTTGAGTGGGAACCTGTCGAATATTCAGCAAGATGTTTCTCTAGCTTAAGCTCAAATGTGGGGGGGGGGGGAGGCAGAGAAATACTGGCACAAGGGAATATGATGCGTATCACAGTAGAAAGCCCTGGTGGTCTTAATGCGACTCTAAATATTAAAATGCCAATGGACTCTGAAAGCCAAATATGAAGTTTTGTTTGAATTTTTAAACATTGCCTGGTAAAGATTTTCTCTAGACTCTTAAGACAGCTTTCTAGAACTTTTTTGGTAATGTCAAAAAATTTAAATATATTAATAAATGGCATGTTTTTTCTTAACACATTTTTTTAGTTTCCCTATCCCAGTTTTATAGTGCTTTTAGATGTAAATATATAGGGGATAAAATTCAATTTCAGAGTTGTGTACTAAAAAAAGCAGTATGCATGTGTTTATTTTAACTGCATCCATATGTTTATAATTTCTTCCCCAAACCCATCTTAAAATAAAATTTTACAACTTTATTGTTGGTTACTAAGTGTTGTATTGAGTTAAATTGTTTCCTCCTTTAAATTAAAAAGACTAGTTCAGAGAGACTAAAATAGTCATTATTAAATTGAAGCCAAGTACTACATTGTCACTAAGCCAAGTCGGCTTTCCTTGACTTTTCTTTCTTTTCTTTCTTTCTTTCATTGAATCTAGTGAGTGTATCTGTGTTCTCTCTTAGATATACTGTCTTTTTCTCTGTATTTAGCTATAAAATCATGCGAGTATGCAGTAGTTGGCACAGAAAACAATAGAATACACAGCTTGTTGAAAATCTTTTCATAATATTTCCATTTGGAAATCCATTAATAAATTCTCTAGGTAATATTTGAGATGCTGTTTATAAAATATAAATAATGTGGTTTTACTGGAATGTCTCGAGGTATTTGCATAGTCTTTTTTATTGCTACGTATTTCAACATCTGGAATGCTGCCTTCTGAATTCAGGTTTTATTATAGAAAGTAGTAACAGGCTATTTACAGAAATAATTGGGAATTGATGAATAAGAATGTTACATAATAAAGGAAGCTTTTTAGTAGAAATGTTTAATAGAATGTTTTATTCAATGCTGGACTGCTCTGTAATAGTGGTAGAAGTGTATCTCTTAGCTGTGTCCCGCTGAATTATGTTGACTTGGATGGCCATTCATTTATTAAGTGGATTGAGCACCTACTGTGTGTCAAGCCCCTAGAAGCACAGAAATACTTGGCAGTCTCTGGCCTCAAGGAGATTTCCAGTCTAATTGATAAGACAGATATGAAACCAGTATTTAGAATGTTAGATAAGTAGGTAGTAGGAGCCTATGCACATTGCTCCAAGAGCAGCAGGGAGGGAAAGCAACAGTCTGGATAAAAGCAGGAGAGAGCTCCCAAAGAATGAGAAGGAGGCAGCCACCCAGAAAGGGAACAGGCAGAACAGGGAGAGAGCACAGTACATACAAATGCAGCACAGCCCCTTACATCTCATTATAGAGCGTGAGAAGAGAGTGGCAGGGGCTGGGCTGGAAACATAGGCAGGAGCTAGGTTACTATTATTATTCACCTTAACTGAGTAGTTGGTAACATGTATTAAATGCTTACTTAACCCCAGCCAGCCACTGTGTTAAGTCTTTTATGTATATGCTATAAGAGTAACATCAGACACTTTACTAATGACTTACAATGTGTGAGGAACTGTTCTGTTTTATGTTATCTCATTTAATCTTCACAACAACCCAATAAAATACCCGCTGTTATTATCACCATTTTTAGGTGAGGAAACTAAGGCATAGGAGGTTGAGTGACTTGCGCAAAGTCACTCAGCTAATGTGGGACAGAGCGGAGGTTGGAACTGAGGCGGTCTGATTCCAGTCTGCACACTTAACCCGTGCTGTGGTGCTACCACGATAAGGAATTTGGATGGGAGGATTTTCACTAGAGAAGGTGCCTAATCAAATTTGCAACGTTAGGATTGAACATCTCCTTGCAAGTCTAGTTGCCTCTAGCCCCCTATGAAGGCTGCTGGCTGATGTTTATAACTTTGGCCATTGTTGGATATTCTTTCTCAGTAGGGGTAAAAAAATAAACTGCTTAAAGGCAGGAACACTGTCTTATTTTTCATGTGGCCTAGACTGAGCTCCTTTAAGGTGACAGAAGGCCAAATGTGTTTATAATTATTGAAGTTAACTAATGGGTGCACTGGGATTCATCATCCTATTCCATAATAAATATAAATGTTTAAAAGATAACACCCAGCACTAACACTCTCTAGGCAAAGGAGAGTTCATTAAAGACAGTTTAGGCATTTGGTAGAGTTCATTTGGCTACCCTATTACCAGCCCAACTTCCTAAACCTTACGCCTATGTGTTTCCTGTGATTTCAAACCTACCTTTGAAATTTTCTGTTGCTCTTCACAAAAGGCTAAAGCAGAAAGTGAAGTGATAAGCAAAGTTACCTGAGGGGCTTTTTTCAAATCACACATATTCCCCCAGGATTTCTGACTTGGCCCTTAAGAATCACTGCTTTGCTGAGACACCGGAGTGTTGTCATATCCCGCCGGTGTTCTGGCTGAAGAAATGAGAATTAACTGCCTTCAGTGATATCTTTCAGAGCTTCCCTGAAAGACTCTTTTGGTCTCTTTGTAATAGTAGCTATCAGCCTTTCCATATCACTTCCCATCCTCCCCCGCACCCCCATTTTGCCCTCATGAACTGTGCTCATCTCTCAAGCTTGGTTTTATCCCAATATGACCCTAGATGAGGCATAAGGGTCTGGGCACGGTTGCTATACAGTAGGCACTTGGTAAACTTTTTTGTTGTATGAATACTAGGTGCAAGGTACTGTTCTGCCTGCTGCACACTACTGCAAAATATGTTATTCCCACCCTATGTCTAGTTGCAGAGACAGATTAGTAACCTGTTAAAAGTTAACTTTACAAGGAAGCCTGAATCAAGCGTGTAATCAGCAGTATGAACAGGCTATAAGATTTGGGAAATGTTCACCAGCAAGGCGGAGCTTAAGCAGGGTGTTTTAGAGATGGTAGGTCTTAGCAAATTAAAGATGAGGGTGGCCATTTAGGAAGGGCAGTGGCATGAGAGAGAATACAAGGTAGACATGGCTGGTTATATTTGTGGAAGAAAACGAGCCTCGCTGAAGAGGAACCCGTGAAAGGGAGTTGGATGAAGGAATGAAAGTTGGAGAGGTAGGAATACCTTCATTGCCTAGCAGCAGGCCTTTATCTTTTAAGTGCCGGGAATCAAGACATTTGATCAAGGGAATATTGTAAAAAGGAGAGTTTGGGCAACTTGGTTGCCCTGAAGGACAAACTAAATAGAGAAAAACAGTGAGTAGACTATTGCAGTACTCAGTACCTGAAATGGTAAGGAACCTGGATTCAGAAAGGAGCGATGACCATGAGGAGTTTTATAAAAGAAGTGATTGGGTCTGGTGACTGATTTTATATGAAAGAAAGAGGTAAAACTTTAAAATGTCAGAAAGATTTTGAGCATAAAAAAATGAAAAGTCTAACTCTTGACTGGGGAATGCTAGAATAAAAGTAATTTTTCTAGATTTCAGATATGTTAACCCTTTGAGGTCGTTTGTCTACTCTCTGCCACCAAAGCTTTTTTACTGTTCCAGTCGTATGTCTGCTCTCAGCCAGCACAGCAAGGAACCGTACGAATCTTAACTCTATTCATTCATGTATCAGTTCATAATTTCTCTGAAAGCTCTTAATTCCGACCAGTACGACACCCATGTCCAAATTTAATACGACCGCAAAGGGTTAATTTCAGCTGTGCTGAGACACACGCAGAGTATACATAGTCGGGCATCAGGCATAAGTGTAAGTACACACTTCATAAAACCTACAGTCCTCTGGTTTTAGATTTGGAAATCGTCCGAACAGAAATAAGGTTTGAAGTTATGGCAGTAGAAAGGTTTCCAGGACAGAAAGTTTAGATTGCAAAAATGGGAGCACTAACAGAGAACTCACATTGATGAGTTTGTCTACAGCTGAGAAAGAGCAGAAGTCAGCAAAAGAGTAAGGGTGGGATAAAGGAGAACCAGGCCAGTGTAAGGGCATGGAAGCCCCAGAAGAAAGAACATGGACCAGGGGCCGGTCAGCAGTGGAAACTGCGTCAGAGATCAAGCTGAATAAAAAAAGGCTAGTGAGTCTAAGAAACAGTGAATTATCAGTCCATGGTATAAAATGTGACAGTAAAGATTTGAGATTATAGTCATTTCCTTACAGTCTTATTCCATACTTTCCACATTTGAAAAAGCCTTTTCTATTACATTTTTATCACCAGCAACTCAAAGGTTAGTAAAGAAATAAAGCATTTGTGTCTAAGAATTCTGTAGTATTTTTAAGATATCTTGAGGACTTGGAAAGAGAATTATTTTTTAACCTATGTGGGATAATATAGCTCATATTCTGTTATGGAGACAGAACAGTCAGACCTCTATATTACATGACTTGAAAAAGTCTTTTCCTCAAAGAGGTCCATAATGTGCAAACCATATTAAAATGTTAAGACTTTTTTTTTTAAGTGTTAAAAAGAGGAGATTGGTATTTTTGAACATTTTCTCATCATATTTTTTCATTCCAAGTCAATGTTAAGTGCAAAGCAGGATATGTAGTATTAAGACCAATTACATTAAATTTGTATCTAGAATAGAGGTTTATATGCAGTAATGCCTGTATTCCTAGTTTCTCTACAGTAGTTGGCACCATTGACCACTCTGTCTTTGGAACTCTCCCTGTCCTGCTCCCCACCCCCAGATCCCCCTCTCTATTGTCTTTATTACTTCTTCATATCATACCCTACACCTGAGTTTCCCAAGTTCAGCTCTGGGTCCCCGTGTGTGTGTGTGTGTGTGTCTGTCTTGTATTTTCTTCCTGGAGTTTAACCACTAGGTTTCAAACTGCTCTCAAGAGCCCTAAGATTTTGCAGAATCATCTCAGGAGCTGCTGATGAGGAAGCTTATTAAAGCTTTTCCCACCTTCAGAGTAGAACAACCTTTTCTGTATGTTTTTTATATATTGGCGTTTCATGTAAGATTTCATTTGAAAAAGTCATTTCTGCTGCTTCACGTTACACACATATATACACAGTGAGAGGGAAAGACTGAATACCATTGACTTACATTTCTCTTGTATGAATGATGCCCAGGTCAATGCCCCCGATCTTTCATCTCAGAGCCAATCTTGGGCTTTCCTTGTGCGTTGGACATCTCGGCCTGGAGAGATGGCTATCACTGCTACTTCAGATTCCACGTCTGACATACAACGTGCTGTCTTTCTCCTGCTGAACTAGTTCTCCCTAACAGAAACCTGTATTTCCATTCATTGCTTTACTACTCTCTCAAATATGCAAGTTCAAAAGGAAGCAATTAGTATTTTCGTTTTTCTCCTTTTCATTGCTCAAAGTCATCAGTCTCTAGGGCATGTTGATTTTTCCTTGGGTCATGGCTCGCATTTTCAGCCCTTTCTTCCAAATACCACAGCTTCCACCAGGATCGAGGTATACAGTTCATTATGTTTAAAGTGCTCTCAGAACCTCCAAAGAGATCTGTCTCTGGGCACTTAGCCCTGCAGTGTATTTTGAAACCCAGAACTAGATTTCAGTTTTCTGAAATAATGTGTTCATCATTATCATCGTAAACTCCTGAAGCATTCTACCTTCCCTGTTCTAGCTGTGTTAAATGGGCATCACACTACACCCGATACCTAATAACAATACAGTGGTGCCTCGGTTTTTGAATGTGATCCATTCTGGAAGCCTGTTTGAGTTCTGAAATGTTTGAAAACCGAGGGATCCGCAGCCGACAGCGAGGCCTCAGGATCCTGCCCTCAGCGGAAGCCGTGGGGCATGTTCCACATCCGAGGCATGTTTGAAAACTGAAGCATTTCCTTCTGGGTTTATGGCGTCGTAAACCAAAATGTTTGCCAGTGGAGATGTTCGAAAACGGAGGTACCACTGTATAGCATTTAATTTCGTGCTTTGTATGTGCTAGGTACTATGCTATGCACTTTATATGTATTATTTAATTTTCCAAATGATTCTGTGAGCTATATGTTATTATCTCTATTTTATAGATGGGGAAACAGATTAGGCTGCTTGTCCAAAGTCACACAGCAGGTAAATGGCAAATAGCACTCTGAGCCATCCGACTTCATAGGCCAAGTGCGGAAGCTGTCTGTTCTCACCTTCCTTTTATGGGGGAAGAGGCATGTGGCTGTTGGGCAGGGACCACCAAAGGCAGTGGTCAAGGGAAAGGGCACTGGTTTTGCTAACTGCTCTTACAGAGACTTAAGGCTCCCTTTTATAAACTCAACCCAAAAATCTATATATCATAAAATAACAGTGCTCTGGTTTTCATCTTCATGACTATTTCTAGGCTCCACGTTGCCATTTTGTTGTATTTTTTTCTTCCTCAGCCTCAAGATTGTCCTTGATGTTGATCATAAACTGATTTTCCCCCATAAAAAAAAAACAAAAAACCAACCCTTTAGATGCAGTTCTGAAATGGTCCTAGTCTATGTTCTTCACTTTCTGTTGGCCTCTTTTCTTGTTTCTAAAGTCTAGGGCCTGCCTGATCTCCCCCTGTATAAAACCAGCTCCTGCCTAGCCACAGTGCTCTACTGATTGTTTCTGAACATACTTTGTTCACTGTAATGATGATGGTGGTGATGATAATAGAAATACCTTATTCATTCATTCACTAGATTATAGGCTCATGTATTTTTTTTTGTGCTCAGTCTTATCCCTAGGCCCTGCCATAGGACCTAATAGATGCAGAGAAAAGACAGCTTCATGGTTGAGAGTTTGAGATCTAGAATCAAGCTGCTTGGGTACCAGTTTTGAGCCTGCCATTTAATTACTGTGTGACTTTTGACAAGACATTTTAGTTTGTTGTGCATTATTTTTCTCATCTATAAAATGGATGTAGCAAAGTGCTCACATCATACAGTTTAAAGATGATCTGATTGTAAATTGCTTAGAAAAGTTCCTGGCAAATATTAAGTACTAAATAAATATTTATTATTGTAGTTAGTAGCCTTTGGTGAATATTTGTTAACTGAATATTGAGGGTATAATCTGTGCTAAGCACTCTGCTGTGTTTTTACATATGTATCATTTAATCCTTAATATAACACTATGAGGTAGATCCTATTATTACCCACATCTTACAGGAGAGAAATGGAAACTGAGAGAGGTTAAATAACTTACCCTAGATCACATAGTTTATAAGTGGTGTGCATTCAGAATTTGCTTACAGTATGATTTACTTCAAAACCCAGGCTGCTCTGCCTTACCCTCAGCTTTCACTGAGGAGCTTTCCAACCTTTTCTGCCCAACCAAGTCATAGAGCAGGCCTTGAACTTACTGGACTGACTGCATCAAACTGTTATGCAAGCATTCAAGTACTCTCGCCCTGCTTCCTGTATGAGGAATTCATTCTTGAAACATTGAGACTTCTAAATGCTGTGTACATAGTTGATGATCATTGAGCGCATAAATGGAATTAATTGCTTATTGTTTCTTACAAGGTCATTATAAAGGGTTACTAGTGGTATTCTCATCAAATAAAAAAAGGAAATTAATACTAGACAGTGATTATGTTTTCTTGTTTATGATTTATTAATTCCTACAGTTCTGCAGAACATAAAAATTGAAGACCTGTTTTCTTAGGGGTTAAAAAAATAACATGACCATATATTCTCTTATGAATTTGAGAGGTTTTCTTGAGCCCGTTAGCCTGGAAGTTAAGAACCCTGACTGTGGAGGTATAAAAGTAGTCTTTATAGGTCTTTACTTCCTCCTCTGCCCTCACACAGTGCAGCATTTATTTATTCTGTCAACTTAGGGATCCGACAGTGAAGAACATGCATCAGGTCCTTGCTCTCATGGGTCTTGTATTTCAGAGGGAGGAAGCTAACAAACAAATAAACAAATATGATAATTACAGATAGTGATAGCATCTGGCATTTCATAGTTTCCCATGATGGGGGCGTTGTTGGTGATTGGGAGTGAGCATCTGTGTGAGGTGTGCAGGAAGAGCCCTGGAGGGGAGGGCCTTGCACAGAGTGCATGTACACAGCTTTCGAAAAGGGCACACACAACACACATGTTTCTTATGTTTAGTTTAACCATCTCATGCTTGGATGCAACATATGGCTTTTACTTTGTTGTTTAGCCACCTAGGTTCAAAGAGACTGTCAACAATAATGCTCTTCCTATGGCAAAACTAATAGCATCAAGCCATTCTCACAGGTGCTCTGTTTCTCTCTTCCCCCTTCCTGCTTCCCAGGATGAAATGGGGCCTAGAATCAAAGCAACAATGGGTTTTCTTTATACCTGTAAAAGATTAGCTTTAGTCATCGGGGATGATGCAAGCAGGAGAAAAATGCAAGAAAACAGAAATGAAGCCAAAAAGGACAATTTCTGATTGTAATAGCTGGTTTCTGTTTCATATCACTGAGCAAGATGAGAAAGTTGTGCAGGGTTTTATAGGAACGGCTTCCACAGAACTACAGGATGACCTCACCCGCAAGGCCCTTGCCAGGTGCTCAGCCCCATTGTGGAAACACAAGGTTGATTTTCAACATGAAACAAGCCAGAAGTAGGGAATGACATTTTCAGGTGACAGTTGTGGTTCGATTGCCTGTAATTAGCACCTCTTAACCCTCAAACTTGCCCATGCCTTTTTCAGGCTGTTGAAGCTCAAATCCGAAGCTTTGGGCAGACGCCTTCGCAGCTACTCATAGAGCCCCATCCTCCCCGAGGTTCCGCCATGCACGTGGTAAGTGCTGCTTTCACTCTCCTCGTCTCGCGCCTCTTTGAGACCACACTTGACACTCATAACAGTCTTTCGCTGTGCTTGAGATTCTCCGCCACGCCTGGGCCCGTTCTCATGCATTGCTTGTTAACCTGCTAACACCAGCAAAAAATTCCGAATGCTGTCCGGGAGCCTTCAGAAGACAGACATTGCCGCAGTGCTCTGGTGTTTCGTCAGTTCATGTTTTGTGTTACAGAATTAAAAGGTTTACAGTCGTCACGTATCTTCACTGCAGGATAAAGGCTGTAGACATAGGAATGATCTGTCTTCTGGTTTGATCCTGTGAGTTTCTAGATTAGTTTTGTTGCCTATATTCTTTATATCCCAATATGTTTTTCAGTTTGGGGATTTAAAATGATTCCTAGTATGCATGATATTGTTGCTGAGAGTCAGGGACCTCAGGGAGAAAAAAATGATGGTTTGGTGTCCCCAGCCACCCAGAGCTCAGTGGCATAAAACAGTGATTCATATTTCTCGTGATTCTGAGGCATTTCTTCCCCTCCGCTCCCCCTGGCCCCTCACACACAGCTGTGGGGTAGGCTGAGAGGAGACATCTGGGCCCCTCTTTCCATGGGGTCTTTCATCCTCAAGGAGGTTATCCCTGGCCACCCCCTGGGAGGAGCAGGGATCCACCAGGACATTCCTGTCAGACATCTTCGAGCTCACTTTGGAATTCACGCAGCGTCAGTGTGCCACATTCTGTTGGCCAGAGCAAGCCGGAGGCCAGCCCAGAGCCAGGAGCAGGGAAATGGGCTCCGTGTGCAAAGTGATGTGGCCAATTCTCCTTTTAGTTCCTGAAATTTCAGGGGTTAGATTGTTCAGTGATTAAAAACATAATTTTTTTGAAGAACAGACTATGGGTATTATATTTTTTCTTGAATTGTCCCTCAATAAAACATGTTGCTCATGACTGTTTTATGAAGAGTAAGAAACATACAGTCTGTTTCCATAAATATAATGGCTAATTTGAGATAGGGTCTCATTCCGTGTTGTGGGGAGAGTGGCAGAATTTCAACAGATGCTGTGAAGGAGAGCGCAGCAGCCGAGAGGGAGAGATGGATATGGTCCCCTCTACCTCCTTTCGGTTTTTCTTTCTTTTCCACCTTGCCTCCTTCTTTGCGTCTTTTGTCCTTTTGCCCTCTTTCCCATCATCTTTTCTCTTCCAAGCCTTTTTCTCTAGTTATGTGAATTGGCCATCATAATAAACAACAAGCATTTAAAAATTATTTGCATCTTCTTTTCCAAGTGTTTTTAAGCTGGTGAAATCAGATTTAAATGAACACAAAGGATAACTTTAGTGAGCTGCACAAAAAGCGAACATTTAGCAAGAACAATGGAAGATAATGCCATAGAATAGTAATAAAAACAGTGAGGATGATTTATGTTTGGGGTTTGGAATTAGTTTTAGTAATAGCTTGTCAGGGAGACTCAGGCTGTGGTGCTGGCTGATGGAGGCACCTGTGCTGGCCCATTGACTTCCTGCCCGGGTCACCGCACGGCCGTGGCCACGGGGCAGCCGGAGCTCCTACTGCCAGGCCTGCCTCCCTGGCAGAAGGATTACTGGTTCATTGGGGCAGATAGCCTCGCTGGCCCTGGGGTGGGGAGGCACATGTTCACATGAGGATGGAAGACCGGCTCTCCCTTTAGCTTTATCCTCTGAATTGAAAACCTGAACTCCTTTCAGACATGTGCAAATTGTGCTTTTCATCTTACACATTCATGGGTGGGAAAGAAAGGTGTGTTAGAAAGAAACCAGAGTTGTCAACAGTGTGTACACTTAATCTGGGAAAACTGAATGAAATTTGCCAAGTAGTTTCCTACTTCTGCCTCAGGCTCGGCTCAGGGACCCAGGGTTAGATGAGGGTCCGTTCCCTCACCCCCCTTTTACCGGGTGTCCTGCTCATCTGCCCTGTTGCCGTCACACTGCACCAGCCCCGTGTGCTGCGGGGTGCTGCTTGTTTCTGGCGCTCCTTTTTCCGAGCTTATTAGCCAAGGAGAGTTTCCTGCTACTGGGCCGCATTGGGAGCTTAAGTGGGGATAGAGTGGAGTGTGTAGGAACAGGCTGGAGCGACAGCCCGTAGTAAGAATGCGGAGGACAGCTCTGGATGTGGTGTCTGCAGCTTTCTCTGGCAAGTGGCTTATCCTTGCCATGTGGCTAAGAGTTGCCACTAGAGTCACTATGTAAACAAGACATACTTTCTACACATTAGAGATTCTTCTGTGTTTTTTTTAAGGGCATAAACATTGGAATTATTCAACTTGAGCCTAATCGTATTTATGGTATGAGCTGTTAAGCTCGAAAATATGTATCAACTTCCTTGCAGTGAGGCTTTATGATGTATGTTGTACTCTGATTTTCTCAGAGTTTATAAATCGACTTTCATAAATGTTATTTAAAAAAATGCATAATTGAAAAATAAAGCCTGGCAGTCTGAAATGACATTCATTTCCTTTTCCCAGGACTTCTTCATAGCTAGCTTAGATTTTGTTTGATGTTGCTCATTGTTTCTCATTTTTACCCAATTTCCCAGAATTCCTTAAAACTGTATAAAAGGTGTTTTGTATGACAAAGATTACTTATTGACATCAGAGTTTAAAAAAATAAAAGGCGCAAATGTTTATTGTTTTTACTGCCATTCAGATGAGTTCCCCCATCAACCATCAGTGCACCCGCCACACACTCACACACACACTCACACACCCACACACCATGCACAATATAGCAGAAATTAAAGCCACCGCGTGCTGCGTTGAGTGCATGAGCCATAATATACACCAGGTGTAGTAATTAGCAGGCACACGAAGGCTGCCTATTTGTCTGGTGTTGCTGCTGTTGCTGTATCCCCCTGTGTTTTCACACCATCAGATAGTTGGATTTAATTGAGGCCACATCAGATGAGGCATTACTGACACCTTTAATTGAATGAGCATCCAGGGAGGATTAACTCATAATATTGATTGGCTTTTAGCCACTTGCTCAGAAGGGTGTCTGGGTAGCTTATTAGTTGCCTTTATTTACACCTTTATGCAAAGAGTGCAAATAGGAATTCTTAGTGCAATATGTTTTTCTAAGTACTCTTAATAACTTTTTTAAAAGGACTGATAATAAAAATGCAAATGTATTTAATTTTTTATTAGCAGTTCTGAATAAATGTGTTAAATATATGTGCTTACACACATTTACATATACCTGGTGTTTTGAAATATGGCCGTAGGAAAGCAGCCAGAAGCAGTTCATCAAAGCATTTCAGTTCTGAATGATACTAATCAGCCATTAGAAAATAGACACGGTAGAAGAGAATTGCTGAAAATGTACAGTGCAATTACTGCATGGGAGCCTGCTACCACCAAGTATAAATAAAGCCAGTAAATCAGAGTGGGGTTATATATGTCTTGGATTATGACATATGGGTTGTAGGAATGTTCTAAATCCTTAGTAGTCTTCAAGATTTATTTTGTTGCTAGTTATTAGAACAGACAGTGTTTTGTGCAACATTTTTAATTACTTTCTGCTTTTCAGAAGAGAAATCAAAGGTCTTGAGTTTTAGTGTTTTTACCAAGAGGGACAAGGGACATCTAGGTATTCTTGTTTATTCTTAACTACAGCAGAAAACAGTGGCGTTTGCATTAGAATAGGGCAGTGTTTATGACTTGGTACACTATATAAATATATTGTTTTTACAAGTACATTTAATTATGCATTGCTTTGAAACACCTTTATAATTAAGTCTGTGTGTTACATTTGTAAGTTATATCTCTAATGAAATAATACATGCATATTGCATAACTATTGTTTAGAAATATATTTGTTTTAATTATCTCTTTATTTAGTTGTCAAAGTATTCATGCTAACTCAGCACGACTTTTGATGATCTTTGGAGATTACCCTGCTTGCTTTTGTTCCTATTGCCTATTCTCATTTATTTACTTTTTTTGTACTTGACACATAATAGCTATCAGAATGGTTTAATGCGATCCCCAATACTTTGCGTATTTAGAATCTAAATCAGATCATTATTTTAGTTCTTCATGGGAGTGGGGTAGGGAGCCAATAAAATTTATTGATTTTTAAAGTGTTTCTGTTAATGTGTTCTCCTTCAATCACCAAAAAATTCAACTATAATGACATGCATGAAAACAAGCAAATCCTAAGCGCTGTTTCTAGGAGCCTGTCTGCTCACTGTGCTCTCACTTGCAGCCATGTTAACAAGATCTTCCTCTTCTTTTCCTGCACCCTCTCTCTTGCGTGTCTTTCTTTGTCTTTTCCTTCTTGTGTGTTGGGTCTTGTCATGCCCACTCAATAGTATCTCCTCCTGCAGAGTCCATTGATGTTCACAGACCAAGCCCAGCAGGATGTCATCATGGTCCTCAAGTTCCCCTCCAACTCTCCTGTCACTCACGTGGCAGCCAACACCCAGCCTGGTTTGGTGACTCCTGCTGTGATCACAGTCACTGCTAACAGGCTCTTTGCTGTGAACAAGTGGCACAACCTTCCTGGTAAGTAAAGAAACATCACTATATAGTAACTGATGAACACTGGGTAAAGATATTATAGTATCTACTTAAATATATATCTCAATGATTAAGCTTTTTACTCTTCAAGCATTAGTCATAATCAAAATGTTTAATAATTTGAAAGGCTTAAAGAAGCCCCACATGAGGCATATAATACAGATGTTAAAACATAGACTGTTCTTTGGCATCTGGTGGTTTGTCTTTACTCTTAGGAGAGAAATATTTCTAACATAATATTTTAATATAGTGACATTCTGTACTATGTGTATAAATTGTATGTGTTTATCACATTCCCTCTTTTCCACTTATTCATTCACTCAATACACCCTTCTGATTGTCTGCTATGTGCCTTTTGGTGCATGACTTGATAGTATTGTGGATGACAGAAAAAAGGAACATTTAAATTTTTTGCCAAAACACTGCAAACCCATAAGTACATTCTCTTCCTCCACTGTGTGCTGAATAGTTAGGGTAACTAACAGCAAGACACTGAGATAACTATTAGAGTCATGAACCATCGGAGTATAAAGAGACACGAGAGTCCACCTAGTCCAGCCCCACATTTTACCAGTGAAGACACTGAGCCCCAGGGATCTTGCCTTGTTCGGTATCACATATGGCCAGCCAGTGGCAGGGCCAGGTTTGAACCCATGTTTTCTGACTCAGATTTTATGATCATCCCTCTGTGATTTATTGCCTCTCATTAGAACAGGAATGTTGGGGTCTGGATTTAGCACTGTTCTTTTTGGCCACTAGTTAGAAATTCTTTTTTTATGAAGGAAAATCAAGTCCTGGAGATTATAGGCTTTTTTCCCCCCTCAAGCCATTGTTTTAGGTGGGAAGTTTTAAAAAATAGATTTTAATAGTCTGTTAACTTGTCATTAAATCTGTAAAGTGTGCATAAAGCACTGCTAATTATAATACCTGAAGTGGTTGCAAAAATATATAGTTTTGAACAATGACCTCATGCCTGATTAAATGGAAGAGTTTTTATAATGGAACAGAATTGAATTGACATTCAAACTGAAATTTGGTGCACTTACTATGCTCAGTAAGGTAGCCAGGATGAAGAATCTGTGTTGGTATCAGAATTTATAAGATAGAGGACATTTTCCTGGCCATTAGAAATGAAACGAATACCAATATTTGATTAGAGAGTAGATTTCAGAAAAAGTGCAGAAGGTAAAAACTGAGTCAGGCATATAATGTTTCTATTATTAGATTTTTTTATTCCTTTTTCTTCAAACGAACTTATTTTAGAGAGGTAAATGTGTATGCAAATGTATACTGTATTTTGAAACTAAAGATTATAATTTGATTAACAGATGTGATTTTTTGATTCTCTAAATGCCACTCATTAGAAGAAAAACATGCTGGTGGTGTGTTTATCAAACACTAGAGGATCTGCCTACTCTGTGCAGTTACCCTTAGAACTTGGCAGAGGCACCAGCAGTGCCTGTGACACCATGGCCACCGTGATGCTTATCTGGGGTGGCTGTTTGTGGCAGCTCTGAGAACTTCTTCAGTTTAAACAGTGACACCATGTGTGAGGAGAGAGAACCCTTTTCATCTGCTAGAAAGCCCTGACCACTCCCTGCCCCTTGTCTTTACTTTAGCTTGGCAAAGAGCTCAGCCAGAGCACTAGCAAGCGCACAGCTGGTTCTCAGTTTGTTGGGCCCATTTGCAAAGCACTGATGACGGAGCTCCCCCCGCCCCAGCAAGCCCATTTTCCTGCCCCAGCAAGCCCATTTTCCTGACTGGAGATCTTGCCTCCCTGAAGGCTGGGCTGTCAGGTGTCCTTTTCCCTACTTCTGTTGTTTTCACCAATATGGCAGTGTCCATGTGCTGAAGTACCACTTAGGGTGCCTCCAACTGTTCCCAGCCCCAGTTCACCTCTCTGTAAGACAAGAGCTTAGGGGACTGCATATGTTTTGCTGATTTGACAGTGGTTTTAACGTTTCTATGAGCCCAGATTCTCAAGAAGTAGAGAAGAATCCTCAAGGTGTTAGTGTTGGTCGGCACTGGTATTACTGTTGGGTAAATCAGAGGCTATGGCACATTTTCCCGATCGTTCCCTGTGTGTACCCTGTGATTCCTTTACTGGCAGAGCCAGTAATCAGCAAAACAAATACCTTCAGTAAAAAGAATGAGTCATGTGACTTCCTTTCTCCAGCTACTTTAATTTCTTATAAACACTCAACTATAATTCTGAGTGCTATTATTGTACTCAGTTATTTTATCTTCCAAACATCCTTGAAAAATTGTTATTTACTAACAGGGGAAATGGTGACATAATACATTTAGAACCTAATGCACTTATTTGAATGTGCCCCATTTTTATTTCCAGCCCCTCAAGTACAGAAAGAGTACTAATTTCTGATGGTTTTAAGCATAGCTCTAATACCTACCAAGCAGTTTAAATGCTTGAGTCTGTAAAAAGCAGATACTGACCAGGGTGAATGGCTGAGTCACTTGGGGAAAATGATTTGGAAAAGGGCCCAGAACTTAACTATAAGAATTATAAAGCTGAAAAGATCAACTATTTCCAACCCTTTATTTGTGGGTTTATGATTTGCCCAAGGTTGCATCGCTAGCCTGGCAGTACTCTTCCTCTCTACCAAAAGCCCTCTGCCTTTCACAGGGAAACACCCTGCAGAACCTCATCTCAATTACCAAATAAGCAAGCCTGAACCCTTAGCACCACCTGAGAATTGAACAAACTATTCTTAGTATGGATTGATTTCTGTTACACATTTGCTTCTCAGGGTATTTTTAAATAGAAACCATGGAAATATTAAATATTAATAAAAACTTTTTTTAAAAAAAACACCCTCAAACCTTTAGGAAAATATTTCAGTCAGATGCATTTAACTAAAACATTTATCTGCAGATAGCTTTCTTTATTTTTATTCAAACTTTCAATTGATTGATTTTAAGTGATGGATGAAACAGTAAATGTTCCCTGACGTAGAGCCTTCCCTTTCTCCATCATAAATTGACGTTTTCGTGGATCCTTTGTGCTGCAGCATTTGAAACTGCCTCTTAAAGAAGTAACAAAAAAATAGTATTTGCTACAGTCAGCAGATGGTTGTCACATTTTGTTTTCAGCGCGCTTTACCACTTAATTTTGTTTTGTTGCAGCATCAGAGGTTGCCAGTCAAGCATCTGCTCTAGCTTATGGCCCAGGACTGGAGCCACTGTGATGGCACAGGTTCAGAACAGCACTAATCTCAAATAAATGTTTAATAAGCTCACCAGGAAAGCACCTGGATTTTTTTTTCTTTAAATTTCTCAAAACTATAATTTGGGGGTTGGAAGCAATTGTACATAAGATTTGACTTGTGCATTTTTATGTAGTTTATATATGAAAAATAATGCTTTTTTAAAATCTTTTGTGAATTCCAGCTCATCAAGGTGCTGTACAAGACCAGCCATACCAGCTGCCAGTGGAAATCGATCCTCTCATAGGTCTGTCACTTCCTTCTCTCTTTGCGATTCATTAAGCTCTGTATGGTGGCCCTGAAGTGTAGATTACAGTTGTTTTTCACTTGCTGGTTGCTGGGAATGGAATTTTCCTGATAAACCATTTGCATGCAAATTGGAATGCAATGAGCTGTGGCTATGCTGGTATTTCATCAACTCCCCCTCGTTGGTTTGCCTAATTTGAACAGGCCTAGGACGCGTGTCACTGAAAATTAATATGGATGCTGTAATAATGTGTGATTGAGAATGCGCATGAAGTACTGTCAGGATAATATTGGATCTTTTCATCACTCAGACTTGTTGATGAGCAGGAGCGAGGCGTGTTATGATGAATTGGTGCACCAGTAATGTGATGGAGCTCCTTTGCTAGGGAAATTTTCATAATAACAGTGGGGTTCTTAGCAGCACTGTGTTGTGAAAAATAAAACTGTAGTGCCAGGGTTTCATCATTAAAGGAGATCAATCCTTTCTTCCTGGACCCTCTGTTCAGTCTGAGGGGATTAATGGGCAATTGCAGAGCAGTTTCAAAGTTGAAATATATTGCCCAGCCAATGGCAGTGTTAAGATATTCGTATTCATTTTCCTAGGGTCCTACAGCCCAATAAATTGCCATTGGAGGTTAAATTTGTTCAGGGGGAAAGAAAAAGAAAAAGGAGGGGACCAGAAAGAGCCATGGGGCCGAAATGAGTATCGGCAGCAGATGACTTGGAATACTTGCTGTTCTGCCTTTTAGTAGGTTAATTGAAATCTCTGGTTTCAGTCTTCTTCACCCTCGTGGGTGGGGATTGCAGATGTGGCTTCACTAAGAATTGAAGCCTAGATGTTAAAGATGCTTTTCACTAACATTCGGGATAAAAACATTTAATTACATAGCTATAGGGGTATGATACTAGAATGGATGCTTGGCTTATGACTTGTCAAATTTCCTGGCACAAATATATTTGTTAGAACTTTAAAATCTTTAAATAAAGCATATGAGTAGGAAGCTGATTTAGTGTTTTAAAATTCAAGATATTCCCTGTATGTATGTCACCCTTTTTGTGGTTAGAGCCATTGTTTCACTCAAGAGTTAAGTAGCCACCATTTGCGGATGAACCATCAAGATGAACTAAAGTATCTTAAGCTCCAAACTAAGTCATTTATCATTTCCCCAAATATAAGTAGAAATCTAAGAAGTAACTATCTATATGTAGGATAAATGCTACTCTTGTTCCTAAATCTTGTTTTGCTTTGAGTAGATATGATTTGCCATATATTTTTAAAAATTTAAATGCTCACTTTGGTAAAGTTTTGAAAGTCAGGAAAATGATAAAACCCATTTGCTAAGTCATTTAAAGCATTATTTCTGAAGTACAGACTTACTGTTTGCCTAAAAACTTCACAATGAATATCCTATAGTATAAAGTCTATAATTAAATGAACTCGGCAGTTACAACCCATTAGACCAGGAATGGGTAAACATTTTTGCTAAAGAGTCAGATAGTAAATATTTTAGGCTTTGAGGGTCATAAAGTCTCAGACACAACTTAACTCTGCTGGTATAGCACAAAAGCAGCCATGGACAATATGTAAACAATTGCTCATTGCTGTGTTCCAATAAAACTTTATATATGAAACCAGACAAGGGCCAGATTTGGCCTGTGGGCCAGAGTTTTCTTCCTGCTCCACATCACTCGTCATCAAATTATTTGCTCTTATATCTCCTAGAATAATTGTTTAAAACCATGTACCTCCCCACACATTTTAAAGTTGACATCTGAAAAGTTTTCATCACAATTTTAAGTAGCTGCAAAGTGTATAAAATTTTAAATATAGCCAATGGAATCTAAATATGAAATGGAATCGATAACATTTTCTGTTTTTAAAAATGCATAAAAATCTCTAGTTGAAAATTTTACATTATTACTTTTTGATCTTGATTTTATATTTTCATTCTATTTCCCTTACACAATTTTAACTTTTGAAAATTGATTAAAAATTATAAATTTTATTAAATATTATTAAATGTAAATACAAACATTTATTAGAAATACATCTTTAATGAAACAGCTCTGTATTCATGGAAGAACATTATTTGTTGCTGAATGAGATAGGATTTGTCAACAGTTCTTTTCTGTCTTTTTGTTTTTATGGATAGAAGCTCTGAAGAATGTCACTCATATAAGAAAATAAATGGGAAAGGAAAGAGTTTTGTTTTAATAATGTTACTCAAATCTTTGAGCCCTTTCTGGGTCATGTGAAAACATTCATATAGTGCTATATTATTAAGAATTATTTTTATGGTCTATCATTCAACGGTCATTTTAATAATCTATCACTGAACCTTATTTTTAATGATCTATCAATTGACAGCCTGATTAGATCCTCCTTCCATTTGATTGAAAGCAGTGAATTGGAAACCACCTGCTCTGCAGAATGCTTTGCTACCTACCCATTCACTTTTCAGCGTCACATTAGTATCTTGAATTGCCCCTTTATTTGGCTCTCAAGAGATTTTCATACCCTGAGGTGAAGCACCATAGTAAGATTCTGGATAGGAGAGAAATATGCCTTAATTTTATCTACTGGAAGAAGAGCATGGGAAAGGAGAGGTTAGAAAGGAAAACTCACAGGAGAGTTCTCAGGCAAATCTGTTTCAGAGAGAACATGTGAAAATTGAGGAACTAGAAATTGATTCCCTTAAAACCATCTGTGCCTGTGTATCCCTGGGGAAATCTTAACCCCCAAGGGTATGCACACCCCAGTTTGAAGACTGCTTATCTAGACAAATATACCTAGTTTTCATTAAATAAAAATACTTTCAGTACTGAATCTCAGGAAGTTTACCAGAGAAAACAGTAAGATAAAGGAAAGGCAGTTGTGAGATACATAGTTGCTTAGATTAGATTAGATTAGATTAGATTAGATTAGATTAGATGGATGTTGCAATGTTAACTTACAAGTAAGCACTTACTTGAAAGAAAATAGTTCATCTGCTTGCTCAGGAGGCATCAGCATTCTCCATGGTACTTTGCGGTCACTCAATTCACGAGGATGCACATGCCCAGATATGCCGAGCTAGGTCCTCCCAAGAGATCACATCCCCAGAAAAGACCAGCGTCAAAAGTTTTTATCATAGGAGCAAAAGTCATGTAAGCACTGAGAAAAATGAACATTTTTACAATTTTCATGTGGAATAAAATACTGTAATAACCAGTCTAGAAGGTACTACATACCTTGCTTTTAATTGCTAGATTTCTTGGGATTAAAAAAAACAACACTGAATTGTATCACACAGCTTCACGCCAGTGGGGTACTAATGTTTCTCTGTGATACACTGTGATACCCATAAAAGTTTTTCTCATCTGCCAGTAACTTCCCTTTGTGTGGAAGGAGGGAGGAAATGATCCCAAACCAGAATTCTGCCCTTTTACCTACTGCTGTCACTTTCTAGCCCATTAATCACCCAAAAGAATATGAATCCTGTTATTAAAAAGTTTCTAATAATCTTACATGGTTAAGTTGTGTAGTCAGACACTAGCAGAATTTTTCAGTGGTTCACATGTATATGTATGTTTGCTATGCTGTGTATGTCCTGAGGGCAGGGAATATTTTATTCCTCTGTGTCCCCAGGGGTTCCCAGCAGAGCACTGGAGAATATTTTGAACACATTTTTCTTCTGAGCTTTCCATTAAATTGGCCACATCAACTTAGTTATTATAAACAATGAATATAATATATTGGGATTTTTATTTATATATATATGTTTTTCTTTTTATCAACAATGCAGTTATAGTACTTTTTAAACTGAAGATTATGGTACAAAGTATGTATTAGATGCAGAAATTTATTGTGTTTGTTCTAATTTCTGATACAATCAAGATTCTTTAGCAGTATAAGAATCATTATTTATGTTGGAAAGTTAGTGTGAAATACCCGAGATGACTAGAAACAAAGCTTCCTATTTGGCTGCCCTCATAATGCCAAAAGAGGCATCTCAGTGAAAATTCCTTCTCTGATAATGACATACTTGATCGTGTGTTTCTAGAGGATTATTCCTCTTCCGGTGTGCTTGCTGTCGTCCGGAGTCTGACCTTGTGCCTTGTGACAAACCCCATCCCAGGGGCTCTGTAGCACTTTGAACACACGCTGCCGGGCTGCCTTGTTTTATTGCTCACATAAGGGGTAAGAAGTGGCAGGCGCTATGCTCACACTTTTTCGATTACAAGTATCTTTAATAAATAGTCGTTCCCTGCTTTCCTTACATGCAAGTGCAGCCGTAAACAGGAAAAGGGAGTTCACATCTAGTCAAATTAAAGACCTGTTACAGCCAAAGTAGTACAAGATGCTACAATATTTCAGCGATATGACATTTAAATTCTAATATCTCTTCCTGTGACAAAAAGTTAAAGGTAATGGATTGTCACAACATGAATCCATTCTCCTGGCAATAGGTGTAATGAGATTGTCAGAAACACAAACCTAACCGTGATGCAATCTGCAGATTGTAATCTAGTTTGGTGCTGCCCAAGAGCTAGAAAGCGTGTTCTGAGAATCACACACTATTTTTAAATTGTAGCATGTTATTGTTTCTTTCCTCTAGGCAAAATTTCTTACTGAGGTGTTGAATTTAGCTGCCCACATTCTTCCAGCAATCGGATGTGTTTTCCTATTTGGTTTTTCAAATTTTACTATATTTAAAATTAAAGATAAAATATTCTTACCCTGGAACGTGCCGCCTCTCCTCCCTCAACCCCTATCCCCAGTATGACAAGCAGTAGGATTTCTTTGCACGTGTGGGTTTAGAAAGCTTATGTTTTTCTTCCTCTGTTCGCACAGCCAGCAATACAGGGATGCACAGGAGGCAGATCACTGACCTTTTAGACCAGAGTATTCAAGTCCACTCCCAGTGCTTCGTCATCACTTCCGACAACCGCTGCATCCTGGTCTGTGGCTTCTGGGATAAGAGCTTCCGAGTCTACTCTACAGACACAGGTAACTTGTTTTCCTCCTCCCGGTAACACTGAGACACTTAGAATGCTTTCTCGTTTTTTTCCTCCCCAAAATTACAGAATTCTAACAGTTATAAAATATGAAAAGACACTTTTCCCCAATCTACTGTATAGTCCACCGTTAAATTTATTTCAGCATATTTTTAAAAGGCAGTTTTTTATAGTAGATTTGTCACCCAAGCGTATGATGGTATGTAAATACCATATTCACATGTATTTGCATAGTCTATGACGTGTGTGTGTGTGTGTGTGTGTTTTCCCACTTTTGTATTATTTAAAGGATTTTTTTCCTTACTGGAAATTCTCATTAGGTATATTTCTTGGAAGTAGAATTCTTTCTCTACCCAATTCTGCATAGAATCTTGCTGAAATCTACACCATTATGAAGAAAAGTAGCTGACTGCGGATTTTATTGACAGCTCTTGTTAAAATATAAAAATTTAAGTCTGTATATTCATTTGCGTGCATCTCCTTCAGGACAACCCAAGCTCAGCTCAGTATTAGTACAGGAGACCTAATCCAGTAAATGTATATAAATTTTTGCATCTAGGAAATTTAGAAACATTGGAAATTTTCATAGAGTCTCTTTAAAATATTTTAGAAACCATTCAAGGATTAAATAAATGTATAATAAGTATATAACTGAATATTCTTAAATAATTAAAATTAGATGTTAATATGTCAGAACTTGATGGATACTGTGGAAGTACATATTTCAACTAAAACAAGGCTCTACAAATATATTGACTTAAATGTTGTGGGAATAGGAAATTCTTTTTAATTGAAATTTCTAGTTTATTAAATGTTTTACAGCAAATCATCTTTCAGTCTTGTTAATAATGTTTATAAAATGTATCAGTCCATTCTCCTACCTTAGTAAGTACAGTGCATTGAAAAGTTAATTGCTAGTTATTGAAGGGGTTTGTCCTAAGTGTATTTTAGTGACAAAACTGTAACAGCTATGAGGGAGTAGGGAAAATGGTTGAACATGTGCTGTTCATAGAATAAACCCTACAAGTTGTTTTCAGGCATGATCTTGTTTATTTTTTGTTTTATGGCATTGATGGTCCAGGTGTTATTGTTTTTATAATTTGCATCTTTATTCTGTAGGTCCAGAAAGAAAACATCATCATTCAAATCATTTTGATTAATTAGGCTTTTATTACATGTTTACGTCTATGAGGTTGATTACTGTTAAACCTAAAACTCTCTAGAATTCTTTAAAAATGCAGTGGGGATTGATACAGTTTCCTAAAGTATCTGTATAATTATAATTAATTTCCTCTGATTTAATAATCAAATTTAAATTTTTACCTTTTCTTTCACTATATGGTAGTGACAGCCCTAGCATTATTTGACCTCAAAGTGTGCTTCGTGTTTGCACAGAGTTTCAGATTCAAATTGTTTCATGCTTTTAATAAGATTTTTCTTAAACATCCCTTTATATTGCACATGGTGTTTTATGCATTTTTGAAATTATTTTTGAATGTATATACAGTAAAATTCATTCTTTGGTATACAGCTCCATTATTTTGGCAGAATGCAGAGTTCCGTGACCACCACCACAGTGAAGAGGCAGAGCAGCTCTCACCCCCAGAATTCCCTGTGCTGCCCCTTGTCAACTCTTCTCCCACCTCAACCTCTTTGCAACCACTGATCTAGTCTTCATCTCTAGGATTTTGCCCTTTCCAGAATGTCATATAAATACAGTTATATATTTTATCAGTATTTGGTTTTGACGTTTGAGGGTTTTTTAGTTCGTTGTCCATCCGTAACATTTTTAAAAGGCATTGAATATTAATATTTGTAAAGCTAACCTTACATTATATAATAGTTATAATTAAAATAATTCTTACACTCACACACAGTTCTTTAGAATTTACAGAATTCTTTCACATGTATATTCTTCCAGCCTCACAATAATCCTGTGAAATAGAACAGGTTCCCTTATCCCCATTTTTCAGATGAAACTGAGGTTCAGAAAGGTTGACTTGTTGAAATTTGTATAGATAACCATGCTAGAATGGGGCATTTTACCCAGCTATTCTAACTTCAAATGTAGCGTTCTTTGTGACTGTCCCAGTTATCTCATACAGGTGTTACCTGTCAATCATTGCTTAATTTGGAAAACACTGTAATGTACAACACTAAGTTCCTAGTGTGTCTGCCATGTTACATTACCCTTAATAAACTAGATAGCATTTCTTCTCCTCTTTCCAAAACCTTCCACTTTACTGTTTCTTCAGATGTGTGTGTGTTTAAAATATTTTCGTAATAAGTAGCCTTATTTAAGCTTCATGTTAATGAGACCAACTTGGCTTGTGCAATAAAAATATTTACACTTGCCAGAAAAGTTGTGAAAAAAATTCTCAAATGATAGTCCTCTTATCTTTCTTAATATCTTCGATACAAACAAACTGGGATGCTAGTTTTATTTAAAATAATTTCAGGTAGGATAACTATGTGCCTGAGAAGATGTGTATGTGACAAGAGGAATATTAAATATATTCTCCTAAGTTTGGCAGAGAAGCAAGGGAAAAATTGTGTGATCGATAATATATAATGGCTAAGCTATCACAAGTGTTGAATTCAATTATATTTTAGCACATAAGCCAAAAAAAAAAAAATCCTTCTCTTATTAGGTTTGGCGGGGGGAGGGGGAAGAAAGACGGTTGTAACAGGAAATTCTTTTAATATAAATCATGTTTTCGGGACACAGGCAGAACAGCAGAGGCAACAATAAAACCTTCCCTGGGCAGTGGGAATTATTTTCAGGCCACATTTTAGATTCAGTGGTGCAGAGTCCTGAGCTGGAATTTTTTTTATTTGTAGCACAGCTGTCAAATAAAACATTAACTAGAAAATTTGTTCTGTCAAAAAAGGGATATTCTAGTGCTTGTGGTAATATTTGATATTAGTGTGTGGAGAGGTGGACTGGTATTAAAGGAAACAAAAAAATAAAGGTTGAGGAACACTTATGAGATTATCAGAAAATAATTTACCAAAAGAGCAGCAGGTATTTATTCATATGCCATGATTTATTTAGGAGGAGTGAACCTCAGCCTCGTAACAATAACAAATATCACTGAGAAAGGCAGCCAGAACAGGAAAAAGTAAACTTAAAAAAAATAATGTTTTCCAGAGTTGAGCGCAAAATATAAATTGTAGAGAATAGAATCAATTTGTATTAAAATATGAAACGCTCTAGATGTCAGTACTTAAATGTCACTCGCTCATTTCGATCCCCCTTGCCGCCCAGCACGCGTTTGCCCTGCCTTACTGTTCTCGCTGAGCCTGCCTGTACTCTTCCTTTATAAAACTCGTCACTGCGTTTGGTTAATGGCTATCTGCCCCACCAGACAGTCAGCCCTCGGGGGGCAGGTGCCATGTCTGTTTCTCACTGTTCAGGTGTAAGAAGGTCTCCTGCTTGGCACCTAGTAGGTGCTCAGTAAATGTTTGTTGAATGGAAAATTGGTGTGATAACTTTTGGGGCAAAATTTAAAACACTGGGAAATTTTAGTTGAAAAAGAAACCACAGAGACCAGGTATCCATTTTCCTGACACTGATGTTCTAGTTACAGAGTGATGACTTAAGTGGTGAGAATGAATAAGTGAATCTTGGATGATTCTGTCACTCTACTGTTTACTCCATCCCGCTTTTACAGACAAAGCTTTCCACTCTGTCCTCACATGGCTTGGAAATTACGCAAGTCCTAGTGAGTAGCTGCTCTTCCTCCAGCCTGGTGCGCGGAGGGCCCGCTGTAGTATTTCGCTTTCTCCCCCGGGGGCGCCGAGGTGATGGGCGTCGGGTCCTAAGGGAGCCTGTTCCAGGGCCGGTTTCCGCCGCTCCGAGCTGCCGTGCTCTGGGCACTCGGGTGCAGGCTGAGCCGAAGGCGCTGTGCACTGCGCGACCAAAAGCAGTCACAGTGCTGTGGCTCTGCTTCTTCCGTAGTTAAAGCTCGTTGCTTTAGCCTCGCTTCTAATCTGTACTAAGTGCATTCAGGTACCTAACCTCTTCCTTGCCCTGGGAAAGGCCTGCCTCTAGTTTAACCCCACCCATTTCACCACGAAACGTCCACTTTGCTCTTCATGTAAATTGGCAACGATTTGAAAATTATTACATTTTTTCACATTTAATTGGCTCTTTTTCTTTTCCATTTTTTATTCTACAAAGCCTTGAATTCTTAACATATTCTTTATCGATGATATGGCTAGTTTTTAAAATGAAGTCTCTTCACATCAGTTAAAAAGGCTAAAGAAATTAAAAAATGAACATTTTTAACATTTTGCAATTAAAACACCTTCTTTCACTAAAGTCTTTATTCACAGGAGAAAAAATTTTGCAATTTGAGATTGAAATGAATCTGATTTTAAAGTTACCAGTAGTAGTCTATGTGTAAGAATGAAAACATTATATTTGACTTTTCATCTAATTTTAGATAAAATATATTTCAGTATTTTATTTCTAAATGTGCAGCACTTATAATCTTGGGGTTTATTAAAATAGAAAATTAAAACTTTTTAATATAAATACTTTCTAGTTATATTTATTATCTCAAAAAGTTAAATACACTTAGATGCCAATACTTAATTGAGACCTTAAGCTTTGGATAGGTTAAGCACACAAACTTTTTAGTCACATTAATTTTTTTTTCAGCTTAGTGGTCTTTTTTCCTTGAACCTTTTGAGTTATATTTTTTGTGACCCCACTGAAACACTTATTAAAAAAAAGAAACTCATGATGAATATTAAGGATAGACATTCATTTTTAGATTCTGTAGACATTTCAAAGGAACATGTTAGCTAGAAACGGTAGGGGTAGAAGGGAATTCTGCTACAAGTTATTTAATTATTTGGACAAGTTTGTGTGAATTATAAATACCATATCTGATTAAACAAAGATTCTAAAAGGTGGGGGCTTTACTTTTTTCTGACACCATTATTCGTCCTGTGTTTGAAGCCCCAGGTACATAGCAAGTTTACTGGGTTCCTCCCCACCACCCCGAGCCATTACCATTAGATAAACTGCCTTAATCTTAATTTCATCATCACCCCCCACCAAGGAATTTCATCATGCAGATGAAATTAAAGAAAGAGTGGCCTGGTTCAGTTTGCAATCACATTATATTAGTACTTTTACCAAGACTTAGTTAATGTGCTCCTGACTTAAAACAACTGAAACTTTCCAAAGTGACTTTCATTTGTCCTTGTTTAGAGCACTTAAAAAAGAAGAAATACATTAAGTCTTTACTAATTCAGAGATGGATTTGTATTAGTGAAGTCTGAGTTATGGAGTACTTACCGAAACACATCTAAATTCCGTTGGTTTTGAATCATATACAGTAACTTAAGAAAATGTTGAAATGGTTCCCAATGAGGGTTCTCCTGCGCCTGCTTCCATCAGTAGACATGCTTCATTTGTAATTTGTAGTAGCTATTATAATATGTGTCATGGTCCTTAAATATTATTATTTGAATTGAAATAGTTTTTGCCCTTCAAAACATTATTATCATTGTTCAATTTATTTTTTCATTTGTGTTACTATCCAAACAAAACTTTTAGATTGGACCAGATCAAATTTTATTGTAAAATCAGAATTATCAGAATTTGAGTTAATAAGGTGTTATTATCTTATAAGTGAACTGGTCACTGGAATTTTGTTATTTTAAGTTTTTATAGCAATTTTAAAGAAATTGTTTTATGTTTTCAGGAAAATTGATCCAAGTTGTGTTTGGCCATTGGGATGTCGTCACTTGCCTCACCCGTTCTGAGTCATATATTGGGGGAAATTGCTACATTCTCTCAGGGTCACGTGATGCAACACTTTTGCTCTGGTACTGGAATGGAAAAAGCAATGGGATTGGAGATAACCCAGGCAGTGAGTACAATTTATTTTATGTCAACTTTTACAAGTAATATGTAATAGATTTTGCAGCGAGGTTATCTTTTTCATCATGGTGAAAGTGAAACTGAATCATCAAGTAGTTTTAATTTCTTAGTTAAAATTTAGGAAAGGTCTAGATAGACTCGTTACTGACATTTTGTGACCACTGATAATTCAAATCCAGGCGTGAGACTCATTTTTCATGTTACAGGTTATTCTTATGATCTGAAAATTCTAGTTCTTCATTGTAAATGGCTGTCATCACATAAAATAGAGGTGTTTCATTCACGAACAATAAGATATAACATGAAAAGAACAGTCACACATTATCTTGTTTATTGAATTCATATTTTAAAAGAGTAAAATTACTCCTGGAAACAAACCAGTCTTTATAAAAAATATGCTTTCATTTACATATTATAAGGTAAAGCAGGTCATAAAAGGCCAATGTGGAATATTCAAGTGGCTCTTGGTTTTTCAGATGGGAAATGAAAATGTTCAGCAACAGCCTTAAACATCTTTATGAAACTATGCTGAAGGCAGTAAAACAAAAAATGTGTAACCATTTAAAATTGTAATTCACAGAAGGCAAAAAAGGAAGCAGCTACCATTAAAACCAATCGCACACAGCTGCAGAAAAGAAATGGCTTTAGAAAAACACATTAAGAAGTAGGAAAAAACAATTAAAGGGACCACCTGAAAAATGAGAATTTAATTAAAATGATTATGACAACACTGAAGAGTTCCTGCAAAAATAGCTTTAGATTTTTACTTCATAAGGTAGAGCTTTTTAGCTGCTCTTAAATATTTACAGTTTCTTAATTTAAAGCAAGTTGCGATGTATTTGGTTAAGGAAGGATCATGTTGTTCTTGATTACTTTACCTGAGTCCTACGGTACTTCTGTCACTCAGCCCCAGGTTATGAAACAGTCTGAATGCATCTAAGTCCATCGTATTTCGGGCCGACTTCTTTAGTTGTGCTTATTGGATGTATACTATGTGTATGAATGTGAAAGTTTATCCCTGAAAGCCAGTGCAACTCTAAAAGAAGTATATGCACAGTGTTTTATCAGAGCTGATTCTGCTTTGTTTGTGTTCTGTTCGGTGTGGATTTTATTCAGTGACTCTCCACTATGTATTTCTTACTTTAATTAAAACAGATCAGTCCCTGTACAAATAGCATATAAAAAATAACTTGAAGCCTGCGATGCTATGGGTAACACAGTCTTTGTGATCAGATCAAACTTTAGTGTGTGTGTATGTGGGGGAATAGTGTGTACATATGTGTATTTCACATATTCACACAGATGTGCAGTTTACGTATAATTACGGTAACACTTTAAAATATGTAAATGTCAGGGATTTTGTTTTTCACATTCTTTTGAAAAGTGCTTCATGTTCTTTTCACTGTGGGCCCTTACATTCGGCTCATTTTTCTTTCTGTCCTTTTAGGATGAGTTACTGCTTTCATTTCTTTTTTCCTGTGTTTATAAATTCAGTTATCAAGATTCACTAACTTAGACAAACCTAGATTTGACATAGATAATATACCATTTTGTTATTTGTCGGAAAATATTCAGGAAGAACTTTATCTTGCCTTAAAATAGTGTAGGATGTTTCATGCACATATAACAATCCAAATACAAGAAAAAAAATTTTTTTTTTCTTTTTACTTACTTTAACCTAATCATGTTCTATATGTTATTGCCAATGTGTATTCTGAGAAGTATCTAAAAGCTTACTAGCTACACTTATAGGTAATTGTTATATTTCACAGATTTAAGTGTATTTTAAAGCTAGAAATATTCAGCTTTTCCAGAAGGGTGAAATACGTTTTTATATACTTAAATACCTTATGAATCACCCTAGAGGTGATTTTTACATGTGTGTCCTCTAAAAAAGAATGAATCAAGTAGGATTGACCACATTCTGAAGTTTGGAGTAAAGCAAATCTGAGTTCTAAGCTTTGCTGTGGTCCTTGTGTCTTGTCTGCAAAATGAAAGCAACAATGGGAGCTGACTTAAGGTGTTATCAGAAGCGCTGGATGCTTAGAGCAAATAAATCACCGTGCACACACCATCTTGTTGGCATTAGAGTATATATTATAATGTTATATTTTTCATAAAGCACTTCATCTATACCCTCTCATTGTCTGCAGTATGGTGGACATTAACTCCTAGCAGTGCTGAGAATGCAAAGAAAAAATAAAAGAATAACATAACAGCACAGCTAATAAAAATTTTAGAAAATTGTAATGTACCTTGACTAAATTAAATTACCTTTCTCAAAGTGAACCTTGTCCTTTCTGGCCCTTTTCTGGCATCTGATGTCCCAATTTAATTTTGCTTTAGCTTTGAAGGGTGAATCTGGGAGAAAGACAAATAGGCACTTTTTCACATAATGAGTATTTCCACACATTAGAATAGAAAAATGAACAAGCCAGTCAGTTGAAGCTTTTCAAAATAAAATGACCAAAAAGGGGGGAGAGAGAGAGAGAGATTTTTACCGTGTGTTTTAAACAGTCATGCAAGCTGGGTCTGATTTTATAAGCCTCTGGCTCATTGATGGCTCCACGATGCAGCGGCCGAAGTCAGGGCCTTCCAGATGAGGAATTTTAGGCATTGTATCTATTGCATGCAGTGTAAATGCCCTTTGAGAGATGGTCAGGCTTTTATATACATAATTGCAGTGTGGTCTATAAACTCACACAACGCCTCAACTTAAATTTTTGAATTTAGACTTCTCTCTTGAAGGAAAATAGGTAAATTAAAGAAAACTAGGCTGTTGCTTTTTCTGCATGTCATACGTCTCATTCAGGTATTTTGTCTTTGTTTTTTGTTTGTTTGTTTTCAAAAATTATGAGAATAAGCTAGTAATTTTACTTGCTAGCATCATAAGCCTACACCATTTTCTACTAATCTTAGTGCTATATGTAAAGTTGATAGCTTTATTACTATTTTTAAAAATCATGTTGCCCAATATTAATATGCATCTTGGTTGGGCAAAATCAGGCTAATTCTAACTGGATGAAATCTATATGTAGTACAACTTGGGGTCTATAAAAGGATGCACGTGTTCTGTGAAATCTCCCAGATTCTGTGGCAGATGCCTTGCTTTCTTGCACTACAGAGAGGTTTATGTCTCCAACTCTGTTGTCTTGTGAGAGTTATCTCCTGTGGAATGCAGTTTTCCCAATGAGAAGAAAATTAACATAGGACTCTGTTTAATTGTGACTTTTTAAAATAAAATCAACCAAGAACATTTCAATGAAAGATGTTTTTGTTTGGAAGCATAGCTCTGTCCAAGCACTTGGTGTGTTTTTGGACCGAATCTTATCCACCAAAATGCTTTCCCTGAAATAATCCTTTTTCCTTCAAAATAAAGCTATCCATACTGTACATTTCCAAATTTTGGAGAAAATGTTTCCCAATACATTCAATTGACATTTAAATTCTTTAAAACTTTGACACGAGCTTAAAAGCAAGATGAAAATTTACAAAATATTTATTATGTATCCACCATTTTTATATTGTATCAATAGATCATAAAATTAAATGTTATTAAAAGTAAGTACTTCAGTATTTTTAGGGATCTGAGTGATTTTTTTAAAGCCACAGTTGATTAGCTTTGGAAGTAAATGGTTGCTGACTGTGAGAGTGTCACGTAGATTTGTGTGTGTAGTATTTCGGTAAAGTAGTTTTCCATTCTCACGTTCTGTTTTTGATTTGATTGAAAGGTGGCATTTTTTTTTTCCTCTTTGCAATCAGACATGCTAATCTATGTCAGCTTTCTCCTTTATGGGAATGGCGTCTACTGAAAAAAAAAAACACAAAACTACTAAGTTTTTTTCATAACACCAGGATTCTGTTCTTTAAGAATATTTCAGCACCGTTAATTAGAAAGAAGGTTTTATTAACCATAAGGCTAGCACTAACAGACCACAGAGCTGCTTTTTAAAGTACTGTATGCCATGGCTGCCCTGCTTTTTTTCTCTGTCTAAAACTTCATTTTGTTATACTCTCATCAATCACTTAAGTCATTACCGTAAATCCTACTGTTGTTAATTTTACTAGTATCACCCTAATGAGACATTCCTGCTATAATTAAAAATGAATTCTAACTTTAAGGCATTCTAAATTTTTTTTTAATGAACTTAGAATGATCTTGCCATATGACCATAAATACCACTGATATACATAGACTACCCATCAAGTCCGTAACAAAAGTAGTATCATCCAGGTGTGAGTTATTTACTGGTTGCCTCTGTGCATGTGTCTTATGCATATGTATTTTTGTGTACATATTTAGAAATTATGTTCTTTTTACAATAAAGCCTAATACGTTTTACTGAAGTCACTGATAAATCCCTATTCTTTGTCTTGCCAAAGTAAGGTAAATGTAACGCAAGCTGTAGGTGTCCTAGAGCACCATCTGCTGGATGCATTTGGGGACTTAATGCTAGTAAATTTGAAAATCAGTACTTGATAAGACAGGTGCACTTTGTTTTTAATTGCCTGTGATGTATTATTTATGGGTCACTAATGTCAAGACGTGTGCATTTTTGTTGAACCATAAGAGTTTGTAAAGTAACTCACTTTTTTCCTTCTCTTGTTCCATGCCAACCTGGGTTTGAAACCTGATAATATTTTGTTTAAGGAAAATATATGCCTAATGAAACAAAGTGTCACAGTTTGTCATGCGATACAAATTCTTCTCATTGACTGCAGGTCTTCAGTAAGCTACAGTTGGAGAAATTGTTTGGATGATATTTTAATGTTAGGTTCCTTACTTTCACTAGATTCTGAATAGGAAAGCAGTGCTTGCAATAAGTAACCTTTTTATACCTGGGATATGACTCCCAATCTATTCTTTGTCAAGAACACGTATCTCATCGGTAGCTTTCCTGTATCTCTATTTTTGGTGTGCACTGTTGCACTAATACTAAGACTGCCCTGTGTTTTTTTTCCTTGAAGAATTCATCAAGTAGGGTTGGAAACAATATGTCGGCAGTGTTCGAGTTCAGGTGACATTAAAACTACGTCTATGAAATTCTCCAGAAGGTCCAGGATGTTTAGTGCTCCATGATGTAATGCAGGCCCTCGAGTTCCAGCAAAACAACTCTGTATTTACTGCTTGTAACTAATAGTAGATGTGGTAAAAGGAATTATATTCATATGGCAAATGAATACAACCTTAATGTGCACCATATGCAGAGTGGTGGGGTGATGTGCCAATATATCACATTTATTTACCTTGTTTAGTTGCAGAGAAAAATGACTATACCATTCAGCCCGTAGGCTATAGCCATATACATGTGGGAACAGAAGAACTGATGATTTATGCCCTCAAATTGAAACTGAGTGTCCTCATATGTAGACTTCCATGGTGCCACACCAAAGAAAGTTGCTTGTCTAATACTTTATGCCCAGATAGGAAATTTAATTTCGAACAAGTGCTGGAATTAATCTAAGAAGGTACAGATTCCCTTTAGTCAACTAAGTATCATCGTGTAGGCTAGCAAAGGCAGTTTTGAATGTCCGTTTTCATTTCACTGGGCCTGAATATTCTCTCAAGCTGTAAGCTGCAAGCTGCCTCCTCCCCCCTTAGGCCTCGGAGTGGGATTCTTCAGCTCTTAGAATACTGTGTAAGTGTGTGCGTGTGTGTGTGTGTGTGTGTGTGTGTGTGTGTGTGTGTGTGTGTGTGTATGGGGCATTATCGTAGAACTGCTAATGATACATTTAATTAATACCTCCTGGAAAAACATATTAGACTGACTTTATCGCCTTCCAAAACGTTGGCCTCATTAGAGAAATTATATGGCAGCTTTCTGCATATGTACCTCACATTACACTTTGGGTATTCCTGAGAATTTGTGAAGAGACCCGTCTTTATAGTAAAGTAAGTACTTTTAAAAGCCTCTGTTGGCTTCTTTTACAAAACAGCAATGGCCCTATCTTTTAAAGTAATTTTTCTCGCCTTCAGATAGGTTCAGTGAGACCTCCAACTTAGGGTCTCAGTTGTTCTTAGAAGAAGTCCTTAGAAGCCATGCTTCCCCTCACAGCTTAGGGTTTCCTGGCTGGTGAGCTTTTTTGCATTTGGTCTTGTAGATTGTAACCCTCTACACCTGAGCGATTGCTTTATTTCCTTGGGGTGAGTGGGGTCAGGATGTTTTCTTTTTTTATTAATTGAGAGATAATTGACATATAACATTATATTAGTTTCAGGTGTGCAACATGATGATTCGATATATGTATATATTGCAAAATGATCACCACAGTATGTCTAGTTAACTTCATCACCACACAGTTTCAGACTTTTTTCCTTTCATGAGAACTTTTAAGATCTACCCTCAGCAAATTTCAGTACAGTACAGTGTGGTTAATTAGAGCCACCATGCTGTACATTACATCCCCAGGACTTGTTTATTTTATAAGTGGAAATTGGCAACCACCAATCTGCACTCTGTCTACGAGCTATTTTTTTGAAGATTTCACGTTTGACTCTACAGAATTTGTCTTTTTGTGTCTGAGATAATTAGCATAATGCCCAGATCTATCCATGTTGTCTCAAATGGCAGGATTTCCTTTCCTTTTTTTTTTCTTCTATTACTGAACAGTATTCCATTGTGTATATAAACCACATTTTCTTTATGCATTCATCCATCGCTGGACACTTAGGTTGTTTCCATGTCTTGTCTATTGTAATAATGCTGCATCAAACATGGGGGTGCAGCTGTCTTTTCAAGTTAGTGTTTTTGTTTGCTTTGGATAAATACCCAGGGTGGAATTGCTGGATCATATGATGGTTCTATTTTTAATTTTTGGAGGAACCTCCATACTGTTTTCCACAGTGACTACACAACTTACATTCCCACTAACAGGGCACAAAGGTTCCTGTTTCTTCACGTCCTTGCCAACACTTGTTTCGTGTCTTTTTGATGATAGCCATTCTAACAAGTGTAAGGTTATATCTCATTGTGGTTTTGATTTGCGTTTTCCTGATGATTAATGATGTGGAACACCTTTTATGTACCTGTTGGCCATCTGTAAGTCTTCTTTGGAAAAATGTTCCTTCAGAAACTCTGCTCATTTTTTAATCAGATTGGGGGTTTTTGCTGAGTTGTATGAGTTCTTTGTGTATTTTGGATATTAGCTCCTTACCAGATATGTGATTTGAAAATGTTTTCTTCCATTCTGTAGGATGCTTTTTCATCTTGGTGGTGGTTTCCTTTGCTGTTCACTTTTTGCTTTTGTTGCCTTTGCTTTGGGGGGTCAAATCCAGAATGTTTCTAATAGCTAAGGATGTGAAAACTCTCTGTAGTTTTCACTAGTGCCTTATTTATGTATCTTTAACAAAGGAGCCTTAAAAATGTTGAGGAGCCCTGGCCAGGTGGCTCAGTTGGCTGGAATATTATCCCGTGCAGCAAAAGGTTACAGGTTCAATTTCCCAGTCAGGGCACATACCTGGGTTTGATCTCTGGTTGGAGTGGGTACGGGGGGCAACTGATCGATGTTTCCCTCCCCCCTCCCTTCCTCACTCTGAAATCAATAAGCATATCCTCAGGTGAGGATTAAAAATAAAATGTTAAGGAGGACATATTACGAAGAATTTTGTATGACTTGGGTATTTAGGATTGATAGATAAAAAATAGTTTTTACTTGTAATTACTATTCATAAAAATCATAATCTTAATGTTGATACCAACAAATATAAGATTGCATTTCAGTAACTGCTCTAACTACCTGCATTCTTTATCGGAGGCAGAATTTTATAGTGTTTATGTTACTAGACACCCATATGCTGCTACAGAAGCTATCAATGAATTAGAGCCAAAGACAAGCCCCTCTATGGGGAATCGAAAATGAAAAGCCTCAACAAGTGGGAAGAAAGAAGTACATGAGTTAAGTTTGCTATATCCTCATGATGAAATACTGTACAGCCATTAACGTATTTGGATTTGCGATACTGACATTGAAGGGTATGCTCTCTGTAATGTTAAAGATCACCAGCCTGCATGTATAACATGATATATTTAAAATGCCTATGTCTGTCTGTGTATACTTTGTATTCTGTGTATATTTGTGTATAGAATAAAGTCTGGAATGGTAGTCAGCAGAAGGTTAGCAATGGTTATTTACAGATGGTGGACTTTGGAGGCAGCTTTTCATTTTATTCTTTACAATTTAGTAATTTATCTTAATGTTTTCTAATAAGCATGTATTACTTTGATAATCAGAGACAATAGAGATATTTTATTTGGAGAAAAACACCTAATTCGTGTAATGTTCCCTCACTTCCTGCTCTAGGCTTCTGGATATTAGTGGTTGTATCAGAATTTATATGGAGTGTCAGGTAAGGCTGGAAAGTCTAAGAAAAGGACGGATGGGAGAAATCAGTGCAATTTCTAGAAATTAAGGTCTGTTTTCTCCTTGACAAAACCCAAAAATAATGAAGACCATCTCTCACTGGCATTTATGCAGCACAGAATCGGATATTTTACCTTTGTTGAAAGAATTGCCTACAACAGAGGGTGAAAATATGCAGCATCCTGCTGCTCCCGGATGGGCTGCGGGCTGCTGGCTCATTCACCCTGTGGTCCCGCGTGGGACCGCTGTACCCTTGCTCTGCAGCGGAGCCACAGAGCGATTCTAAATACGCTTTACTTTTCCCCTGACCTTGAAGCTCCTGCATCTTACTCTGACCCTGAGAACTTGCCCAACAAGGGCCACAGAGCTAGCAATGCAGGAGGCTGAACTCAAACTCAGGTCCCCAGGCCAGCGGCGCCATTCTTACCGCTCAGCTGCACCGCGGGGTCAGTTTGATTTAATTGGACTATCAGCTGTAGATAATTTTGATGCAACCCTTTCACTAAAGCTCTCTTAGTTTCTGCAAAGGTCAATATAGAGGTAATTTTGTTGTATCGCGTTCTTATGAAAGTATATGTCATGGTAGGATTTTGTTTTTTGTAAAGTGTTACACATTAAGGGTTATACTTTACATATACAATTATAGATACATATCTACATAAACCCATTTTCTAATGTAGTCTTAAAGGATGATTCCACTGTCATAAACATATATATATACATATAAACTATCATGTATATAAAAATAATTATATATCACATAGAGAGGAGAAAGATTATAAACCAAGATTATCAGTTGCAATTAATTTTTTATAACAACATTATCTTGTCTTCCCTTAATAATTCTAATATTATTTACAAGAGGAAGCTACCAAAATTGACAGTGTGATGGTTGCCACACCCTGAATGCAGTTATGGTTTTTTTCTGTAGTCTGTATGTTTAACCAAATTAACTTTTTTTTTAAAAAAAAAAACAAAAGAGACCATGCTGAATGGAGAGGAGGGGGAAGGGTTGATGGAGATGGAATGACTAGAACAAATTTCAAATATTTTCTCTTTGCATAATTAAAACATAGTATTATAATACCCATTGAAAAATTAGGGAATACAGAGAACAGACTGACAGCTGTCAGGGGAGGGGGTTTGGAGGGCTGGGTGCTGAAGGTGAAGGGATTAAGAACAAAACAAAACTCATAGACACAGAAAACGGCATGGTAATTACTGCAGGGAAAGGGGGTGGGGGAGGTAGGAGAGGGTAAAGGGGGATAATTGGTGATGGAAGACTTAACTTTGGGTGGTGAACACATGTACAATATACAGATGATGTATTATAGAATTGTACACCTAAACCCATATAATTTTATTAACCAATCTCATCCCAATAAAGTCAATAAAATTTTCTTTTTAAAAAAGGAAAAAATTAGAAAGTTAATGGCACATGTTTAAAAAACATTTAACAGCTAACCTAATTTCCACTTCAGAAAAGTCTTTTTCTTTCTTGATTTACCATTATGGTAAGCCACAGGAGAAAGCTTAGTATTACATTTTTACATGTTTGTTTGTTTTTCTCAGTGAATGTTCTCAAATAATCAAAATGTAATTAAGATGGAACAAAAGGCATGTGTTAAGACAAGTACCCATCTTTAGGAAATGATTGTCATATAATGTACAATACTTAGACTTTTATAAAACGTATATATATAGTTAATTATGTATTTAGGTTCTTAAATAAACATTTTATTTCTTTTATTTTTAAATTAATTGGGTGACATTGGTTAATAGGATCATATAGTTTTCAGGTGCACATATCTATGACACATCATCTGTACACATTGCATTGTGTGCCCACCTCCCACAGTCAAATCATCTTCCATCACCATATATTTGGCCCCCTTTACCCTTTTCTACCCTCCTCCTCCCCCGCCCCTCTATTAACCGTATTTTCTTTCTAAATGAGTGTTCTGTTGAAATTAATTTTTAAAAAATAAAGCCAGGTTTCATATTTTGTTTTGCCTCTCTAAGAGATCAGATGGTATTAGGTTTTACTAATGTGGGAAATTATATCAGTTGTTTTTATTTGTGGACTTTATTAATTGATGTCATATATTAATTTTGTATAAGAATTCAGCTGTAATAAATAGTTTGGACTTCTGCGCTAGTCAGTACAGCTTTTGGACCTTTCCAATTATAGATATATATATAATTTGCAGGTCTATGGGAAGGTCAACAAAACCTGATCTAATGACCATTTAAAATCAAGTCAGTTACAAACACAGGCCACATTTTACTCACCTCATTTCCACAGTGCATTGCACATAATATATACCGAATCAATGTTACTAAGTGAACAGATGAGTAAAGGAATGGATGAACAATTGGGAAATGGCAGCTTCTGGCGCAGGAATCTTCTAAACTAAGCATTCATTGGAAGAACTAGTTCTATTTCTACAAATCATGCTTCATTTTATAATTGGTAATATAAAATATTTAAACTGCTAACGAGAATTTTGCAATGCACTGTAAGGCAATTTAATTTTCATAAGACTGGGGAGATGATGCCAGACACCAAAAACTTTATTAATATTTTAAAATGTAATTCAGAATTTGCCAGAAATATGTGTCAGGTCTATTTTTACCTGGACTATTAATCCCCTTTGCTTTAATGGAGACAGAGCTTTTGAAATATTTTTCTCATTGGATATTTATGAGCAGGATACTAAAGAAATTACTGTCTTCTCTCCTTTCAGGTATGACTTTAAGTGGTTCAGAGTCCTTTTGATGGAGAAATACACTTAGTGTTATGAGGGCACCAAAGAAACACATTTAATACAAACATTTGTTATTCTACCTAATGGTGTAAAACATTCCACCTGATATTTTAAAGCACAGATCCAATATAAATGCTAAATGGGCATGTGGAGATCTCGCGCTGTTAAATGCAGGTCGGGCTGTTACAACGGTGTCTGTGAGTCAGTGTTGATCCTCAGTGTTACGTACGGAGAAAAGCACATCTGTAAAAACCGGAGCGTCCTGGCATCCACGGCAGGATTTGGACTCTCTTTAATCGTTTTCCTTTGAGGCCGTCGGTAAGATGTGCGGAGTGGCCCTTTCAGCCTTCGGGTAGGATTTGCACCAGTGGTCATAAACCTGCTCTCCGGACAAAGACCCCTTTCCTTTGAAGTAGTCGCTCAAGCCTTTCAAAGCAGCCCAAGAGTCTATCCTCTCTTTTTATTTTTAAGATGAGTCTGAAGTGTAGCCCCTTAAACTAGCAGCAGGATAAATTTTTGTCTCAGCTTTATTGGAAGCTGTGACAATTTCTCAAGCACTAAGACTTTAAGAGGCTCTTAGGGGATCTGTTCTGCTTTGTGACCTAGCTTTAGGTGGATCCTGCTATCTCAGAAAGCAGCAGTGGAGACTTACGGTATCCATTAACTACTGCAAATTTTTATCAAAGAATTAGCCTGATATTTTCCAGAAGACTTTTCTCCCCTTGTTCTTTATTTGGTTTGGAGACTTCAGTGAGAGATGGTGATAGCTTTGGGGCCTTTGAAAAAGCAGTATGTGGCCAGTATTGTCTTCTACGAACTGATTTCCCCCCTAGGTATTAACTCTGTGGGCTGACCAGTGGTCGGAGGGGCAGGCCTGGGCGAGCGCTGCATGAGAGGGAGTCACATGGTTCCTAGATTTTGTTTCTAGGCTTTGCAAGCAGAAATGCACACAGGTGTGTAGGGTTTCGCCGTTCCTTTCTGTGGGAGGTGATTGGGCTCTGGGATCCTGGGTGACGTATGACCGCGTAACTACAGCCGAATAGATTCTGTGGGCCACGTGGAAAGCTGGGTCCTGCCTCCGAGTGCGCCCTCTACCCTCAGCAACTTCATTCTAAGAAGTTCCCGAAATACCTGGAGAACTTCAACAGTTTGGACCTGATGGGTTTAACTCCCGTATCATATAATTCTATTTGCTGTAGTGAAATATTAATATTTAAAACATTTGGTTCCTTGGCATTTATAAAAACCCAACAAGTATTTATTTTGAACAGATTTGTTGATGAGAAAATGAAAAGAACATAATCTGCACAGCAGGAAATAAGGGAGTACAAAGGGCCGTCTTTAAGCAGCGCTGGAAACAGCTTTCCTTAGAGGAACTGACCTTTCTCCCCAGGTTGTGGTATGTGGGTTTGTAAAGGCCGTTAATGTGCGTTTCCTAAAGGGAGGAAGTAAGTAGCGCGATCTTTTTACTGGAAATCCAGTGAGTGTTTGTGAATCCAGTTACCTGAGAAGAACCCAATGATTATAAGTCTGCCCTTATGCTTTTAATTTGTTGTTTTTCTTCCCGCACCCCCCCCCCTTTTTTTCTGTATTTCCTGAACTGTCTGACCTGCTTCCTGGGTTAGAGAACATTTTGCCAAACTTTGAAGCCAAATCCTAGCATTGAACACTTCTTTATTTAGAGATCGGGCCCTAGGAAAAGAAAAAAATTCTTTTTTGGTTTTGAAATTACATCATATGTGTGTGCCTTCTGATTTGTGGAGGCAAGCATGATTGGTATAGTGCAGATTATTGGAAACTAGTATTTTGCAAGTAGAGCATGTTTATTAAAATTGTAATCACAAGTTTACAAAAAAGAATGCTTATACCTTGGCCAACTTTATGGGGTTAATTGTGAGGCTTCCTAAACTATTAACTTTATAGTCATAAAAAATTCTCCATATTTTGAGCTGTTTTGCATTAAAGAAATACAGTTGACAGCAATCTTCTCACTTCCTCCCCATGTTCCTGAGAAAATATTCTTAGAACTAGAAAAGGAAAAGTTAGCACTGACATGCTTAGATGTCAGTGTTCTCTGGGCCCGCCCTTAACGCATCTGTCTTGTGTTTACTTTGGCTGACACTTAGATCATTTCAGTTGCCATCCATTTCCCTTCAAACCCTCACTTGCCACCGAGGAATTCCAAGACAATTCAAATTAAAACATAAATCCTTCCCCTCCAATGGTTGACTTACGAAAACAGAAAAGGAACAGTCACTGAAAATGTACGCCTTAGATCTTAATGATTTTAATTCTTGATTTAAATAAGTTGCCGATATAATTAGACATTAATTTCAAAAATAACATTGTAGGTATTTTTGTGGAATGCAGAGCATCTCGGGAAGGGAAGAAACCATGAATGGGGGTTAAAGTATCGGTAACTCTAAAAAATATAGCATCAATTTCTCATTTTTGTGGCAAGCCTTATCTCTAACAGAAAATTACATAGTTCAGATTACCTAAAATTATGTTTCTTTTCTTTAAATTTTTCCCAAATTTGTGTACTTTTTAAGGGAAAAAAAAAAGCTGCCCTTGTGACAGATTCTTTCTTGTTTAGAAAATGTCAAGTAAACTGTCATTAAGGTAGGTTTCTCTCTCCAAAGCAGTTCTGAAACTTGGGATCAAATGAAACCAACCTTCTTATTCCCCCATCGATTTGCCTTTTCATAGGTCTTTTGAGGTCTCCCTTTGTCACTAAGCAGGCCGGCCAGGTCCAGGGTCTGCAGCACATAGCGCGGCCAGTGTGGTGCAGAGTTTGATACACTGCCCTCTGCTCCAGTCTCCCTCACAAGGACTCAGAGTCCCCAAAGGCCATGAAGGACACTGCGGACACAGCTGTCCTTGTGTCCTCCAGTGACATGTGGTAGTGATTGTGTGTAATGGTGAGACGTGAAGTAACTGCAGGCTCCCGGGGAAGTGTCTTCATAGGAGATGCCCTCACCGGCTTTTGGCCATGGATCTCCATGCATTCAGTAAAACCTGTTTTCCTTCCCTGCCTCTCCACCCCCCTGACAAACAGAGGCACGTATATATAGTTTGCATGAAATTTCAGAGAACCCGCTGGCCCCTCGTAAAATCCACTGCTTTGGAGTTAGTTTCACTGTTCTGTCCTTCCAAGGACAGTAGGATTCTGCTGGATTTCCCCGGACCTACCAGGCTCTCTCCTTAGAGCATGACTGTTCCAAGGACAGCCTAGTATCTGGGGTGCGGATGACGAGCTCTGCTCTGCAGGGTTCCACAGAGTGACCTACCTTCTGGGTGCATTTGTCCCACTTGAATTCACAGCATCATTTATTAATACTACTATAAAATCAGTCCAGACACGGAAATCGAAGCATGCTAACAATCCTGCCCTCTAGTCCCATTTATAAAGGCTTTTTGTGTGTTGGTCCTTAGCGACTCTAAAAGTAGAAGGCTTGTTTAGTCTTAAAATAGTGTTCCTCAGGCTAAATATGGAGTTCCGCTTATCCCTGCAGCTTGGCACGAGGCACCCACCATGAGGCCCAGTACCGCTTCCTCTCTGCGCCGGGCCAGTGGTGGCGCAGGTTCCTTACCAGCCAGCCCGCCCCTCCTCGGAGCTGAGGTGCAGGGGCTCCCTCTGCCTGAGGCTGCTCCGCAGCAGCCCCCGTTGTCTGGGCGTTTACTACTCCTGCCCTCCTCACCCCCGCCCGCTAATTTTCAAACTCTCAGAAGAATTACACATAAGTTTTTTTTCCTCTGTTCTTTGAATGAATCATAGATAAATGTACTCTGTGATTTACGTATCAGGAACATATATACGCTTAGTAAAGATAGTAGATATTCAGGAGAGGGGCTGCTTTGGGACACCATGAATCCTAGTTCAGTGTCTTCATTATGGCAGGGTCTCGGTGGCCCACAGAGGAGGAGGAGGGGAAAGAGGGAGAGAAGGCGGCTGCTGCTCTTTGAAATGTGAATCAAGCCCAAGTCCCTGCTTTTATAGTCATCCACCCATAAATCATCTAATCAGGGGGCTTCTATTTGTATTGGGAAAGCATCTGAGGCATTTTATAACACAGATTTCTGACTTATTTTACTCTGAGGTTTCAACCATTGCTGCTTAATATCACGTAAGGATTAAAAATTTAGCATTCAGTCCTCAAACTATAACATATAGTTTGGATCCAGTTCTAAAATAGGGTTTTTGGGCAGATTCTCAAATTGTAAGATTTACCATTATGGGAATTAGGAACAAGCTGTTGATTATTTAATCTGAGTGGAGGGAGGTGTCCCCTGCATGAACTTGAATTCATTTGTCCTTTTTATGTTTTTTCCTAAAGGTGGGACCACCACTCCTCGGGCCATTCTGACTGGCCACGACTACGCGATCACTTGTGCTGCCATCTGCGCCGAGCTCGGCCTGGTACTCAGTGGCTCCACAGGTAAATCTGCAGCACTTTCATAGAACATGTGTGTGTTTGGTTTCCTCCCGTGGTGGCACCAGCCACGTGTCAGGTGTTCAGTATTCACCTATGACTCGTGGCCACCGCACAGGATCCTGTGTCAGCATGGACAGGCCTGTTTCACAGCGTTGCTCTAAGCTCTAAGCAGTGAGGCAGGAACAAGGAGTGTCTTTGTGTATTTGTTTGTTCTTCTGACCTCTGGCTGGGCTGCCTCCATCTCACACCTGAGTGCAAACTCCTGACCCCATCTGTTCTGACTTCCCAGTCTCAGGTCTAGGCAGGAGCCAGGATGGCACCAAGAAAGGAGTGGAAAGTCACTCAAGCTGGTCTGCCTGGAGGTTTGTACTAGCAACATCATCAAGTATTTAGGCCAAAGATACCGTGCAAGCTTCCCAAGAGGTCGTGCTACAAATGAGGATCTGCCAAGGAGCAGAGCGCTTTCCATCCTGTTGTTCATTCCACTGTAATAGTCTGCATTTCTCTGTCCCCTGCCCTAAGCCGATGTCTGAGCACCCCAGGAAGTACTGCAGTTTCGTGTGTTAGGCTCATCTCACGGAGAGGCGCGCAGTATTTCAGTCACCTTATCTGTGTTTTGAACTATAATACTTAGTCTAGGTAACAAGACTTATTAAATAGTCATTGGATTGTGTTTAAAAATTTAGCTCTAATAGTAATGATAGCAAAGATTCTATACCAACTGGAATTTTTGCCTTCTTATGCCTAGCAGTTTCATATATCCTGAGCTAGCATGAGGTTTTGGACTATATGTGATTCCCATTAGCTGTGTAAATGAACCAGTCACACTGCAGGCTGTCCGAGCTTTGCATGGAGGTGTGGACCCTACACAGGACTGTATAAGCTAAGACCAGTGCAAAGTGAGTTTAATAATCAACGAATTTTATGATTGGTCCATAGCCTTTGAAATTTTTCTCAAAACATTAAACATTCTTGATATACACATATACATACATATATACAGACATGAAAAAAATAGTAAAACTCACATTTACTTCATACACTCTAATTTGAAACATTAGAAGCATTGACAATCCGGTGTTTTTTTCTATGTGGGACCTTCTCAGGAGTACTTTGAACAGTGCTCGTCGCCTCCTCTTCATAGAACGAGACTCGCAGTGAGAATCTTTGCTGTCCTTGACCAGCTCTCACGCTCCTGTGCATCGGCCCCCAACATTTTACCTTCTGTGCTTTCAGTGTCATGAGCTATCCCCTGGGGCTCCTTTAATGCAGGGGTAGGGAATCTTTTTTCTGCCAAGGGCCATTAGTATATTTATAACAACATTCTTGGGCCATACAAAATTATCAACTTAAAAACTAGCTGTGAAAATAGCTCCTAGATTTATTGAATTTCAAGTCCCGCCTGTGGTGGTCCTGGCAGGGCCAGAGCAAATGATTTCATGGGCCCGGGGGCTGGACGTTCCCCACCCCTGCTAATGGGAAGGTTTTTCCTAATTCAAGTTCACCTTCACTACCTACCTCTGGCCGCAGAGCTGCACTCTCAGCTGTGTGAACATTCCCACTGTCAGCTTTCTACACAGCCCTGTTTACATTCCTGTCAGGTTTCCCTTTCATCACTTTGCAGTTCCTCACTGCAGTTTCACCTCTGCTGGCCACACCCTCTTCTGATATCCACATCTGTAAATGTCACACAAGTTTATCACTGGGGACCAGCAGGCAGCACAGCTCTAGTTTGCTGTCTGTGCATGAACCGAGACACACTCAGTGGCCACTCACTGACAGACTCTGGAAGAAGTGACGTGGTTGGTCCCCAATCGTGACACACGTCTGTGACTGACACAGTGATCTCGGACTGAGGAGCTAGCCGGGATGTGTGTGTACTGTCTGCAGTTACTGCGATAGCTGCAATTTGATGTGTGGTGTTGAAGGACTGGTGATACCTGAAATTCCTGCATCCCGGTGCTGTGCAAGGCCAGGGCTGCCTGCATTGGGAACACTGGAAACTTCCATATTCCCTGAGTGGTAAAGCAGCCGCTGAGAGCCCTGTTCTCACAAGGGCAGGCTTTAGTGGCCCTGTGGGGAGAAGGTGAGGGTTCTGTGTGGCCACGCGTGACTAGCCTGGACAACAGTGAGGCATGTACTCCAGGTACCCCTCTTGTCCCACTCCGACACCTCTTAGAACCCACTCATCGCACAGGTGGTTTGGGTTACCTGCTCCCCTGCTTGCATGTAGGGGGCATTTGACAGAAATGCAAAGCTCTGGTATGTGTAGGCTGTTCGGCAGCTCCCTGCCTGCTCAGGCCTCTCAGCCTGGGGTGCTGGGAACGGTAGATGCTGCTGTTTGCTTGGTGGGGGGGCAGGAGGGAAATGGACTCAGTTGCCAAGGAGAAGTAGCCAAGGATCCCTAAGTGAATTCATTTGTGGGGGGACAGTGAGAAGGTGGACCACCCGGGACCTTCCTTCACGGTAAACTCAACTCAGGAGCTGCCTGCTGAGCTCTCCCCGCACAGGCCCAATTGCTGCCACCACGAGGGCCCCTAGAGGGTCAGAGTGCGCCTAAGGGGAGCCCAGCCTTCTTGGAAGCTCTTCTAGGGTTTGAAATGTATCCCAATCCTCCTGAATGCCCCCCGTTTCTAATCACCTCATGGCATGGGTTTCATAAAGTAACTTGCTGTCTCTTGAGGAGACGTGAACTTGCCTGTATGTAACTCAGTTTTCTCCTCTCCCGAGGGACAGGTGAAACCAGCTGGCATGCCAAAGGGAATTCTGCACAGTGACACACATATGTCATTGGAAGGCTCTCTGACGTGTGCTGAAGATACAGGTGACAGTGGGCTGTTCCCATTTTAAAAATGAACCTTGCCTTGTTTCTCCCCTTCTCTCAGAAGGACCGTGTCTCATACATTCCATGAATGGAGACTTGTTAAGGACTTTGGAGGGTCCTGAAAACTGCCTGAAACCAAGACTCATCCAGGCTTCGAGAGAGGGCCACTGTGTCATATTCTACGAGAACGGTGTCTTCTGTACGTTCAGCGTGAACGGAAAGCTCCAGGCCTCCGTGGAAACAGAGGACAACATTCGGGTGAGTGCCTCTCAGACTCTAGAATGTGAGATACTTGCCTCAGAGTGTGGCGTGTGAGGGAGGAGGGTTCACTAAAACCTCTGCTGAGTCCTGAGATTCTCTCTTCCATGCTCCCCCCCCCCCCCCAAAAAAGTGAGCACCCGGACAAGGCCTGTGTACCTCACTGACCACAGCATGTCCCAGCTGTGCAGCCTGAGGTGAGCCCAGCAGGAGAGGCTTGCTGGAGCCATGCAGGGTGGCTGGCGAGGGCACAGCGCAGTGTTTCTGTATCTGAGTATCAAATCTAAAATAATGCAAGAGGACACCAGAACTGTGCCCTCATTATAGCTTCTGGAGGGAGAGTAGGGATGATGAGTGTTTAGGATTAGCATCCAGTTCCAGTCCACAGACCACTGTCAGTCACAGATGTGCGCTACAATTGGTGACCGACCGTGTCGACAACAAGACCCAGACTTGCCAAGGTAAGAGAGTTGGGCTTCAAATTATGACGTGAATTAGGCAAACATTTTCCCATTTTTGCTGTGCAAGAAACAGTAATGCTAGTGGGCCCTTTGGGGTTTCACTTCCTTTTCAAGACAGGGCTCCCTGAGGATTGGTTGAAGGAGAGTGAGGACTGCTCTTTGCAGGTCTCCTTGTCTCACCTCCAGACTTGGTGGGGGTTAAGGTGAAACAGCTCTGGTGTTTCCATCATTTCCCAGGGGGAGTTGGAGGGGGGGGTTGCAGAGGTCCCTGCGCTCTGATCCTGGCTTTAGGGAAACCTGGACATTTTACCCCCTGCTGTTCCTGACCCAGGACCACTTCAGTGATGTAAATTCTCCCAGATCTAGTCTGATCACCCTTCTTGCAAGTAAAACTTGGGCTGGAACACAAACCCTAAGCGTAGATTACATGGTGAACTCGGGCACCTGCTGCTTCTCTACCCTGGGGTGGCTTTAACAACTCAGTAAGTGGCGGGCGTCTCTCTCCACGTGTCTCCGTTGCATTGTGACCACCTCCGCCACAAAGGCAGGCTGGACTCTCACGCTCTGCTTTTTTCCCTCCCTCCCGTAATACTTCATTTAAACCAAGTACACATTGGAGGCTTGCCTTTCCTCTTTAGAATAATAATGTTGACAGCCTGTCACTGTGAGTTGTGATTATATTATTTGAATCCCTTGCTAGCTGAAACAGTTTCTGTGGCACGTCCATACCGCAGGCTCTGGAAGGTCCTGGAGGCGGTCGGAGGCTTGCTGTAGACGGGCTGTGCACACTGGTCTTTCCTCTCTGTCCCACAGCCATTGCTTTTTCCCTGTAATATTCCCACTGGGTTTTAGGCTTAAACAATCCATTGCTTTTCCGCCAGCCCTCTTGTACGTGGTGCTGGCACTGTGATTAGTGAGCTTGCCTGGCAGGCAGAAGGAGAGGTGAGAGGAAAGAAGAGGCAAAAAGAGAGGGGAAGAGAGAAGCCAGCAGGGAAAGGAATGGAAAGACGAAAGGAGAGCTTAGCCTAGGGAGAGGAGGGAAGGACCCAGGCAGCAGGGCCCCTGCTGGGGACCCTCCTACATGCCTGAGGATGTGCTCACCCCCAGACTGCCCCCTGGTACCTCCTCCACGCGCAGCACTTGGGATTTCTGAGGCATCTGAAACTCCAGCCTCGGCCCCACCTGACGCCGAGGTGCATCACCATGGAGTCTGAGTGCTGGTCTGGGTGGAAGAGAGGGCACCGTTCAGGGGACGCTGCCCAGGCTCCTGCCTTCAGGAGAAATCGACAAGTCCCTCACGGGCATCTGCTGATGAATGTTTAGTCCTAAAAGTCCAAGTTTAATGTAATTCCAAACAGCTAGGATTAGAGATCCTCTACTAAAATGGAGAGTTAAAGATTAATGGTTTTAATTTATGTTTTTATATAGCAGTTATCCAGTAAAAAGCCTCAAGCATAAAACTCAAGTGAACCACAACCAGAAGGTTAATGGATTTTCATCAGCTGAATTTTATAAGTGTAGCAAATAATTATTGGTCCCAGGCTCCCTTGCAGTTCCCCGACACCCCTGGAGAGTGCCACTTGTGAAATGAAGGGAGGGACGGGATATTGATTTTTACTGATATGAAAAATCTTACTGTTTGCATTTGGTTTAGATTTGGAGAATACTTATATGTAACAACCTTCCACACATGGGTTTTTATTTCCTAGGTTTGTGTGTTCTTGATAGTAAGCCATATTTAAGAGACCACTGAAAGTTGGCATTTGTGTGACGATTAGGATGGGTATAGACAATCCTTTTCTGTGATTTAAAAATATTGTCAAAGGGTAGATTAAACACTTAAGGCAACTAGACTAAAACTCTGAGTGTAAATACTTTTGTTGGAAGTTAGATTTATTTTTTCCGGCCTGCTAGCACTGCCTGTAGTCCCACGCTCACGGTGTCCAGGTGAATGTAGATTACAGATGTCTGCAGTTACCTCTAGAACTCCCAGTGTCCCCTCACTCAGGAAAGGAAATGTGCATCTTAATAAGCTAAGGAAGGAAGGGGGAGTAGGGAGGGATCTTTTCTCTCAGGAGTTGGTGCACTTTCTCTGTAAAGGGACACATGGTAAATACGTTGGGCTTTGCAGGCTCTGGATTCTGTTGCAGTTACTTGTGAGTAGCCGTGAATGAGTGGGCATGGCTACATCCCAGTAACCCTCTTTATGGCCACTGAAATTTGGAATTCATCTAATTTTCACCTATCATGAAATACTTTTTATTTTTCTCAACCATTAGAAAGTGCAGACAGTCATACAAGGGGCACTGGCCTGCCTTTGCACTCCTGTGTCTGCATTGGCAGGCAGTGCTCAGTCTTGGGCAAGAAGGAAATGCCCAGCCTCTGGGGTATGATCACCCTGGAAGTCGGGGTAGCTCTACCAAGTTGTCTTCCCAGCTGCTGTAAAAGTCCCACAGGCCTAGGGAAGGTGCTGATGCTGCAGGTCTTCCCCCGGGGCCACAGCCCCACAGGCAGCAGCGTCTTACTGAGGACGCGAGGTCAGAGCTCTGTCTGCCCAGCCTCAGTACAAAACCCGCTGAGCGCGTCCCCAGGACAGCTGCAGAGGTCCCAAGGGGTTCCTCACTGTAGAGGGCTGGTCCCAGCCCACAACACGCAGCATTTAAAGGGCATTCGTAGCACCAGTAGCGTCTGCCACATCCTTAAAAAGGAAGAGTTAAACAAAAAAGCTCAACCATGGCCTAACTCTGTCCATTTGATTTTGAAACATCGCAAAAGTTTTCTATGACCCTCATTCTATGACCTCCTAAAAACTCAGGAGCCCGCACCGTCTTTCCTTCCCTGCCACGCTGCGGTAGCTGCTGTCGCATCGGAATTCATCAGACTCCGGGCCGAGGTTTCCCGAGCGCCACGTCTCACCTGAACGGTGCTTTGTCTTGCAGGCCATCCAGCTGAGCCGGGACGGCCAGTACTTGCTCACAGGCGGAGACCGTGGTGTGGTCATGGTCTGGCAGGTGTCCGACCTCAAGCAGCTCTTTGCCTACCCAGGCTGCGATGCTGGGATCCAGGCCATGGCCTTGTCTTACGACCAGAGGTAACACTGGAGCCATCAAAAACTGTGGAGGGAATGTCAGTGGGCTGGGTTGTGGGGGTCGCCTATGCAATGAAAAATGCCAATGAACAGTGGAGTTGCTATGGTAGTTTTTAAAAAGTGCGATTTTCTTTCTGATGGCTCAGACACAACTTGAGTAACAAAGGCTCCACCTACACTGCTGTTTAGCTTTTTATATTTGTTTTATGCCTGTATCTCTGTTCATGAGGCTTCCTCTAAGAGGTTGGGCTTATTTCCCAAAACCTCCCAGGTGGCAAAATTGAGAGTGATCATTTTTATTTGGTGTTTTAGTTTTTGTGTTTTTTTTGGCCACATAACATTTACTGTGAGCCATTTTTTGGTATTCATTCAGTGGCATTAGGAACATTCACGTTGTTACACAACCATTACCACTGTGTTTCGCGCGTGTTTGTAATTTTACGGTTTGAGCTTTTTATGGATGCATAGTGTCCTGTCTCCCATCACAGGTTTTGACCTAAATCCTGTTTTGTCTAATACGGGCGTAGCCACCCCAGTTCTCCTTTCATTACTGTTTGCATGGGATCTTTTTCCTTCCTTCCACTCTCAACCTGTTGGTCTAAAGACAAAGAAAGGGAGTCTCTTGCAGACAGCATACACCTGATCATGTTTTTTATCCATTCGGCCCATTTCTGCCTTTTGTTGGCGTGTTTAATCTCTTTACAGTTAATTACAGATAAGGAAAGACTGACGTTTGCCATGTTGCTTTGTATTTGTTTTCTGTGTTGAGTTTGTGTAGTGACACATTTTGGTTCCTAATTTTGGTATGAGTGGTGGGGAGCACACTGAATAGGACGTAAGACCTCTACCACCTGGTCTAACCAGACCGTCCAGAGACCCGTCTAAGATAATAGGCGGTGCCTCCGAGAGGCTCTTGATCTTTCGCGCGCCACCTGCTTCAGGACAGGAGAGCAAGCGGCAGCGGTCACCTCCGTAAGTCACTGTTATAAGGACTCTACCCTGCTCGGAGCGTGATGGGCGCCGAATGCTCTCCTGCAGAGTCCAGCCCAAGTCACGGCCCACACTGCGCCCTTCGTTGAGTCCCTGTCAGAGGCCTCGCTCGCCCCTCCACCAGCTGAGACTGTGAGCCTCTCTGACTCCAGGGCTCTCGAGGCCACCCGCACCCCCTTAGAAACCATCAAGCCTGCTCCGGTGTTAGTGACTCGTCCTACACGGACTGGCTGTGCTTTCGGTAACAGGCAAGCTGTGGCGTGGATCCCGCAGAGGGGCAGGGGCCGCACTCTCAGCTAGTCATCAAAACACGCACCTTAGTTCGCACGCACTGTAGCTCTGCCTGCCACCTTCTGCGTTGACCTTGTAGATGTGGGGAAGCCAGTTCTTTCTTTAGTAACAGATACCTAGGAAATAAATAGGTTTGTAAACCCCGCCTCCTCTCTGTGCTTCTCCCAGGTGCATCATTTCTGGCATGGCCTCCGGAAGCATCGTTCTGTTCTACAACAACTTTAATCGGTGGCATCATGAATACCAAACCCGCTACTGATGGGGACAGCTGGACGCTGGCCTTCCAGCCCAGGAGGGGACGTGCCCTGGAGCATCCTTCCCTTAGAAATAGCTAACACATCTGAATGTAACCTAAATTTGCTCAAAGCAGCAAAATATTTTTTAAAGTTAATTGCTATTTTTGTAGACTTTGCTTGACTTTGGGGGGGAGGTATAGCAAAGCAGAAAACTGGCTGCTGGGTTCTGTAGTTTAAAAAAAAAAAATCTATATTTTTAGTCATAATGAGAGGTCTATTTTCACCAATTATGGAAATAAACAGTGGAGTGAGTAAACCCACTTATTCCGGCTACATTATGATAAAACACATTTATCTCTAATCTTGAGAAATCTATGATTTTAACAATAGGGAGATGGGTTATAATACTGGGATGGGGGAATTTTATGCTGTATTTTGGGTCCTGCATTTTTCCGAACAATTGTGCTTCTTATGCACTGAACTTTCTGGGATTTAAATAGTAATGTTTAAATTATGGTAAATGTAATTTAAAACATCTCAATGAGTTCTTTCTTTCAATATTCTTCTTTAAGCATGTTTTAGACCTAGGAAATTATGGTTGGGGGAAGCTATTTTACTGCGTGGTTGACAGAGGATCTAATGGCATAGCAAGTGTGGACTATTTACAATGTTTTCCTGATGTGTCGTCTTCATAGCACATCAAAATGCAATGATGGAAATATTCTTGGGCTCACAACATTTGTTTTTCTTTAAGTTGCAACTACCAAAGCTCTCCCCTGAGGTTTGTGCCCAGGACTGAGGCAGAACTGCATGGGGCTCCCCTCCTGCACCCGGGTCTGAGGACGGAGGCTACCAGGTGCTGTGCTCAGCAACAGCCGTTTTACCTTCTATTTGTTACTGAACTCTCTTCACCTTCCTTCTGATCAGCAATTTGTACTGAGAAACAATGTTATTTTGGTGATGTAGAATTCTACTTTTCTAGTAGACTGTGTGGAATTCTGTGAAAAATATTTGAGAAAAGGTCTGTATTGCATAAATAAACTCTTTGTATGTTGTGAACTTTGACCCTCCATCTCTGTTTCTCTTGCTGCTTTCCTGCACGCTCGGCTCTTCTCCAAAAGCCAAAACGTGGAATGGAATGACTCAGAGAAATTAAATACCATCTGTTATTGAGTAGTTGGAAATACCTTTTCACTCCTAATTTTAAAACATTGATAAAACAATTATTTACACACACAAAAATGCCAAACTCTGTTTCGGTCACAGATCCTGAACAACCACCAGTAAGAGAGAGACTCTTAGGAGCAAAAACCTTCTCTGGCAGTTAGTTACCTACAAGGCAGCACCCATACGACTGTCAGCTGATTTCTCAACAGAAGCTTTGCAGGCCAGAAGGGAGTGGCAAGGAATATTCACAGTGATGGAAAACATGGAACTACAACCAAGATTGCTCTACCCAGCAAAGCTATCATTTAGAATTGAAGGTCAGATAAAGAGCTTCTCAGACAAGGAAAAGCTAGAGGAGTTCATCACCACCAGACCAGCACTACAGGAAAGGTTGAAGGGTCTTTAAGAAGCTAATGAACAAAACAATCTGAGGAACAAAATAGACCCAGAGATACTGACACAAGCAACAGACGATCATATTTTCAGAGGAAAGAGGGAAGGGGGGTGGGAAGAGATTAACCAAAGAAGTTATATGCATATATGCATAACCCATGGACACAGTCAATAACGGGGTGAAGGCCTGGGGAGGGGGACAATGAGGGGGAAAATGGGACACCTGTAATACTTTCAACAATAAAGATAAATTTAAAAAAAATAAAAATCAGTGTTAGAAATATCCTCAGGTGAGGATTAACAACGACGACAACAAAGGAACCGTTCTGCCCCCTGATACAGCGTCACACTGCTGCTCTATTCCCTAGCAAACAGGACAAGATTCAACGTGTCCCACATGGGAACCGTAAGCGGCTGTGTAGGACGTGGTCAGGAACTTACAACCCAGGGCTGCCCTTTTCCTATTCCCCTAGGAGAGCGACCAGCCTCGCCAGCTCGCTCCATTCCTTGTAGCATGAGGTGTGATAACATTCAGCCCGTAGTCATCACAAGTCATTGCAGGGGAAGCTGGGAAGTTTCACGCTGCCCTAACTATAAAAAGGAAGGAAAAGGCCATAAATAGCAAGTCAATAAAGTAAAATAAAAAATTCTATTTCCTCTCAGATGAGTAGAAGAAAGAGCTGCTGGATTTTCTAATTGTGGAAAGTGTGGTCCATGATGCATTTCTTGGGTCCCCCGAAGACATGAGATCACTATTTAAAAAGCTCAAGGCCACTATTAATGACACAGACACGTCACTGCCAGCCCTGGCTGCTGGGAACCAGGCATGCACACGGCTCTCGCCGAGGGACATCGCATTTCTCTCTCTGATGAACCGAGGGTGGTTTGGCCTTGGGGAAAGCTATCTTCCCAGACAGCCGGCACTCCGCACAGGAGGAAAGCAACCTACAGACATGTCTGGATTCTGAGGCCTCCCCAGCCATACGCCAGAAACATCAACTACTTTTCTCTCTCGAGTTCAGGAATATTTTTCTTTGCCAAAATCAAGATTTGGGGGCAGCTGGGAAGGCTTATTTCCCCCGGCCTGGCAGGAAGCAGCTGGCCACTTTGCAGCTTTGGACTTGGAGAGGTTGAAAGACATTCTCCAGACCCAGCTTCAGCCTCTGCACAGACAGGTGCCCAGTCCTCAGGATGTGCCCAACAGGCCTGCAGGCTCGAAAACATCCCAGCCACACCGAGGCCTGTGTGCCCAGCTCCACCCCGAATGAATGGGCTTATGTTTAGAGGGGACATGTCAGTTGCAAACGACTGTTACTGTACCAAATATGCCCTTTCTTCCCCTCAGTCATTCAGTGGTAGTTAACTCCTCCCCACAGCTAACTACCTTTGAGTTCAAGGCTGCAGGTTTTATCATCAGAGACCTTCAAGTGCCCTGGGCAAGGCCCACCAAAGTCGTACACATCAGCCTCCCACCAGAGAAACAACTCTCTCTCTTCCTGTAACAGGCCTCACATGCCCCTGCTCTCATAACCTCAGCGTCCTCAATTTTCTACCCCTTTGCCAGATATGACCGTCCACCCCCATCCCACCTCCACCTTAAGACACCAAGGGCACCTCTAAAGCACCTGTGACCACCGAGAGGGGCAGATGCCCTGGGCGCCAGAGAGCCCGTCCCAGCTCCAGCAGGTCTGGATGAGCTCCCGACGCTCTGAGTTTCTGCATTTAATGAATGGAGATGTTAGCATCTCTCTTTCTGGGCTGTGGTGTGGCTCAGGGACAGGATGAAATACTCTAAACTGAAAACTTCCATGGCGGTTGTTACTTGGCATCAAGGCATTTCCAAGAATGAGATAGCCACTCCCTTAAAAAGCAGCTAACTCTGTCCCTGGGCTGCCCTGTGATTAAAAGAATATTACTCTGTGCACTCACACTGGACCCTTCCTGACTCCTATGTCCTGACCTTGGGCCACCATCCAGAGCTACTGAGAGAAGTCTGCGCCCTGCTACAGAGCAGGTCTCCTACAGCCAAAGACACCAGCAGACGAGCCTCTAGTTCTCCTGACACCCCCTCAACTGCCAGGGCTCCACCCCTCGCCGCTGGGCTGCCCTCTGCCTGCACCGCACACCCCGAGGGCCCAGAGCTCCATACCCGGGAGGGCTGGGCTAACACTGCCCACAATCTGCACACGCTTCTCATGGTGTGGTTTGCGATTCTGCTGACGTTTAAGCGGCTCTGTTGGCACCTAATGAAACAGCGACCCCTGAAATCTCCATGCCTGGGATCCCACAGGCGGGTGCCCTCCAAGGCCCCCGGCGGCTCTGTAACCTATCGCAGGCTTCATACTGGGGTCTCACAGCCGGGTTTGCACCAGCGTTCCCAGCTGCTGAGATCATTTAACATCAGTTCACCCATTCAAACAATGGAGAAGCATTTCTCCGACATCATCACTCGCATCAGATGCCGAAAAGCAAAACAAGAGTAAGCACAGCGACGGGGCTGCCGCCTCCTGTAAAGCGGCACTGTCCGGTGCGCAGGGGTAGCCACAGGTGGCTACTAGGACCTGAGTGTGCCTCAGCCGCAGAGATGTGCCGTATCTGTCAACACACACTGATCTCAAAGACTGACTACGGAAAAAGTGTAACCTATCACAGTGATTTCTTAATACTGGTTACATGTTGAAATAACACTTTGGATATATTTAAATATATTGTGTTAAATAAAATATGCCATTAATTTCAGCTGTTCCTCTTTACTTTTTTTTCCAGTCAGGCACCAAAGATGTTAATGATGTGGCTTACGTTGTATTTGTATGGGACGGCAGCCTGCTCTAGAAATCTTTCTCTCAGACATCGTCGGTCTTTCTTTCAATGTGGTTCATCTGCTATGAACTGTTTCATTATTTCCCAGTTCACAGATCAGTCTTATCCATGTAAGTATTCTGTGAAAGTTTTGCCAAAAGTTACTAATCCATAGTCTCCACATATTTCCATATCCCAGCAGCCTTTAGGGAGGAGGCGCACTCACTGACTCCTGGCCTTGCTGCCGCCCGGCAGGCTGCTCGCGACGGCAGGTCACCGCTTCCCTCTCCTACCCCTAGTCAAAGGCCGGTTTCTTTAGGCGCTGATCACCTGCTCAGGGAAAGGTATGAACATAAACAGGCACACGCCATTCTTGCTGTGCAGGAGGGAAAGAACTCAGCAATTAAGGACCTGCCCTAAATTCACATTCTGAGAACAGAGGCCCCCAACCGATGTTCACCAAGTGCACGGAAATGGCCAGTGTGCCTGGGGTGGCAGAACCTTTATTTAGGATCGTTATTCAGATGACCACTCACACCCAGGCCTTGATTTGCGTCTGGATGGCAGGGGCCTCCAAACAGGACTGGCTTTGGGACTTGGCATTGGTAAGACCTAACATGGCACCGTAGCTCTGTCTCCCACCCATCCTACGACCTGGGTTATGTCACCTGAGTTCTTGGTCTGCTCCCTTCACACCACACACTGTTCCGGGTGTTGGTGGAATCAAGATAATCCCGTAAGACCTGCCAGGCCACTGCCACACCTGGTTCATGCTCCCTTCTCTGAGCCATCCCCAACCCCACCATGTCCCAGGCCATCCAACTGTGCCACAGAGGGTGGGAGCAAGTGCTAGAAACAAGGCGCTCCTTCCTCCTGCCACCAGTGAGTGGCACTGCCCTGGCCACTTATTTCCTTAGGTCTCTGAACCTCACAGTTGAAGGGCCAGGGTCAGGCTCCAGGTTCTGGTCAGTGCCAGAGGCCTCATTCCATCACCATTTCATTTTTCTGTTCCTCCCTTTACATTACTTCTTTCCTTCCATTAACAGAAGTATTTGCATTGGAAGCTATGAGAAATGTTGCTCTTAAGCCTGTCAATAAGGAGACGAGCAGGATATTCTAGAGCTGTCCGTCATGGCTTTTTTGAAACCGCCCTCCCCGAAGCCTGTACCTGCTGCAGCTGTGGGCCAGGAAAGACAGCTGTGCTCCGCAACCAGCCTCTAGATCCAGGGTCAGCACCAGCCCGGAGACAGATGATCGGCAATTGGAACAAGAGATCCAGAGCTTACATGGGTAGCTTCAAGCCGGGGTTGCACAGCCTTGAGCACTGGGGACGGGTGCAGTGCCTGTGACCAGAAAAGGTGCAGTGCCTGTGACCAGAGCCACAGGCCAGCAGATGTTATAAGGGAACAGAAAACAAGAGCCAAAATGCACCGGACGCAGAGAGAAGAGACCCCACAATCTCAGAGAGAGAGAGGCAGGGCAGAGATGGAGACACAGACAGACAGACACAGACAGACGAGGGAACACCTGCCCTGACTCTCATTCCTATAAAGCCTCACCTTCCTGCTGGTGGCTCCATAAGTTTCCTCTGTCGTTTGCCAATGATCCCCGTTTATTCTTGAGCTTTCGCTTTCCTTGCACGAGTTTCTGCACCTATAAGCAAATCAACTTCAACCAAGACACGTCTCCCCGAGCATCATTCCCTCGGCCCTTCGTGGCCCCAAAGGCTTCACGAAAACAGCGGCACCCGCTGACACGCGGGCCTCGGCTCACACGTCCTTCACAAAACGACAACACACAAACCTCTACCCACCCCGATTGCTTTTTCTCAATAAGAGTTTATTGCAGGTTGGGTACACTTGTAGGAGGCAAAAATCTAACAATGCAAAGGAACTACAGGGCCCACCAGTTTAGAAGATGAGCATGTAAAACAAATACACTGATTATGTACAATTATTAAAAAGAGCAGATGGTGGAAAACAAGGAAAAACTGCCAGCAGCCTTCCCAGAGGTTAGTCACAAGGGGGTCCGGGGAGCACCTCCCGCCCGGTCCGCCTGTGCCGGGCAGCTCCTCGCTGCCGGTGCCGGCTCCAGGGAGGCAGGTGACACACACGGCGCAGGGCGCCCAGGCCATCCCGCTCGCCAGGGGCTGGCCGCCGAGCCAGTGCTGCCGCACCACCAGGCCCTCCGTGCAGCCCAGAGGACAACTTTATTAGCATTTTTAATCCATATGGGGAGAGAGTTGGAGGAAACGCACAATGTCCAGGGAAGAAAGTGACCTTCCCCTGTGGTCTGTGTACAAATAAATACCCAGTGTTGTCTTCAGTGAGCCCAGCACCCCGAGCTGTGTGGTGGCACCTGAGAGCCCCTGGCAGCCTGGGTGGGGTTCGTGTCCGATGACCAGACTGTCCCCTCGGGCGCTCGTGTCTTCCACGGGAAGGCCAGTACCCAGCCCGTCGGCAGGGGACGGTGCCCTGTCGCCTCTCACAGGACACCCGCCGAGGGACAGGTGGGTTCTGTCCTTGGTAAGAAAAAGGAACAGGCCTCGTTTACTTAAATAAGGGAGGGGTCTTGGCTCCTCTGAAATGTTTCTATAAAAATGCAATAAATGCTGGAAAAAAGTTGCACATTCTTCTGGTGACGCCATAAAACATCCGTGGAGCTGAAACTCAGACAATTTAAAACAAGCTGCTCGGAATATCCGTCCCCAAAGCTGAGGCCGCGTGTGGCGCCCCCGGGCCCCGGAGGGCAGAGCCCAGAGCGGGAGCCGAGGCAGCGGGGCGGTGCCGGCGGCCAGCAGCCCGCGGGCCAGTCCCTGCGGGTCAGTCGCGGTGGCGGCGCCAGCCGGGGGCAGCGGGAGGACAGGGGCGCGCGGGAGACTCCGGAGCGGCGGGGGGCTCCCGGGAGGGCGGGACTGGAGAGGCGGGCTCCGCGGGTCGGCCGCCGTCCTGGCCGAGTTTGCTGCAGAAGATCTGCACCTCCTTATCTAGAGCCGTGTTCTGGGGAGAGAGCAGCGGGGACGGCGCCTTAGCCGGCAGGGCCCCGGCGCGGCCACCGCGACAGACACGAGCATGCACGGGCTCAGACACGGAGGAGGAGAAATAACTCGGGCCTCCCTCCCAGCAGAGCCGGAGGCGAAGCAGGCGGGGCCCCACCCCGGGAGCGGGCGCCCCGTCTCTGAGCTGCAGCTGCACCTGAGCTCTGAGGGCTTCTTCCCGGGCCCAGACCTTGAGCCCAAAGGAACCCTGGCTCCATACGCCGCCCGAGGAGAATGCTGGGCATTGAGGCGGACTTTTCTAGAGCGCCCTCCATCACAGATGGGCTGCTCCTGGGCCACACAAACCCATGCGGCCGTGTAGTCCACGAAAGGCCTGGGGACCCGAGGGTGCCATGTGGCCCATTTTAGATCCAGGATCCCTCGCCTGCTCTTCTTTACTTCATCATAACCCCAAAAAGTTTTTAATCTGCTCAGCTCCCTGGGGAGCACAGAAACAGCCACCAATGGGAAAATCACCTCGCTTTCTGACCCTAGGCTGGGAGGGGAGACTTCCCTCCTCTGACTCATTTTGAGTATTTGTCCACTGAGGCCTGGCCAGCTCTCAGGCACCACTGGCTAAAAGGCACAACCATCAGAAGGCCTTTCATAGTCTAACTACCCTGTGTGTGTGTGTTTTGGGGGGGGTGGTATACCCCCGATTCTTTTAGTACGCTGACCGATAAAGAGGTCTGAAAAAATGTGAATAATCAGACCGACGTGTGGCTGCCTTAGGGTCCTTCCTGTCGAAGGTCCAACAGGGTCCCCCCGCAGGCCCTTCCGAGCTCCAGCCGAACACCGGGTATTTCCTCGGACAATGTCAGTGGCCCAGAGCAGAGGTAACTGTGGAAAAGCCCAATCAGAACCCGAGTGTCTCTTTCACAAGCTCCCGAGCCCAAGTGTGCGAGGGGCCCGCCACCCCTCCCTGAGATCACTGAGCAGGGGAGAGGCGGCCTTCGGTCTTTCTACCACAGGATTCTCCCGGGTAGAGGAAACCTCCGGCTCTCCCGTTATTTCTCCTCCCCTCCTCCCGTCGGAGGACGTGTGTGCAGCAGGACAGCATTGCAGGCAGTTAGTACATACCATCGCCTTGGACCTAGGCAGGGGGAGCAAAGGCAGGCGGCGGGAGAGGCAGGAGAAGGGGGAGAGAAGCAGGGACAGAAACTAGACTTACTTCAAACAGAAGCAACACGGCTGAAACAGTTTTGTCTGTCTTAAATTAAGCCCAAATCATTCCCAGGTTACCCCCGAAAGAAGCATAATCCCCCCAAGTGGGAGAGCAGTCCATGTGCATTCATGGCTTCTCAAATCGTGACTCCGTGGGAACCAGGTTTCTTTATCATTCCCTTTCCTGCTACCAGACGGTGCCTTCTGGTCCCCGAGGCCGGGAGGAGTCCACAGGGAGGGACAAAAAGCCTGCTAGGCAAATGCACTGTCCTTTCAAACTCTGTAGGCTAAGGACCAGCCGGACAAATGCAAGTGCAACCCAAAACCGCAGGCCTGTCTTAGACCGAATTCTTATCCCATATAATTCTCTCCTCTTAATCCCTGTAATTCTCTCTTCTTAATCCCAAAGGCTGACTCTACACTCTCGCTGATAAAAACACATCTTCGGGAAAGTCCCTGGAGGGAGAGAACAAAGGCCTTCACCAAGGTCCCATCTTACGCTGCCCCTCACAGAAAGATGCTCTTTCACCTGAGTCGGAAAGAACATTTGTCAAGGGAACTCCCGGAGTCCTGCTCCTAAGCACTCGCCAGCTTTTGATCTGCGAAGGCAGGAAGTGTGGGCAAGCGGAGAGTTTCCCAAGGGTGTGCTCGGCCGGCTGAAAAGGGTGTCGGCAGGTACAGGAGACCCGCCCCGATAAGCAGCTGAGGGCTGGACGCTGGTGTCAGAGTCTGGGACAAGCATGCAGATTTAGGGGGGCCGAGAGTGAGAGGGTGCCCGGATGAAGCACGGTGTAGTGAATACCAGGTTTCTGCTTCAGGAGTCCCCACAGTCTCAACTGGGTAAAGAGTGAAACTCAGAGGTCTCTCTCAAACTGTCAAATCACACTGTCAAACGAAATGCAGACAACAGCATCACTTTACTTTCTTTCACTGCTGTTTCCCCTTCCTGCCCTTCCATCTTCCCCCTGGCGCCTCGGGCGCCGATGCCAGGGGGGGCTTGGTGGGAGAGCACAGGGCGGCAGCGGAGAGCAGGGCTCTGCCTGCGGGTCACACAGCAGTTACCTGAGGATCCCGCCTCAGACACACAAACTAGTCCCGCTGCTCTCTGCATCTGTAGGAAACCTTATTAGCCTCACATACTCCAGTTATGAGAACATAGGAATATAAGGGGCAATCATTTGTGATTGTTTTTAATATAAAAAAACATTGAAAACTGTTCCCAAGGGCAGGACACACACACACAGGACTGGTGCGAAGGCCGAGGGCAGGGGCACGAAGCGTCGCAAGCTGCCCCCCACAGCCGCGCCCCGCGTCAGGTCCTCGGTGGGGTGAGGACAGGCATGCCGTCCCCGCAGAGGCCTTTTCGCCCCTGCTTTCAGGGACAAGCCAAAATTCACAGGCCAGCTTTCTGGCCGAGAACTGGTCCCTCCAGAGACGAGTTTACTGATTTCCCCGGTGGGTACCGAGCGGGCTCATGTCACTCAGCAGTCCCCCAGGGCTAACAGCCTGCAGAGCTGCGTAGGGGACACGGGGTCAGACGGAGCCCTGCCAACATGCTCCAAACGACAGCTGAACATACACGTAAGCACACACGTTTACAGGCACCATCGGAGTTACGGACAAGAACAGGTGGTTCGTTCACAGAAACAGCCAGTTAAAGCTCAGGAGTTTAAAATTTGACGGGAGGACTCCACCAGCAAATGGAAAAATGCCGCTTGTCTGCCATGAGAGATTGGTTCTGTCTGAGGGGGGTCTAAATGCCATTATCCAGACCAGGGCCTGCACTGGACCGTGAGGCAGGGGGCTGGATTATTCTGGACGCTCAGCAGGCCACAGGCCTTCCCCCAGCAAGCCCTAGTTGGGCCCCGAGTCTACAGGTGTCCCAGGAAGGAGGGTGAGGCTCTCAAAGCCCTGGGCACGGCTCTGTAAAGGCCCTGCCTCTAGGAGACTAGGACACTTAATACACAATTATTAGATTTTGAGTCTAACAAATCCCTCCTCTTAAAGCTTTTCAATCATGTGGGGTGTGTGAATTTATAATGTTTCTTAAATTTCCCCAGAAGGTGCCTAACCCTGGGGCCTGTGGCAGGCTGGCACCCCTCGCCTCATCCATCATTAGGGAATCGCTGAAAACATGCTCACGCTGCTCACTCTGTCAAGGTGGGTCTTCTAGCGTCCTCTCCCTCTCCCTCTCCCCCTGTTCTTCCCTCCCTCCCCGCATCTATCTCTCTCCCAATTCTCTCCCCCCCCTCCTCCTCTCAACTTTCCCCACCCCCTCCCCAAGGCACATTTTCTGTCTCTCTTTCCCCTAAATTCCAAGAGCCCTTCTTAGGCTGTTCTTCTGTGGCTCAGTACATCTACCTCTCTGACTGTCTACATAAACTTTCCATTATAATTTGGGAAAAAGATGTTTCTCCTCAAAGCGTCTAAGCTGCAATTCTGTGACAACTCCGACTTTCTCAGGCTTTCAGGGAACACGGCTGAAATGCCAGGAAAACCACAACTCAAGAGGCCCTCCCGTATTTTGGCACAGAGCACCCCAAAGTCCTGAAACATGTCAGAAGACCCAGTTTGCAGGCTCTATCTGGGGGACGGGGAGGGGTGAGAGGAGCTCTCCAGCATGGGGGAGCGAGGGGGTGAGGGACCGACTGAGGGCTGCCCGATGCAGGCAGCCTCCCCTGGGGGACAGAGCAGTGACAGAGCAGCCGAGGCCACGCAGGTGGTGGAGACTCAACAGACCTATTCCGCCTTCACAAGGGGGGAGTGTGCTTTCCCTCCAACTTCTATCTGGATTCTCTTAGGTCCCTCGACTACAGTGTGGCAGGAGAATAAGCAACTGCTTTCCGTCCAGCTGGTCAGGAAGCAAATCAAACCTCCCCAAAAGGTGCGAGGCCTGTCCTGCGGCAAGAACGGTGGAGCTGCCAGGCCGCCAGGCGGCTCAGGTGCTGCTGGGACCCAAGACTGTCAGGCGTGGCCAAGCCGCTAACAACTCAGGCACCCGTTTCCTAGAAAGTCTGATTGTGAAGATGCCCCAGCCGACTCCCTGGCTCTGGGGAGGCAACCCCTCGCCTGCTCCCTGAGCCCATAAGGGGAGTGGGCAGAAGGGAGATCCCGGCCCCAAAAGCTGACTGCTTGGCACCGGACTCCGTGAGCAGGTGGGGCGCCAGGCAGAGCTGGCCGCATGGCCCCACTACAGCAAGGGCTCAGGGCTGGACAGCTTGGCTGGGGGTGCTGACCACAACTCTGGCTCAATGTTGTTTGCTTTGCCCTTATTTCCCTTTCACTGAATTTAATTTGTTGTGTTTCTGGATCTAGGTAAACTGCCTTGAAAACATTTTGGAAGACGGAAGGAAGGTCTGAAAAACTGCAGAGATCATTGGTTACCGCTACTCATAGCATTCTACCAACCCTGAAAAAAACAATTTCTTTGTATTGTTCTGTGCTTGTAAAAGCCACAAAATACTGATGTTTTTTAAATGGCATTTAACTTGGGCTGTTTCTAATCCTAAGCCCCAAAGAATAATTTGCACCTCAAATAATCCGTTTTGGAAGCCTCGAGCAGGCAGGGCGTTACTTCCTTATGCTGGGAATCCCTTCGGCAGGGGAGAAAGCCGTGGAGGCAGGAGCCGCTGCCCGAGGGCACCGAGCCCAGGACAGGGCAGGGGCTCCTGGCACCTGGGCCCAGCAGCCTGGCCTGCGGGTATCTGCACAACTGCTCGCCCTGGGACCAGGGGCCTGGGCGGCGGCCAGCTGGATGCGCTTCCCCTGCCAAGCCGATCGGAGTGAAAAGAGGGCCATGGAAGGTGCCAACTTCCATGTGCGGGAAGCTCTTGGCTATTTCCTTTCAAAGCTCCAGTGTTGGCTGAGCGGCCAGGCCAGACACAGCGGCTTCCCAGGCAGGGTGGTGGCCCCACTCACCATGATCACGGAGACCCCGGTGGTGGTGCTGTTCTGCTTAGGGAGCGCGTTATTAAAGTGCTGTTTTAGTTTACCTGTGACTTCAGCTTGCATATTATTCTCCTGGGAGGCATCATCCTGCAGGAGAAATAAAGACAGCGTGAAGGTTTTCACTTTCACGGCCAACGTGTTTGCTCCTGAGCAGGCACACGCCACCCGCTGCCCCTCCATCTCCTCCTGACGGCCCGTCTGCACCACGAGATCAGGGCCCTGATGACCCATTATTCAGCAGCCCCAGGCCTCCAGAAAGACCCTGCACCATGCACTCAGCTCCTCGGGTCTGGAGCACAGGTCTCCCGGGGGCGGGGGGGCATTCTTTGGGGCTCTGAGGCAGCACAGATGCCATATGATTTCGTGCAGATCCCTCCCGTGGTAACATCAAAATTAGTGAACAGTCTATTATTTTAATCAAGGATTCACTTAGTTGTTAGTAACTATTGCTCATAAAATAATGTGGAATCTCAGCCTCTTGGTCCAAGAGCCAGTTCTCTCAGCAGGATCCAGGGAGGTTGAGCCCAGATGTCGGGGCAGGTGGGACAGTGGAAGCGGCAGAGGTGCACAAGGGCCCCAAGTCAGAAAGAGCCCTGGGGCAGTAAGTTGGCCTCACACTCTTAGAGCCTCTGGGAAGGAGGGAGGTGCCGACTTCCCCAAGGTCACCATTCACAGTGTTTGCCCCAAACCCAGAAGCACTACCCAGACCAAAAGGAACTCTAGTCAACCGGGCACATCCACCACCCCGCTCTGGAAGGGACTGTGTCCTACCTCCCCACCCGTATCAGCATCGGGAGGGCTCCCGTGACAAAGGGCCACGGAGACGGAGGGATCGGGGTCTGAAACATGCTCATCTCCGGCCACATCTTAAAAACTCCCTGACCCCAAGAACTACAGAAGGCAAAGCTGAAAGGGTCCTTAGCGAGCATCCCAGCCCAACCCTTCAGCTTGCAGTGGAGGAAACTGAGGCCCAGAAAGGGACAGTGACTTGCCCAGGCCACTCCCACAGCCGGACTGAATACTTGAGGGTCCTGGTGTAACCTACTTTCTCCCAGAAAGCTCCCTTCCTTCCACCCACTCATCAGAGGGGACAGACATCTACCTGCCGTGGGACTTGGGTCTGAACCATGCCTGCCCAGAAGCCGTGGCGAGGAAGCCTGCTGTCGGCCACAGAACGCACAGGTGCCTGTCCCCGGGGAATGTGGGTACTTACTGACACCCAGGGGTGACTCAGGATTTGTCCCGCAGTACACCGAGCTTCGACGTTGACCTGAAGCATCTGACTGATTAATTCCTGGAAGGAAATGAAGACGATGATAGAGGAGACAAAAGCAGGTGAAATTCCAGCATAAATACAAAAATTTGAGTTTGCACCAAGGACTTCAAAGAGCAGCCAACACAGCTGCTCGGCCACGTGAACTGAGGAGCTATGACCACCAAGCCCTGGTGCCCGCAAGGCAGTTCCTCCGACAGAGCTGCCTCACGGCGGCGCGCGTGAGAGGAGGAGGGTCTCCCGAGTCTACATAAACCGAGGGGTTCCCTCCCTACAGTTCCGGTCATCATCCCATTCCACAGGGTAACACTGCACCGCTGCTCCTTCTGGCAAGTCAGTGTGTCCCACGGGTCCACTCCCATATTCTGATGGGTGTCTGATACATATTTCTTGAATAAATGAGAAAACAAATGTTCGGGGCTTAAAGGAGCAGAGGAGGATGGCAGACACCCTGGGAAGGGAGCCAGGCCAGCTTTCGGAAGTTGGTTAACGGTTTTGGAGACTATACTAAGGAATGAACTGTAAGAAGAACCACTGCTCAAAGTCGAGGCCGACCCGGAGCTCCAGACCCACAGCCCCACGGGAGGTGAGGGACCCGCGGCACAGAGCCCACAGAAACGGGCCTGGAGGGTACCTTTGCGGAGTCCGTGATGTTATCCCAGTAGGGGGCTGGGAACTCGAGCTTCCCGGCCAAGATCTGGTCGAAGAGATCCTCCTGAAGATTGTTCTCACTGGGAGCGACAAAGAAATGGAATCAGAGCCAAAGTCGCCACAGAGTTTCTCAACAAAACGTTCACGGGGAGAGCGGGGAGAGGAGTCCCGTCTCGGGCTATCTCCACTGCCTTTGCGACGGCCCATTTCCTCTTAGACTTGAACTCAAGAACATTTCCATTGGCCTGGGAATCAGAGAGAGAGAAGGAAGCAGAGGGGGAAAGAAGGGGAGAGAGAGAGGAGAGACACACCAAGACTCAAGACATGTGTTGAGCGGTGCGGAGCTTCGGCCGGGGGAGACGAGGCCCGGAGACGGCGGGTGGCGACGGCTGCACAAAACACGAAATGTACTTAACGCCACGGACCTGTACACTTAAAATGGTTAAAATGATCAATTTTATGGTATGTCTGTTCTGCCACAATAAAAAAAGACAAGAAAACATGGGATCTACGGATCATATAAATCCTCATTTCAGGAAAAAACGATCTCAGCGCCTGCCCTCACCTAATCTCTCGTGGCAGTGAGAGCGGAAAAGCGGTGAATCTGAGTCGGATCTTCCTGCCTTTCCTCTTCCCACTTTTCCAATCAGGCAGCCAAAGATCAGGGAAGCGGCCAACATGTGAAAAGTCATACGGAGTTCAAAGTCTGGATAAAACAGTCATCAGCTCCCCACTGGAACCTGACTTTCGGTTTCGCTCAGTCTGAGGGAGAGAGCCCATCTGAGGACATCAAAGGGAACTGCCCAGATTCAGACAAGCTCTCCTTCACGCCCCCAGGTGGGCGTCGGTCCCTGGCCGTGCCTAACTGTACCACCCTCAAAGGTCCCTGGCATGCCTGGCTGGTGCCTAACGAATATGGTGGCCGGCTTGACTTGTGATGGAAAGTGCTATGGAAATGCGAAAACACTGCTGGGGAAAATGCAGCGAGCTGGATGTCCCGGCCTCCCAGAAGCCTGGGTCCTCACAGCCACAGCGCCCCTCCCCCAGTGGGCCTGCCGATGGCCAGAGAGCCCACAGAGTCATTATCTTTCAAGGTCATGATAAAGTCCCAGTAGAAAACTCAGGGTGGACTATTGGAGTCAAGATCAAAACCCAGAAGGTCTCACCCGGCAGGTGTACATCTGTCTTAGATTCCCACCACCACCCCGCCGCCGGCTGGTCAGGGCGCTCGCGTGAGACCCAGCCTTGGCGTAGGAGCCTGGTCCTGCCACCGGCCCTGTCAGAGGGGGGCAAGGACAAGGGCGGTGTCCTTAGGGATAGGTCGTTTAGGACAGTGCCTTAAGACAAGTTCTGGGGCTGTGTCATGATGCGGCTGCGTCATTCTTGTTCTATGAAAAGGAGTAGAGCCTGTGAGATTTGTGAATATCCAGGACGTCTACCCGAGCCCAGCTGAATGCTCAGCTGCCGGCCACGGAGTCTGGGTCAAGAGGCACCCGGGGAAGCTAACGTCAGCCCGAAAACCGGGCAAGGCAAAGGTGCCCACTGTTCTCCTGAAAAGTGGTTTTCTTTGAATGTAGACAAACTGTTTCTATTTTTTTTTAAAGATTATTTATTGATTTTTAGAGAGAGAGGAAGGAGGGGAGAGAGAGAAACATCGATGTGAGAGCGAGACATCCATGGGCTGCCTCCTGCACGCGCCTGCCACTGAGAATCGAAATGGCAACCTTTGGGTGCATGGGATGACGCCCCGCCAACTGAGCCACACCGGCCAGGGCAAACTGTTTCTGTCTAGATGTCTAAACATTTTCTTTCCTTTTCATTTATTTCCCTACTCACTGCACTCGGCTCAACTGTCCTTAAAAATAAGTGAAGGACACACCCAAAACGTAATGAGGTTTTACAAAAACCTTTAAAAAACCAGGGGACCCCAGGAGACAATATTAGAAGATATAAAATAAATCACCTATTTCCAGAATCGTTCCTTTTAACCATCCCTCTCTATTACTCCACTCATCTCCGCCCCCCCCCCCCCCCAATCTCAGGGAGGCCGGGACATCCAGCTTGCTGCATTTTCCCCAGCAGTGTTTTCACATTTCCATAGCATTATATCATTAATACATATGGCTTTTATTTTGTTAATAAACAGCTAAAAAGCTGGAAGTGAGTCTGCAGCATTCATTCCAGTTCTTGGAAACACAGCCTGAGTCAACAAACAAAACCATGGAATGTCCTGGCAATTAGGATTCACCCAAAGCATCGTGCTGTGAACCGCAAGGGTTTCAGGCTGCCCTCAATAAAAGAACAAAGTTAGAGATAATTTACTCTTCTTAGCAGTCACATAAGAAAAGCCACTCTGAATCTACGCTGGGTTTATTACATTTATACTCCACAATCTGGCTGAGATGCTTCGGGGTACTTTCTTATCCTAAAATAATACAGCCCCTGGATCAAGGTGGTGTATGTTTAAAAATGTGCATTAAGAAAAACCTCGTATTGTCAGGGGTTCGATTCCAGGTCAGGGCACATGCCCGGGTTGTGGGCTCCACCCCAGTAGGGGGCGTGTAGGAAGCAGCTGATCAATGTTTCTCTCTCATTGATGATTCTCTAACCTTCTCCCTTCCTCTCTCTCTCTAAAAAACAAAAAAGAAAAGAAAAACCTTGAAAACAACAAAAGAGTTTGCGTCCATCTCTCTTTTCAACGATGAGTCAAGGTAACCTGAAAATGTGGGTAAGCTATTTCACAAATGATGTCCAAGCATTTCATTTGTGGGGCGTGCCAGTTTTTAAGAGAAACAAAAAAGTGTCAGTGTAGTCCTGCAAATATTACTTTTTGTCAGTAGCCCTAAAACAGAGATGCTTAGGGCAATAACTAAACTGTCGGTTGCCTCTAGAACACCAATATCCTTCTTAGCAACGAGTCTGGGGTTGAAAGGACTGAAGGAAGAATTCATGTTAAGCTAAGACCAAAGCCTGAAAAAAGATGAGAGAGAGACCCCAGAGCTAAAGAGGCTGAAACTGTGAGTTCCATGTAGCAATTCCAATTTAAAAGCTTTGGGTTAAAATTATCTTGGGTATAAAACAAAGAAAATGTTTCAAAATACCTGTTTGAAGGACTTCTATTTTTATAACTTTTCTACAAATTTATGTAGAAAATCTATTTTATACCATGGCCCTTTATCATTATTTAAAGTACCATTTCCATCACTTGCTCTCCATGCCGTTTATATTATAGTAGGTTCTGGAATCGCTCCAGGATGTCTCTGTGCTGTGAAAATGCTTCTGTAACTACCACTTCACAGTACGGATTCCCTTTCATCACAGCATATGAAAGAGGGAAAGCATTTTTGTAAATTTCAGAAGCAAGCTACCTGGAGTTGTAGGACCAGCTTCTGAATATAACGTATAAGGGCGTAGCTTTACTGCCTTGGATTAGCCAGACTTATCTCCAGATTCCACAAAGAAGCTACTGTCCACTGGGTGTCAAGTCACAACAAACACACCCTTGTTTAATCTGAGTCTCACTTTTGTTTTTTTTTAAAAAAAAAAAAAAAAAGCAAAGGAAAAAGCTCCCAGGCTGCACTGAGAAGTGGAAACACCAGAGGGAGTTGTGAGCACACATTCCTCCAAAACCGGTCCCTCCCTGACACCCTTCTCCAATTGGCCTCAACTTGGGTCCACCGCCTTGCAGGAGAATTAAGCTATAACTGGCCCCAAGATCACCAACGATCATAACACACTACCCTCTACGCTTGACTCGTTCCCCAAACAGGTCACTACTGAAACCAGCCAGAGTACAGAGCGATTGAAAACGTGGCCGCAAATTAGCCCCCTCCCTCCGTAAGTACACATATTTCACCTTCGCCTGCACTTACTCTAGGCTTGGCTATTTGACTTCAACTGGCCAGTGGGACATCGGTCAACAAAGGTGAAGCAAGTGGAGACTTGAAAAGCGCTCGGGCAGAGGAACTTGCCCTCTCTCTCTAGCTGCTTTTGGGAATTCTGCATCCGCCATCACGTGAAACCCGGGCTAGCCCGCTGGAGGCTGAAAGGCACCCGGCCAGGTCATATCTGTTATCCCAGCTGACACTGAGTCAACTACCAGGCATGAAAGTGACGCCCCACTGGACCATCAACCCCCCGCTGAGCCGGCCCAGGCTAGAAGACCCGCCCGGTTGATCCACAGAACTGACAGCCCTAACTTTTGGAGCCCTTTGTTATTCAGGAAACGTAATCCCACAGTGTGTAACCCACCTAGACAATGACCTTTATGGAAGACCACGATGCTGATGGCCAGACAGAAAGCTTTCCACCTGTAGAAACCCACCCCGCGCCACAAGGACAAGGTTCCACTCACCTAATCTTTAGTTAAATGTCTGAGTCCCAGCCCCCGAGTGAACATGCCTCGTGCTCTGGTTTTCTTGATCCGTATGCTTGTGATGTGCGCCTTTACGCCGTAAGACTCTCCAAAGGAGAGCCTGACATCTCTGTGTCACTCCTATGTCTACTGTAGTGTCGGTGAAAACCTTCAACTCAACTGAACATCGATAATTCCAAAAGTATAAAGCTTTCAACTTTTCTGAAGGTTTGAAATATTTCATAAGATGTTGGGGGGGGGGGTGTATGTGTGAACTAAACCTGTTTTTCACTTACTGACCTAACACTACACTGTAAATACTATGACCTCGGAGAATATATTGTGTTCAACATTTGCTTCCTGACACTTAGAATAGTGCCTGGCACACAGCAGCTATTCAACAAATAGTTGTAAAGTGAGCAAAAGAAGAGATTAAAAGGAAAAGAGCACTCAAGAAAGCTTAGAAAAAAATCAATCATGTGTCACTAGATGAATTTCTGCTTTAAAGTCATTCACTTGTTCCAGAGAAGGAGACAGAACTGATCAAATGAGGTGCTGTGGGCAAAGCCCTGTGCCAGCCCCGTGCACACTCACTGCTGAGTAACAGGCATGCCCTGTGCTAACCTGTGCACACTCACAGCTGAGTAACAAGCATGCCCCGGGCCCTCTGTGACGCACCCTGACCCCCCGTGGGGGCCCCTCTGCTCCCAGCAGGCGAGGGGCATAGAGCTAGTCTGTTTGTTCCCAGGCCCGCTTATGCTGAAAGTATTTGTAATTCTACTCTACTAAGTATTATGTGAATACATAAAATGAATTTTATAAGTTCTCTGTTTCTATAAGAGTGAGGTTGAATGCTTTGGAAAATGAGAGGTAAAAAAACTGTTCCCAGATTAAGTAGGAGAGACAACTATTAAAAATTGGAAAAAGGTTCTCCTAGAAGCATCGGATTGCTTCCAAAGGATCTTTACACCTCACTCCCCTTGAAAATAACTGAGAATGGAAACTGTAGACACTGGACGGTGGATGTTTTACGGAAGAATGACCATGAGAAACTCAGAGGACCATACACAAAGCAAAGGCCCTGGCTCCACATCAGAAGTGTGGTCAGGGAATATACATTTAATAGGCTGCAGATTAAGATAGAAAGTGAAAGGCAGGTTATATAGTTTCTGACATTTTTATTAACCAGTTTCTAGTCCTGACTGCCAGGAGTAAAATGGCTGCTTTCTGATCAAAGGGAGAGAGTTTACAATTCAAATACGGTCACACAAAGAGCCACTGACCTTCGGAACGGTGGGAATCCACAGAGAAGTATGTACGTGATCACGCCCGCTGCCCAGATGTCCACCTTCAGGCCATAGCTGGGGGAACAAGGTGGGTGGAAGGGGGAGAAATAACGATATTACCCCCAGAACACTCCATTACCAGGGTACCTGCCTTTGTGAGAAAAAAGCGTATTTTCGGTGTCAAACTGTTCATTTCATGAATAGGAATTAATTTGGACAACGGCATCTGCTTCTCTCTCCCTCCTCATTACAATCTTGGGGGCTACTGCCATGTTCCCAAGACCAGCCTTGGGACAAAAGTCCAGGCCAGGGCTTTTAGAAACACAAACTTAAGCTCCTGAGATCAAAGCTACGGTGCAGGTCAACAGTCTCTCCCTCCCGCCACCTCCCCAGTCACGTGAACACACAGCAGTAGGAGCAAAATGTACCTTTCCCCAGAGGTAAGGCACTAACCCAGACCACCAGCAGTCTCACCCGGTTTCAGCGATGATTTCTGGGGCCACGTAAGTGGGAGTGCCACAGACTGTGTACAAGGGGCCTTCCACCACAGTGGCCAGCCCAAAGTCCCCCAGCTTCAAAGACTTGGTTCCATCGGGATATTCACACACCTGCAACAGAAACCAGCCGATAATCAGAAGTTGTTTTTTGACTCAGTGATTCCACGGTTAGGCGGAAATGACGCCGATACACTGACCAATAAACTCAAAAGAAATCTCTCCTTGTGATAGTAACACTGTGATTTATCTTTGATGCTTTATAGCTCTAATTTTGCTCTTGAGAGATGTTTGCATGGTTGTGTGGAATTTGAAAAGGACATTTTCTACCTCTGTCAAAAAGTGCCTTACCTAGGAGTTTACTGAACACGTATGGTGTGAATGCCCACACAGCGGTTAGGGATGCGGGCCTGACGTGGCCTGAGAGGTCTCTAAGCCTGGAAGCAGGACACTGACCTGCACATGCTTGCAGGGAGTGAGGCACCTGAAAGTCTCAGAAACAGTGTTTATTAAGTGCCACTAAAGCACTAAGTGTTTCCCAAGAGAACTGCACGTTTCATTTACAAAATAATATTAGGACTTGTTCTCTGGAGAGTCAGTGATGAATATAAACATTACATGAGAGGAAACCTTGGAAATTTAGACAAAAAATGAACTTTGGAATCAGCCTTGAACATGAATAACAAACGACTTCCCTCATTTTCTGGCTGTGTGACCTTTGAAAGTCACTCACCCTCTCTGAGCACATTTCCTCATCTGTGAAATGGGATGATATGGGGTTGATGTGAAGACGAAATGAGACCGAGCTCAGATCGGGGCTCCATGAATGTTCCTTCCCTCTCCTGGAAGGTCTGGCTGGTTGGGTCAGACAATCATATTGGAAAAGGTCTAACAATGTTACTGAGATGTCAAGGTTTTTGCTTAAATTGAAGCAACCTTTCTAGATAGTATTTCAGCAACGTGTACACTTCTTACCATCATTTATAACCTTTGATCCAGTAAATCTACTTCTAAGAACCAACCCTGAGGGAACAGAGATGGACTCAAAGGTTATATACAAGGACAGCAATCTCAGAATTTATGTTTTTAAAAACTGGAAGCAACGTAAGTTATGGTATATCCCTGGGATAAAATATTACAGTCACTAATCAGCACATTTCAAAAAATATTAGTCATATGGACACATTCACCATATTACATAAAATAAAAAGGACTAGTCAACATTTTATATACATAACATAATACACCAAAATGTTTAGTTTATCTCTGGGTGTTAACACTGAGGATTCTCCCTTTTTCTTTTTTTTAAAAAAAATGTTTTTATTTATTTCAGAGAGGGGGGGGAGAGAGAGAGAGAGAGAGAGAGAGACAAACATCAATGATGAGAGAAAGTCATTGATCGGCCGCCTCCCGCACACCCTCACTGGGGACCCAGCCCGCAACCCGGGCACGTGCCCTGACCAGGAATCGAACCCCGATCTCCTGGATCCTAGGTCGATACTCAACCTCTGAGCCACAGCGGCCGGGCTCCCTTTTTCTTTTCAGCATTTTCCAATGAACATGTATTGGTTCCATAATTAGGACAATTTTTATATATAAGCACATTTTCCTTATGGGACAAAAGTCTGGAAGCTACCTGAGAGCATCACATAGGTTTGGCTGCAACCTGTAACCTGCTTGTCGATTGGTCTCCTGGATGTCTATTTTGAAAACGCTGAATTTCAGAGTAACCGCGGAGACCTAGTCTGTACCCATGCAATGCCTTTCTCTACTTTTATACTTTAAGCTTATAGTTTGCTTTCCCTCATATTTTACTATGAACTAACCAGATTTTTCACCGAAATTACTTCTCATGAGAGGTGAAAAATTTAGAAAATTATGTTTTTTCAAGATAAGCACGTTAACATCATCATCCATTAGTCTGATACTTAAAGAGGGAAATGATCTATATAGCCATCAATAAAAAACATCAGGGACCTCGGGGCGCCCACATATTAATGATCCCCAATCTTTACAGGCATTTCAAAAAGGGTGGCCCTTTGCATGTGACGCACTCATGAGTTTGAGAAGACTGTTTTTCACCCCATTTTGATAGCTGCCTCCATGTTTATGTGCTAAATACACATGCCCAGTGCACAACTTTATGACGGTCAAGTTTCACAGGGGTGACCGAGAGGACTTGGAGTCCCTCGCAGATATTCATCATTCTGAGTCAGCCGACCCAGCAGGACCATACTCAAAGCTACTAATGATTTAGCCCCAAGCAACAGAAACCAGGCGCTCAGCCCCGCTGCCGTCTTCGGACGCCTCTCCATCCATTATGTCTAATGTAAACACGGCGCGAACACTCCGATGCAGGAAATTACTGTTAGAATTTATGACGCATTTACCGAAACCCAGACTTCAGAAAGAAATGCCCGGCGTCGTTGCAGTGATAAGAACATTATAAGCAACATTATAATTCTAAATGTATCATGAGAGTGAAAAAGCAAAGTTTTATTAATGTCATTGTTATTTTGTTTTTATAACTTTAAAATACACTCATTTAGGTACCTTTTTGAAAAATAGTGTTTATTTTAGACATTCAATTTAGGGATGCCTAGGGGCATTTAAGGGTTGTTGTCAGACCCTCAGAAGTCCCAGAAGTACTGTTTTTCACACCCCCTATAAGGAATTCACAGTCAGATGCAGGAGCAGAAATAGAAGGGGACTGAACAGTCCATAATCGCTGAGTTATGTCTGAGCAAGTGGTGCTTCTTGGCCAAACATCAAAAGGGAAGTGTCATCGGGGGCAGACAAGCCTGAAATAATAATATTTTACCCGAGTTGTCTCTCCCCGATGCTAGACACAGAGGCAAGTATGTGAAAGACAACTTGAGTACATTTCAAATCTCAGCTGGAGACTCTCTTCAAAGCGGGAAAGATATGTGACTATCAATCTATATATATGCACACACACATTTACGACACTGCTTTAAGAGACGGATTCCGACACACGCACACACGTGGTATTGCTTTAAGAGAGTGATTTTGAGAAAGAGGTAAGTGCATAGGGGCCCCAGGCCTTCTGTTCTGGCAGAAAATTTGGTTTTCCCCAGTAACTGACATTCTCGCAGGACTTTGGAGATTTCAATATTCTCCAAAGTGGGGGGCTGTCGTCACCCCACTGGGCCACTGGGAAGAGAACTGTTGCCTCCATTTCACAGATGAGAAAACTGAGGCCCAGAGGACTCTAGTTACCAGTGGATAGCCCAGTGAGAATTATTCCAAACCACACCACTGCCATCCCAGGCAGGGTCCTGGGAAAGCAAGTCTCTTGGGAAAGCAAGTCATGGACCTGGCAGGGCCCCGACGGCAGCCGCACACGTGTGTGGATCCGGATCCGGAGTTGATTCACACAGTCCCGGCTGAGCCGCCTGTGAAAAGCTGCTCTCAGAATGCAAAAATAAAAAATGTGAGGAATGCAGATCCCACAGACACAGCGAATGCTGCACGTTCTCTAAATAAAACGTCCACGCGATGATTTAGAAGGACTTCGAATGTGAGAAGCCAGCCCGCCCCTCGTCCCCCGTCCCCGGAACTCCTGGAAGCGGAATTTATCACTGGTCCCTCACAGTTAACTCTGACAGGGCACCGCAAGCCGTAACTCACGGTGGTAACGGCCACCGCTGTGCACCCTGACACGGCGACCCACGCAGCTCCAATGGCAGGGTTTAAATTATGGGCCTGCTACCAGAGAAGGGATGCAAATCAGATGTCCGAATGCTCTGGTGTGAAACGCTGGGTTTGGTTCTAGAGCAGGAAGCGGCTGACAGTCTGTGTATTTACTTTCAGTGCCTAATGGCACTTTCCCACCCTCGGCCAGCACCCAGCTGCCGACTAAGTCTAGAATCTGCTCAGTGGTTTGGTTGGGTTTTCAATGGCAGACAGGTATTTTACATAGATATTTGGAGGCTGAACCGACGGCCCTGCTATTTCACGCATCAGCTTCATCCAGAGATCAGTTCTGTCACCTTTTGCCTTCGGCTCCCATCTGGGTAGCACAAGGGAGCTAGTGCAGGTGGAGCAGGGAGGACATGCAGCTGGGCCGGGCTACACAGACGAGGAGCTTGATTCCAATGTCCTGGTGACATTCTGGGGCACACGGTGTGGAAGATGTCACTTCCCATTACAGTATCTTCCCCTGATGTATAGCAAGCTTTCAGACTGTACCTCAGGGGTGGGGAACGTCCGGCCTGCGGGCCGTATACCGCCCACGAAATCACTTGGTCTGGCTCTGCCAAGGCAACCACAGGCGGGACTCAAAAGTCAATAAATCTAGGAGCTTTTTTTATAGCTAATTTTTAAGTTAATAGTTTTGTATGGCCTGCAACTGTTGTCATAAATATCCAAATGGCCCTTGGCAGAAAAAAGGTTCCCCAACCCTGCTATATGTGCATTAAAAATTGTGAGTGGAAAAGGGGAGAAATGGGAGGTGAGAGTGGACTCGCTGAGCTGGGAATGGACACCATGGTTTGCAGGAAAGTTCACTAATGTCTCAGGCAGCTTCCTGCAGGGCCTCAGAGCTGCAGTTTGGGCTGGCTCCACAGTGGTCAATGGTTCTTGGGGACCTGTGGCTCCTTTATCCACAGAGAACATAACTGCAGCACTGGGGTAAGGGGGGCCTGCACAGCTGGGAGACATCAAGGCGGTGTCCTCACACCACAGCATCTGTGTCTGGCCACACTAGGGGAGAGTCCAGTCACCTCTGCTTGCGGAGCCCTTGGGCAAGCGGAGGCAGACGGTGGAGGAGCTCGGGCCTGCCAGACACTGCAAGGCCATCGGGTGAGAGTCCTGTTTGGAGGAGAGAGCCCCATATCCTCACTTCCATCTGAGGCCCAGTTTGCAACTTGGTCTCCATTCTTCCTTCAAGATCCTAAAACTGAATCCGCACTACCTTCGATTTTACAGAGCAGGGATATTTATTTTCCTAATAGGAACATACAGAAATGAAACAGTTCCCTCCAGGCAGAAAACAGTAAGAAAAAAACCTCACATACTTTTAAATGGGTGCTCAGAGATCACCAAATGGTGTTACCAAAAGGGGAAAACAGATAGTGTGGATGGGCAGGAAGCCCCCAGCATGGCCTCAAAGCCCGTCCATCAGTGCACATTCCTTCCAATGATTATTTGTGTGGTGCAGGCGTGACATGGCTGTAAAGACTTGTGCTCATGTGCCAGCAGCTCGCTAGCCGAGTAACATTCAGCAGTCAATCTCCAAACATCTCCTCCACATCTACTCTTCAAGGCACTGGGGATACTAAGATAACTGAGACACAAACCTTGTCCCCCGTGGTGCTTATGATCTAGAGTAGGAGACAGACAAGTAGACGGTAAAATCAGCACACCGTGGCAAGTACAGCAGAAACCAGAGGTGGCCACACCTGACTCTGCCCCAAACGTGCCTTTGGCTCCAACTCACAAGACCAATGTGTTTGTGACACTGCTGGGAGACAGGGCAGTGCAAACAGAGACCCATATGGACATGAGCAGATGAGGCATAAGGCTGCCGATAAAGTCAAGTCTTAACTACAGGGTACAGGGAAACCTGCGCTGGGATTAACATGATATGGAAGACTCAGGTAACCTCATTTCCCAAACAGTAATGATGACGACGGCTTGGCCCTGAAATGCAGAATGAGCTACACCAACTGTCTTGTGCATGTTTGGGGGGGAGGGTGCATGCCCAACTCTCCAATCAGCTTCACCAAAATTCCTTTACAATGTAGATACAAGAATGGGTCCCATCAGCAGGCTCTGTTTAGTTCCTAAGCCCACCAAGAAGGTGTGTTATATGCGGCTTGAAGGGGACAGCCACCTGGCTGGACGGGTGGGGAAGGGTTGGTAACAGAGAGGGGCTGGAACGGTAAGTTGGGCCCAGATTACGAAGCACTTTGAGAGCCGCAGGACAAGACTTCCTTCTGTGGAGCAGTGGGGCAAATGAGACTTTCCAGCAAGAAAAATGAGCACCGCTGGGTCTCGATTTCCGTATCTGTAAAGCTGAGCTAATGGACCAGATGTCCCAAGTTCTGCCCGGCACATAAGTGAGCCCTCATGTTCTCATTCTGTCTCCAATTTATTCTTCAGACTGCTCTGCCTCAAAATAATTTTCATGCTCACCTTTCTTCAGTCAGCACCGTCAACAAAACCTAAGTGCAAAAACATTTCCTAACGTCTGGTAAACAATATTAACGCAGAAATGCAGATCAATTGAAGAAATTCATTAATATTTTGCAGCCACTGATGTGCGTCAGACTGATTTTCGATATTTAGAGTCTCTGGGTCCCTTATTGCAGGACTGGCACAGACCCTAAAATGTCACTTTGCACGTAATCATGGTCATTTTAAAGGAAGAGAGGCATGAGGTGGAACAGGAGCAGCAGAGGTGACGTACCAAGAGGTTCTCCGGCTTGATGTCCCTGTGCACGATGCTGAGGCTGTGCAGGTACCTGAGGGCGTTGGCCAGGTTGTAAACCATGGCGCTGCCGTCTCGCTCGGTGTACTTGGTTGAAGAGGTAATTGCATCAAAGAGGTCTCCACCCTAAGGGACGCAAAAGAACATACCAAATATCAACAGTGGCAATCCCATGAAGGTAACCAAGAAGGTTCATCAGCCTGGAGTAGAAAGAAAGAAAAGCTGCCCGGCCAGTGTGGCTCAGTGGTTGAGCCTTGACCTATGAACCTGGGGTCATGGTTCAATTCCTGGCCAGGGCGTGTCCCCCAGTAGGGGGCGAGCAGGAGGCAGCCGATCACTGAGGTTTCTATCTCTCCCTCTCCCTTCCGCTTTCTGAAATCAATTAAAAAAAACATTAAAAAATTAAAATTAAAAAATGCCACTAAAATGAATGATTATAACGTTTCAAGGTAGCAAAACACTTTTCTGATTAGGACCTTCAAGAATACAGTTAAGGCCCAGCCAGGCGTGGCTCAGCGGTTGAGCGTCGACCTAGGATCCAGGCGATCAGGGTTCAATTCCCAGTCAGGGCACATGCCCGGGTTGCGGGCTCGATCAATGACTCATCATTGATGTTTCTATCTCTCTCTCTCTCCCTCGTCTTTCCTCTCTCTGAAATCAATAAAGATATATTTAAATAAATAAATAGATAAATAAATAAATAAAACTAAGTAGTCTTCTAAAAAAAAAAAAAAAAAAGAATACAGTTAAGTCTTGGGATTTGGCGCCAGTGAAATCTCTTGGGCTCTCTCCCCCTCTTACTTTGACCAGTTCCATCACCAGGAAGAGCTCGGTGGCCGTTTCCATCTCCTCCACCAGCATGATGATGTTTGGATGCTTCACTTGGCGCAGGATGGACACTTCATTCTCAATCAGGTGTTCCTGTCAAACGGAGGGTTTAGAGAGGTGGGTCAGACGGCTCGGGACCCTGTGCCCTGTCCCTGCATCCTGGAGAACCTCACAGTCCGTAGAGCTGATGCTGAAGGAGGCGGCTCCCTTGGTGCAGAGACAACCAAACCCGGCCTCGCTGGTTCCCACAGGGGCAGGACGAGCCAGTGGGACATCCCATTGTCACTAACCAAAAGAAACAGGCATCCTTCAAAACACCCCTCAGCAGGGCTCAGTGGGGCCCTCCTGTCTCCTCATGGCCTCCAACACCCTCGGAGGCTGTGATGCTATAAAGTGCAGGCACCCGGCACAGTGCTCTGAACTTCAGCTCGAACCACGTTTTAATTTGTTTGCTCTGAAACAAACACTGGGCATGGAAGGACACGTGGCATGCTTGTGGCATAGGACTTGGGCATTAAACATTTCATTCACCAGAGGACGTTCCTGATCATCCTGTATTTCAGAAATCGGGAAACATACAGTACCACGGGGACCGCGACTCTCATGTTAACTCTGCTTGCTTCTCCTCTGAAAATACCACCCGATTATCAGTCCTGGTGCGTCATGCCGTTGGGACCAGCACTGTAGCAAAATGTTTACTCGCAGCATTAAGGAGTTATTTTCCGTACACCGGCCACAAGTCCTGAACAACTGTAGCTCTGTTGTATCATGAGACGTGAAAACCTCTCAAGAATGTCACATCCGTGGATCCGCATTAACTGCAATAATAAACTATTTTGAATTTAGGGTCCACTCTGTAAAATTAATGAACTGCCCTCTGACACATTCTAGAGACATCATTTGCCACCTAAACACTCCCATATGTATATACCTGTGTGTGTGTGTGTGTGTGTCCCTTATATGCCCCTTTGCCTCTGCTATCATGAATTTCAGAATTAAATTCAGCGTTCCACTGCAGTGGGAACATGATTATCTTATCTCTAGCTCAGGATACTATTTATGGTGGTTCCTCTCTTATCTTCACGCATCCACATGTACCTGTGTTTTTACTGTAAGCCATCTCAAATGCTTTTTGACAATAGTTGGAAGTATAAACAATAACATTAAATAACAAGCAGAGAAATCTGTTGCAAGTTCCTGCACAGGGTGGGCTGTGTTTCTTGAGAGTTGAATGCACTGTACTTGTCCAAGTAGTCACTCAACAAACGCTGGCAAAGGACAGTGCACTGCTAATCAGAGGTAAGGGAGAGGAAAGAACCAACACTGACCAGGAATCTGGTCACTATGTGTCCATCGCTGTGCAGGGTACTTGTGTAACATCCTAACACTTCATCCTTAGGACAGCGCTTGGAGGCAGAGTAAAAATCTACGGTTTCTGACATCCAAGGCCACATTTTTTGTGCTGCACATCACCTTTCAAAGAGGCTTGCTTTGGTAAAAATCAAGGCGGAATTTTCCACAATGGGCCAGCCCCTCGAGGCCACAGAGACTCACCCCACAACTGCATGCTTACTTCCAAGCCTCCGCATCCTCTGTACCCAGCACTGAAGAGCAGAGAGAGCTCTACTTTTGTGAACATGTAAAGGTGAGCAAACGAACTTATTTCACTCTCTCTGAAGCCAGGACCACAGTAGTCACTACAACCGTAGAAAAAGAGGCCTTTTGTGAAAAAGCTAAATGGATGCGTCACTTCAGTTCTCCCTCCTCCCCTTTTCTGCCAAAGTTGGAAGAGTCTGTAAATCTGCATGTTTGTGATGCTAATTTAGAGTGACGTCTGTAAAATAATCCCCATCCCCAGGACCTCACAACTCTCTCAAATTGGAGCTAAAATAAGATGTCTACCACCTAAGGAGACTACACCTCCCCAAAGTTATCTTTTCCAATAAAAGGCACAACATAGAGTCTTCTGGGATGTACTGGAGAACTTGCCCCGGGACCACCGGCAGTGTTACGTTTCAAATAGTGCGGGAGTCTTTTCTCTGCAATTACTTATCATCTCAGCTCGCTATATCCTGCGGGACAGCGGCTAGTATTCTAGGCGCACAGCAAAGTCGCTGGGGTGTGGGAGCTGTTAGCCTTTGTCCCCAACCTCCGACTGCGCCTGCCGGTGGAGCTGTCGGTGAGGGAACCACCCACTTTTTAAACTAATCACCATCAGAAGCAAAACAAAAGCAATGCAATGAAAATCTTTACAAATGTTATCTTCCCATTTCTCACTCAACCCATGGGTAATTTTCACTTCTAATTCGTAAAAGTACTCTCTGGATTACGTTTTACAGGAAAATATGTCTAAACACACTATGAACACTACTTTCGTCTTGAACTGCACCGGACTTAACTTTGCTCCAACGTCGACCATTATTTATGTTAAGTGATTCATGGTTCTGACTCCAAATAATTTACATATGAATCATTTCCTGGCTGTGTTCCGAGGTTCTGCTTGAGAGTAAATGACAAAGAAAACTGCTAACCTGGCAAGGGATACAGCCTTATCTTTGGCCCCGGTGGTTTTTAACTACAAAAAATAAGGGAGATAGAGACAGATAGAGAGACAAACGGAGGGGGAGCAGCCAGAGGGAAGAGGGGAGGGAGGGAGATTAGGGGACAAACAACTCTCCCAAACCAAACCAATCATCCCGTCTCCACACTTCCCAGCCCCATAAAACAGCCCTTTCCTCCCGCGTCCTGTCTCACTGCCGGAGCCTGGCTGCCCAGAACAGACGGGACTCCCCCCGACCCACCCTCCCTCATCCTCTGGTAGGGCCCAGGCATCACCAACCCCGCCAGGCCCACCTTCTCAACAGCCTCTGAGTCCATCGACTCACTTCTAACCCTATTGCAATCTCTCACCAAGACCTCTGGGCATTTGCAGGGGTAGTTTCTCTGTCTGGAACATTCTTTCCCCGCTTCGTGGTGCATTCCTGTTTATTCCTCAGGACCAGATTCAATCTCGCCTCCTCTAATAGCCTCCCCTGTGCAACCGTGGCTGGGATAGGTGTGCCTCTTATTTGCTCTCATCGCCCTCTGTGCTTGTGCCCATCCCAGCTCTCATCTGGCTGTCCTGGAGATCTTTATTTATCTTGCTCTCCAGTAACTGGCCTAGTCAGTCCTGACGTGCTTGAGTGAATGAGTGCACACATCATGCCTTGCTCCTGACTAGCACTGGCTTTACCTTTGGTATTGCTGTTGCCTACTGAGTACAGCTGAGGATAATACAGTCAAGAGATAAAACTTATCACCATCTGTGATTTCGGTGGTAGACTGAATGGTCACACAAAGATAGCAAGTCCCTGGAACTTATAAATGTTGCCTTAGTTGGAAAAAGGTCTCACAGATGTGATTACAGATTCTGCAAGAGATAACTCTGGATTAGCTGGGTGACATCACAGCTGTCCTTAGGAGATAAGATTTCCCACACAGAAGAGGAAAAATAAACACACGGGAGAGGAAGTGACATGAAGATAAGAGACAGAGGTTGGAGTGATGTGGCCAGAAGCCAAGGACACCACCAGCTACCAGAAGCTGTTTAGTCAGAGGCGAGGAGGAGATTCTCCCCAGGGCCTCCAGAAGCGTGTGTACTGCAGACTTCTGGCCTCCAGAACTGTGAGAGAATAAATTTCTGTTGTGGTAAGCCACCAAGTTCGTGGTAATTTATTCCAACATCCTTAGGAAACTACTAAAACATTCATTGGGATTTATGTTCTGTCTGGGCTCCTAACACGTGGATAATGAAAGCAAAGCTGTGGAAAGAGAAGGGGGACCACTTCTAAGCACCATATCAGAAAGCTCAGAGCTTCAGATACTACAGAAATTCAATAAATATTCACTTAGAATGAATGCTATTTAGCATATTAGATATGGGTGAATTCTTAAATTTACAAACACCATGGCCTTCTCAACAGCCTCCATAAATCTGGCCCAAGGTAGACCTTGCAAGTCCCCTACTTAGAAGAACATGCTCTCTGTGCTTGGGGTCCTTGCTCGGACTGTGGCCCCCTGCAGGTGCTCCTTTCATCGCTTCCTATTAAAATCCTGCCCACTGCTGGAAGTCCAGCACAGATGCTTCTTGCTCTATGGAGTCTTCACTGATTGCCTACTTCTCTCTCATATGCTTCACCCCAAACTCCCATAACACTCTTTGCAGAACTGGTATTAATTTATATGCTAAAATAACCTATTCCTAGCACAGTGTCTTGCACACATGTCAAACTTTAGGTAAATGAGTAATTTTACCTAACAATGCTCATGTGTATTATAGAAAAGCAAACAGAAGAGCAGAGAGGTTAAGCTACCCCCCCCCCCCCCCCCCCCGGTTCTTATTACACAAACAAATGAATAAATTTAACCTGGAGAGGGAGTCTGACAGATTGGCCAAGGTGCAGGCTAAGTAGCCAAGTAGCCCAAAATTCCTATCACTGCTCTGCCTCTGTGTGACTTGTGGGAAGCCATGTAACCGGAATCTCTTTTTTCCAAAAAAAAAATATTTTTTATTGCCTTCAAAGAGAGAAGAAGGGAGATGGAGAGAGACATAGAAACATCAGCGATGAGAGTGACTGATCAGCTGCCTTCTGCACGCCCCCCGTTGGGGATCGAGCCCGCAACCCGGGAATGTGCCCTGACCAAGAATCAAACCTCGATGTCCTGGGTCCTAGGTCGATGCTCAACAGCTGAGCCACACCAGCCGGGCTCTGCCTCTTTATCTGTAAAACTGGTACATCTGCTTTGTAAGTCATTAAAAGTACTGTGCAAAGTCCCTATGTGCCCAAGCCTGGAGAGAGAATACATTTTAATAAAGGGCAGGTGTTATTTCCAGCATTATTAATTTTCTGTGTACAACCCACAGAGCAGATGTGACCAACAGTACCCAGAATAGTGGCTGAATGCCTCCCCCTAAACTTTGTTGTTTTTTTTAAAAAATTCTCTATACTTTTTTCTAAAAATAAAATGGGGAAATCACCTTATTTAGAACAAATCAAGTTTTGAAATTATCACTTCATATAGTCGATGTGGAAATACTTGTTCAAAAAAAAAGTTAGAATAAGAAATAAGTACATAATCATGAATTATAAAAAGAGAATGCTGTTCTGTAACCAGGGAAAATGAGTCTCAATGTTTGAAGGGACCTCTTCCTTTGCCTAAGTGATTAGTGCACCAGAGACTGAATCTTTTGCAGAGATAGATCTTTTTTTCAACTACAAAAACAGCTGCTTAAATTTTAATCAGGTAAACAATATCCCTACCACAGCAATTATTATTATTATTTCTTACTTTTTTGAAAAAATAAAACAGTTGCTTAGAACTTGGCTTCCAAAATCATGACACATCCTTCTTAGGCCACACAATACCAGATAAAAAGAGCAACACTTACACAGGGGAAGAGGCTTACAGTTGGAAAGTTTAAGGCTATTGTTAGAACAATAAGTAAAAGCACACAGAATTAAAGAAAATTTAGAAAAACCTCAGTTATTCAAAGGAAAGAGGGGCATTTTGCATAGTCTCTGTATCATCAGCTGTTACAGTGTAGGAAAGAAAAAAAAAGCAAATGACAAATTTGCCTCTTGGATTTTCCATTCTGGGGTTCTGAAAAGATTTTTCTAAAACTTTCCTGTAATATTTTAAGTTTTCTGTTAAAAATACACAAACTTGTAAATGTCTAATGAAGAACAGTTTAAGAGTTCCGTAAATATAAAATTAGTACTATCACATAAAATCTCCCTAATTATAAATTCTCAATTCCTCAGGCATATTAACAATGTTAACAGTTAACATGTTATATTCTTATTATATACTGGTACTTTTCTACATTTTCCACACTTTAATTCAATTCATCCTCACAATAATCTTGTTTCAGGTATTATTAATAGTACTACTTTAGAGAGACGAACAGAGGTGTTAAGTAATTTTTGCAAGGTCACAGAGTACAAAGAGACAGAGAAAGGATTAAACTTTGTACAAGGGCCCTGGCTGATGTGGTTCAGTTGGTTGGGCATCACCCCATGCATAATTCCTCATGCTCGGGTTGTGGGCTCGATCCCTGGTAGGGGGGCATGCAGGAGGCAGCCGACTGATGTTAGGCTCTCACATCGATGTTTCTCTCCCCTTCCTCCCTTCCCCTCTCTCTAAAAACCAATAAACTATTTTAAGAAAACTTTATACAATGCGGCTCTATAGCCACATTGTTCAACAAAATTATAATTAGGATCCATATATGTAAATCTAAATTTTCTAATAGTCACATTAAAAGTATATAAAGCAGGTAAAACTAATATTACTTATTATTTAACCCAATATATCAAAAATGTTATCATTTCAACATGTAATCAAATATAAAAGATATTAATGAGGAATCTTACATTCCTTTTTTATTACTAAGTCTTCAAATCTGTTGTGCATTTTATACTTACAGTATATTTCAATTCAGACTAGCCACATCTCAGTAGCTACATGTGGCTAGTACTCTGGAGTTGGAGTGAGGTCTAGAGCCTGCTCTCTTAACTGCTAGGCTTCTAGAAAGGAATCTAAAAAGGCCTTTGTCAGTGCTATAGAATCTCTCTCTCTCCAAACAGTTAAAATACCAGTATTCCAGCAGCATTCCCAGCCCCAGCTTGAGAGAGGAACAGAAGAAAAAACTTCCTCTGGGTGGGGAGACATATCTTCATGGTGTTTCTGCACAGCTTTTGTTACAAACTATCTTTTCAAGGATGTCTGCAGGGGCAGAGGGCAGATTTGTTTCCTGGCCATGATAATGAAAATAATATTCTCCTCCGGGACAAAGGTTGGTCAGGTTTACTAGCCGCCCTCACAAGACTAGGGGTGTCCTAAGCTTGGGGATCCTCTGCTGTGACACAAGCCCACTGTGTGCACAGCATCTGGCTGGGCCCCTCCGCATCACCTCCTGTGGGACCTGGGAGTGAGGGGAACCAATGCAAATGTGGGGCTCATGCTACCCGCTGAGCCACAAGTAATAAAGTTTTCTTTTGTCTCTGATCCGGGAAGCTTGTGTCTCCTGCTAGCATCTATAAAGCAGGAAGGCTAACTTTTTAGTTTGAAAGGGGGGTAAAGTCTCAGACTCCTCACAGCTCTTGACACCCCTTTTGTGCGTTGCTGGGTTTTACTTGGAAATATGCATCTCCCAGAGAAGAGAACGTATATTTTTTTGACAGTGAGAACCAAGATCAAATCAATTTACTGTTTTAAGATTCAGGATTCTGCAAAATGGCGGGGGGTGGTGGAGCTTGATCATGTTTTCCCCACTGTTATCAGAGATTCATTCCTGTTACGGTCGTGTCAAATCCCCACTTAAATGCATTCAGCACAGTAAACATCTTACCAAGGGGTTTCAGTTTCTTTTACAGAGCAGTTGTGTATACTGTACCTTTCCACAGCATTTGGCTTTGTCTATAATCTTCAGGGCAAACTCCTTTCCGGTGGACCTATGAAGAATCAGAGGAAGGCCATTTAAAGACGTGAGTCAAAGAAACCACTATCATCCCTGACTTCCTCACAGCACAGACTCGGAGGAAGGGCTGCTTCCTCCTCTGCACACCAGAGAAAATGCTGATTGGGCTCAGGGAGACAGGTACCCCAAAAAAGAAAAACAATCCAAAACCACACTGTCAGTCCCCTTTTATAAATATCAATAATTACATCATTATTAAGTAACTTACATATTAAAAGTACTTAATCTTTGTTCTATCAGACATGGACAAAAACCTGTTTTTCCCATACTTAAATCTCAAGGTAGTTCTCTTAGGAGGCAGAATAAAATTAGGAAAAGTGAATCAAAGTAACTGAAAATTTCCTATTATCAATATGTCTTTACATTAATCTATTAGTCACTAATTAGTCCATAATTCAAAACTGAAAAGTCCCTAGACTTTCAATATCTGTTTCTTAGCCCACAATCCTTCTGGTGCCATGTCATCCACACCTTTAAATGCTGGCTTCTGGTACCAGAGAGATCATTTACTTGGACACAAAACTCCTGATGTTGTTATTTAACATTTAATCACCTTTCGCATATTTTAATTTGAACATACCGAAAAATATCTTTGAGTATAGGAAAACAGTTCCACAAAAAACACTGCAGTATTCTTGGAATATATTTCTTCTCTCGAGTGCAGTCACTTTTGTCGGTGGTCAGAGTACACACTGGTGAGGCCACCATGGAAAAATAACCTTTATTTAAATTGCTTCCCTGTACCATAACCAACCCCTGCCTCAGATTTCTAACGAGTCTTTGGAAGTCATATTTTCAATGCTTAATTTGTTACTTGGGCGGTAATCTGTGAATCAAAACTAAGTAAAAGGCTTAGAGGACAGGGAGCTACTTGGTGCACCAATATAAAGACCAGTGAAGACTCACTGGAGATGTAGCAGAATAGAAAAGCTGTAGTTACTTGAGCTTCCTGGAAAATTCCCCACAAACAGTAAAACCTACCACTTAGAACAGGCAAGGAAGCAGCATATAAACACAAAGACTCTAGTCTGAGTCTTTTCCGGTTTCAATATTGTTTACAAAAGGCCTGGAATTTTTAAAAGAATGGATTTCTTACCAATTGAGCATTTAAGACCTTAAAATAAAGCTAGACAAACAAAAATATAATTTTAATACAGGCAAAAGTCTAAGATGCTGTTCTTGAGTGGAGTCAGAGCTCATGTATCCTGAACTACTAGTATATGAAATTAAGTATTAACTGGCAGGGTTATTGTGGATATTAAATGAGTTACTATACTGAGAACAGTGCCTGGTACAGGAAAACGCTATAGGAGATTTAAAAAAAATACATCTAATTCTTTCCCATTTTTCTCTGTTCTTTAATGAGACCTGACATATTGCTCAGTCCAAATACAAAGCAGGTTTATACTCTATCTGCATACTTATGTTTTTCCCTGTCAAACTGCTTGTGGGCCTGCAAAACAGCTAGTGCCAAGTGCAGACTCTTTCAGAAGCCTTTTGTCCATTCAGGTAAGAATAAACTCCAAGGAGAAATGCACGTGTAGGGGGAAGAATGACTACCCTCACCATCCACTCACCTGTCCATGCACTCTTTGACGACTGCAAAATTGCCATCACCAATAACCTTTCCAATTTTGTATTTCTCGAGAAGAGTCGACGATTCAGAGCACCTGTTTCCATTCACACCTACAAAAAAGGATAATGCAAAGTCGAAAGAACACATCAACATTTCATCTTGATTCCTACATACTTGTCAAATAATAAATTGCAATGTATTTATTTCTGATTATACAGTAAAACCAAGGAAAGTCTCTGAGCATATTGTCTGAATAGAACACCTGAATCACCAATTTTCTTTTGACTCGACTGGTTGGGATCAAAAACCAATATAATCAATAAATATAGCAAATCCCTGAAATATCAGCTAAAATAAGTGATTAGCTTTGGGTAGAAAAGAAGTCTAGCTAAAACTTAAACTTTTTTTTGTCAAAGTTGAGAAAGAAGAAGGGGAGGACGCTGGGATTTAATCTTAGAAATTTTCTCAAGATTTCTCCTCAAGATTTTCTAGTAATCTAGCCAGCTAGGATGCCTTGTTAAAGCTAATTCCTGGCTCAGAGAAAGACAAATACCATATGATCTAACTTATAGATGGAATCTAATGAACAAAATAAACTTACAGACAAAACAGAAACAGGGGTATGGATACATGGAGCAGACTGACAGCTGCCAGAGGGGAGGGGGGAAGAGAGGGACTGGATGAAAGAAGGTGAAGGGATTCACCGAAAGTCATTTATAAACAACACACAGACACAGCCAACAGTGTGGTGACAGCAGAGGGAAAGGGGGCTGGGGCTAGGCGAAGGTGGGCCAAGTGGGGGGCAATGGGGACCGAAAGAGACTTTGCTTGGGGGGATGGGCACACCATGCAGTGTACAGACGATGTCTTACTGAGTTGTACACTTGAAACCTGTATGGTTTTGTGAGCCAATGTCACCCCAATAAATCAATTTTATATATATACACACACACACACACACACACACACACACACACACACGCACAGGGTATCCCATAAAATGTATACACACTGTAACAGCTGATAGCTCAATTGATGTTTCTTTCTTTTCATTTGACCCATTGGAATTTATAATTATTTAAAGTGTGTATACATTTTCTTTGGAACACCCTGTATTTTTTTTTTAAGCTAATTTCTGGCTCAAAGTCTTCTCAGAAAGGTGATGGTAGTGCTGGGCGGGGATCAGGAGGAGGACGTGGTTAAGATCAATTACTTTTTACAATATATCTCCAGGACCCAGTATATTGCAGACATAATATAAAGAAAATCTATAAGGAAAAATAAAGGAAACTAAAGTCAAAAAATGAAATTAGAATAGCTTAATTAACAACCACTAAGGCCAATTTAGTGACATGACCATATCCCTGTTTAGGAAGGTAATTTAGCACAAGTGGATTTGGGGTGGCCACCGAGTTCACATGGATGACTTCCTTATAAAAGTAACCATCAGATTGAGAACTACCTTCGGGACTCAGGCAACGATCAAGTTCAGGTCCACCATTTATATTGGAAGAAGATCTGCCATGTGCAGAAATCTGCTGAAAGAAGAGAATGACCATTATTTATCAGGAAGACTTTACAAATCTTTAGCTAGCCAATCCTTAGATAACAGAAGGTGCTAATAGAATGTAAAAATACAGTGATACAGAAATAGACAAAGCATTGCCTTCTTTTCCATCTCACCTCTCTCCCTACACACATCACATTCATGTATTTTTTCCTTAGAGACAATATTTTCTATTAGGATTAGACATCAGGAAAATTGAGTGTGTTACTCTCTTTGATATTGTGTTTGTTTGTTTTTTACCTCAGTGAAATAAAGGAGATTTATATGGCATTGGAGCTCTACAGGGTACTCATGGAGTGGCAAAATAAGTCTTAGAACCACAGATTATTCCAAGTCAGCAGTGAATCCCCAGGTCTCCCAGCCACTCCTGTGGCTGATCCTAGGGAGCCCCTGCTAAGGGCAAACCCTTCTGAGAACTCCAGCCCCGTGCCCCAGACTGCATCACCTTCCACACCCTCCTGTGAATTCAGGATCCCGTGTGCAGGGTCTGTAAAGACGGCTCAACCCTCGCCTTCACAGGCCCTAAAGTAGCAGGAATCCCTCTTGAGCACTGTAAGGATTTTCATTACTGGGAACCAGAGGGAAATAAAAGATAAAACTAAAAAGTACTTTCCAACTTAACAAAAAGCTGAAGCTCCCATTCTAACACAGAAATATCTCTAGTTCTTAGGTAAACTGAAAACCTCACATATGAATATTATTCATATTAAGTTTATTATACTGCAGGCTTACAGAATTCTTTTCTTAATCCCCAAGGGCTCTTACACACTTTTGAACTCAAACGTTTCCCTTTGATCTTTAAATTTCTCTCCTCTCCTTCTCTGTCTCTGTTCCTCTCTCTGTCTCTCTCAATAACTCCTTTCAGGAGCTTACAGGGTCACAGGACCTATGAAATCTTGAGAAGCACCTTTGACATTTTTGTACTGATTCGCTTACACACTTGCTTCTATGGCCAAACTATCCTGGTAGCTGCAGCTCCCACATGCAGCACCGTGTCTGGTACACACAGTACTTAACTCACACTTGCTACAAGAAAACATAAATGACACAGGGCAGGGACCGCCCTTCCCAGAGTGCTCACTAGCTGGAGACACTGGGTCTCCTCTCCTCGGGGCGAGGTGGACGGCTTCATGGCAGCTGTCTGGTTCAAAACTCAGGACAGCCCAATACCTATAAAACACCCCTTCATCAGGATCACCCACAAGTTCTTCTGGAATAAAGTACAAGGCTCGAGAACAAGAGACATGTAAAACCAGGGCTGTTTTCTCAGGCCCCATGCAACTAACTGCACCTGCGTGGGCAATAAAACCAGAAGCAGCGCGTCCTGTTAGGGAGCCCGAGGCCTGGAAAGGAACGCCGAGACACCCGAACCGGCTCGGGTCCGCGTGGCAAACGCCCCTCACAGGGTTCTGTTTTCTTCCCTCTGCCACGCCGGGCGGCTGCGTGGGAAGGCGGGTGTGGGCGGGGCCCTTGCTGGCCACCCCTAACCTGATGGCAATGCCGCACTCGGCTCAACACCTGACGCCTCAGAAGTCAATCATTTTGCTTCCTCACGATACAAGGTAATTGGTCGACAACGAAAGTTTTTCAAAATTTAGCATTTTCGTTTGTTTTGTTGTTTTATTGTTTTTGTTGCCACTGAAACACTAGGCAGCTCCAAGATGAGCAGGAGTCTATGCTAGAATGTTTAGAAGCTAGACTGTTCAAAACCAAGGCCCAGAAGGGCGACGCAAAGGGAACGGATGCAAAGCCCACCACGTTCTCCGCGGCTCCGCCACACAGCTCCCACCTCATCACTGCCCCCCCCCACGCTTCTCTCAGCAGCTGTCAAAGGCTCCTTAGCCTCACCTGTTCCACGCATTGCTGCCAGGGAAACTTCCACGGGATGGTTCTGGTATGAGCCCCAGGATCCAAAAACCTCAGTGGGTCTTCGTTATCAAGAGAATAACGCCCCAATCTTCAGCGTGGCATTCAGGTCGTGATGTCCCCACACCTGCCTGTCCGATTTGTTTCCACTACTTTTTCTCCATATATTTTATACTTAGATTAACCCAATCTCCTCTTTTTTTGAAAAGCTGCTTAAGCTTTCTAAGTCTTATTTTTTCCTCTGAACATAAGGGACAGTAGCAGCACCTACCTCAAAGATTTGCTAAAGAATTAAAATTAGCTCATAATGTAAAATCATTTAGCACAGTCACTGACATGAAACACTAACTCAATATTAGTTATTAGTGCCTTTCCTTAAAACGTCTATCACACACAGAGCCTTAAAACGAATGACTGGGAACTGCTTTTATTTATTTAAAGAAGGGTTGTTGCTTTTTTAAAATACGTCTTTATTGATTTCAGAGAGAGGGAGAGAGAGATAGAAACATCAATGATGAGAGAGTCATTGATCAGCTGCCTCTTGCATGCCCCCAACTGGGGATCGAGCCTGAAACCCGGGCGTGTGTCCTGACCGAGAATCGAACCGCAATCTCCTGGATCCTAGGTCGATGCTCAACTGCTGAGCCAAGCCAACCAGGCTGGGAACTGCTTTTAAATTGTTGAATGTGCAATGGCTAGAACAGACCTTTTGCTAAATAATTCATTCCAAGTCTGTTCCTCTTCCAATCCAACCCTTCCTAGACTGAAAATTGTCTGACAAGGGAAAAAGAGATCCAAATCAAATTCATATCAGCCAAATTCTAGATAGACTAAAAATGAGAGAAATGTCAAATGTCATCTTTTTGAAAGTTGTGTCTCCAAAGATACATGGAGACACTCCCTTTGATAGCTGCTTGGCCTGGGTTCCAGGGGTAAAGGGGGTGGACTGTCAGTGCCCAGAAACAGCAGTGAACAGTGACCAGCTTACCTCCAAGTCTAAATCTCACCACCAAGAATGGGGCAGCCCCATGCTCAGGCCATAGCTGGCTGGTCAGGCCTGAGCTCTGGGGAGGAACCATCTCCCAACCCTTAGAGCCAAAGGGAAGTGTGCAATATGCAGGCCCTGCACCCCCTGCAGAGACACCTGCCTTGTCCCAGGCCTGCTTGCTTACTTCTCCTGGAAGCAGGTAACGTTCTTCTAATAAGTCTCTTTTTTGTTTTTGTTCTTAAATATGTCTTTATTGATTTCAGAGAGAGGAAGGGGGGGAAAGGGGGAAAAAGGGGAGGGAGGGAGAGAGAGGAAGAGGAAGATGGTGAGAGGGAGGGGGGAAAAGGAGAGGCAGAGAGAGAGAGGGAAAGAGAGAGGGAGAGAGGGCGGGGGGGGGGGAGAGAGGTAGAAATATCAATGATGAGAGTCATTGATTGGCTGCCTCCTGCACGCCCCCTCACTGGGGATTGAGCCCACAACCTGGGCATGTGCCCTGACCAGGAATCGAATCATGATCTCCAGGATCATAGGTCAATGCTCAATCGATAAGCCACACCGGCTGGGCATAAGTCCCTTTCTTGAGCTAATCTGAGTAAGCTTTAGTTCACTGCAAGCAGATGCATTCTATCTGTCCTAAGGGCTCTCTAAGAAGGAAGTCTTGAAGAGGCTAAAATGCAGGCATTTTTACCTCCCTGTGCATTTTCCCATGGATGGATGACCCCCTCAGAGTATTTGAGTTCCTTTACCCCACTGCGACTTACCCCATGTTCATTTGGTTTAGACCCCACTCCTACCTGTTCTGATTCCTGGTACAGCCCAGCAGAGACACACCTGGTTTAAGTTGGAATTTAGAGACAGCAAAGAGCAGAGAAAGAGACCAGGAGATAGAGCAGGTGGTAGAAGCTGGTTCTCTGGCAACTAAAAGAGGGTGGCAACTGGGCTGCAGAGTGAGCCTCAGAGGAGGGGGTGGCCTCACAGAGAGGGTGAGACTGTTGGGTCAAGGGAAAGCCAACTTTCGTGTGTACCTGACAAAGGTTTCAGGAAATCACTGGGAAATGTGGCTTTCTTGGCCAATAATGGCAAAAAGAACACTTTTCAAAGTTCTCAAATGGAATGATTTTTTAAAATCATTTAAAAATAGAGTTAACAGGAGTCACATATAATTACTTATCCAAATATGTTCCTTTATTTGAAAATAAAGCGTTCACGAAGAAAATGAAAATATGGAAAACTAAGGGGAATCATTTTATTCCAACCCAGCTGACTAGTCAGTAACATGATCAGACACAGGGGCAGTTTTCCTTTCCTCTCTCAGCAACAACCCATGTTGGGTTTTTAGAGGCTACAAAGGGGAAGGGACATGCTCGCTGCTGCCCAGAAGTTTGCAATCTCATGAAGAGGCTCATGTGTGCACTTAAAACCCTTCCAGAAAACCTCTACATCCCACGCTGTGGTTCCTACAGTTGAGGGTCTGAGAGTGCGCTGTTTTGCGAAGGCACAAACCTGCCTTTGCAACACCTGCACCCCACCGCCAGGGATTAAGTTCACTTGACCTCCCAGGAATGAAGCTCCGTGATCCAGGGTCCAAGAAAAGCTGGGTATTCACCAAGACCTCTGGACAGATCCCTGATGCAAGCAAAGTGTCCACTGTGAGCTCGAAAGCAGAGCATTCCCAGTGTCCCGAGAGACAGGCAGACAAAGAGCCATGAAAACCCAGGGGACAACGCTATGCCTGCAAAATTTCTCCCTGTTTCCCAGGCACAATTTATGTATTTCCCTGTCTCTCGTAAGAGAATTATCCCCTTATTGAAGCAAGGATTGAATTAGCTCCAGAGTGATTCAAATAGGGCATTCCTGATGAAAGCTGTCCCATCTCTATTGTCTAACTAAGAACTGTTATTAAAATCTCTTAAAATGCTAATGCGCTTTCATGCTTCCATCAGCAACTCCGATGCTGAGACGGCACAAAGGAAGCGCCTGGACGCTGCCCGCGGGGGAGGTCCTCCACAACACGCACAAGCGGGTGACAGCGTCTGGGCTCTTTCAAGGCAGCTTCCATAATTACCAACCAGTTCAAAGAGCTGTGATTGTGCTTCGGGGTGGGAGGAGAGGGGGACCTATTTCCTGACGAGGTCCTGATTGGCCCAGGAGGGAAGGTGATGAAAAGACTGTGGAGATATTGGGGAGCGTGTTCCCTGTGACCTGCACCGCGGCCCTACCCACTTCCTCCTCTGGCAGGAGCAGCTCCATTTTTATGAGTAAGCAAGGAAGGGAAATGCACAAGAATCCGCCTCTGCTAAGAACTTTTTCAAAGAAGACTTAAAACAGAGCAGAAAAAGCTATAAAGTGTTCTCAACTGCCAGCATCATTTAAAAAGGCATTCATGGCTGAGTGAGTCCATTTGATAAGAAGTCACATTCCAGCTTTCTGCATTTTTAGTCAGCAAGTTGAGTCAGTGTCCTACATTAAATCTCTTTGATAAGTGGATTATTACAATTTCTATAAAACTTAAAATTTAAAGAGAAATGGTAAGGACTAAATTAAAAATGTGAGGGTTTGTTCCGAAATAGGCGATTCTTTTTTTTTAAAGAAAAAAAAGTAGCAAAGATGTCTCTATCAATGCATTATAGCATGTTACTATTGACTTTTGAGGCTAATGTTGGACACTATTTTGGTTTTTCATGGAAGAAAGAACTTGAACAGAATGTAGGAGATATTCATGTGTAGTAAGTTGACTTTCTTGAATGCATCTTGGAAAATGGCACTATGATTTCATTTTTAAAAATATATATATTTTTTGTTGACTTTTAGAGAGAGGAAGGGAGAGGGAGAGAGAAGTATCGATGTGAGAGCAAAACACTGATCCGCTGCCTCCTGTACACCCCCTACCAGGGATCAAGCTCACAACCTGGGCACGTGCCCTGACCGGGAACTGAACCGGCAACCTTTCAGTGCAGGGGATGATACTGAACCAACTGAGCCACACGGGCCAGAGCTATGATTCTATTTTTCAGTGGCCTACTGTAGGGGTCAGACGCAATTTCCTAAATGGCCAGAGAGGAATACTTTAGCCTTTGTAGGTCATATGGTCTCTGTCACAACTACCCAACTCTGCTGTTGTAACGTGAAAGCAGCCACAGGCCATATGTAAACAAACGAGCATGGCTGTGTTCCAATGAAACTTTATTTAGAAAAACAGGGAAGGGGCCAAATTTGGTCATAGGCAAACCTCTGGTCTACAAGAACTTTCTTGGGCAAACTTTTCCTCCAACATAATACTTTAAAACTCTAGAACAGAACCACCCTCAGGGTATTGCTGATGCTGTAAAGCAGAGGCTCTCAGTCCTTGGCTGTACATTAGGAAAGGCTGTACATACTGGAAAGATTTGGAACATTCTATTTCAGGCTGTACCCCAGATTAAAGAATTCTTCAGTGTAGGGCCCAGGCATCGGTATTTTTTAAAGCTCCACAGAAGATAACATGCAGCCAAGGCTGAGAACCTCTGTGGAGGAAGTTGTTGGCAGCAAGTGTAATGAATTGTTCAGCTACTTTAAGTTCTGTCACTCATCCAATAACCTAATCATTGCAAGTCACCTATAGCCAAAGAACAACCTTCCCTTTGTAAGAAAAGGGAAGACGACACTCATTACAATTTATGGAATGCCCACTCTGTGCCAAGTCCTGAAATGAGTACTTTATGTCTTATGAATTATTATCACGGATTTATGAAGAAACCGAAGCGCAGGGAGGTTATATAACTCGCCCAAACACCACAGCAAATGAATCTAAACCCAGGTTTGACTCCAGAGCCCAGGGGCTATTTGGCTGCTCTCACACTATCCCTTCCTCTAAGAACAGGAGGAGAAGTCTTTCAAGGCTATTAAGTTAACCGAGGGATGTCACCCAGTAGCAGATTCACTGCTCAAATTCTTCATTGTGGTGTATATAGTTCTGTGATCTGAACATGCTTTCAGATCACAAAACTATAGTCACATTCCTGTAAATTTATCACATAATATACAAATTGATAATTCACAGCCTTTCCTCACATAAAGAGAGCTTAAGAATTTTTTTTTTTTTTAAAGACTTCTGAAGTGTGCTTTTTTTTTTTAGATCAGTATACTAGATATTACTCACAAGTGGATTTTGCTTCATTATTTTTGTGGTTTAAAAATATATATATCAGAAACATCGATTCCATTCTTTAGAAAGGAAATCCAGTGTCAATTACTACAAATGCTGAATTAGGCATGCATTTAAAAACAAAAAGTTTTATCACTTTTATATTAGAATTTGGGACAATTTACTCTGAAATACTTAGTATTAGTAGTGAGATATGTGAATAATTCATCTGAATCAGCACCTAGGGGTCGGTGACATACAAAGAATTCTTATCTGTAGCCGTACCTTAGACTTGGATTCATTTGGTAAAGTTAGTGGCCTGAGATTTGTGATTGGTTAAGAGCGGTGAGCAGTGATTAACAGAACCCCTCCCTGTGTACGTACAGATTTAAGATAGCAGCCAGCTCAACAGTCTAAAAAATGGGTTATGTGGAAGTGGCTGACCTATGCCTTTCTTTTCCCTGAGTATCGCTGCCACCTCAGTTGACTACAGGGCCTCTCAAAACCAGCACAGAATCTCAGCACATCCCTGTAAGCAAGCTTTTCAGGCAAAGTGTTGGCTTATTGGATTTTGAGCAACAGACAGTTGGTACAGAGGTACAGCCGTGTCTACCTGCTGAAAATGTCTACATGCTTTCACTGTGAGGTATCATTGATTCTTAGGTGCTGAGGTCCCTTTAGTTCCAGCTATGGAGGCCACCAGCGAGGGTCACTGGTGCAGAACAGTTCACTACAGTGAGCTCTAAGTCTTAACTCTTAACTCTGTCCAATGATCTCTAATGCACTGCCTAGAAGCATTTTTTGGTACTATCACTTTTATGAATATGGGGGCATTTAAGATGAAAGAGCATGGCTTATATTCAAATAAAGTTTTTACAATTGATTCTGTTTACACACTGATCTGCTTAGCAAGAGCTCCCTCCATTCCCACAAAGGAGTGTTTCAGCCTGGTTGAGTCATTTACCGACCAAATGCCTCCATTTACTGAGCAACTGCAATGTGCAAACCACTGTCCTCAACCAGAGTCTGAGATTCATTACGATGATTTATTTTGTTAGGGCACTGAAGTCTTGGAAACTGCTTAGGCCCTCTTTTGTTTTTTGATTCTGTCGATAAGATCAATTACATTCAAAGATGAAGTTACCGCCCAACCTTTCTGGGGTAATAAAAAGGATCTAAAAGTAGTCAGTCTCTTAGTACCTACGATTATTAACCGGTTTCAAATACCAAAGAAAAGCCAAAGCTCCAGGGAAAAGCAAAAACATCCAAGGTCAGCAGCTACTGTGGATTTACATTTCACAGCTTCGAAAAGAAGTTTTGAAGGTCAGGAGGTCAAGGAGTTACATTTAGCTCTGCCAATCAGCATGAGATACTACCAGCCCTTTCATCACACTTCACAAATCTGGAAAAATCTTTCACCACCAGCGGACCCAGGAGACATCATCAGATAAAATATCAGCACACCAGACAGTTTATAATCTCAAGATGTTGGACAATGTTCCAAATGTACTTTTTTTGTTTCTTCTTTCAACCAGCAGGAGCGCTCACCGTAGACAGCCTCTGGGCATACACTTCAGCATCAAAACGTGAGACGTGTTATCCTTCAGCGTCCACAGATGTGCCCCTGACTCTGAAACCTTAAGTTCCTGCAGCCTTGAAAAGTCTTAAATTGGGACATGGATGATGAATTAAATTTCAGGGCAATGCTTTCTTCATCCATCTGGCAGCTGATGACACATTTAGTACTCTTTATTGCCTATCTGTCCCAAAGAACACGCTGTGATTTAAGCGTAGTAAATATTCCCGCAGGGCAAGTTATCAGCTAGATGGAAGGGATGCTGAGGAGCGTGGGCAGAAGAAACAGCAGATCATGGGCTGAGGTCAAGGGGAAAACAGAGGGTCAGGAAGGTGGGGATTAAGAGAAGAAAATGTCAGCGGAGGTGGAATTCTAGGATTTGAAGGAGAGAGAGAGGAATGGGCAGGGAGTGACGGGTCTGGAGAACGAAAGGACTGGAGGGGAACAAAGCAATAGAATTGATGGGGAGAGAGACTTTTATGGCCCTTCCAAAGGACCTTGCACAGAAAGCCACGGAGGGAGCAGGGGCAGTCTAAGTAACTCTGAGTGGCTGATAAAGAGATGAAAGCATTGGTAGCCAGTGCCCAGTATGGTTCCCACGAGCCTCACCTCCCGGTGTCCATGCCCTTGTGTAGTCCCACCCACCCTGAACTAGGCTGATACGTGGGGCTGCTAAGATCTGAAGGAAATGACGGTGTCTGGCTTCCAAGGCTAGGCCGCAGAAGGCGCGCGCTTTCAGATCCCTCGCTCTGGGGAAACCCAGAGCTGCCGTGTTCTGAGGGTGCTCAGACCAGCTATGGAGAGGTTCAAACTCGGGAGAACTGAGGGCTCCTGCAGAGAGCCAGCATCGCCTTGACACCCCGTGAATGAGTCACCTTGGAAGGGGATCCTCTATTCCCAACCAAGCCTTCAGGTGACTGCAGCCCTGGTGCACACCTTGACTACAATCTCATCAAAATGTTTAAGCCAGAACCACCCAGTTAAACTGCTCTTGAATTCCTGACCCACAAAAACTGGATAAACAAATAATTTTTTAACTGTTGTTTTAAGTGGCTAAGTCTAGGGATAACTTATAGCTAATAGAATTATCTACAGATTAATAGGATTGGAATAAAAAGTCATCATAAAAAAGCAGAGGTGGTAATAAAATCTGAGCCTGACTTTTCTCACTTTTTCTTTTCTTTTCCTACACTACTACTGCAGGTCAATTTTTTTTTTTGGTAAGTGAAACTTCTCTCATGTGAAAACTGAACCTGGAAAAATGCCAAGGTTTACAGTAAGAAAGAATGACAAAGCTATTCTGAGGCTTTCTCTATATTTAACCAATTAATCTCAACCCTGTGCTGCAGGTCCTATTAATCCCCTTTTTATAGAGAAAGGGTGATGTGACTTGCCCAAGGTCACACAGCTAAGGGAAGAGCCAAGCAAATACCAATCCCAGGCACTCAGGAAAATTTTAATTACTGAGGAAGGCAAAAGAAAAACAGAGTCCTGACAAGTTGTCACCCTCTGGATACGGGCCCAGTACAACTTGGCATAAGCTGACCGTCCTGCAAAGGTCTTTGGGCTCCCCATGTACCTGATGGTACCACTGTGGTGGAGGTGGCTCGCGTCTGGCCTGCAGAAATGCCTCCTCCCCAGGTTACTATCACTATGAGTGGCATTGCCCTTTAGGAAAGCCAGATTCCCTACATCCATGCAAAATCACAGCCAAATTCTAATACCTAGGGACTAGGTTCTGGGAGGAGGCCCAGTGGGGATCTGCCAGGTGGCCCTAGCATCTTGTTTCATGAACTTTTGGTCTGACCATGTTGTTTCTAATCATGTTCAACAGACTGGCCTTGCTTTCTCACTGTGTCCTTGGAGGCTCATAATGGTTATGAGCATGAGCTCTGCTTTCAAATCCCAGCTATGCCACCACACTCCTCACAAGCAGGCTTCCGTCACTGTCCCACCATGTAACATCAGTTCATATCCATGAACCCATGCATTTGCTGCGCCTGGACTAGGCTATCTCTTTCCAACCTACGCCAAGCTTGACAATACTCGGCTCCATTGCTAGCTTCCAAAGAAAGCCAATAACCCTAACCTACTGTGAGTTTTGTCGTTTTACTAAAGCTTTATAGGGTCAGGCTGAAGTGCTGGGCACACAGTATAGACAGACAATTTCACTTGAAAAGTGCTCATTAGATACCTATTAGCAAGCTCTTCCCCCAAGTCTCCCAGGAAGAGCTATCAACAGGAATTCTCCGTCTTTCCTCCTCCTTTCATCCAGCCTCTCCTCCACCCCAGGTTTGTCTCCCCTTTCCCAACCCTCCCCTCCTGTTCCTTCCTTAATCTCTCACCCCTTTTTCATTCAGAGCATTTGTGCAGACCCAAACCCACAAATTCAGCAAGCAAACCACACCAGCACTCTTCCTCCTAAAAGACTGACATGGCATAGCCTTTCTGTAACAATAGCACAAGCTTCCCCCTGGGGCCTGTGTTGGAGTCCTTGATGCAGACCCACCAGTGACGGGGAGAAGTCAGAGGTTAGAGACACAGACCCTGACAGGGTCAGAGATCCCAAATGGCCACTGGGATCTTGAGCGAATTACTTCTCTGAACCTCAGTTTCTCCAACTATAAAATGAAAGCTAGCCCTGGCTGGTGTTGCTCAGTGGTTAGAGTGCTGGCCCACATACAGAAGGGTTGTGGGTTTGATTCCCAGTCAAGGGCAAATACCTGGGCTGCAGGTTCAATCCTTGGCCCAGCTGGGGCTTGTGTAGGAGGCAACCAATCGATATGTCTCTCTCACATTGATGTTTCTCTTTCTCTCTCTCTCTCCCTCCCTCCCTCCTCCTTTCCTCCCTTCCACTCTCTCTAAAAAGCAATGGAAAAAATATCCTCAGGTATGTAAAAAAAAAAAAAAAAAAGAACACTACACTAAAAGATCCAAGACCGCTTCCAGGTTCCACATTCAACAGTTTGTGGTAACTATCTAGCAAAATCAAAAACATAACTGAGGTACGTACGACTCACTCTCAGTGGTCCTGAAGTCTCTCAGGTTCAGGTTTAAAGAACCATAATTACTTGGTCACTACCATATTTCTTATACTCTCATCCTGCAAAAACTTCACAATTTGAAGAAAGTTTTGCTTCTGCTCCTTACTCTGGTCCAGCCCCGCAGAGAGTGTGAACTTACAATGAATGCACATGAATAGAGCAGCATTGTCTTCCTCTCGAGGAAATTATTAGGAAAACTATGAGTACTTTTGTGGAAGGAGGGCTGCTTTTGTATCTCTCATCTTTTTCAATGAGCAAACAAGAGTGCCATGACACTCTGGTTAGAGATTAAACATTACATCCGCTCTATTTTCACTTTCAGTTCTTTCAGTGTTCCCACCAAAATGATTCCCAGAAATTAGCACAAAGGGGGAATAAATTGTGACAGAACATAAAATTCTGCTTACCTCTGACTTGTTTGCTTAATTCCCTACGAACTAAAACCCAGATAGTAAAAAAAATTTAAAAAAAATCTGCCCAAAGCTGTGTCCTGGCAGAGAGAGACATGAGTGTCGACTCCTGCACACGCCGTCCTGGCTAAGCTTGCTTGCTTTTGTCAATTCTCTGATTCTCTGGAAAAAAGATTATCTATCCCCAAAGCCATTAAGCTTCTAACTAGGATAAATAATGGTAAAAAGTTTCTGCCCATGAAAAACAGTCCTCCATTGTCAGACATTCTCTCTTAATTGATCTTAATAAGCGATTTTAAATGGAGGGGAAGGAAAAAGCATAGCACTAGCACATGGTAATTATCTGTAATTCTACATTTGTAATGTCGCCGAACGGACATTACAAATAATGCAAATGTGAACAGATGCTGACTAGAGCTTTACAATGACATCGAAATTAGGGTTATTTTGTACAGTAAGTAACATGACTAAGTTGTAGTTTTTCAAAGGCAGGTTTTCATCCCAGTGACAATATATATCACAGACTGCTGGGAACTGTAATGAGATGAAATTTCCACAAGGCACGACCCGTGGGAATAGGCAGGGCCAGAGACGTTTAACATTGTGTCTGAAAAGCTGATCAGTGTGGCAGGAACTCATCTAGCTGCTAATATCTGATGTAAAATTCGGTGATTCTACAACAGCTTTAAAGTGAGAAGAGAAATAGACTCCCCAGCCGCCTAGTTAGGTATTTTGGCAACTTAAAAAAGACTATAATCCCAGCATTTTTAGAGGTAATTTAAAATCAAACATCCTTATTTTACACATGAGAAAAAGAAACCCCAGAGGTCTTATAGGTGTTGGCAAAGCTCACAGGCCTCAGGTGTGGTGGAGAGGGGTGGGTGAAGGGCCCTGGAAAGATCACTGCTCTCTACCTTACTGGTAACTTCATTTTACCTCCTGTAATCAACATTTCCCTTTATGTTTTTTGACATCAATAAGTAATCCCTCAGATTTACTCTGTGCCCCATATGGAACTGTGTGCTAAATGCTAAGGTTACTATAATAATTAAGACATACCCAGCATAGTGAGAATAACAACCTAATGCCTCAGCAATAATACAAATTATCACGTTTTTTAAATTTCACATATCTTCAGTCCAGAAATGTCAGTGATCTTGTGGGAGTTTGTACACCCGTGTGAGGGAGTGGGGGTGCACGCTGCGCACTAAGTAATCTGGGGACATCAACAAAAAAGGACAATGTTGGGTTTGGAGTTGAAGATGTACTAGGAAGAAAGATGGGAGCCCAGGTTACCAATGGCTAACAAAAAAGGGGAAAATGACCGAGACCCTAGGTAAGCAGAGACTGAAGGACCCGCCTGGAAGGCTGCACGCAGCCCTGCCTGGAGCAACAGCCCAGGGGAAAATCCGAAGGACTTTTGCACGTGGCTCACTGGAGAGTTCATGTTGGGTTTGCAATGTTGGGTTAACAATGACCAGAACTAGGGGCCACTTGCTTTCGCTTAAACAAATGATGAAACAATTGAAACTAGAAAAGAGGTGAACCAACTTGAATTATTTTTACTTTAGTTCTCCTGAAAATTACTCAAATGAAAAAGAGTGCACCTTCTATCTATTCTGGGGGAAAATAAGTTGGGAAAGGAAAGCTGAAAAATACTTAATTTGCTTATTAGTGAATTTTAATTTATATGTAACTTCTTTTGGAATTAACAGTTCAGAATCCCACTGAAATTCTATTGTGAACTGACCTAAGCCCATTTAGCACACAATTCAGAAAATGCCTGGTTGTTATAAATACAAGGAGCTCCCAGTGCTCAGAGGTAGGTGAGAGCTAGGTACTTCCAATCCCAAACTTACTACTGGTCTCAGTCCAAATCCTGCCAATTGACAGAAGCCAGGAGGCACAAAAGCAGTTTGTCTTTTTCTGGAGGAAATTTCTTTTTTCTGTTTCAGGCACTTAGATGAGAACCGTGCAAGTTCACTCTGAGATAGACACAACAGTCTGAGGGCAGGACAAGCAAACCTGCGAGCTGGGTGGAGAATGAAACCCTTTGAGAAGTGGGGGAACCACAGCCCTCACTGCTCTGAAGGGGTCAGGATGCCTGACTTGGCAGGTTCTCATGTCTCATTCACTCAAAGGGGGGCGGGGGCAGGAGGGGTTCACCATGTATTTTATTAATGAAAAGTATTTTTCAACATCCTTAAAGTAAAGAAAAACACTCAGATGATACCAACCAATTTTGGAGAACATATTCCTAAGGAGGGCATTTCCACTGTCAACGCAACACGCCAGGAGCATGAAAGTTAATGTACACGTACATTCATGGACGGCGCTCTGTGTACTCGGTATTCTCAGAGTACATTCCAGGAAGGACAATCTGTTTCTACAGAAGGAAACTGTCCATCTTTAACCTCTAAATTTGTTGCTACTTTACCGGGAACATTTTCTCTTGTAAGTTTAAATTATTGAGAGCTGCTAAGTCTAGTTAAGCTTGTTGAAATTTTTCAAATCTAGTTTTACTCACCATTCTTTTCCCTACTAGATAAAATGCCTATTAAACCAACTGGTGATCTTGTTATGTTACTTTTATATAAAGACATCACATTCAAAACCTAAGATTTATTTCTAAGTTCTTCATCAAAATGAACATATTGTTCTTGTGTTACTACTTATGTATATAAGTATTATACCAGTATTTCACTCTATTTTAGACTTTCAAATTATGTTACCAATATTAAAGTCATGATTCAAAATGAAATTTTTAAGAAGAATCATCAAGTTCTCCAAGGCTTCATCATTGCAAGTCATTTTGCTAATAACGGGAAAACTACTACCGATAGTATTTTACCACGTTATATTCAATCCTAACCACAACCTTATATTCCCATTTCAGAGATGGGAAGAGTTCAGCTCAGCAAAGTTCATTGAGTTGGCCAATATTACAAAATGAAACAGGATCCAAAGTCATGTCTTTCTGGCCCCAAATCCTGACCTCTTTCCTTCTTGATTTGTTACTGCACCCAAGCCCCTGAACATATTAAACTACTAAACTATGCAACTTAAAATACCAAAATCACAGAAACACACCACATAGGCTGTTTCATACCTTTAATCCTCTGAAACTTCCTGGGCTAGTTGGAGAGGAACTGGAGGACTTCGTAGACTTAGGAGTGGAGAGCTGGCTGCTGGGAGTTCCATTAACTGACCAGGAGACACAAAGGACACAGAGGTCATTAAAACTCAAGACAACCAGACCGTGTCCAAACAATAAGCACATGCATGAAGCTTCAATTCATTTAAAGCTCAAAGCAGATGGCAAATCAGCAAAAAGCAAAAATAATGTATCTTATTGTATTACAGACAACGTATCACACAAATAAGGAGTGAAGCTAGGATTATTTTCAACAATAGCTTTCCAACAGTGACACAGACAAAGATATAGAACATTATGGAACTAGAGATGCGAACAAGGACTTGTCCATATATCCTGGCCCCGCCAGCAAGGGTAGGGAAATGAATGGCGGTTATCTTCGTAATGGCTTCCTATGAAGACTGTCCCATAACCTCCAACATCCACTAACTTGGCATATACCAACCTGAATAATCAAGACATTCTATGGATCTCCCAAATCAGTTCCACCATAATCCAAACACATTATTAAGTACATTCTTAATGGAAAGGGAAAATTAATGGTCATTTTCTGTGTTATATCTACTTGTTTGAAGGCTATAAAAGACACTCAACTTACTTTTTATCTAGACTAGTTATTTCTAATTCATTTTCTTTTTTTCACAGATAAATTTCCCCATTATTGAGCAAATTTGATGGTTTTTATACACCCTCCTCCAAACTTCCACATATTTCATAGGTTGAAAGTTCAATTTAGAGCCTATGCTGGGAAGAGTATAGACACTGCTTTTTCCACAGGAAGGTTGACTACAGATTCTGTACTACAGAACACTCATCAAACAGTTTAGTATGACTTATGCCTATTCCTAATTGTATCACCTGGATCTAAAGCTGGTAGTTAATACCTAGTATTGCTGTAATTTTTTTTCTTTTCTAAGGAGCATTTATAACCCCTCTTTTCATGACTCTTCAATGCTTTTGCCCAAAGTAGATCAAAACTGCCAATCATCTCTATGGAAAGCAAAGCAAAGTCCATCTTCTTTTGTTTTTTTAATATGAGGGAGCAGACAACTATTATTTTAAAGGATGCTAATAAGTATTAAAAGCAAAATGCAGACATAAAAGTCCTGACTAGGTGATTCAAAAAGGTGAGAACCAGTCCTTGGGTGGAGGTAGAAGTTCTGGATCTGGTATTTGTGATTAGATCAATCATACGTACACAGGGGTTGATAGGGGTCTATGAAGTCATGTTTGCTTAGTGTACTGTCATTTTAAAAATTCAGCAAAGATTAACTATCCATTAAAAACATTTTAAGAGTATTCAACAGCCATGATTTTTCTCAATTATGTTAAATTTGAATCAATGTTATATATTTTTGAAATTCTCTTTAAAGGGAACTAGTGGGAGGAATTCACATAAAATAGAGATTTTTGTGGACAGTGAACAAGAAAACTTGCTGTGAGCCTAGACCTTTTTTCCTACGTCCCACACAGCAATCTGTATTGGTCCCCAGATCCTATACAAGTAAGTGCTATTAGCTTTCAGTAATATTCAGACACCACATTGACATCAAAGGCCTCCTTGGAACCGAGACAGAAAAGAGACTAAAGAAAAAAAATGAATTCCTGCAAATGGTGGTCTGTGTAGCAGACCAGTCTCCCTAACAATACACCCCCTGCCTAAACATATTTCTTAACAAAACTCGCTGCCGGGGTTTAACTGGTATCAGTAACTACATGTCCATATTTCCCCCCAGTTACCTCTCATCCTAAAGAGATATTGTCACATGTAGCTCTCTAAATTTGGAAGGTTCTAAAAAATGTTCTCTAATGAGCAGTCCTCCATTTCATTTATTTGCACATTTGTCCAGAGTCTTTGGGAGGGGACGTGGGACGTAGGACAGGGGTCCACTGTGCCTTCTCCCCTCACTACACCCCTGATTCTCTCCCCCAAAGTGAGGCTTTTAGCCACCCCTCCCCTCAACTTCTGGTAAGAAATAAACCTGGGGACTTTACTATTTGCTTGCTTGTTTGCTCTGAATACTTTTAAAAATATGAGTCAATTATGAAAGAATCACAAGCTAGAAACCTAAAGTGAGAATTTTGAAGTGTCCAGTTATGGTAACTATTTAACCACTTATGTCTTCCAGATTAACGTCTATGTGCTTATTACACACTATTTAGCTATTACAATAAATTAGAGTCTTGATGAGGAATTTAGTCAACCATAAGACTTCACTTATGGGAGTATTTCTGTCCCAAGATCGAAAAAGTACAATATTATGTTTACAAAGTTACTAGCTCTATTTGAAATTCCAATTAGTCCCCCGGAATTTCTTAAATGGTAAGAGGTAGACCACAGCTGAAGCAGTCTATAAAAGCAAGTTATACTTCTGGCTACTGTGGCTTTAATAATACAAAACTCTTTCCCTGCTGGAAGTGGGGAGAGAACATAATATGAATAAATACATATAATAACTTTCTTATAATCTCAGTGAAGTCCCGGCGATTGACTCGGGCCTCAGTTTTCAGTGACTGCAATGTGTGGTGAACACACTTGTGAGTTATCTCTTACAAAGAAGCAGTCTGCCCTCTGAAAGGTGATTTAAGCATCTCACAACTTTTACTTATGTAAGATCTATTCTATTAACCCAAATCCAAATATGGACTGTTAAAAAACTTTGGGGTACTGGAATGTGGAGATTCTTGAATCAATTACTAAGCATTCCAAATTCGACTTAAAAAGATTCATGCATTTATTAGACTATGTTATGAAGCAGTTGGTCTGCAAGACAAATGTGGCTATGAAACATGTTTTGAGTTCAGTATGTTAATTTCCCTCTTTCAACCTCAGGGAGACGAAACTGGAATCATCATAATGCCTGATTCTTAAAACACTCTCCCCACATTTATTTTGTTATTTTACTGTATGAGAAGCATCCATAGACCTATCACTAAAACGAAAGCTAAGAACCTGACAAAAGTCTACATTTTCCATATGGTAAGCTTAGTTCTGTGTATTTATGCAAATTTCATAGCCTGTTCCCTTTCCCAGTGTGTGAGATAACTTTACAGAAAGCATAGCATAAGCCTAACAGCAGAAAGATGCTTTCAGTTAGAAATAGGCACGTTGTCAACACTTTTAGAAAAAGGAAGTATTGGGCCTATGAAGCCCAGGGTGGGGAAGAAGGTGAGAATAGTACAGTTGCATCTGTGGCCATTTACACATTACCAACAAACTTCAGCCTTTTTCAGTCATAGAATATTCTCCAAATTCGACTAGAAAGTAACCCCCGTGAGGCGACGTGCCTCCCCCATCACTTAGGACGGCTGCCACACGCAGACGGGCACGTGGCGACTTTCCGACAACGCCCGGTTCCCAGCAGGCGCGGGAGGCGAAGCCCCTCCGGCGCGAAGCATTTCACACGCACAGATGCACAGCGGGCGGGCGACGCAGGCGCGGGAATGGAGCAAAGGAAACAGCACTGTGCAGACAACAGAAACCCAGCCGAGTGACAAGGCCACGCCGCCCATGGCTCACCTGGGGATCTGGCTGTAGAGTAGGCACTGGCGTAGTGGCCACCCCTCTTTACTGTGCACATTCAGTATACACAGAGGAGGAGACAGTAAGGAGAGCGGTTATTCGGCAGGTCTAAACGTGCACACAAACAGAAGGGTAAACCGGCCCGGCCCAGACAACGTGGGGGGTGCTGAGGGGAAGCAGTGAACGGCCCCAAACTCGGTACTTTATAAAAAGTATGATGCTTGAGACAGCTTTTATTGATTCTCCTTTCAGGTGTTCTAGATTTCCCACATGTGAGGTCATGGTTTTTCACAATCCTTTCCTTCACGGCAAATAATATCAGCAAAGTTACTCACGATTATACTATAAACAAAGCTTGTAGGATCGATGTATCAAGATGTTTATGGGTATTTTTACATATTTTAAATGCCAAAACAGTCAAATGATGACAAATCTATAGGTGTAGGACCTGAGAGAAACTAAATTCCAGTTAAGTCTGACTCTTAAACAAGTAAATACTTCTTTCCGAGAAGAATAGTTGCTGCTGTTAAATTGCTCGATGAAGGAAAAGCATGTGGAAACCTACCGAGTAAATACACTGTTATATTAGGTGTCTGTATGTGCGAGTTTTACATCAGTAAGAGAAGAAAATGTCCACAATCACAGAGCACAAAATTAAAAATGCAGTACAAGGTGGTCAAAATGTGAAACAGGTCAATGTGCATATCAGGAGAACTGAAATAATAGGATTGTTCTAAAAAAACAATGTTTCAGAAAACAAGCTAGTTTCTTAGATGACTTACTATAACTTTGAGAAAAACTTCAATTGTTGGTTTTAAAAATCATGTCATCTACATGCTGTTCTGCAACCTGGCTGCATACAAGCAGTGGAAAGTCTACGGATTCGTAATAATCGGAGAAAACTAAAGGAAACTGAGAGCTCCTTCTGTGACCATCATTCCTCCTCCATTAACTACCTGAGGCTGGTGATTTGCTGCGACGAGAGGGCCCAGGGCTCTTGGATCCAGAATACTTAGCTGCGGAGCGAGAATAAGAAGACTTCAAGACGCGGCACTCTAGAAGGAAAGGAAAAGTGCGTTAAATGCATCTGGTTTTAATACTAGCCAGAGGAAGATCGCATGGAAAAATAGTCGACTGCCTGGGACCATTACCTGATCATTTCTCTATAACAAAAGTACACCTGAAGCTACACATCTGTGACATCAACTCACTGTTCCAGGTGGACACAGAAAGCCCAGCGTCCTAACTTGATACACACACATACCCTCATCTAAACATGTGCAACGTTTTTTAGACAGCAGCATTGATAGGCAAAGGCTACACTTTTATTATTCTTTCCAAATTTTTATCCTATGCTGAAAGGCTATGTAGGACTCTAATTTATGAACCCCTTACTGTCCCATCTTTCCAAAGTGTGGAGCAGGAGAAACAAGGAAACAAACTTTAAACAATAACTTTGGTCTTCCCATAAATAGCCAAATAATGTGTAGAGTATCAGAGCTAATTAAAGCTAAAAGAAGCATTTCTAATTCGAATGATTAAGAACATGGCTTTTAAAGTCCTTGCAGATTTTGGATGAATCATAGATTTGACTTTGTAAACTAGGGGAACTTGGTTAGGCTCTAAACCTGTTTTTCCCCTAGGAAAATGAAATTAGAATGAAATCTGCTTTGTGGGCTTGTTCTAAGGATTAAATTAGATAACATACTGTCCATAATTTACATTAAAATACTTCAATTTATGTAGGAGGTTAAAGCGTGGGTTGGTTTTAATGTATACCCCAGGGGCAGTAAATTAACATGTGAAGTACACTAATCAGGCAAATGCACACTGGCGAGGATAGTTAGCATTTGAGAGACTCTAATCAAAACCTCACACAGAGGGAGCTGCAGCAACTTCAGCTTAGTTAATTAGCATTATGGATGTTACTAAGTATTCCATTCCTTTTAAAAAATGTTTTATTATTATTATTATTGACTTCAGAAAGAGGAAGGAGAGGGAGAGAGAGACAGAAACATCAATGAAGGGAGAGAATCATTGATCGACTGCCTCCTGCACGCCCCCTACTGGGGATGGAGCCTGCAAACCAGACATGTGCCCTGACCGAAACTGAACCGTGACCTCATGGTTCATAGGTCCACGCTCAACCGCTGAGCCACGCCGGCCAGGCAAGTATTCCATTCTTGAAAGGAGTGGTGTGTGGATGAGTTAGAAACACCTTAAAGGCACTGCCACTTGTATCAGCAGGATGTCTAAACCTGCAGAGCCAATACTAGACCCTCAGAACTACAGTCTGGGTTTAGGAATCTGGGCCAGTCCTGCTTCCGGCTCTTAGGATTAAGTTACTTGACTAACACTAGGCTAATGGGTTTTAATGCAAGATGTCAAATCTAAAAGGACAGACAGTTGGTACTTCATCAAGATTACAACCTAAGTTAAATAACTGATTTTGAAAAAACATTACCTCCTAATATGTGTATTCTGAGAACTGCTTTCACTCTAAATTTGATGACCTGATGGTGGTGTTTAACAACAACATTAAAACAATAGCGATAACACATATTGTATAACCAGGTACCCTTCTAATTACTTTATATATTAACTTATTTAATCCTCAAAGAATCTTGTGAAAAGGCCACTGTTATCATCCCCAGCTTTCAGAAGGTTAAGGAATTAGTCACTGAGAGGGAAGCAATAAGTAGCTATCACTTCTGTCTAATGAGTCTATCTGTACCAACAATGACAAAAAAACTACCACTGATCCAACTAGCTTAGGTAAGTTTACAGCATACATGCAAACTGAGTACAATGCCTGGTACATACATAGCATGTGATCAATAAATGTTTCATTATTGGTTTTGTTGTTACACAAATTAACTTTATAACCTAGAACATATTCAGATTCACTGTCTCAGCTTTCAAAATGACCAACATGGACATCAGAGAAATACTGTGAAATGAAATTATGCTAAAATCAAGAAAGATGTAAAATACAGTTCACATATGAATACATGTTTCAGTCAACCTTAGTCATCCGTGAGAATCAGGGAGAACATTACATGGATGATACGTTCCATAAAAGGACATCACCTGCAGTTTTTTAAGGACTTCCCAGTGATATTACCAGTTTAAAGCAGGTCCAGCCCAATAGACTATAAGACAGTACAGAAACACACAAAGAAATCTGGCAGCAGTGAAAAACCGAACAGGAAAACAAAGAGTCGATCAATGAGTCCCAAGCACAAGGTACATACATCACCCCAAGGCAACTGACTTAGTGTACCGGGAAAGATTTGCACAGGGAGATTTCATGCTGAAATCTTGAATTTTGAATTTTTAAAAGTCAATGGATCATAGTATTTATTTGGTATTATGTTTCTCTAATTCTGGACTGTCAGAATCACTACAGACTGGAAAGGATCTACCTTTGGTCTAATTTTTGAAAAACTAACTTTCCTCATTCATGAAATTAAACAGTGAGGTTGTATTTCTAATATCCCTCTTCTCTGTGAAATGTTATATCTGTATGACTTTACCTCATTAAAGATGAAATTGACTTTATCAGTGAAAATAATCACTACTACTGTAATAGGTTTAAATTAATTCAAGGCAACAGAATAAAGCAATGATTTCCAGAAACAATAACATTTGAAATACCAAGGTTATTGCTAAATAGTTGAAAACTCCATCCACTAGCTACAATCAAGAGAAAAAGATTATCCTACCCTATAGATGGAAATTGCCTTTTTTCCTGCATATATAAACAATGCACGTTATTGCTTTTTTTAAGTTGCAAACAAAATAAGGTAAAAAGAGACCTGAGATAATCACTATTAACAATTTGGTTGTTATCATTTTATGTATCTCTTTATGGACATATATATGTCTTTATGGACATGGAAAATGTACAACTGTTTTAAGTTCAGCACTATGCATACAATTAAGGTGGCACAGCCAGCCCCCATTCTGAAAGAGGGAAGAAAATTCATTCCTGGGGCAAAGCAATGCAGTAAAGAGACAGAACAAAATTGCTAAGAAATGAAAAAGACTTAACTACTGAATTAGGTGTGTGTGGGGGGGGGGGTGTTTTTTTTACAACTAGGTAAATACTTTCATTTTATTCTCTACCTCCAGTAATCCAAAAAGAGTACTGCCAATGCCATCTTCCTCAAAGATGACCTGAGGACCACTTCACATGCACCAAGTGTAGTGCTAAATCCCAAGCCCCCATGTCAGGGTTATAGAAATGGTCCATGGACTGCCTTACCGCTGTGATCCAGGACAAAGTCATCTTGGGCATAACGGAATTTTTCAGGTCCACATGCAATAAAAACATCATCATCACCAAAAAAGTCTTGCAGGCAAGTAACCTAAAAAATAAATAAATAAATAAAAATTCAAAATCACACCCAAGAAATAAATTAGAAACATTAGAAGTAAAATTAAAAGTCAGCAAAATTAAATCCATTTTCAAGCCTCGCCTATGATATTGAGTTGGAATGAAGAGCTGTTTAATATCACATTTCCAAGAATATTACTCTTCACAGGGTGCTTTCAGAGTGTCCCCTGACCTCAGAACAACAGAACGAGGTGCTCAAAGCTGGCATCAACAGTCCTGCTTTAGGGGTGAAGTCAGGGACGCACACACAAGGTAAAGCGGCGTTTTCCAGGTCTCCGGTTAAGGGGCCTGCAAAGCTGGGGTGGATGGTGGTCTTCCCTCTTAGTTTAGTCTTCTTTACCCTTCCTCACTCTCCTGGCAACTCCGCCTCCCAGCATGTCACCTTGGCCATGACCTCTCTGTACCTCTGGTACGGTTAACCTCTGGATGTTTGGGGGACTAATGCATGAAAACTGGTGGGAAGGGTACCAGGCATTTAAGTAGAGTATTCCCTCTTGATCTGAGGGGGTACGTTTCAAGACCGCTCAGTGGATGCCTGAAAGTGTGGATAGTACCAAACTATATTTACTATGTGTTTTTTTCTATACGTATACATATACACCTTTTCACTTAAAGGAAGCACCACTTACGCCTTCTCTTTGGCAGGTTTGAATTGCCAGCATCACTACATTTGTGCCTTGGGGTCATGATTAAGAAAAATGAGGGTGACCTGAACACAGCACTGTGATACTAGGACAGTAAAGGGCTTCCTAACCTCCAGTCTTCAGTGCTGTAATATAACACCTGTTAGTTAAGAAGAGCTAACTTAATGAAAATAGCATCCCATTAAATAAAATATTCAATACCTAAGAATATTTCATGTTTGGACACTTAAATGATTCTATCTTTAAAGCAAAACATATTTCTTGTTCTTTAACTCTGGTGGTCTGTTTGTTCCTTTTATCATAAATTTTAAAACTGAGAGTTAACCTTGAGTAATCGGCCATGTCACTAAATCTGACTCAGAAAAACAACATGTCAATACCATGAATAATGTCTCTAAGTCATTCTTAACAAGGGTAAGGGAAAGGGCATCAGTTTAGAAGACCTCCTGTTCGCTGCCAATTCCTTCTTCAGTGCAAGAAGCCCTTCAGGGGTAATGGATGTTATGTGGCTTATAAAAGAAAGCCACACAAATGAGAGGAAAGCAGTATTTCTGCTAAGGTGCAAAATTAAAGCAATCAGCAGGATCTAATGGGGAGACATCCAACTGAGAAATAATATATCTATGGGAGCATATCTAAGCTTTCCAAATGAATGTGGGCCATTTAAAAACAGTAATTTTTCCATCCTTCGGTAGACAGATTAATTAGGTCAAGGGGACTAGGTGGCAGCCATAATTTCAGTGCTAGTTCTTAACAGGTTGCCACATCCATTTTTCTTTTTCTTTCCCTATTTGGCCTCTGTTAAAGGATATAGAAACAGATGCAAAGGCTTGAGGTCTGATAAAAAGACTATGCATGTACTGGGAGCATAATAAACCATTTCCTCAAAAGAAAAAAAAGATAGAGGACACAGAATTGTCATTTTTTTCTGGACACTGCTTTCTGAAACAGAGGAGGTCTCCACTTCCTTACCCATTGGCAGTCTTTGGAAATCATGTATTTCTTTCCCTTTCCAGAGTTACAAAGGAGTTGATGGTAAAGGAGGTTAGGTTTCTCTAAGAGCACTTCTTTCTACACAATTCTGAAGTCCATTTTAGTTGGTAAAAGAAGTTTACATATTTATATTTTTGGAGACTTTTGTGAAAGTGGAGTGCATTCTTCTGAGGGGGGGGGGGGAAGAACACTATTTTAAGCAGATAAATAGCATTGTCCATTGGGGATTTATTTCTGTTCAAGTTCACCTTCATATGTCCTCAAAGAAATCTTCAACAAAATCTTCATGCCTACCAAATCCAGGTGTTCACTCAAAACTCTGGAATTTGTCCAACACAGACATTATGACTGAGGTATTTGCCTGGTTTTGTGTTCGGATGTCTCACTAGACTCTGAGCTGCATACATACAGAACCACTGTCTAGCTCATCACTATAATTCTGGCAGAGTTCATGGCACCTAACATGCAGGCTTTGTTCAATAAATTTCTGTTGAATTAAAAAATGCTTTGAGTCCCACTTCCTATAGGGAACCCTCTCTAGAGGCGACATTTACACTCTTTCTATGAATTCCTATCAACCCATTATCATGCAAAGCAGTCCTTGTGCTAGGATTTATGATGTTGGTTTTCTGTGCCAAGATAATCTATAAACTCCTTGAGTACACCAGCCAAGTCCTATAGCTCCTTAAAGAAGCTATTCAGCCAATAGTTGATCAAATTTTGGCTCTAGTTACCTTAAAATAACTTTCTAAAAACTCATCTTAGATCATGTAAGTTCTTTGAAGAATTAAATTTCTTTCATCATTATTTCAGGGTGATTTGAGAAAAATTACTTGTGAAATCTACTACTAGAACCATTCAGTAGAGGGGATTCAAAGCAAAGTAATTTGCTATTCAATCTTCCATTTGTTGCTACTTAGAGACTTGAGGTTGTATTTAATAACGGACTTCTGAGATACTTTCCAAACGTATTTTGTTGAGCATTTCCAAGATCTGATAAAAATGCAAAAGAAACATGATTGGGTCTCAGTGACAGACTTAAATGGGCATCAACTTTTATAAATAAGAGTCAGGGTCAAAATCTTAGCGTCCTTGAAATGTCTCTCTTGCGGAACAAGGACCACATTTTGTAGAAAAAATAATGTTAATGATAGATAGCAAGACTGTAAAATGCATCTTGGAATTTTTTATAGATTTTCTTTCCTTTTAACTGTGTGTGTGTGTGTGTGTGTGTGTGAGAGAGAGAGAGAGAGAGAGATATGTTGAGAATGAAAGCACACGCCTCCTGTTGAAATCAAATCCTTTCATTACTCAGATTTAAAGGGCTATTGCTACTGAAGAGCAGTTAAACAAAAAATTTTTTTCTAGTTTACTTCTTAAGAGGATTTGAAGGAGCTCAGAAATAAAGTCCAGTAAATGGCTTATATTTGAAACTAAAATTATTACATAGGCTTTTAAAAAAAAATTATCTTTATTGTTGAAGGTATTACAGGTATCCCATTTTTTCTCCCCATTGTCCCTCTCTACTTTGTTACCACCCCCTCCCCAGGACTTCATCTGATTATTGTCTGTGTCTATGGGCTATGCAGATATGCATATAACTTTTTTGGTTAATCTCTACCCACTCCCCACCCCCCTTCCCTCTTCCTTCTGAAATATGACCGTCTGTGGCATGCTTCAATGTCTCTGGGTCTATTTTGTTTATCAGATTATTTTGTTCATTAGCTTCTTCTCAAAGAAGACCCTTCAACATTTCATATAATACTGGTTTGGTGGTGGTGAATTCCTTTAGCCTTTTCTTGTCTGTGAAGCTCTTTATCTGACCTTCAGTTCTAAATGATAGTTTTGCTGGGTAGAGTAATCTTGGTTGTAGGTTCTTGCTTTTCACATTTTGAATATTTCTTGCCACTCCCTTCTAGCCTGCAAAGTTTCTGTTGAGAAATCAGCTGAGAGTCATATGGGTGCTCTCTTGTAGGTAACTAACTGCTTTTCTCTTGCTGCTTTGAAGATTCTGCCTTTGTCTTTAACCTTTGGCATTTTAATTACGATGTGTCTTGCTGTGGGCCTCTTTGGGTTCCTCTTTGGGACTCTCTGTGCTTCCTGGACTTGTAAGTCTATTTCTTTCACCAGGTAGGGGAAGTTTTCTGTCATTATTTTTTCAAATAGGTTTTCAATTTCTTGCTCTCCTACTTCTCCTTCCAGTACCCCCATAATGTGAATGTTGGTACATTTGAAGTTGTCCCAGAGACTCCTTACACTATCTTCATATTTCTGAATTCTTTTTTCTTTTTGCTCTTCTGATTGGGTGTTTTTTGCTTCCTCAAGTTCCAAATCACTGATTTGATTTTCGGTGTCCTCTACTCTACTGTTGATTCCCTGTAAATTATTCTTTCTTTCAATTAGTGTAGCCTTCATTTCTGACTGGTTCTTTATGATGTCATTGATGATTTTACTAGTTTCCTTAACAGTCTTACTAAGATCCTTGAGCATCTTTAGGACCATTGTTTTGAACTCTGTATCTAGTAGCTTGCTCCATTTCATTTACTTCTTTTTCTCGAGATTTCTTCTGTTCTTTCCTTTGTGACATGTTTCTTTGCCTCCACATTTTGGCTGCTTCCAGGTGTTTGTTTCTATATATTAGGTAGAGCTGCTATGTCTCCTAGAAATGGTAGAGTGGCTTTGTGTAGTAGGTATCCTGTAGGGCCCAGTGGCTCAGCCTCCCCAGTCACTGAGCTGGGCCTTCTAGGTGCTCCCCTGTGTGTGCTGTGTGCACTGTCCTGTTGTAATTGGGCATTGATTGCTATTGGCATCACTGGGAGGAACTGACCCCCAGGCCAATCAGCTGTGAGGACCAGCTGCAACTACAGCCAAAGAGCTGCTGTGCTGGAGACACTCCTATGGAGTAGGATTTACTTCAGTGGAGCTTTGTTGTTCACTGAGTCCCATCCCTTGAGTGTGTCACTCGTGGGTGTGAAAGGGTTGTAATCCAGTGTGGTCGAAGCTGACTACCGGGTACATTGTCTCTAGGGCCTCCCAGGAAGTGCAAAGTCAACCTTTGCCTGTGCCCTGCCCAGGGCCACCCAGCATGAGCTACACAGTGATCCGTAGATAGCTGCTGCTAGTGCTGGGCTTGGAGGTGTCCAGGAGAGGCAAGGCTATGAACCAATGCAGGCTGCCACTATTGCCAGTCCTGGGGCCACTTATTGAGAGGTATGGGGAATGCTGAGGCCAGTTGCTGCTTGTTTGACAGATTTTAGGAAAGTCCTAATCATGAAGCTAGATAGTCCACTTGCATAGAAATGGCTTGGATGAGCTTGCAAGTAGGGAGGGGTGGGGTCTCCAGGAATCACCAGGGCAGGGTGAAAGGTGTGAGCCAGATTGATAGAGATTCAGAGAAGGCACCTGCCTGTAGGCTCTGTGTAGGGAGGGCTTGTCAAAGGAGCAATGTTCTCTGCCAGCTCTTCTGTCTGGGAGAAAGCTGCCCTTCCAGCTCTCTCCCTGATTCCAGGCAAGTTAGCTCCTCCCCGAATGTCCCAGGTTCCTTTCAAGCTGCTGCCCTGCACTGGAGCGCAGAGGGAGTACAACTGAGTAAGTCCATGCGCCGGCCCTTTAAGAGGAACTGCCTGGGACTCCAGCAGCCTCCGTGTCACTCAGTCCAAAGTTGTGGGGACTTATCTTCCCAGCACTGGAACCCTGGGCTGAGGGGTTTGATGTGGGGCTGGGACCCCTCGCTCCTCTGGGAGATCCCCACAGTCGAGATATGCCTCCCGGTTTTAAACCGAGGCACCTGGTTGTGGGACGGATTCAGTCCTGATCTTCCCACGTCTACCCCCTCCTATTGGTCTCCATGCTTCTTCAGTTCCCTGGTTGTAGGACTTCCATTCAGCTAGACTTCAGGAGGTTCTGAATGATGGTTGTTCTGTATTTTAGTTGTAATTTTGATGTGGTTGTGGGAGGTGGCAGGTACCGCGGTTACCTACACCACCATCTTGATGTTGTCTCTCTCTCATTATACAGGCTTTTAATGGAACTGCATTAATATCTTTATTGTTTCTTCCTAAGAAATGGTCACATTACAAGTTTTCAAAAGGGAACTGCACTTAATTTTGAACTCCACCCAAAGGCTTTTCTACCATATATAATTTTTCCATCATATAGAAAAATAGAAATACAGTGTTTTGATGCAAAGAAAATCATAATGACAATTTTAACATATCATAAAGGATAAGCCTAAAAGCTGCTGAGCCCTTATCTATCTATTGCTAGCAGGGGACACTTAAAAAAAAAAAAAAAAAAGACTGCCCTTGCAGATACTTAAAAGCTATAAACTCAGCAGACTGACTCTATCATAACTAACGTTATCCCAGGCACCTACCACCACCACCGCCTTTATTTTTTTACCAGTCCTATCTCTAGAATCTAAGATCTGCTTAAACAGGGAAACCATACCTGAAATAAAGAAAAGGTTAAGTCACTTGGTTCCTTTCAAACTGCTAGGAACAGCAACCAGAAAACCAAATTCACAGATCAGTAAGCAAGGGCTGAGATTCTCTCATTTCTTTACTCTGGAGCCAGAATATAATTAGCATAAATCCCCTGCTTTGTTCCCAGTAAATGTTGGCTGGCGCACAGTTAGGGAAGGATTCTGTTGTATAGCAAAAAGCAAGCTACTCAGAATAGCAATGTTTTTCAGCTTCCTGTAAAACCATTCAGCCAGGCCCTCACCAACCATCTGGTTACCATGGAAACAGAACTGAAGCTAAAAGATGACAGTACTTACAGTAAAAGGCTTCCTAATTGCATCTACAGACAACTCCCTACATTTGGTTTGCTTCTATTAAAAAATACTGGATCTAACCTTCCTTCTCCCACTATAGCCTCCTTATAAGGACTATTACTAATCGTGACTAATCATAGAACCTTGAAAGCAATGATTTGGTTTCAGGAAATGCCTCTATCAACAGGATGAAAAGATCTTGAAAAATTCATAGATATTCAGCTACCAAATGTATTCTGGGAACAGAGACAATGATCACTCTTCCTGTTAAAGAGGTAATTTCTGTCTGACCCTCTGACTGCCCCACTGAGGGCCCAGTTCTTAAATTCCCACAAGAAAAAGTTCCAAATCTGCTCTAGAGCTTTCCAACAAGGGAGGGAGGCTGGAGCAAAATTTTAGAAGAATTAGGGTGAGGAAGTCAGGAAACCTATTAAGCCAACCAACGTGAGATTTCCTCTAATTCTAAAGTCTGGAGCTAAACATTTTCAAACAGATGTGACCAGAGCCTGAGTCAATGCTCTCCAGGACTCAGTCATCTTCAAACAATAAACAAAAAAGAAAATCATCAATGTTACAGAAGAGGAGACTGGGAACCATAGTAAAAGGTGACAATTTTCTAACCCCAATCTTTCTGTTACCAACACGAAGGGAAAGGGAACCAGCATAGAATACCTAACTATACATTGCACACAATCAGTCTCATTTACACATGACTTGCACTTCACCCTCAAAATAACCTTGTGAAGTTGGCATCATGATTCCCATTTTACACAAAAAGAAACAAAGGCTCAAGGAGGTTAAGTAACTTGCTGGAGGTCACACAGCCAGTGAGGGAGGAGCTGAGATCTGAACCCTGCCTGTCTGGCTTGGAACCTAGTCTTTGTACTTGACCACACATTGTCTCCCTAAAGAAGAAAACAGTGTGATTTACAATCTACGAAAGACAACATAAGACAGTTTACTGAGATAAGTCAGAGAAGTTTTTATACTTGTCTAAAATCCAAATAACCAGACCATTTCTCTATGTCTTACTTTTATGAAGTAAGTGAATGACAAGTATGCAAGCTTATATCTAGAATTTTTTTTTTAAAGGATCAACTTCTAAGTAATGTCATAAGGTCAGCACAAGTTCGGGCCAACCTCCTATACTTTAGGGAATACCAGGAATGTTCTGAAACTGATATCTTCAAACAAATTGGCTAACTCTTTCTGAAAACAAATTAAAAGCACACGTTAGAATCATATGGTTTTAAAATGGGACTCCATTTGCTGCCAAACTAGAAATTTTAAGAGTATAAATATGTATTACAATTATAATCTTTAAATTTTTAACATAAAGGCAAAACTGCCAACATTGTCCAGACACATATTCTCTCTACACAAAAACCCATCGTCGGATTAGTCTACCCCTTTGGCGTCAGTTTAGCATGTGGTGCACACACCCAGGTAGCCAAGACCCTTCCTTGGAATAGAGACTCAGAGAACCATCAGCTAAGGTGCTATGAAAAAACTCTGTCCGTTAATTTTACATCTGTCCTGGAAAACACCGACCATTCGGCACTATCAGTACAAACAAGTTACAATAGGGCTATTTAGATTTAAAGGAAAATCATCCCTATGTTAAAAAAATTCATATCCTCTTTCTATGTTTCTTTCATTTAGTTTTTTCTTCCTCCCTTGCTATCATGGTCTGAACTTTCACCTCTTACATCAAAAAGATGACCCCCATGCACCCACCTGACCGGTGTGGCTTAGTGGTTGAGTGCTGACACATGAACCCGGAGATCATGGTTCAGTTTCCAGCCAGGGCACATGCCCAGGTTTTGGGCTCGATCCCCAGTAGGGGGCGTGCAAGAGGCAGCTGATCAATGACTCTCTCAACATTGATATTTCTATCTCTCTCTCCTTCTCCCTTCCTCTCTCTAAAAATCAATAAAAACATTTTAAAAAAAAAACACCAAAAAAAAGACCCCCAACAACCCTTTAACAGCCCCTCTGCCAACTTCTAATTGTCTGAACTTAACATTTGGTGGGCTTTGGAGAAATATTTCTAGTTTAGAAAATTAAGTGTAAAACAAGAGTAAACTGGACGAAGGTTAAAGACTTTAATTGGAAGGAAAGAAAAGAAACTTTAGTGCCCAAATTCCACTGTCTAATGGCCAGGCTCCCTCTGTGTGTATTTCCTAGTTTTAAGCTGTGGCTCAGCCCTGATGAGGAGGCTAGATTTGAGTCCCAAATAAATGGAGGTAGCTCCATGCTGCAGAAAACGTAAGATTTTGATTTCTCTAGCTGCATCTATTTTCACATGACAAGAAATCAAAATTTTCATTTAAATCAAAAGTTTTCATTTAAATAAAAATTTTCATTTTCAAACCAACATAAATCCTACATGAAAAGCAAGGAGAGAAATTTCTCCCAGTGCGGTCTTCTCTGCAGATGAAGGTCTCGCTCCACAGCCAAAGAAATCCTCTAAGTTGCGTGCCTGTGGCTAGTCAGAAACGGAAAGTATGCCATCCACTCCAATTATTCACGGCAACATTTTAAAAAATGAAATCGATATTGGCTGAGGCAAAGACCACAATTAGACTTTTTCTGTTTAAAAGGCACCTGTTCCTGAAACACCGCCAAAACTTGTTACCCTAACATATACATAACTGATTTGCAAGTTGTTAGAATAAGCACTTGGTTTAGGAGAATTCAGAGCAAGATAGCTCAGGAGTTAGATTTACTGGCTTATCAAGACCTGTTCTAAAAAATATAACTACTACCCTGGCCGGGTATCTCAGTTGGTTGGAGCACCCTCCCGATACGATAAGGGTATGGGGTCTATCCCCCTTCAGGGCGTGTGCAAGAATCAACCAGTGAATGCAAAAATGGGTAGAGCAACAAATGTATATTTCTCTCTCTCCCCCCTTTCCTCCCTCTCTTCTCTCTAAAAAACTCAATCAATAAACACAAAATTAAAATTTTTTTAAAAAAATAAATGTGAATACCTACGGAAGGGCATGTCTACTGACGATGTACCTCTACTTACATTTACATGGAACTTTAGAACAAAGATAGAAAAATCTTTTTTGGTTCCTTTTTATGGTAATTTATATATTTAAGTAATTTAGGACTAAAGAATACAGCAACTAATGCTGAAGCCCCAGAATTAGCAAATATTTTGTCATATTTGCCTCCAATCCCTTTAATATATGAAAATAAAACATTGTAAGTTAACATCTCTTTTGCTCCTGGCCCCCAGCCCAATTCTACCCTCCCTCCTGCCTTCCTTCTCCACCAACCCAAGAAAATACTTGGTTCCTTCAAAGCCATGTTTTTAGACCTTGTGTTACATACAGATGTATATATATCCACAGACAACCAGGAATATTGTTCTGTACATTGTAAAAAATCTATATAAGCAACATCATACGAAATATATCATCCTGAAATTTGTTTTCACTCAGTATTGATTTCAAAACCTAACCAGGTCTTAGTTTTTCTTTTTCCCTTCTTATTTTTAGTGCATTTGTCTATTCCTAAAGTTTTTGTTTTTAATGGATTATCATTTTACCATTTAACATGATTATTTTTTGATAAACTACAAAGGTAAATTCTACATGCCCTCAATACTTCCATATTCTTTCAAATAAATGTGACTTCCTCAGGATGTTCATTTTTGTTTCTATATTATAACCATTATAGTGACTAAGTTCTCAGATGGAGTAAAAATGTGTGAGGTGATTCATTCTTTGCCCACAGACTTCATCTCTAATTAGGAGGAAGGAACCTGCAGTAAGGGCTTGACATTTAGGTCTAGAGATACAGGCATAATTGCTATTCCAAAGAAACTGGGTTCCTTGACCTAAAAAAAAGTATAAACTCTGGAATAAAGAAATTTTAAGTTAGTAAAACTTAAAATTATTCATGATAGAGATATATCTATGCTTTCAGGAAGAAAGCTGCGAGATGACTTAAAAATACTAACTCATAGATGTAGTCCCTTTCTAAAGACAAAAGGAAAGGAAGTCAAAACAAAATCACATGTCAGATTTATTCTATACTGTAACACAAGACAGGTTTTTAAAGGCACAGGAAACTTCTGTTTCACGGGGAATGCATAAAAGGAATCCCTCCCCGAAGAATTCCATAAGCCGGGAAATACTGATGAACTGTATGCACGCAGAATTTCTTATCTTTCTCTTGCATCCAGAGACATGATATTCTTTCAAAGAAACATCTATTTATTTTTTGCAACTCTCCAGGGGTGTCAATTAAACCGGGACTGGGACCAGTGAGTAAGGGAAGTTGTCTGTAAGCATTTATCATCAAGTTATATGTCTTGCTTGGGGAGCCAGCTGTCTTAAATAACCATCCCCTCCCTGGGGCCACAAGTCTGGGCAAGAATGCTACTCATGTCAGAAACTCATGTCATGAGATTAGATTTGAATGGAAAAGCAAAGGGAACGTGGTCTCTTTTCTCCAGCTGGGATTGATTATTCCCTTCCCCAACAAGGAGGCTGTTATTTAGCCTGAAAAGAAGAGCCTCTTTCCTTCTTGGCTATTTGCCAATCCATCGTGGCACCTGAATGACCTAGAGAATACCCTGCCTGGCCACGGCTTTCAGGCCCTGAGCCTCTCTCCAGGAAGACCTTTTGGCATATTATTTCTCCATCAGTATAAACAGAAGTTACCCTTGGATTCTTGTAGCGTGGCAAGGTGCCTTGGGAACCAAGGCAGGTGCATATGGCCAGATGGAATAGCCAGACGGGGCCTTAGGTAGGTCAGCATGAGCTTGCAGCAGCCAAGGACCATGGGGAAAACATCTGGCACCCGGAGCCCGAACATCCTTCTCCCTACCGTGCCCAGAGCACCCAGCATCGCGCCCCAGTGTGGACGCTCAGGAAATATTTATTGGATGAGTGAGTGGATGAGTAGCACAGGGGCAGGGGCCTCCAGGTTCAGCAGCTCATAGTATTAGACTCATGGGAGGAGCAGCTTTTTTTTTTTTGCTTTTTTTTTTTATGTCTTTATTGATTTCAGAGAAAGGGTGGGAGAGGGAGAGGGAGAGAGAAAGAGAGAGAAACATCAATGATGAGAGAGTCATTGATCAGTCGCCTCCTGCACGCTCCCGACTGGGGTTCAAGCCGGCAACCCGGGCATGTGCCCTGACCAGGAATCGAACCCTGATCGCCTGGATCCTAGATTGATGCTCAACCGCTGAGCCATGCCCGGCCAGGCAGGAGCAGCTTTTAATACCAGCAGATACATGGAGAGAGCTATGGAGAACCACAGGGCTTAGGCAGAAAACAGATGTGAGAAGGGGAGGAAAGCATGGCTGCACGGTTGTAAGAATTTAAACACTAGCAGGATCTCAAATGTAAGCCAATGTTATTACCGCAATAAACTCTATCCACCTACGCTCTACCACCAGGGCTGGTTTGTCTCCAGCAATCTGAACGACATGAAGGGAATACTCCCGGCGCACAGGAAGGGCACAGATAGCCCCGAGTACCAGGAGCACACGGACAGGAAGACTATGCTGGGGACAGGGAAGGAGCTGGGCAGGAAAGGGCTTCTCGGATGCTGAGAGGCAGGACCACATCCGCCTTAGCAAAACGCGAAGAAATGCCAAAGCAGGTTATAGTAATCGTGATGTAGTTTACGTGCAGTGCAACAAATTATGCAAATACACACAAATTACAACTATATAAATGCATTAGGTCATTTTTAAAGACCAAATAGGAAACCTTCACAAATATGAGGCTTGGGCCAAATGGCCCACAAGGTCCTCACCGCTGGCTGGTGAGAGCCCTGGCAGGGACCCACGGACGAGTTTCAGTCTGGTGGAGGACAGCCCTGTTCTTTGTCCCCATTTCTCACCTCTTCTGCCTTAGTCTGGCTCGAGTCCCAATTCTCCACCACAGAAACACCGGTCTCGTGCCCCTCCAGCTACAGAAGGACTAGCTCACACACCACGAAATGAGTTCCGTCTCTACTGTCCCATTTCAGGATGGCAGTCACTGCCTCTGTTCAGCGTGTGGTGGTCTCCTCAGCACTTCCCAATAGTATTTGGAAGATCAAGGGGGTATCTGTGGCTGAAATCCTCCTGGGCTAAGTAATCTCACCAACATGGGAAGCTGATGAACCAAGTTTGTAATGTGTTTTTTAAGTGTCATTTTCACTTAAAAAACAATATTATTTCATGATTTATTCATAAACATGGTGTTTTTGAAATGAGTGTGCAATTTTAAAAATCCAGGTCCCCCTTCTAAAATGAAGCATTGCCATAAAACAAATAAGAACAGAGTGTGCATGTGTGAGGGGGTGGTAATGGATGAAAAAGGTGCCAGTTATAAAGTTAGTCACAGGATGCGAAGTACAGCACAGGGAATATAGTCAAAATATCACAATAACTATGTATGGTGCCAGGTGGGTACTGGACTTACGGTGATCACTTCATAAGGTATATAAATGTTTAATCACTGTGCTGTTACACTTGAAACTAATATAATAATGTATATCAATTATAATTTTAAAATGAATTTTTAAAAAGTGGCTCACAGTTGCATTTATTTCCAAAGGCAGTCCCAGCTTCTGATAAACAGGACGGGTCTGTGTGTGGCCTGGCAGGCAGTTTTGAAAAAGGGGACAGGGCCATGTTATGAAGAGAGAGGCACCATCTCTGCATTCTTCACTGCGTAGGCGGCCACCCTGGGAATACTGACGCCGATGAGCAATCGCTTCCTGAGTAGGTCTGACAGTGGGAAGAGATCCCAACACTCCCACCCAGGGCAAACAGGATGCCAGTGGCTCCTCAGCCGGGAAGTGCTGTGCACAACACAAAGGGCTGGTAGGAAGGACATCCTGACTCTGGCTGTGCGGGCGGGCATGTGGCTCTGTGCCTCTCTGTGGGGCCTGTGTGAGGGAAGCACTTTTACCTGCGTGGCAGTGACTGCACATCCCCAGACTCAATTCCTGGGCATGGTGGAAGCTCAGTGTTTGAGGACTGACTGCTATCGAGTCGGGTTCTGTTATACCCGCCCTCTTTGCCTTCAGTACAGCGGGGCTAATAATCGTGGATGATTCATAACCCTGTCCACTTCACAAGAGTTCAGCAATCCTTCCCTCTTAAATCATCAGCATTGTTGTGGGATAAATAATTTGGAAATACGCTCATCACTGCCATGGGCTGTACATGTAACCCCCCTCCCTTTCCTTTTGTTTGAATTGGCTCCCTTTCCTCTCCCAGCCTCTGCCTCCTATCAACATTCACGGTGTTTCCCTCAATGCAAGCGTCTGATTGCAGCTGTCAGCTTCGAAGTTCAAGGGTCTTCATATGCCCGAGAGGACAATGCAAGTCTCTCACCGATACGGAAAGAGGTCAAATTCAATTTTTCTTTCAGTTCTGCTGCCAAAAGTGTAGGCTTCTCCTTCTAGGAAAACAGACAAATAAGCAAACAAAAGCCCACATCCTTCTGGTGGACTCAGCACTTAGCAAGAGGTGAAGAGAGCACACTTCCCTCCCCCACCCGGGCACTGCCGTGGCTTCCCCACCAGGCTCAGGAAGAGCCTGCCTGCTCTTCGTGTTACTATGCTCCACAGACCTTGAGGCCCCAAACTAGACCACAACCAAAGAGGAACTGAAGGCAGGGCATGAGACCCCCAAAAGATTCTTACTGTCCCAAAGTCCACAGTCATCCCGTGGAGTTGGTTGGATTGTCCACCCTGTGCTAACCGGAAACGAAGGGCAGAGGAGTGGAAACGACCAGGTCTGTCTCACAGGATGGCTCAGATTCACCTGCTGACCCACCTCTCCCTCCCCCAAACTCCCACTCATGCTTATACCCTTCACTTTTAGCAAAAGCTGTGGAAATATTCACTTCATAAGAGGGAAGGAAGAGAACAGAACATTCTTAAATCCTCAGAAAGTCAATATAGTTCAAAACCACCGCTGAGCTACTGAATGAACGAGACGGAACCTGACGCTGAACTCCACGCTCGCCCCATTTACAGATGTGGAAACAGAGGCTTAGAGAAGATAAGTGAATTCTCTAAGGAACACATGCAGTGGCAGAGTTAGGAAGAAGCAAGTCCCCTGACTCCCGGGGGCATCTTTTACTTGCATACCATAAAGAGACAGAAAATCAAATACCTGAAATGCAGCTAATTTTTCTTGTACGGCCAGGCAAAAATGAGAAAGTAAAGTATCTTAAAGAAAGAGCACTCGCTAGAGTGAGGAGAGCTGGACTCTAATGCTAAAATGTGTTTGGTAACCTCATTCTGGGTCTCAGTTCTCTCACCCGTAAAACTAGGGGCTTGGGGTACATGACCTGTAGATTCCTTCTGGTCACACACATGCACGTGGTCCACACATATGTTTGCTGAGATCAGCTACATGGTCCTGGCAGCACATTAGACACAAAGGGGGTTTAAAAAACACACGAAGAAGAGAGGGTTCCTTTCATCAAAGAGCATCTTCTGCTAAGTCAAGCCAGGTCTTCACTATGGAACAACAAACAACTCGGACAAATTAAGTTATTGAACACTAACCATGCACAAGCACTATGCTTGCTACTGCAGAAGTAACAAATAAACGATCATTTCTTTAAGCAGGAGATAAGATACATGCATGTGAGAAGTGAAGTAATTTAACGACATTACTGGGCCATATTCAGGATGTGTCTCATTTGCCAATTTGTCTTCTGTCCAGTCTGTCAGAGGGTGGCCTGAAGGACTCTGAAAAAGCTTCCTTAGAGAGGAAAGAGGTGAAATAGGTAGAACAGACTAGCCAGAGCAAGGGGTTCAATTCTAATTGTAAAAGAACTAGGGGCAAGAGAGACAGGACAATGTGAGGTTGTGGTAATGGCTATTTGACACTCTTTGCAGGCACAAATTTTATGCTATAAGTCAATGTTTGATTTTCTAGAACATTCCATGATCATTTGTATTTCTGTACCTTGTTCATACTTTACCTACCTCTGCACCACTCCGTCCCCAGCTCTAATCCTCAAACTTTTCTGTCCTCCCAAAGTTGTGTCAACTCATATTGCTCAGGAAGATTCAATCCGGTTAATACCTCTATCCTTGATAACAATGACTTTCTACATCGACCTACTGAATTTTAGTTAAATTAACTAAGTTTAATTTTGACCAATTTTATAATGATCTCTATTTTATATGGTATAAATTCCTTAAGAGAGATTCGGACAATAAAGATTGCTGAATCACAGACTCAGCAGTTACCACTGAGATAATTTAACCCAAATTCCCTTAGTTTCTAGGTAAGAAAACTGGGATGCTACTCCTAGGAGCCCAAAGGAGTCAGAAATATACGCTGGGAACATGGCGAATCTGGTCACTGTAGGAGAGAGGGTGCAGTTACTAAAACTGAAAAGGTATTTTGGTTACTGCTCCTTCAATTTCTGCAATAATCCCTTTACACCAGAAAGCACTCTTCAGATGTCTTCATCATCAAAAGTACTCGATTGTACCTGGACTGACTCTACCCTTACAGTATGTCAAAGTCTTACTGTACAGGTTCTCAGAAAGGAAGGGTCAGAGATCAAGGTTTGGTCTTGGTTCTGCTTCTAATGACTATAAAAATGTGACCAGGTAGCTTCACCTCTTAATATTTCAGTTCTAATTTCCTTCTAGGGGAAATGAAGATGTCAGATCACGTAATCTGTAAAGAACCTTGACACTGTAATAGCTATGTTTCATTTCCTACGTTCATCGTCTATAAACCATGCAGCTCCTCTGTCTGTGTATTTTCTACCCATTTCCCTTTTCTCATTGTTTCTAGTCTAACTTTGAAAGCTTCTAGTTTCTTGTAAACTGGACTGAAGTCAACTTTTCTTTTAATTGTAGTAATCAGGAAACACTTTTACTGATTTCCTTCCTTCCCTACTCCAAATATCAGCAGGGATAGTTCTTTTTCTTTTCTTTTTCTTAATATTGCCTGCATTTAGAGTCGTCAGCTAAAATACAGAGCACCCAGTTAAATTTAAATTTCAGATGAACAAATCATTCTTTTAGTATAAGTATGTCCTATATAATTTCCCCCCTAAATCTGACAACTCCACAAGCATCAGTGAATATCACTCTTCAATCCTGTGATTTTTTTAGAAATTAATTTTTATGTTGGAAATATATATGTAATTTTCCATAAGGAAAGGCTGTACTTATGTGAGATGGCAGGGTTATCCAATCAGGGTTAGCAGTCTTGGGTGTGAATGACCACTCTCTTCATCTAGAACAGCCAGGGGAAGGGCCTGGAGAGGGCACACAGGAGTCTTTGCCTTAAGTCAAAAGCTAAAAACAAAGATGTGTGAAATCTGACCAACACAAACATAGTGACAAACTAGAGGTGGGCCCCCTTGCTTTCTATGTGTATTGATGGTGGAACATGTCTTATTGAACCCCAGGAAGCTCATAATACCTATTAAACATTATATCTGGCGATCAAACCAGATCATGTATCGTTGACCTTCAAAAGCAACATCACCTTGGAGAAACTGAGATAGTTCAGCTTGGCAATCTGTCCAATAGTCAGAACAAGCTAAAATCTAGAGTTCATCTGTGCAAAATGTGGATTAGCCATTTCTAGAGCACTGCCTGATTGCATGAAGACCACATGCTATGTTGTGTCACTGCCAACTCCCTGCAAAGTTATTAACCTATAAGTATTAATGGAAGGCTATTACAGTCTTAGGATTGCAATAGCTGCCGCACAGACCGAACTATAGATCTTGCTTCCTGTCATGGTTGACTAATAACCCAATGGTAGCACTACAGAGAAATATAGCCCTCTCCCCTTTGGGAGAGTTGATGGGAAACCACAAGATATAATGCCTTTCTAGCTTTTCCACTCAAGTATTAGATTTAAGTTTCAAATTAACTTCCGTTAGGTCTTAACTAAGGCTCGTTGTATCATTTGGCTGACATATAATTTAGCAGATTAGTGCAAGGTCTGAAGGCAGATACAAACTATTTTCTTCTGCCACGTTATAGGAAACCTGCCATGCATATTCAATATGTGAGAAGTCTCTCTTTCACAATGACTTGTGTAGCCACGGAGAGTCTGCCCTTCTTAAACCTAGGATATAAGTCTTGCGAAGGCCCAAAGAGCTCCCTGTCTGTAGGCTTGATGCCAGGCTTCTGAGATGTCTATTCCTCTCTCCTCCTTCCAGTTGAAATAGATAATTTTTAGCGTACCCACCCCCTCCTTGAAATGAGAAAAGCACATTCTGAATTGCCTTAACTAACAGATATTCCTCTGATGGGTGCAATTTATCTTCTGAATATGAAAGAGAATCCCCTCAACCCCACCCGAATAATGCAGCTCCCAGGAGAAGAAAGCACCCAGACAGGCCCACTGAGCTGCTCTTTAATCAGGGCTATTTTACATGATCATAGTCATCATGAGGCACTGTCCCGCCCACCATTCATCCCCTGGAGTAGGAAGAACTCTGAAAAGGAGGCAAGGCTCCCTGCCATGGGGGGGGGGGGGGGGAGGTCTGAAAAAAGTCATAAATGCTCATTTTGAGGGTTGTCTCCTAATCAGAAAAGGACCAGCAATCAGCCCAGCGATGAGCCCCCCTCCTCATGCAAAGCCTGCATGAGCAAGAGGGCTTTTAATCACTGCTTGGGGCCTTGCTCTAATGACAAGCTCAGATACAATATGCATTAGCATGCGCATCTTAGGTAGTCATCTGTCACACAAAGAAAACAGGAACACGTTCACTCTCCACACAAGTCAGCACCCACATCTTCCTCCCTTCAGAGACACAACACCGGGGAAATATATTGTCCATTTCTCAAGCAACCAAGAATGCTAGGAACAGGTGGAACTTTGGTGAGATTTTAAAGCAAATATCGTGTTGGTATTAGCACCTAAACTCACTGCAATGATTAGAATCCAGACTCAGACACTGGGTGAGCCAATTAAAATGAAGGCACAAAACACTGTCCATGTAACGGAAGGATTCAGGGTAGCCCTCTGTTGGTTCTAAACGGGAGACTCACAAATATAACATCCTAAGGTTCAAGGTTTCCACTTGTGTTTTTTTGGGTTTTTTTACAGGTCATTTCATGTTCTCTTTGCTCCAAGCAACATTCACTAATCCATCCATAAAATGTGTGCCATGTGTTCAAGCTAACACAGTGTACAGCTGCTTATGGCAACAACTGCAGCTCACATGCTGCATGTTTGAAAGCAATCGCTAGCAATTGGAGCAAATTCCCCAATCTAACCAACTTTATGGGGGAAGGCAGATTAAAAAAACAAACCTCAACCCTGGGCAATCCAATCAGCAGCAATTGTATATAAAATTACCACCTAATTTCAGCAAACATCCGTGGTATTTCTAACAGCTGCCAGACCTACAGAACAGAAATAGTGCTGAAGGACCCAAAGACAGGCAAAGATCAGAAGAAACCACAGAATAAACACTCACAGCTCAGTAACCACTCTCATTTAACTGTAAAATCCCATAGTCCAGAGGTGTTAAAAGTTACGTGTTTGAACAAGGAAGTACCGTCCCAGAAGGTCTGTTCCATCATTAGAGACAGAAGGACTATTTGTGTGCTCTGGGAATCTTCCCCAAAGGTTATGAATGAATTTGTCACAGGGCGACTAAACCCATTTCTTATCTGCAAAATCAGAGATTAGTCAAGTAAACCGAAACAACTGTTTTCATGAACCAGTGTGATAAAAATCTTTAAAGGAGAACAGTAAGATCTTCCAGAGTGGCAAGAATCAAGGGCATTTTTGTTTCTATGTAATATTATTGCAACTCACAATAAATCATAACTATCCAAAGAGACATTTTATGGTTAATCTATACTTGCTATGACCAGATTTCAAATACTTTTAAACAGTATACACACTTTCTAACTTCTCTTTTAATGAATAGCTGTGAATCTACAGAGTATCTAGAATTGCTGCCATGTGCTCATGAGTTATAGGCTTTTAATTTAGAAGAGGGTGGGAGATGGGGAAGGTGTGTGTCCAAAAAAGAGTATTCCTTGAGCAGTGGTTTCCACCACAGCCATGTAATTTTAAAATGCTGATGCTAGGGGGTCCCTCCCCAAGACTATTTGATCTCTCCGGGGCATGGGCTCAGGCATCCGTATTTCATCAGTGGCATTCAAAATCTCCCCCATGTGATCCTAATATGCATTTCTGGTTAAGATCCACTGTCTTAGTGGATCCTCATTTACAAGGGAAAACTAAAGGTTACTTTTACTTCGCTGGCATAAAAACCATGAATGTCCGGAATACAATGGATATGACAAAGGGTTGGAAAGACGGCTTAATGGTTGGGTACTGTCCTTAATTATGGAAATTTGAGAAAATTTAAAAGTAAAATAACTACCCAAGGCCAATGAGAACTTTCATGATCCTTCATCTTTTTAAAAAAGCTATTTATTATTTTCCTTTATTTTTGTTGCACCACCAATAAATTAACAAACAACAGTGCTGGTGAGGGTGTGGAGAAAAGGGAACCCTAGTGCACTATTGGTGGGAATGAAGATTGGTGCAGCCACTGTGGAAAACAGTGTGGAGTTTCATCAAAAAACTAAAAATGGAGCTGCCTTTTGACCCAGCGATCCCACGTCTGGGAATATATCTTAAGAATCCAGAAACACCGATTCAAAAGAATATATGCACCCCTATGTTCACAGCAGCATTATTTACAATAGCTAAGATCTGGAAACAGCCCAAGTGCCCATCAGTAGATGAACAGATAAAAAAGCTGTGGGACATTTACACCATGGAATACTACGGTTCATCTTAGTCATGGTCATTCATTTTCTTATTATGAGGGTCAAATGGGAATGTAAGCCAGGGCATTTTAGAGATAAAAAATATGAAACAAGTTAAATAAGTGCCTCTCAAACACAGTGTAATCTTCTTGAGCTTGCCTACACAGTGTTTTGTTTTTTTACATAGTAAGTACTTAATAATAACTGATTTTTACTGAGTTCTTACTATGTATGAAAGCCAGAGAAAACACTTCCTAAAAGTTCTTTTATTTAATCCTACGAACCACCTTGAAAGGTGGGCACTATAATTATCCTCATTGCATAGGTAAGGAGAGGGAGTCCGAGAGATTAAGTTATATGATTAAGTCACACAGCAGGAGAGTACAGGGTGAGCTAAGATCCTGGGCTCTCCATTAGTATAGGATCTAGCTATTATTCAATAAAAGGAAAGGAATTATTTAAATGTGTGCTTTCAAAAGGCAGGACTCTCCCTGGCTGGTGTGGCTCAGTTGGTTGAGCTTTGTCCCATGCACTGAAAGGTCACCAGTTCAATTCCTGGTCAGGGCACATGCCCAGGTTCGGTCCCCGGGTCAGGGGCCGTACAGGAGGCAACTGATAGATGTTTCTCTCTCTTTCTCTTTCTCTTCCTCTCCCTTCCTTTCTCTCTCAAATCAATAAAAACATATGTTTTAAAAAAGACGGGACTCTATTTGATGAGGTGACTGCCCTACAAAATGATTAAACAATTGTTATTTTGCCAATTTTGGGAGAAAGGAAGATGTGTCACCAGCCATACGTCATTCTCAGCACCATTATCCATTAGGCAATTCTCCTGTCATAATAAATATAAACGGAACGATGGGAGCAGGAAGCAGAATAAGGGAGTGAAAAGAAGATTTTTCCAAACCTGGGTCTGAGTTATTGCCCTCAATGTTACAACTACTTCCAGGCTCAGAATCCAAAGGGCCCACAGCAAGGAGAGCCTTAAAATAACAGCCACAGGGAAAAAAAGCTCAGAAAGCATCATTGAAAATGATCTGTACCTGTGACTTAAAACTATCTCCACTAAAACACCTTAAAATATCTAGGTATTTACCACGTGAACTGGAATTAACATTCTACTCTTTACTGATAGGGAACTGAAATTTTAGGGGGAAGGCCACACAAGTATCTACGGCGGATAATGCGATTTAATTGATTTAGGCTGGCTCTAAATCCCCACCCTTAACAAACTGCAGAGTATGGAGTTACACCCCTGTCCCGAAGAATTCTAATTTTAATCTGTGAAAAGCAAATGAAAATCAATACACAGAAGGTGGTGACATGAAGAAAAGTCACAGCAGGAGAAATGTTCACGGCCCTGCTGAGGTCTGAGCGAGCCCGGGGAAGAATCACAAACCATAAACCCTGAATGCAGAGGATATGACCCCGGGGTAGCACCCCACTCTAGATGTAAGGAGTCAGGCGTAATATCTTATGATCTTCTTTTAAATTCAAGCTCCCTGGACGATTCGGCTCTAAAATAATTTCACAAATCGTGATCTCTCATCTCCCATTTCCCCAGCCTTTTGTAACTTGCCGACGGAATAAAATACTTACAAATGGCAGCCCCTTGCTGTGGATGCCAGGCGCATCTGTGCATGCTTTCAGATGTATGTGATCTGGTTTCCTTCCTTTCCTCACAAACTGTTAATATATTAGAAAACCAAACTGATTCCAGAGATCTTTTGTGAGTTACTGTACTGAATTATGGGGCGTTACGTGGTCTTTTATCAGTTTCACATCTTATAAATTATCTGATATAATCTAAAGAAGCAGAAAAGATCTTAGACCTTTGGGAACTAAAAAAATTTGTATTTTGTTTCTGCATGATGCACATCCTAGATGTATTGCCCTCCGAACACACAAACACAGACTGGTATCCAGCTCTTGAGGGAAGACCTATCAAGTGGCTCACTCGGCTTCAGGTTCACCAGTACCCATTCATTTTTCTAATTTATGGAGGTTAGCTGTGACCACAAATAGAAAGCACATTTATTACTGTTTTACAAGACCCTTATGAGTTAAAAGATAGCCTACATCTAGACATTTGTATGCTGATTTACATCACAAAAGGGAAGTTTAAACGAAGTTCTCTGCACCCTCAGTGACAAATTCTATAGTTCCCATTCACAATCTATATAATTTAAAGTTCCCACAAAGCAATCAGATGTTTGACCTAAATATTGCTTCCCCCCTTTTTCTCATTTCCTTTTAATTCAAATGGTTTTCACTAGCTGAGTAAGCTTTCGTATGTTTGTTTTTTAACCTTAAAACAGTGGAGACAATTGGGAAAAAAAAAAAAGAGAATTTGGAATCCGGAGTCTTGCCACCAAAGAGCTGTGTTATTTCAATAGTCACACCCTCTCTGGATCTTAATTTTCTCACCAGTAAAATGAACACAGAGGATTTCTAAGGATCCCCCTACTTATGACCAAATGCCACAAGTGTTTCCTCCCTTTTCCTTCTCTCAGAACTGAGTGCACTGGCAAACTTTCTGGGATGATCGGCCTCAGGGGCACCTGTCCAGCTTCCCGTCTGGAGTCTTTGAGCACCTGAGGATCATCGGTCCCGACTATCCCAATCCACTGTGGCACCAGGCAAGGGTGGGGTATCCTTCTGGAGGGCCCCTGACAGAAGTGAAAATTGGTTCTTGGGAGGGTTTTATGGACTGATTTGTGTCCTGCCCATCCCCCAAATGCATATGCTGAAACTCTAACCCCCCAGTACCTCAGATGGGGACTGTATTTGGAAATGGGGCCATTAAAGAGGTAATTAACATTAAATGAGATGTTAAGAGTGCTCCCTAATCCAATCTATCTGGTGTTCTTTTAAGAGGATGAGGCACCAGGGATGTGCTTACACAGAGGAAAGATCATATGAAGACACAACCAGAAGGTGGCCATCAGCAGGTCAAGGAGAGAGGCCTCAGGAGAAACCAAATCTGCTGGCACCTTGATCTTGGACTTCTAGCCTTCAGAACGTTGAGAAAAGAAATTTCTGTCATTTAATCCACCCAATCTGTGGTATTTTGTTATGGCAACCCTAGCAAATTAATACAGAGAGGAAAGTTATCTTAGATATTACAATGATTTGTGGCCCTCCAAAGTTAAAGCCTACCTGACAAAATTCTTCCTTCGTATTTACCTCATTATGGTGATATTAAAATATTTTGAATTAATAAATGCATATATATCACTTTAAATTTTTCTCTTCAGAGGTTGATAATGAAAAAGAAAAGTTGAGAAACACTGAAGTGGCTCACACAAGCGGTTATTGCAGTTTTCAAGGCTGGACTGAAACAAACACACTGGAAAACAGTAACTCCCCAGAATCTATATACACAACACCTGTTCTTTCCGCCTTCAAACCCACCTCCCTCCTGCCTTCTGAGGACCTTGTCAGTTTTTACCTCTTTACGGGGTCGTCTGTAAGAGCATTTACATATTTCTCAAGTCTTTCCCACCTCAAAACCAAGAAGCCTCCACAAAGCCCACTGACTTCTCCGTCTGCCCTCCCCTTCACAGCCAACATTCCTGGAGGACTGTCCTCCCTCCGTCTATCTGCTCCCGAGCTGAGGGCACCTTGATGTGGCTTCTACCACCAGGCCCCACAGCAGGCTCTCGATTACCTGCAACCTCAGCCAAACCCAATGGGCACGTGTCAGTGCTCACCTCACAGTGATTTCATAGAAGCATCTGCCCATTTACCTCCTTCCTGGCAGACGCTTTTACACCTTGGCTTTTACCCCCCACTCACCTGTTTCTCCCCCACCTCCCAGGCCAGTCCTCCACCTACTCTTCTCCCTTTGTCCATTTCCGCTGGAATTCGTCAGGGCTCAGTCCTAGGCCCCTTCTGTCTTCTTGGTCTACACGCCTTACAGATGATTTTGTTCATGACTTCAATTTCCTGTCTAACCTTCTTTCAAGGCCGTCGGTTTTCCTGATCACACTTCTGTCCACCCATTTGTACGATCTTGATGCTTCTCTCTTCCCATCATTTCTAGGGTAAAAACTCAAAATGCCGAATCTGATGTACAATGCCCAGCATAACCTACCTCGCTGGAGCTCTCAAGAGTTCCCCCCTGATGCCTAGAAGCCTTTCTCAATACCTGATTATCTGTAACCAGCCAGCCTCTCTGTCTCCCTCTTATCATTCCTGACCCTCAGAGGGGCATCCCCATGGCCCAGGTCACCAAGCTCACCATCCAACACATTTTCAGACAGGCTGCAAGCAGTTTATTCACCTTTCAGATATTGTATAGCCATTCCCTTCCTTTCATCAAGTAGTGCTTTGCTATATACAGAGACCGAGTCTCTTGAAAAACACATTCCAACCCTGTAGTTGATATGGACTAATTCTATACTCCAGCTCCTATATGGAAGGAAAACAAATGTCTTGATCCATGAAAAAATTATGCAGCATATATTTGTCTGTATGCTGGTGAGGCTGGTGACTTCAGCCTTCTGAATTTCACACTTTCTTGAGTCATTTTTATGAGTTATTGTTATTTAAATGGGAGTGTGCATTCACATACATTGTTTATTGCTTATAAAAATAAGCTTTCTAACACAACAAAGACAAAAATAAAAATCACCCCACTTCTGATTCTGCACACTTATCACGTAGGGGCTTCTACAATTAGTTGATTAGTTTCATTTACATGTTCAAAGGCACATGGTGATCACATGAATGCTTGCTTCCAAAAAAAGTCAAAACAAGGAAATAAAACACACACCATTATTTCACATGAGAATTCAAGTTAGATTGGAAATTTAAATCTCTTTACAGAAATGAAGTGTCCGGATAGGAAACTCACCAGTAAAATGGAGTAAATTACCTTTTGGACCCGAGTCATGGTAAGTGCTCTACGAGAACAGGGTCTAAACTTGTTTATCCTTTGCAGCCCTAACACATAGCAAGATTTCTGGTACAAAATGGGTGTTGACACTATTGAACTGAACAAATGAATCCTGATTCCAAGGAGCTTCTAGTGCAGTGGGGGGAAATGTAACTGAAGGACTCTTTGATCAGTGGCCATTAGCAAATGAACAGAAAGAGTGACAAATGGCTTACTGGAAAGACCACAGACATGGAGACTTTGAGCCAAGCTCATTTAGCAATCTGGGTTTTGGCACCCAGCATCTAGGCCCGCCCCCTTTTCTGGTAACAGAACATACTTCTTCCTTGGGAAACCATCTGTCTCCACTCAACCCAAGATGGCCTTTGATCAGTGCACTGTTTCCAAGTATGTTTTGATTCTGAAATTATGCTACGATGGTAGAGTTCCTGTAGAGATGCCTGCTGAAGGAATGAAGGGGCACCTGGATCTAAGTTAGAATAGCCCCGAAGCTGCCCAGGGGCCACAAGAAGAAAAACACACAGAGCAAAGGCCAACTCTTCAACCAACTGCTCCATGGACTTTCACACCTCAATGCCTCTGTTCAGATCACCTCCGATTCTCTTCCTCCTTCACCAGTTGAAGTCTTGCTCATCCGTCAAAGACCTATTTAAATGTTCCAGCCTTCGAGAGGGGGGAAGATCCTCTGGGTCAGGATGAGTCATTCCTTTGTTCTTGCAGTATTTTGTTTAAAATCTTCAGGCATTTACCAAGCTCATTACTTAGCTCCTCTTGCTGACAAATGGTTATTATAGGCCTTGAAGTTGCTCTGTAAGCTTGTTGCATTTAAAGCATTATTTTAAATATTCAAACACCAGCAAGACAGGAGTTTTTTTCTGTCTTTCTTTTCAAATAAAAAGAGGTGGGTTTTGTTTTGTTTTTAAATTTGTCTTTGAGCAGTGACGAATATTTTTGGTCTTACCTTCACCATTAATTATAGTCATTTTCAAAAACTCAATCTAAGATGCCATTCGGCTACTTTGAGGGCAGCATGCGGGGAATTCATTGTTTTGGACCAGTTGTTGGGCTTTCACTTTCTCTGATGTACATATAGAGTAAAAATTTTTAAAAAAATCATTTATGTCACACAAGTGCTTTTAAATTATGTACGCATTCCCCACTCACAAAGGCTGAGATCATGACGACTCATGGGATCCAAATGTTGTGGTTGCTATGTTCACTGTTCCCTAAGGTTTTAGTCTCCTGTTCTCATTTTAATATATATTATATATATAATTTATATATATAAATACATAAAAATGTTTCATACAGTCCATTGAACAATTTGGTACATGATTCCAATTGACAAAATATGTGTGTTGAACGAGCTGATATTATAATAACAACATTAATATTATTATGCACAGCACCTCACTTCATTATCTATAGATCTTAACCAGAGCCACATTCATACATTTTTAAAAATCAGTAATTACTGGGAAAACTTCACTGGAGCTTTTTAGGTCTTATCTAGAGACATTTTCCATTTCGAGCTTCTTGAGGAATAAAACATTCAAAATGCGATTTTCCTAGACTTCCAAAGTAATTAATTCTACACGGTCCTTATCTACAGAAAAATACCAGTAGCCTCAAGCAAGGAGCAAGGCTGTCTTCACTCTAGTGCAGTGATGTTCAACCTTTTTCCTCTCATGGCACACGTAATTACTCAAATTCTGTGACACACCAAAAAATATATTTTTTGTCAGTCTGGCCAAAAAAAGGGTACAATTTGGACTCATTCACACCAGACAGCTATTGTAGTGTTGGCTGTTGTCATTTTTTTATTTGACAATCTAAGAGGAAAGAGGTCGGTGCTCCTGTTTAGTCAGAGATCGCATGTTTTAAAAGTTCTTGCGGCAAACTGGTTGAAAATCCCTGCTCTAGTGTATTCCTTCCTGGGGCTTATAGAGGTTATACGTGACCATCCCAATGTCCACTTAAAGATCCTGACTCTCCCACGGGCTCAGATATGCTACCAGGATGATTCCCCTGACCCACATATCGGTCCTCTGCAAGTTCTCTGCGGGCTGCCCTCTCCAGAAATGAAGGTTGCATAATATTGTGCACACTGTTTTTCTCCTTCCTAAACAGCTGGGGTGTCCCCTGGGAGGGAGGAGAAAAGATCAGCAAGCCGGTTACTTGGGGAGCAGCAGGAGAGCGGGAAACCTGCAGAACAACGGGCGCTGAGGCGCTATCTCCCCAGAGAGCCCTTCCCAGCAAGGGCAGGTGCTGGCTGCTAGGGCAGGAGGGCTGCGGCCACGGCCTCGCTGCCGGGAGCTGTAGAGAGGGAAGGAAGGAGAGGGCCTGACCATCCTTTCCAGCTCGGCCCGCCGTAATATCAGCAGGGACGGTTCCCACGGGGGGCTCCACAGGACGGGCCAAGAGAAATTCACAGCTCATTAATGGCCAGCCGCTCACCAGACAACAAAGGCCAAGATGCAGCCGGCAACTGGCCATTAGTCCCTTAGCTATAATTTCACTCTATTTGGGGGCATTAGGGAAGAGATGGAAGGAAACGGGCCTGAACAATGTGCCCAGACGTGCTATTATTTAGCAGGAGGGCATTAAGCCCCACATAAATAGAAGTGTCATGCTCAAGGGTAAAGGCCTGGAGCAATCACCTCTGTATTTTTAAACCGATAAATGCCACATTTATCAAGCACTGACTCTGTGCCAAGCACAGTACTGAATGCTTTTAATATGTTATATCTCACTTAATCCTGACAACAGCCTTGTGAGCTGGTATAATCACTCCTGCTTTACGGATGAAGGAGGCCTTATTGCCATCACTCTACCAATGAAGAAACTAGGGTTTGGAGTGATTAAGTGGCACTCCAGATGTCACGCAGCCTAGGGTTTGAAATCTAGGCATCTGGCTCCAGTTCCAGTGCTCTTTCTGTCAGGGGACTGCATATCTTCTTCATTATGGAGAAAACAAAAGACTACTGTACAAGCAGGTGGACCTGAATTACAATGATTCCTCTTATTTTTTGACTTTACAACGGTTCCAGAATGAAACATCAGTAGAAACTGGCTGGGCTAAGCTCTGATGTTCGTAGGTTAGGTGTATTAAGTATATTTGACTGACAATGGGTTTATCAGGATGTAACCTAATCATAAGTCCAGGAGCATCTGTATTGATTTTTCTGAAATGGTGAGAATATGCATGACTTACAGGACATAAATTGTTTTTTTTTTTTAATTTTAATCTCAAACACATTTAGTTAAACCTCCCATTAAACAATAGAACTCTAGGGGAGTGACAAAACTTCTGTCCATTTTTGAGAAGTGAGTATATTACACAAGCACTCACAGGAACTTCAGCTGTGTTCTTTGTCAAAATGCTCTTTGAACAAAAAAGCAAAAAATTCCTTTGAAAACACAAACTTAAAAATGTAAATGATTTTTTGGGGACTAAAATTCGGTTCCTTTGGTTTTATAAGAACTGGATGCACAATTCAGTAGCATTTTAAAAGTCACTGGACCACCTTTTTTCCATCTTCCACCGACCCACCAAGATTTTCTCCACAGAAGTCCAGAATCAGCACAGATTTTAGATATTAAACACAATCCCAAAGCCGAGAGTGAGGGGCGTTCACAGTAGCAAAGGAAAATGTGTTCTTGCCTCTTGCCTCATGAGAAAAAGCGCTTTCATGTTGTGGAACAGCACGTGTTTGCCAAATGATCTTAAACTTCACAAAACGTCAAGCAAAAAAAACCCTCCAAAAAACCAGAACACAAAACACTTCACTTCATGCCAGGCATCTTACAGGCAGCTGCCAAAATGCATACTACAATAAAAATTCACCGATTCCCTCTCCACGCCGCTCTGCATTTCTTCTGTGAAACATTCTGGCTTAATGAGAGACACACGCTACTTTCCGGTGCCCCAAGCACATCGGCTTCCACTGGCTGAGTTTAATACATATTAAGAGTCAGTTTTGTTTCTTCCCAAACTTGCTTATGCCAATTGTGCTTGTTAAAAATCACAAATGTGAGCATAAAAACCAAGTTTTTCGTGGAAATTAATTTGAATGATTTGGAAATGCTCCATAAAGATAGGTTATTAAAATAAATTGCTATTGAATTAAATGTTTCTCAAGATACCTTGGGTTTGGGGGATGAGGCCCTAATAAACATTTAAGTGGATCCCGCCCTCAGATTGGTTCATAGGATCGAAGGTCTCACTCCAAAGAACTGAAACTAACAGTTATGGGCTCTGCATTGTAGATGTGGATTATACAAGAGCGATAAGGGAGAGCTTTCCTCAGCTGATTACACTCCAAGCAAAGGCCTTGGCTGTACATCAAATATTTGTAGAATCAGAGTGCACTTAATGTTTTAAGTTAAAATCTACTATAAAAAATGTAATTTTTTAATGATCCTTTTAGGCAAGACTTACCATCTACCAATCAACTATATTGATACATTAAAATAAGAGGATTTTTTCTACTACAGTTCTTACTGTGAGCAACTTTGTAACATTATCACAGTTCACCTTCCAGGCCACATTTATTTCAACATCTACCCTACTCATCATTGGACAAAATATTTTTTCAGCACTTTACCAATAAGTAGTGCCCAGATTGATATTTCATGGCTAAAAATATCCTGGCTAGAAAGAAGGGTAGTACACTGGCAGTGTTCTCCCCAAACTGGACATGCCCGCCACTGAGTATACAGTGGATTGTGCATCTGACCCTGTGTCCTGCCAGCACCTATGAAATACAGGCGCTTCATCTCGAGCCCAGTTTTCCGGTGCAATTAATTGTACATCACGGGGCTGAATAACAAGGCTGTACAATTTGCATTATGAGGAGTAAAACCAGCTATGACCAGGTCAGAGTCAGGAGCCAACAAGCACCAAGCACACGGGACAAAGCAGTTACACCAATAATTTTTTAAAATCCTTACTTAAGGATATGTTTTTGTTGATTTTTAGAGAGAGAGGAAGAGAGAGGGGAACATCGACCTGAGAGAAACACTGATCAGTTGCCTCCTGTGGCCTGACTGGGGACTGATCCCCTGAACCTTTTTGGTGTACGGCACAACCGACCGAGCCACCAGGCCACGGCTGCGATTAATTTTAATGTTTATGCTTTCTCACCATTTGATTTCAGTTTGTTTAACACAATGGCACAGACATCACTGCTTTGGGTCTGGCCTTTCATATTACCCAGCTTTAACGTAGGTCATAGCTCCAGCTCTCCATACACAACGGGTCCCCAGAATATCAACTCCCGCTTGCTGCCTTGTAGTGCACAGCCAACTTTTACATTTATTATTTCAACAGGCTCTCGAAAGCTCTATCAGGTAGGCGAGGCATGTATCGTTACCTCCGGTTTGCAGATGGGGTAGCTGAGCCTTCAGTAACCTGTCCAAAGTTACGCAGCCCTCTGGCGGTTACAGCCAGGTCTAGAATTTAAGCCTTAAAAGCTTATTTTCACTACATGATTCGTCTTCCTTTCCAAATACATCAAATGATGCCATGTTCTAACTACTTGAACTTTCATCAAATTACAAACTCTTAGATATATCTAGGGCTGCTTTAATAGTAAATAACCAAGACCACGGAAGGCTCACTATGTAGCAGGTACTATGCTAAGTACCGACCGTATATGACAGCACTTCATTGTCATTACAGCTCTTTGCTCGGGACTTGCCTGAGCTCACACATCTCAGGAGGAGAGCTGGGACTTGAGCCAGACCGTGGGATTCCAACAACCCAGCTCTCAGCTAAACCACCGGGCTTTCAACTACTACACTACATAGTGCTGGCCAACCAGTTTATAAATTCATCTAGGAAATAAATTATGGTTTTGCATTCTTCTGAACATTTATAATTAGTTCCACTGGCCAGGTCATCTGTAGACAGATTTTTTCTCTCTTGCATTGCTTTCTTTGGTTCATCTCCTCCCACCACCCCTCCCCTCTGAGATCCCTCAGTCTGCTCCATGCTTCCATGTCTCTGGATCTGTTTTGTTCGTCAGTTTATTTTGTTCATTAGATTCCGCATATGAGTGAGGTGACGTGATACTTGTCTTTCTGTGACTGGCCTATTTCCCTTCGCGTAATACTCTCCAGGTCGCTCCATGCTTAGTCTTTCTTAATGAGGTTGCTTCTTTATATTTATTTTGACAATTCAAACATAAGTTCACTTAAGATATGAACCGCATCTTAGGGGCTTTTCCATCTGTTAAGCACAGAATCTCGAATTCAGGGGTGCTCCAATACTTGATTTAATATATTATTTCCTCTGAAGCTTGGCTCCCTGTTAACTCCAGCAGAGATTCCATAAATAAAATGCTTGAAGTCAACTCTGATTTCAACAAATACCAGAGGAAACGGACTCTAATTTAGAGCAAGAGTGAAGGAAACAAATGCTATAGAAATTTAGCATGCTAAATAATAAATAAAGGACACAGAGAAACTGAAAATATCCAAGAAGCCTTTTCCTTCTTTGCCTCCCTCCCTTCCTTTCCCTATATTCTATTCAACTGAAAGGGTGCCGTGGATTAGAAACTGTTATCTACTATTACCCTTCAGAGAAGGAAGGTCTGGGGTCAATTATGACATCTCAAATTACCCAATCACCCTTGTGGAGTAATTCAGATGACACCGCCTAAGACACTGCATTAATTACATACAAGATGATGACAGATGAGCTCCTGAAAACTGATTGCAGATTTAAGGGGGGGAGTCGGAAGGGAATGATGAAAGAAAGATTCACAGAAGAATATGTGACAATGCAGGGAATTAAATGAAACTACACTAGATAATTATTTTACTCATGACAGTTTCATAAACTTTTTTCATTACGAACGGGGGGGGGGGGTCTGACATTTCATGATCTTCTTTCTAAAAGGAAGATACTGTAACAGTTTAAGTTAACACAGTGCGATCTCATCGTAACAGAAATTTTTCCTACACGAGGACGGAAGCATTTAACATGTCAAACATTAAACCTCAAACTAGAGTTGGAGCCAGTTTAGTGTGTTATAATCATAGCTGTAGGGTTCATCACGACAGTCACAGCCCAGAGCATGAAATCCTGCTACTCTCATGGGGAAAGATTCCTTATCTTGGACAACAAAGTCAAAGAACTGCAAGAACAAAAATATTTCAAAGGCACCTTAAAAACCTTTGTAAAGTAGCTTGCATTTGCTCTGAAATCACATTTTCCTTCGTATTTTTTTCTGCTAGGAAATGGATGTATACCTCAAGTGTATCATGCTCTGTTCCTTAATATCTTCAAGCTTCTCCTTTGTGCCAGAAACTGTTAAGATACTTTCAGTGGGAACTCTGAGAAGAAAAGAGACAACATCCCCAACAGACTGGTCTTGTAAAGATGCTGATAAAATGGTAAGAGCCTAATGCTAAGAAACAAACTAAACCCTACGGACCAGGTGTCTTGAATGGTATCCATGTCGTAAGAACCCAAACCTGAAGGCTTATTCTTCTGTTTCAGCACTCCCCTCTAACCCCCTATTTAGATCTGCAAAATGAAACACCAACAGCAACACCTGAGAAATAAAACCTAACCCTGTCATCACACTCCCTGCTGGCAGAGACCAATGGAGCACTCAGGAAAACAGCCAAGTGCCAAACTCTAAATATTCCACCTTAACTTACAAAGCTTTTCAAATACAGCTCTGAAAATGAGTCATGATCTGGGGAAGGAAGGCTAGCATGAATCATCCTAGAATTTTTATAAGGTTACACTTCAGAGAATTTAATGAAATATTGTCCAGCGTTAAGAATTAAGAAATAGGATGTAATTAAAACTCTTGCAAGCTGACAGCTGTTGGGCAGGGGGTGTGAGGGGTGGTGGGTGGTGGGGAAGGGATTGAGCACAAAAAAGAAAAAAAGTCATAGACACAAACAACAGTTGTGGTGATTGCTGGAGGTGGGGGGGTGGGGGGGGGTGAGAGATGGAGGAGGGGAGGGGGGAATAAACGGTGATGAAAGGAGACTTGACTCAGGGTGGTGAACACACAATACAGTATACTGATGTGCTGTGGAATTGTGCACCTGAAACCTGTATAATTTTGTTAATCAGTGTCACCCCAATAAATTCAATAAAAAGGAATGAAAGAACTTTTGGGCTAAGGAAATGCTGTGCCAACTTCTGCCATCCTAAAACCAGATCATTCAAAGCCACATGGTTTGTAGTTTGGTTTTAAAACCATCGATCAAATAGCTGGTTAGCTGAATCTGCACGTTTGGAGGGAGAGAATGAATTAGGATGGAGCCGCATGATTCTTGCCCCTGAGTAGGTAGACAGTTTCGTAGGTAAACACATTAAAAACCGGAACAATACATAAATTTCCCAACCGATTTCTCTACACATTCTACAAAAGTTTTGAAAACAATTAGGTACACAAATACATTAATGCGTGCTACATTCTAGTATATTTACTTTAATTACCAGTTCCAATCATTTCATTGTTATTATCAACAAATTATTGTAACTTCTTTTAACATTCCCCATCTCTATATCTAAAAGGATACATAAAAGTAACAAAAACATTTTTAAAATAAAAATAAAGCAGCAGCAGCACCTTCCAGGATTTCTGTGAAAAGCAAACAGAAAAAGAATAGGAAAGGTAAACAAAATATATTAAAATTTCTCACTAGCACACTGGCTCATCTCCAACCCTTGAGCCTGTGGCACACACAGGTCGGGTCACGGCCACTACAGAGCATTTTGTGAAGAAGTCGGTTTCTCCCGAGCAGCGGTTCGTGAGGGGCTCTGACACTCCCGCCGGCCGCCCAGCGTCCCCTCTGCTGTCCTCGGCCGCGGGGGCCCCTCTGCGGGCCCCACCGCAGCTCCGCTGAGCCCCGGGACCCGCGCTGCAGGAGCAGCCTCCGCGTCTGCTGGTGGGAGCCCGCGACGCATTTATTTCCTCTGCAGCCCACTCGGGTGACGCGAACAAGGTAAAAGGTAGCTAATTTCTTCTTAGGAGTTTAAAATTCTAAGAAATAAGGAACTAAAATATAGCAAATATTTTGCCTGTGACATTTGCCGAAATATACATACAAACCACATCACTTGGATAAGAAATAGGAAAATGAAATGCATTTCATATAAACTTTGAAATTATACTTTAAAAAAAACAAAAAAACAAAACATTGCAAAGGCAATCATGTTCAGATATACTGGAGTATACTTTTGGCTCAAAACAGCTTTAGCTTTGGCAATGCAGAGCCATCGTTCCCTGACTATACCAGTATCTGCCTCCCCGGGCACAAGCCGTGGCCACGGCCACTTCCCTGTTAATGACACAGGACACATGGGCTCCGTAAGCAGACCCACGGCGCGCGCTCACTCGGCCGTTTCCTGCTGTCCCCTGGGAAGAGGAGTCTTCGGAAGCACTGCAGGATCAACTACAAAACTGCCCTCTCCCCCGCGGGTTCTCCGTTCCACCGCAAGCACACCTGGCCTGGCCTGCGTTTCACTCCGTGCCGCTGTGAGCGAGGGCAGGGCCACACCGCTGCGGCTAACCTAACCGCGAGCAGTCGCCTGAGGCCATGTATCACGTTGAGGATATCACTGCACTGGCACCTGCCCAGCAGCCTGGACAGACACCCCCACACAGCCAGTGTACACAGTATCACCGAAGGCTGGCGTCGCTTACATGGGGCAATGTTGCTTTTCCCAGCGCCTGCTGGCTTCCTGAAGGTGGAGACTGGACCTTACGGTTTTTTACTAGGTATAACGCATTGCTGCACACGTGGCTGGTCCACAGTAAATGTTGGTTTCTTTTTTCAAAACAAATCTCATTTTAATTTTTCTAATGTTAAATACAAAATTCTCAGAGAGAGGAAGAAAGAGGGAGAGGGAGAGGGAAAGAGGGAGAGAGGGAGGGAGGGAGGGAGGGAGGGAGGGAGACACTGATGTAAGAGAGAAACATAGGTCAGTTGCCTCCTGCACAAGCCCTGACTGGGGATCAAACCTGCGGCCTGGGTATGTGCCCTGGCCGAGAAGCAAACCTGCCACCTTTTGGTGTACAGGACAACACTCCAACCAACCGAGCCACCTGGCCAGGGCTCTCACATTTAAACAACTGAGACCTGAAAAATTCAAAAGCAGATATAACCCTTTACACTCTTCCATTCAGATTCTTAAATTCACAAAATGTACCACATATCTTAGACTTGCTTTAGAGATCCTTGAGCATTTAGTAGGCCAAATGGCAACTTTATTTACATTGTATTTATTGTAGCAAAAAATGTTTCCCTTACTGAGCACTTACACTGGGTTCGGCACTGTGCCCAACCACCTCAGTGGGTGGCTAAGACTCTCAGTCTCTTTTTAGACAAGGAGGAACTGAGGCACAGGGAGATCGCCTACATTGCCCAAATCCCACCGCCAGTACGACAAAGGCAGAACTCAAACCTAGGCTAGTTGGTTGTGGAGCTCAAAGCTTAGAGATACTATTCATTACTGGTCTATGATACTTGATAACCTCAAAGCTACTTTCACACACTCTATTACCACTGATCTCAATAACTAACCTGTGAAGAAGGGTAGATATCATTACTAATGAATAATAGGCAGAGATAAACATTTCCTGCACTTAGCCCAAATGAAAGCTTCAGATATACTCCCCAACTACTCTATCTTGAAGCCCAACGCTTCAGGCTTCTGCGATAGACTGTACTAGTGTCTACTATCCTCCACCCATCCCTGTACACACGTCTCTTGCAATGTAGTTCATCACCCTTGACGCAAGAGCTTGGCCATGACTCACTCTGGCCAACCGAATGAGGCAGATGTAACGTTTTGAACGGAGGCTTCAGGCGGGCACATGTATTTCCACTTGCTCCCTGTGCTGGGATATACAGTGAAGTCCTCACTTAACGTCATTGATAAGTTCTTGGAAACTGAGACTTTAAGTGAAATGATGTAAAATGAAACCAATTAGCCAATTAGTCTAGTTTTACCCTAGGTGAACTGACATATGCAAGAGTTAAGTTTCTACAGCATAGTTCTGGTCACAAAATATCATCAAAATTCTAAATAAGGACCCAAATCACTTCTAATATTAAATAGTGAAACGAATGTGAGCTAGACATACATTTGAGAAAGATGAATATAAACAAGTAAGATAATGATTTCCCGACCTGCTTCTTCCAGTTTGGGGTTGCGGGTGGCTGGGTGCAAGGCAGGATTCACCCTGGACAGGACACCCTTCGCTTGAGGGGCCACCCACGCACACACCCACTCTCCCTCAGACTGGGACAGCATGGACACACCAATTCACCTAACACCTTTGGGATGTGGGAGGAAACCAGAATCTCCGGAGAAAACCCACGAAAATGTGGGGGGAACCTGGAAACTCCACACAGATAGCGGCCTCAACGCAAATCATTTTATATTTCTCACCAACATTATAACAAATGAAGTTAAAGGAAAAGACATTAATCAAAGACCTACTGTACCGTGACAATACCTGGGCCAGCGTGCTGGTCGGAGCAGGACGGGAGAGTGGCGGGAAGCCAGCCCAGCTAAGCCGCCCCATCCAGCCCCAGCCCCCTCCCGGCTACCTATCTTCAGCTCACCGGGATCCGCAGAGCTGCTGCAGCCAACATTTAAAGCATGAAAAACAAATGCTTACTTACGAATGCCCTGGAGTTGCGGTGATTTATCATGCACCAAAAGAGAACTGACACCATTTCTGAATTGCCGTTATGGGCTAGGTAATCTCACAAATACCTTGCTTAATCCTGACAACTTTGCGAAGTTTTTGTTATTAGTCCTACTTTCTAACTCTACCAGTTCATAGACTTGTCTATATTTATATTAAAATCATTTGTACAATCTATACCAGGCCTGTGAATGAGAATCTCCTGGGCCTGTGAATCTGTTTTTTTTTAGAGTTTCACAGGTGATTTTGATGTGCGTGCTCCTGGTTAAGGACCTCTGATTGACGGCCCAAAGTCCAGCCTATTCATAGTCCAGATTTTGCCTCACTCTCACTTTTAGGCAGGGCTTCAAAGTCCATGGGAGACTTGGACTTAAGGCATGTCAAGTTCACAGGGGAGAATGACAAGTCTAAGTTTAAGCCCTGTTGGGACAATAGATCCCAAGTACTCTGTCCTGCCACCTTCAGTCAACTCCGGGCATTTCTGCAATAATGGTGCCAGGACCTGTGGAGATGCTAATGATCCCACCACCATTATTAGTCAGGCACCGAGTGTGACGCTCTGTGCTAAGTGCTTTAGCACAAATCTCACTTCATTCACACTTAGGAAAGAGAGCAATGAGGTAAGCACTTTGACAAAGGCCATACTGTTAATAACTGGTGAATCCAGGACTCAAATCCAGGTCTGTCGAACTGCAAAACTCTCATTCTTTACCTCTAAAGTGAACCTTTTCAGCACTAGTAGCTCTCACAGAGGTGCCATGGAAAATGTATTTGGAGCAATGACCTCTCAGAGGTCTCCAGGGGTGAGATGCAGATAGTCTAGCCACGGTCAGGACCACGGTGGGATGTAAGCGATGGCAGGAACATGGCGGGGGCAGGGGGGGCGGGGGCATGGGGCACAGGGGCATGGGGCGCAGGGGCATGGGGCGCAGGGGCGGGGGCATGGGGGGCAGGGGCATGGGGCGCAGGGGCATGGGGCGCAGGGGCGGGGAGGAAAGCATGATCACAGATGGAGATCGGGGAGCAATCGTTTGGTAAACAGGGCAGTTTTTCAAATATTGGATAGCATTTTGTAGAACACTGGTCCAAAGGGATATTAATAGGGCATTCTGCATGAGGGAGTTCCATGAGCAAATAATTTGGGAAAGGTTCTGTTTCTTCACTGCAGGACATCTCAAAGCTTTTAATGTGCTACTATGCACTGTGAATTTCCAAGAATTTAGCTTTTTCCAAATATAACCTGATAGATGACAGATGATAGATAGATAGATAGATAGATAGATAGATAGATAGATAGATAGACAGATAGATGATAGATAGAGTGAAAGAGATTGCTTTTTCAGGAGACCACTTCTCCAAACAATAGAGAAAAATAATAATTTAGAAAAACAATCTTCTAAAAGTTAGTCCATAAATTGTTTAAAAGCATTCTAAGCAACCATTTCATTACGAAATGAATGAAACCGGGATTTCCTCATAGTCAGCAGTCTCACATTATCATCTGGTTTTGTGCGTCAGTCAACAGTTCTTTAGACAGACGGATTCATCGGGAGGGAGAGCGGGCATGCTAACCTGTCCCCGTGGTGAAGAGGAAGGCTGCAGGAGAAGGAACATGATTTTAGGGGATTTTAGGGGCCTGCTGTGAGGAACAACTGCAAATCAAACTGTAGTCCAACAGCACACAGTAGGCTGCAGAACACAGGAGGGAGTCTTAGAAGGCAGAAAAACAACAAAAAATTTAAATATTTAAAAACCTTTGCAGCAAGAAAGCAAGACACTACCTAGCCTCTTCGGTACTGTTCCACCACTGTACAGAATTGCTTCAGAGGTAATAAGGCAACTTACTGAGACCAAAAAAAAAACACACCCAAAAAAACACTGACATATGAGCCCTCGCTACACACATTTACGCAAGTAGACGATAAACTGCTGCTTATGAGTGACTAACATTTTCTTCAAGGCATCTGCAGTTACCTTGTCAGCAGAGCAAGCACTGCCTTATCTAATTTGTTTATTTCACACAATAGTTCCTACAATGGGGACATCTCAAAATATTTGGAACATAGAAGTGACATTCAGACGAGAATGCTTTCAAGATGTGTCATCTCATTTCCTGAATTTCCACGTTGAGTCACAAATACTCACTAAATTCTGTTTTCCAAAGTAATTCCTTTAATCACAAGCTAGAGACTGGCAGCGTGTGGGCCACGTATCGGTTTCTTTTAAAGGTGTGCACGCGACGCCCTTCTGCTCTATTCCTATCTGAGCTCTTATCCCCTCACTTGGTCACAGCCCTTGTTTACACAGATGACTTGCTCTGACGCTAATGTAACCTACTCTTAGTTGGACATTTTATTTTTACACATTGGAATTAGGGGACGCTTAATGACTGTCATTAGCACAGCCGGTTATCAAACCCACAGCCCCTCTTCACAGTCTCTTATCAGAGACACTGTATGCATTTCAAGTTTATTTTAGAAAGTCTGACACATTGCCTTGGCTCATCATATGTGAATGTATTACATCCTGCTGTATCATCCCTTTAAAAACAAACAGTAACCTCTTTTTGCCACGTTGATAGATGGCTTTGCCTTAGAGACCCGCTCCCTGTGACATAACAGCTGAAATTCAAAATACATTCAGTCCTCTGCATCTGCAGCTTCTATATTTGCAAATTTGCCTACTTGCTAAAATTTATTTTTAGTCCCCAAATCAGTACCTGTGGTGCTTCTGGGGTCATCTGCTGATATGGGCACAGTGGTAAAAATGTGAGTCGCCCATTGAACAACCCCCCCCCCCCCCGCCCCCCAGCTGAGGCTGAACAAAGTGAGGCTCCGCTGTCTGGTTTCAGCTCTCATACTTTCTGTGGTCCATTTAGTGCCGCATTATTTGCATTTTTGTGTTTTTCGTGGGTTCTCTGCTGGCTAGTGCTCCGAGGCTCAGGAAGGGTGTGACGTTCCTTACGGAGAAGATACACGTGTCAGATACACTTCCTTCAGGCACGAGTCACAGCACTGTTGGCTTGACGTTCACGTAGATGAATCGACAAAATATATTCAATAAGGTGTCTTTCAACAGACATACACATAAAGCACGATCATATACTGCCTGGCTGATGAAGGCTGTGGCCACACCTCACAGGGACCTAGCCCTGGCCTGCCCGTAGGAGCAACGAATCAGTATCTGCTAATTCAGTGTTTGCGGCAACTTTATAGAACCTAACTACGGTGGAGAGTGAAAATCAACTGGGCCATCCCTGGCAGTGAAAGCTCCCCAGTTTTGCAATTGCTCCTTAAAGTGAACCCCAACGCTGCTCGCCACACAGGGTTCAGTCCCACCCACACACCCTGATTCACAGCCTTCATTTCCCACTGAGTATTGAATTTTCTCCTGTATTTTGTAGCATACAATCTAACACTAGAATGTCAGATGTCAACCCATCCTCTGGGAACAATGCTCCTACGAACAAAACCAACCTGAGTGCAGAGGGGATGAGGGAGCACCCGCTCTCCTTAACTCTGCACCGAGGGCAGGCGTAGGAAGAGCAGGCGGGAGAGGCAGCCGGTCCCTGCCCTTCTCCATGGAGATGGAAGGCAAGGCAGCCCACCTATCCTCACATGACCTTGAGCGAGGTCAAGGACTCCACAGCTTACCACACACACAGGGTGTGTGACCTGTGCAGGTGCCCAGAGCCCCAGACTTGCTTTAATATTCTGATGCTATCTTGAAATTCTAAATAATTTATGGATAAGCAGCCCTGCATTTTTGTTTTGCTTTGGTCCCCACAAATGATGTAGCTGGTCCTGCCCACAGGATTCTTTCACTGCTACTCAGGGGGTGAGTCCCAAGAAAGGGAAGCTCCCCTCTGCCCAACAGGGAGGGGCCGCACATGTCACCTAGAGAAGGAACAGAAGGGCCATGAAGATGCAACAGGAGGCCCCGAGTCTGGGAATGTCTCCCTATAGCATCTCCACCTCTAATAAAAAGGTATGGGACAAGGGACAATGACTCCAGGACTCAGTCCCTGTGGAAACCTAGGACGGTTCTAGGCTAAGATAGGGGCCCCAGATGAACATGAAGAGGGGACCCCAGCTGTTTTTCCACAAGATACTGTCACAAGTTCTTACACACATTCTGCAAAATTTGCTCCAGTCACAATGTAATTTTTTACCACCTTTTCTGGGGTCACGTTAGCCTAATATCAAAATAAGGATATTTTCTACCTAAACTAGGTTTAAATTTTACTTAAGTAAAAGAAATAATTTGTTTTTCTTCACACACAAAAGAACTTCTTTTTTTAAAAAAACCACTCCCACACAAGCAATTTGTAACAAGTAAATCAACAAAAACATTATTTCTGCCTCATTAGGCCAACAATGAAGTGGGTATTTAAAAAAAATTTTAATTTATTCCTAGATGAAAATGAACTAGGCTTTTTTCCTACCTCACACTTAATGATGAATTGCCGTGTCACCTTAATAAAACGACCAACTTAATGTAGAAGCCATACATCTACAGATATCTATATATCTATATCCATATATCTGTAAAAAGCTTCCAGGCAATATCGGTCCTCAATATTTCTGCCTGTTCAACCTTTAGTGGCCCCTCAGGAAACCAGGACTTGCTGGCTGCAAGTTGTGTGGTACAACTTGCAGCCAGCCCTAGGGCACTGAAGGAGCCCTTCTCAAATCCTGTGTCTCTCTGGGCGCTGTCCACTGTCCCCAGGGGCCCCCGTTACACATCTAGTGCTCATCCGGCCTCCGCCTCACTCCTGTGCCGGGCCCCCTGCACCACGCCTGGGCTGCTGGGAGGGTCCCTGCTTGGCCGTGTGGCCCTCCTCTTTCCAGCTTTGCATCAGGCCAGGGACAGACTGACCCCAAAGCACAGTTTTATTCCATTCCTGTTTCACTAAATGCCGACATTCTTCCTCCACACCGTCCTCTGCTTGAACTGAAGTCTACTTGCCCCTCCAAGTTTCTCCAAACCCATTTCCTACTGCACCCTGACATTGCTCCCCCCGCCCCCCCAGGCTGCCATTCACCCTCATTCCCGCTTTGCTCCCAGGCCGAGGCCCGTGTGGTTGGGGGGGGGAGGGGGGGGGACGGTTTCCCCACATCAGCTCCCCAGCTGTAGCCCAGTTTGCATTCCATTTCTTCCCTACTCTCCGGTTCACACTTCTGTCCTTCAGCAGAAGGGCAGTGTCTCTTAGCCCTTTGTCACTGTCGAGTTACGCCCTGTGCTTTCCACCTCCTCGCCGAGGGTAAGGCCTCAAGAGCAGGGACCCCGTCTCCCCGCACCCTGACCGAGCTGGCACCCAGAGGCGCTCCGCAGCCTGGCCCGAGATTCCAGACTCGTTACAGACAGGCAGGCTGGATGCCCGCCTAACAAGTGAATTTTATACACGTTTACAAATATATAAAATACAGAGATATCTATATCCATATTTATAGAAACCTTCCAGGCAGAAAGTCCACGGACGTAACCTTGCTCTCTTGTTTCCCTATGTCGACGGCTAAATTGCTCTAAATATAGTTTGAGGAAGTCATTAACCAGAATCCATTATACGATATAAACAATAAAAATTGTATGTCACCAAATTAGCCAAGCTATATCAGCATGAAAACTGCAAATGCAACTGCATGAAAAGCCAAGTTACTGTTGGTTTTTAAAATAAACTAGGGATAGATCTTCAATAAATTACTTCAACAATATGCTGCTGATAACACATCTTATTAGTTTTTAGCTAAAGCATAGGAGCATTTACATTTTTAAAGCTATCAACATTTTGTAAGTATGTCGATAGATCATATCATGACAGACTCGTGAAGGCCGGACCCTTTATTTTCTATGCCACGCTAATAATTTTAAGGAAAAGTGTTCCTTTCTACTGCTACCAAGAAGCACCTTTGTGTTCAAGTTTCTTAGTTGGCACAGTGACTATATTTTTAAGTCAACCTAAATAAAAGTGTTATTGCAGACAGAATGCTGCAGGACTGTCACACTACAATAGCAGGTGTTCCCAAATATAAATCTGCCGCATGGTCACCTATCACCTGATCATGTCAGGTGTGTGCTGGGAAAGGAGGGGAAGCATTCACAATTCCAGCTGCACAGTAGGAAAGGCTACGTTACTGTGGGAAGTTTACATGGTGACAGGTGATTACTAGAATTAGCCGGGTGATCACATCGTAAGGTATAAAAATGTCGAATCACTACATTGTACGTATTGAAACTTATGTAACCGATATAAGACTGTACACCAACTACGCTTAAATAAAAGATAATAATAAAGAAGAAAAGAAAAGGCAGTGTTCACCTACTGCCAGCATTAATTCTGAATAACAATCCTGATATCCATCCTGCCACAAACCTCTCAAATAGTCTGACAACACAAAATGCACAGAGAAAACTAGTGTCCTTTTTCAAACCCTAAAATTGAAAATAAAATACCACTTCTTTCCAGTTACTATAAAGATCTGGTATAATAGTTAACCAAATAATACTTCTGTCCATAAACAGACTCCACCACCCTGACCCACTGTGTCTTTCTCATTTCCTGCTCAAACCAAATCTTTACTCCCTGAAACAAGTTTCTTTAAGAATGTCTGCTCCCTACCTGGAACAGAGTTTAGGAACCACTTCCCGTTAGCATTGAGGAAACTGTAAAACATATTATACCTTTGAGATATAACCTGAAACAGCTTCCCACACCCTGGGACATTCAATCCTTTGGGATTGAACATCTTTGTGAGTTCATGTCACTCTCCAATCTGGTCCTTACGAGTCTTCAATGGCAACCCGAAGCCTAGTGGGTGAGGCATCCATCCCCTGGAAATGCAGTGTATGCTGCGCATAATCTTTCCCTTGCCTGATTTTTTAATTTCAACAATCTACACTCGACCAGACATACACACCTACATCCCTTACACTGGCCATTCCAAAACCACTTGCATTTCCATCAAAATCCCCTTTTCTTTCCTCTTTTTACCCATTAAATTAGGGAATGGTTTCTCAATAACCATGATGTTTTGGATCAAACAGCCCTTTGTTGTGGAGGGCTGTTCCGTGCGCTGTAAGATACTCCCTTAGCAGCATCCCCAGCCTCCGCTCGTTACTTGTGAGTAGCACGCTCTAACCGCTCTTGCAAATGTCCCCTCAGGGACAAAATTACCTCCTGCCCAGAACCACTGCATCAGATAGTCACTGAATCCCTAGATGCCCTCAATACACAAAGCCCCTTACGAGCCAAATTCATTGCACATGGGTTACAAGGTCATTTGACTCAAACCACAGCAACTCTTCCAAGCAAATCATGAGTGTTTCCCTAAAAGCAGCCATTGTGAGTCAAGAATGGGGAAGCTAATGGCCTATGATGGTGCTCTTACACTGGACAATTACCAACAACTCAGCCAGACATATCCCAGGCCCTAGTGTCTAGGGGGTTAATGACAAACATGCTAAGAGACACGAAGAGCCGCATGGAAACCGGGAGTCATGTGCAATGAATAGGTGTCACGCATCTATAGACAAACGTGGAGAGAATGTGTCAGAAGACACCTGAGAACAGAGGAGCTACAGAAGTCACTGGGGTACAGGACCGCTGTAGTATTTTTGTTTGCTACAGGTTTAATTAAGAACCTGACAAGGTTCCCCATAACCCTTCCTCTCCGATGTATCCTAAAATATGTCATAAAGACACAGGATCCAACTTGAAAATGGTTCCACTGACCAAATCTAGGATATCTTGAGCCACAAAATAAATGGTAGTAAGGAATTATAACCACCCATAGAATAAAATAAACAAACTATTCATCACTTAAGGGTGAATATAAATTTGGGGGAAAATCTAGGAAGCTATTTAGAGCCAAGCCTAAAGACTAAAGTAAATATTCATACTATATAATAGGTTCTGGCAAACAATTATGAATAATTATGAACTCGTGAAACTTATCTTCCTTTGGATCTTGAAAACGAGCTCTGAGAGCTTAAAAACGTCTGGGGCAAAGGCAGCCTCATGGGATAAGTACACGGTCACACCCAAGAGGTCTAATCGAAACCGAAGGACCTAAGTTCTTCAGACATGCTCTGAAACACGCCTTGCACGAAGATATTGCCATATACCTACCATGGGGTGATCATGAGAATAAATGACAACATGTGTAAACAACCTGCTACAACAGTTGGCACTAAGGGTGCACTTTCCCGTCGTTAAAGATCTTTAATGGCATTCCTCGTTGCATAAGCACCAATCTTGCCTCATTCAATACTATAATGCTACTGCGAGGTGGATATATTTAAATCAAGTTCCGATTTGCATTTTCTGACTCCGATGCATACAGTCAGTTCCTTAGGGCACAAATCACACCGACCACAACTCCCTTCACTCCCAGAACTGATTAAGACGCTGACTGGTATTGCCGGGGCAGGAACACTCTGGAAGTGAAAATCACTTTTAAAACTTTCAAAAAAGTTTAAAACTTCTATCTTTTATCTACACATAAAATCCGGACTACTAGATTAAGTGAAAAGACATAAAATGTTAAAATTAGGATTCAGTGACCTGAGTTTTTTACAAGTTCCCATTTACACAACCCTTGCTTTGTATGAAAAGAAAACTTTTTAATTTGAAGTTTCACAATGGCATGTGTCAGCCATAATCTTTTCCCACTAAAAATATAGAACATAAGTGATCCTAAAGATTAGGTGTTTAATAAACTTAATCCTTCAGAAACACAGCCATGTAACAAACGTCAGTTTTAATAAGTACCAATGCACAGGTATTTAAATATCTCCCATAACTCATACTTACAATGGCATTTTCATGACTTAGCATGTGGGCCGAGCAATATTTTCAAATATAATCAAATGTCTTTATGTTCACATTTAGAGAAGCTTGCCATAAATCATTACAAAAAAAATTTTTTTAAATAAAACTTTTACTATGTCGTCTTAGGAAGAGTCTGAAATGCATAAGAAAAAAACCCAGAACGTTCCATTTGGGTAAGTATTGCTTCATTTCTAACAGTCTTCAGGCTCAGACAATTAAACTGTGGAGGTGAGCCTCTAAAGACTACAGAGCCTTCCAACACTCAGTGCTTGGAGTCTGGCAGCTGCATCACACTACAATTAAAATGTCCTAAAAATATACAGAGAATGTTCATGAAAGCTCATTTCACTGTGTGAAGTCCTTACTTAAAACACACACACACACACAACTGCAAGAGGTTAATTTTTAAATCCGGAAAATTGCACAGGGTTACTAAAAAAGCCAACACAGACTCCAGCACTATATTTTCTCCACAAAGTGATTCTCAGTTTAGGTTCAGTTAACTCCTTTTCTACGAAGCAGCACTCCAAGAGTGTGGAGGACCACGGCTGAGCTACACGTTTGCTCTCTAGAAAAGTCCATGGCTGCAAAGCTAAAAATAAACACTTCCCCCCAACTAAAGGAAACAGAGCAAAACGGGCCAAAACAGAGGTTCTCAAATTTGCACTGTGATCTGCAAACAAGCTGATCCTCCACAAGATTTTGAGTCAGGCTTTACTTGGAAGAGCAGCAGCACAGATTTCAACAGGTTCTATAACATTAGCAAGCTGGGCTAAATACTTTTCTACATCAGTTATACATTCTCAGATACTACCCTGACTTTGCTCCTGTCCTTGTTATGACCATACGACGCGATGAGTAAAGGACCCTTTTGTGATGTCCAATAAAACTTGTAAAGTAACCTTATATATTACACATATTGGTAGAAATTGGGATTAGCAGACATTCGTATTTTACAAAAACAACAAAGCAAATCTAAAAGTTAGCTGTTAGATCCAAGAGCCATCAATTAACTTTACAAAGCATCCAGTTCAAGTAATCTTGACTCAAAACATCACAAAGCAAATGTTACCTGAATTCACTAACTACTGAAAACATACTCATGAGACTTTTGGAATTTACAAAGTTAGAAAGCAAACATTAACTGAAGTATTAGGTCTTTTAGTTCACAATTAAGGCACATAGTTTCATAATGTGGGCTATTTGCTAAAAAAGTTTCCCTTTTGTTCCCCCTACTACGCTTATTATTTTCAAGACTAGTCGTGAGCACTAGCCTCTGATATAAAACTGATACACAGGTCAACTGGCTTTTCTCCTTAAACTATTTTCTAGAACAGAAAGTAGCAAAAGTAGACAGTGATGAGAGGCATGCATGCAGGTGGGTTTCAATTTCACAGAATGTGTTTTTTTCCCATGCAACTAATTAAGTATGTACATTGTGCCTGACTGTCGTAACTAATCTTTACTAAGTCTCTCCCAGTTACAGAAATACTGGGGCACATGCCAGTGGTCCTGCCAACTAGGACAACTTTTTACGATCAGCTTTGATACGATCTCTCAAGCCCCAAAATACTTAAGAGCCTCTTCTAGTAATTAACCTCTAAGAATCTATCCTAAGGAAAGGAAATGATCCAACGCATGTTGAAATCTATAGGCAGCAAGATGATTGGAGACTAAAAGAATGAAAAACTGGAAACCCAAATATCCAGCAATAAGTTATTAAATAAATTATGATACATCTCGCCAATAGAACGTTACCCAGGCACTTAAGAAATATGAAGATTATGTAACATGGGAGAATACGATTAGTAAGTGAAAAAGAATAGTATACAGGATTACACATAAAAACCACATTATAGCCCAGCTGGTGTGGCTCAGGGGTTGAGCATCAACCCATGAACCAGGAGGTCAGGGTTCGATTCCCGGTCAGGGCACATGCCCGGGTAGCGGGCTCAATTGCCAGTTGGGGGCATGCAGGAGGCAGCCGATCAATGACTCTCTCATCATTGATGTTTCTGTCTCTCTGCCCTTCTCCCTTCCTCCCTTTGAAATCAATAAAAATACATTAAAAAAAAACCCACATTATATAAAAACTATGTGTACATATGTATTTAAATTGCATTAACAAAACTGTTATTAGTGGTTCCCTTTAAGAAGTAGAAGGAGGTCTGGGAAGAAGGGCCGATGTGACAAGAAACTCAGTTTTTGCATTTCTCTGAACTGTTTACATTTTTCCAGTAGAAATGTACTGATTTTACTTGGGTGGTTTTTTCTTAAGAAAAAAGAAAACACATGTATATGAAAATAAAGATAGGAATACTTTATTAAAAACTGTTAAAATGGAAAGATTGTGCATTTCTTTCTTTCTATATTTTGTAAACTTCTGCAATACCAGTCTTTAATTTTTAAATATTAAATCTACAAAGTACTCTAAGAGTAATCATTTGTCAAGTATATAATCATTCCTTGCCCTATTTATTTTTTTTCATTTTTCAGATCCTACTCAAAGAATAATTTTACCCCATTTAGATAAACCCCAGGTAAAATCACATCCCTCTGAAACCTAAAAAAATTTTTTGAAATAAAATAACCTGATTAGCTTATTAGTTATTTCTCCTGTCCCTCGTTTTGATCCCTGACGACCTTCACAGAGCCTGTCCGCAGGGGGCTTACAGCACGGCTGTGGAGAGTGAGGTCCAGCATCACACTTCCCGGGTGTGGACCCAGCTCCCCCAGCGCTGTGATTCTGAAGAGGTTACTTGATTTCTCTTTGTTTCAGTTTCCCAACGTAAAAATAGGAACTAGAACACCTAACTTTCAAGGTTGTTGTGAGGATGAATGGAGCATTATCAAACAGAAACACATTAAAAAAATAGAAAGCATTATCAAAATGCCTGACATAGTAAGCCGTTAGCTTTTATCAGCCAGCTAATTAAGCTATTAGCTACTATTCTAAGCATTGTAAAATACACATGTAACAAAACATGTATTTTAATAATTATTGTAACCACTGAAAAATACATTTATAACAAAAATGAAATGAATTTAGTGCAATCTTTATGCTCCATACATTACTCCAGTTTAGACGTTGAAAGAATAAATAAGAAAGCAACAGTTCACAGTGATGTCCTTTTTTTCTCACCTACAGCCGACACTGTGCAATTTGTTGCGAGCTAAAATTGCTTTTCTTAAACATCTATTCTGCTAATTTGCAACTGCAGTAAGCACTAACAGAATTTTCGTGTTTTCCTCCAGTTTTCCATTAAAAGGGAGGAAATATTATTAAAGGCCTGGGGAAACTGCGTATACGATGGATACCAGAACGCAAAACACAAGCTGGACTTCAACAAGCAAACTTCTTTCTTCCCACTCCTTGAAAAGAGATGTTCATGAAATCAAAAACAAAGATTAAGCCTCCCCAGGCCTTTTCTGCTTAGGTCAGGGATCAAAGAACAAATGGAAGGTCTTCTCCCTTCCTTTACCTGGACTTCCCGCTCTACTAATGGAAAACCCTACTGTAGTTCCTCTTTAGCCTGTTGATTCCTGATTGGGATAATTTTCCATTATTTAAACCAAACTCTGCCCTCATCTCTTTCAAGGAAAAATTGTACCAGGATTAAATGAACTGTAGAAGATACTTATGAGTAGATATCAACCATTTGATTTCTATGTAGCAATTTTTGAGAAGAGATTGCTTTAAATAAGAATGGTTGGGTCATTACAAAGAAATGAACCTTTACCAGGAACGGATGCCAGAAAAGTTAAAGTCAGATACAAAATAAACATTATTTATATTATGCTACTCAGGAAATAAGCTTTTTTAAACGTGAGGATGGAAAGCCCTTCCTAAGCCCTCGGATGACTGATAAGATGGAGGCCCTCCACGGTCCCCCAGGACGACCCGCTGCACGTGGGCACCCGAAGGCTGGCAGTGGTCCCAAAGTCTGGAAGTATTTTACCCCCAAAGCATCGACTGCTAGCAATTTCTGAGTCTGTTTTGCCTCTGCCCATGACAAGAATCAACTTGTTCCAAAATTCCACTAAATATGTTTCTTTTATGTTAAGACTGTGCTGTTTCTGGGAAAGCTAAAAGTTAGAATTTTTTACACATGTGGACAAAAGCTATATTTGGACCTTTCAGTCCCTTAACAGAATAAAGACATTTTTAAAAAGAACTCCCCTGCTGCAGTTTATTACGAGAAACTCACTCTGACTTTTGAAATTTAAAAGAGTAAACCTTGTTGTCCTATACAATTCCTTTAGCTTAAAAGTTCAAGGTTTCATTTGTAAAAAGGAAAACAAAAGTAAAGCATTTAATCTAAATTAACTGCAAGTTTAAAAAATTATTGAAGAGAATAGCCATGAGTTCTATTTACAGATCGTTTTTTCTAGTCATTTCATCAATAAGTACATAGGTTGTGTTTGTTTTTTTTTGAATTGAGGATGATATCACTTTTTTTTTTAAAATATATTTTTATTGATTTCAGCGAGAGGACAGGAAAGGGGGAGAGAGAGAGAGAAACATCAATGATGAGAGAGTTATTGATCGGCTGCCTCCTGCATGTGCCCTGACCAGGAATCGAACCCCCATCGCCTGGATCCTAGGTCGACACTCAACCGCTGAGCCACGGCCGGCCGGGCGGTATCACTTTTTAAATGTTAAATACTTTAAAAACTCCAAGAGTAAATCATGATTTTTTTTAGACTTCTCTTTAAATACATGTAACACTTTGAGACATCTTTAATCCCCTGTGAAGCTGTACTTCCCAACTGCATGTCAGCCCCACACGACAAAGACAAATAAATGGAAACCCAGGCCAACAAATACTATAAACCATGACATTCCAACACACCTGCCTCAGTTAGATACAAAGTGGACAGACAGGCCATGGGGAAATCTACAGGTACTGAAATAAAGCTTAGCACGTGGCCTAATTGATAAAGTTAACATTCAAACAAGTATCATTTCCTTTTGCATCATTTCATGCACTTCATACCAGGTTTTCTGAATCTCAGCATCATTGGCATCGTGGACCCCGGAGAACTATGTTGTATCTGTCTGCCTGTCCCGTGTACTGTAGGGTAGTTAAAAGCATCTCTGGCCTCTACCTACTACATGCCAGGAGAATCCTTGTCCTAGGTCATGGCATGAAAGCATGACTCCAAACACCACCAAATGCCCCCTAGGCAAAAACGTACCCTGTTGAGAACCGCTGCTGTACACTAGAGAACACCCAAGAGTTAACATGGACAAAATCCTAACATTTTATTTCATTTGAAATGATTTTACAAGAGACATACAGTACGTGAGTTAGTGGTACTAACCGAGCCAGACCTTGGAAAGGGGGTCAATACCACTGGGAAGACGTGATGATCCACTCTGACAACGAGGGCTCACGCCACACCGTCCATCCCCCTTCAACCAGGCAAGCTCTAAAGCCCATGGGAAGATAACCAGGGCCCCTTAAAACTCTAACGCAGGTGTCGGGGTGGAATTGGCGACTGTGCATCATGAACTGCCTATAAATTGTTTACTCTCTAAGCTTTTGTCCAAGGTCAGATTAAGATGAGAACGGTAAGTCTGAGTAGGAAAGAACATAAAAGTTGAGGCAGATGGCCTAAAGTTTTGTGCAGGAACAACTCATTAATATCACACTTCTCTCATGCCTCTCTCTTCACCTAAGCGAAGCTGTTCTTTTCTGGAGAATTTTCAGAAAGCAGATAGTTTTACATTCCCGAAAAGAAAAAAAAATCAATTTATAAAATAAAATTGGAATGAACACTGCCCATTTAAAGATTTGCATTAATCTTAAGCATAAGACAAATTTCTTATGCTACTTCAAAGCAAGACGTAATGTCCTCTTTATATTTATAGCATATATCAACCAAACAACAGACATGAAGTTTTAAATGGCAAGTCCATCTAGAGTACAGATGTTGAATCAGTGCCAAGAAAACTATAGCTTTGAAGGGTACCTGGCACTCTGAAAACACAATATCCAAAATTGTGCCTAGGAAAACTAAAATCTATACTTTTTTCCAAAGAAATGTTTTATTTGAAAGTTTAAAAGTATCTCTTTTCTTTGCACATGGGAAATCATGTTTAGATATAAACAGTGACAAAAGTGATGCTTGTAACATTTTATAGCCACATGCCAAAATTTCAAGGATTAACTCATAATGTTTTAATTTCCACAATCTGATTGAAATCTGTCTTTGTTTTCTTTCTCAGTGCTTGAGTTTTTGCTTTTAAATAGACATGAGGAAGTAGTAGTGGAAATCAGAACAGCAAATACTGGATTTCTGATGGCAACTATAATTGTGTTTCCTTCTGAATTAGCTTAAAAAAAATTCTTCCTCTACTTTCCTTTTCTTTCCTACCACAAAATTGAAACCATACTACAGAGTTTATTTCTTGCCTTTTTCACTTAACATTTTCCCGTGTTTTTAAATAGTTCCCCAAACATAATTTTCAATGGCCACTCCTATTAACTCTTTGGTAATATTATGTAACTGGTTTTTATTTTAGGGACTTTTAAAATTGTTTTCAATCTTTCACTCTTCTTGCTGGAATGAATTCTCATGCATAATTATGTTTGCATCTCAGGTTATTTAGGAAAAATGTTCCTATAAGTTAATTTATTAGTTCAAATAGTAAGAACATTTTTATAGTTGTACAAAACAAACTGCTTCCCTCTATCAGTCTTTGAGAATGCCAACTAACTGCCTACTAAAATATAATGGATATTTTCTTTTTCAAAAAATTCAATTTTGAATATTAAAAATAATATCTCATTGCTTTAATGCATATTTAGGGAGACTGAACTTTTTTATACTTAGTACTTATAATTCTACCTTTTCAAATTGTCTGTCTGATGCTTGATTCATCTTGCCATTGCAGTGTTCAGTTTTTTTTCATATTAAACTATAATTTAATATAAAAGTATATAAGTCTTGCTTATGACATCTAGAAAGTTTTAATTTTTATGTTTATCTAACCAACTCTTCCCTTTGTGATCTTGCCACTACTTTTATGCTTAGAAAGTCCTTTTTCATGTCAACGTAACTAATGTCATCTTTTCCTTTAGCTCTTTGGTTTCATTTTGACATCTATATTTTTAAAACACCTGGAATTTATTTTTGCTATAGTATGAGAGTGGTGATTTAATATCTGGTAGCATGAGAGCCCATTAATCATTATTTCCAAAATTTTCCTGCCTAGTTTTCCAGATTAACTTTTAAAATCACTTTGTCAGGTATCCCTCCCCCAATCTCCCCAAAACTCATTTACAGTCCCATTGAAATTGCAATTAAACTACAAATAAAAATCAGGGAATACGTAGAATATTGAATACTGGTGCTATCAGGTGTCCTTACCTGATTATCATAAATACTTCCAGTATCTTGTTTGTATACCAATACACAGACCTTTTGTTTCAGATAGGATTTTTTAGTTTGTTAGAGAATTCACCTTCCATTTTTATCACTAAACCTCTAAATGAATATAGATTTTGTGTTTTGTTAAATTCTTTTGCAACATCTTTTGGGGATTACATGTGCAATAACTGTATCTTCTATTAACAGGTGTCTTAACAGTAAGCCAGCCTTTAATTCTATTATTCCTTAATATGTTGATGATTTGGGATTGCTCGTGCTTTCATTAACACTTTTACATACAAATATTTCTAGTCTGGAGTCTTTTTTAAGATAATTTTTTTGGATAACTATTAAAATTTCAATGATTACTGTATTTCCATTAGATATTCAACTTCTTTATTTCAATTAAATTTCCCCTGAAGAACGTTCATTTGGAGATTCCCAAATCTGAGTTTCAACTTTCAAAAAATCTCATCTACATGTACTGTTTATATGCCACTTAGGTTTTCTAACTTGGCATACTGAAGATTTTCCTTTTTCCTTTTTGTTAGGCATCATAAATATCTTTCTATATTTCCTGTCTTCTCTGTGTCCACCAAGAATTAACTATTTGACTTTTCAAATATTCTGTCTTATAGTCTAATTTATTCTCACTGACCTGCAGAATAAATCTTACAGTATCTGGCATTGTACTGTGCTACTTACTCAACTTGTAAAGTGGCTATTTCCAGTCATATTATGAACCTGTCTTGGGGCAGGCTTCTTCTAATCATTAATTTGATTAATTAGAAAAGCTATAACTTCGCTGTACTCTACTAGAATTTTTAGAACCCATTTTTAAAATCTTGTTAAAGACTCAGAAAGCAACCCAGTAGCTAGGTCTGGTCTTGGAAAACTACCTTTCCCCCCAGAAGACACTGGTGTTCCATATTATTCATTTTTACCACTACATGAGCCAACACTTCAAAATAAATTACTTTCAAGAGAAGAAACAAAACGAAACGAAGAAACAAATGCAATGCTGGAAACTATGTTTATGCAGTGTAAATATCAACTCTTTAACCTTACTGAAATTAGGGAAAATACATTTCAGAAACCACATGTTTCTTTTTAGGAATGATAATCTGATTGTGGCAAAACCCGGTACTTGTGTAACTGCTATTCATGCGCTCTTGCAATTTGCCCAAATTTGTTTTTCACCCATTAGAGTTCCTGGTGTCTTGTTACCACAACTTGACATGCACTTTCCTGTGTAATTTGTGTGTGTGTGTTTTCCAGAAATGCTGATTAATTACCTCTCTGCCCTCTGAAATTCATATGGACATTCCTATGAAAATACTTTCTCTTAAATGCACTTCCCATATTATACACGAGTGGGGAAGAAAGGTTTTTCTAAAAGTGTTCAGCGTGGCTTACCCAAAGCCATCATGACTCTACTCGTCAACAGGAACCCCCCATCCTTCAATCCGGAGCCCACCTAATGCACGGAGCCTCAACCGAAACACTTTCCCTCTCAAGTGTGCATTTACCTCCCAGCGACCTGCAAGTATAGACAGATTTCTCTCTACACAATTTTGAGATTTTTGGGTAGAGAAACAGGTGAGCTGCTTATGTGTTTCATGATAAAAGCTAATTAGCACACATCTCCCCCCCCCCCCCCAGGAGGACCACTAACCTAATATCCAGCAGATGCAAAGTTCATATCGTCAGACATATAACCATGTGCTGCAAGGAGAATTTCAAAGTGAGATGGAGCTGGGGGCTAGAAACACCTTACCTGCTTTCCATCCAGCGTGCAGAGCCTCTTGACCACTCCTGAGTCTAGTTTAATGGCTTCGGTGATATCTGTTAAGACTTGTTCAAAGGAATGAGCGGTCTTCTTATTCAGAAGGATCCGCACAGCTTTTCTAGGCTTCACGCCACTTCGGATCACAGTCACCAATTTGGGTTTGATGAAATCTTTACTTTCCTTCACTTCACTTTTCACCGAGGAGGGAGCAGCCAAGGCTCGGGTGGTGCCACCCTTGATGTTCACAGACCAGTTCGGATTAATATTTTTGGTGTAATCAACTTTACGAAATGGTTCGTTCGACGCACACACGTAACTCTCACCTGAAAAAGCAAAAATCAGTTTTATTAGCATGATTTCCCCACCATGGAAGAAGGCAGGCTGGAGGCCCATTGAGTGGACCCTAAACTTGACAGGCTCACTGAAAGGGACCAACATCCTCCCTCTCTGGCATCTCCACGCCTTCCCTTTCTCTTTTATAGCATCTAGGTTGGTTTTGAGAATAACATGCATGAGAGAGGGAAAAGCACTGGACCAAGAAACAAGAGACATCGGGTTCTGTTCTGATCAAAAGTGTCTTCCTGGATAATTTCTCTGCACTTGGGGTCTCAGTATCATTATCTGTAACATGTAGTTGTTGAACCAGATGAATTCCAAAGTACTTCCTAGTTCCAAAGTCTATTAACTAATTTTTAAAATTTCATCTGGAAGAGATAATTACATCACAAAATAATATATTCATATAAAGAAATAAAACTATTTTCCTCCCCCTTCCAATGATAGATTTCAGCCCTAATCAAAGAATGATCACTATATCTTCGCATAGCTGACTAAATTATATTCACTTATAGGATCATTTACTCAATTAATGAAGCATCACAAAAAAAAAAAAAAAAAAAAAAAGAGTTTTAGCTCAAAGAAACATAACTCAGGCATTTTTTCTTAATTCAAAAATGTGGATTTAAAATAATTGGTTTAAACAGCCTTTTCTATATCTATTTAAATGGGAAAGGGTATTAGGTAGTTAAAATGATGTGTGCATTTATACACAGTCTTCTGCTCAATTTTTATTAAGAAAATCATAAAAAACTATCTGTCAATTGGTCTACCAAATCAATATTCATTAATTTTAAGTTCCAAAATTGTATGTTGAAAATAATTTTTTTTCATCGAATAAGCAAAATTATATGTTTATAAAAATAAGAATTTTTCTTTTGGGAGATTCAGAAGCCACCCAATTCTTTTAGTCTCAACTTTTTGGCATACAAGATAAGAGGGTTACACTCTAAGATTTTTCTCTAAGACGTCCTCTAACTCAAAAAGAAACCATTATTTTTTCACCCGTTCTGTATGACAGTCTCATTCTTAATATTACAATGATATGATACAACCCTTAAATGCTGTGAATGCTTAAAACAAAAATCACCAAAATAGTGAAAGGGAAGTCCTGAGGATTTGGGAGGCATCATTGGGCCTGTCCAAGAAATCTAGGGGACCAGTCGCAGGCTTTAATGCTGCAGCCACATCAGTAATTTGAAGTCACCATTTAGAGATTTTTTAAAATCTCTGTAGGTTTATCTAAATCATTTTTCCAGGGTAATCATCTGGGAAAGTGTCACAGAATTTCAAAATAGGTATAAATGTAATAAAATAGAACTATGTAGCACCTGCATGTATTAATGAGCAAAAATAGACAATTATGATTTTGCTTTAACTTTATAGAGAAAGAAACTCTCACATTGAAAAGCTCTTACTTATTTTACCTATGATAAAAGTTAAATTGTATGTTCTGATCCAAAATATTAAAATAAAAAGAAACCTCAGCAAGAAAAGGTTAATTATTTTATTTTTTTTTAAATTTTTTTTTTAGGAGCAGAGAGGAGTCAGTTGGAGAAAAGCCTTTCCCAATATAAAGATAAAAAGACATTGGCAAAAAGAAACAAAACAAGAAAAATTTAATACGTCAGATTTCCTTGATCAACCCAGTCCCTGCGCAGTCGACATATTAACCAGGAGAACTGCCTTTTAAATGTCTGTATTTTGCCTCTTTACACGGGTTCAGAATGTCAGAATGAAAATAGGCAAAGGAAGCCTGTCTTTTAATTTGTTGGTGTGTGATTACACATACATTTTAATTCCCTCCCTTCCTCCCCTCATAATGTTTCTATTAAAAAACTCCTAGATCAGTCCCATAATAACTATGTAAAGTTTTGAACAAGGCTGGCCAATGCCTGCTGGACAGAGCCTCACCCCTGCTCTACATCCACAGGAGACATAAATAATTCAGAGTACTCTTCTGCTAAGCCCAGACTGACCTTCACAGTATGCACTGAATACCTACTATGCGCCAGCTCGTGTGCCAGGTGCTGACGTGATAAGAAACCTCACTTTGGCATCCTTGGCACTCAACATTTCAACACGAACGTTCAGCACATGGTTTTGAGGCCACACTTGTGTTTCTTTATATTGGGTACACAAAACCCTACAGTAGAGATGTCATACCTTGATAACTACAGCCACCACAAAACCCAGGCCAGCTTCCCTTGTCATGTCCCCACCAAACAACCTGATTGCAACCTTATCACTTATATAGATTTGCCCACAGGGATACGCTGACAAAGAATTTAAGATTTTGGTTTCCTTGGGCAGTTCTAGCTCCTGCCATTAATCACACAATAAATTATTATTCTCCGTCAGATACTAGGCACCTACAAGACTGATCAGAAGCGATCAGCCTCCCCCCCAACCAGATTGATGCTACTGTATGGATTCTGCTCTAAGAGTTGTTACTCCCCTGCCACCTTCCTCCCCAACCTGGTGAGCAACTTCACTTCCTCCTCCAACTACTCAGCTAGAAACTTAGGTGCCACCCTTCATTCGTCTGGTTCCCGACATACTACATCCAGACGTCGAGTTCTGTCTACCCTTTAAGTATTTCTGAAAATGCCCCTCCTGTCTTCCCCCATCACCACCTACTTCCCACCTGGATCAGTGTAAGCATCTTCTGTTTTCTGCTCGTTCCTCAGAAATATAACAAGTTTTCCAAATGGAGGTACATTTTACGCTACTGATATGGCTGGGAAAGTATATTCTACAGTAAAAGTCTTGCTATCCAGATAAAATACATCATGAGAGAATTTACCTATCTCTTCCCAGTACATGTGAATACTGCACTTGCCAAAGCAAGGAAAGGATAAGATCTCATTAAAAACTAGAGTTAAACTAGGATATAAATACATATGTGTATGTAAATATATCTCATAGATGGATATAACGGAAATCAAGCAGTCCCTGAAGTCCAGAACTGACCTGATATTCATAGGTAGACTCCATGTTATTAGAAGCTGACCTGTGTCCTCCTGTGGAATCTAATCTCACAGAACATCCTGTCAAACAAAGTCTCTCTGAGACTACGATGAAGTGACACAAAAACGAGGTCAGTGTGCAACCCATACAAGACCAAATACCCCCCCACTCAATGAGTGACTACCACGTCTTTACCAGTTACAGCTTTTTGCTCAATCTAGTTTGCCCTCCCCGTAAGATTTAGGGAGATACCCAATTATAGAAATGCCCTTCCTCCCGACAGCAGTGAATACAGATTGAGGCCCTGCTCCCTTAGATCTCCCCTGAAATTATCCAGCTGAAGCGCCAGGTCTACGGCAGGTCCAGCACCCTTCCTGAGAAGCCCCACGGGATCATGCATCCTTACTGCGGCGATAATGAACCCAACTATAAGTACGTTCCTGGTGGTCTCTGGCTGAAGAGACCTGAGATACATTCTTTCTCTTTAATAACAGTTCTTTGACCATAAGACACTAAGAGGAAATCGTTTTGAAAATTATGATCCTGTGAATACTACATACAAAGAGGAAAAGCACCCTCTACAACTTAATTGTTCTCAAGCGTGGTATGAAACAGAAAAGGCTTTCAATTTCCTTTTCAGATTCTCTCCAGAGGCATGGTTATGGCTTTGTCCCATTGACATTTGTTCAGAGACATCTTTTATTACTTTATATTTAGCAGGTTGATAAACTAAGTGTCCACGACTGTGTAATAATACAACCTGGATATTTCTTAACCCTTATTTTTCATCCTTAAATTAATCGCCTCCTATTTAAGAGGCTATTGAAAACTAGAAACTCGAAAATTTCTTGTTCTCTGAAAACCTCTTCCCTATGAATATATTTCAGTGTCAATTCTTCCCACCTCCTCTCCCTTTTCAGTGACAAGGATACCCTCCCCCCATTCATTATTAAGTCCTTCTACAGGACTTGGGTCCTTCCCTCTCCCCATGCTGATACGTCAAGGGCATTCTTTCTCTCTCCTCCATTAAACTAGACAGCCCTCCCTACAGGATTATACACAGTGTCTCCCACCTCAAATATACACACAGATGCCCCCCTTTCTTCATTCCTCATCCCACTCAACCTAATGGGCTTTAGGCTTCCATTCACTCCAAAGTTAAAGAGCATTTCTCACTGGAACCATAAAAGACCCTGACTAGCCAAAGTACTCTTGAGAAAGAGGAACAATGTTCGAGGTATACACACTACCAGACATAAAACTATACCGCAAGGCTATAATAATCAAAACAGCATGGCACTGGCATAAAAACAGACACATGGAACAAAGGAACAAAATACAGAGCTCAAAAGTAAACCCATGCCTATATGGTCAACCAATCTATGACAAGGGAAGAAAGAATATACAATGGAGTCTCTTGAATAAATGATGTTGGGAAACCTGGACAGATCATGCAAAAAATGAAGCTAGACCACTTCCTTACACTATATACAAGAATAAATTCAAAATAGGCAAAAGACATAAATGTAAGACCCCAAAAACCATAAAACTCCTAGAAGAAAAAATAGACAGTAAACTTTTGACATTGCTCTTAGTAATATTTTTTTGATATGTCTCCTTGGACAAGGGAAACAGAAGAAAAAATAAACAAATGGGACTACATCAAACTAAAAAGGTTTTGCACAGCAAAGGAAATCAACAAAACAAACTGGTAAACTATTGAATGGGAGAAGATACTAGCTTATGATATATCCCATAAGGGATTAATATCACAATATATAAAGAACTTATACAACTTAACAGCAAAAATCCCCCAAACAATCCAATTTAAAAATGGGCAGAGGACCTCAATAGATATTTCTCCAAAGAGGACATACAGATGGCCAAGAGACATGAAAAGATGCTCAACATAACTAATCACCAGAGAAATGCAAATTAAAACTGCAATGAGACACCACCCCATACCTGTCAGAATCGCTATCATCAATAACTGAACATACAAGTGTTGGTGAGGTTGTGGAGAAAAGGAAACTCTTGTGCACTGTTCATGGGATTGCAAATTGATGCAATCACACTGGAAAACAGAACAGAGGTTCCTAAAAAAATTAAAAAAGAACTACCATATGACCCAGCAATCCAACTTCTGGATATTTATCTTAAGAAATCCAAAACACTAATTTAAAAAGCTATATGCATCCCTATGTTCATTGCAGCATTATTTAAAATAGCCAGGATATGAAAGAAAACTAAGTGTCCAATGATAGACAATTGTATAACAAAGATGTCACACACACACACACACACATGCACACACACACACAGGAATATTACTTGGGCATAAAAGGAATGAAATCTTGCCATCTCCAACAACATGGACTGACCTAGAGGAAATTACACTAAGTGAAATAAGTCAGGCAGAATAAGACAGACACCATATAATTTTACTTATATGTGGAATCTAAAAAAAACAAAATAACTGAACAAACAAAACAAAAACAAACTCATAGATACAGAGAACAAACTAGTGGTTGCCAGATGGGAGGGGGCTTGGGGGGGGCTGGGTGAAAAAGGTAAAGGGATTAAGAAATATAAATTAGAAGGTACAAAACAGTCATGGATGTAAAGTACAGCATAGGGAATATAGTCAATAATATTGTAATAACTATGTAAGGTTCCAGATGGGTACTAGATTTATGGGGGGGGAATCACTTCGTAAGTTAGATAAATGTTTAATCACTATGCTGTACCTGAAACTAATATTATATTGAATGCCAACTGTAATTTAAAAATAATAAAATATTTTTAAAGCACTCCTCATCTGCTTTTCCTACTTCCTCACCCAGTATTTGCTCTTAAGCGACTGCAGCATCACTTCTGCTCTGCCAGCTGACACTGCTTGCCCTGATCCCCAAGTGCTTCTTTCCTAACTGCCAAATGCGAAGCACATCTTTCTAATTTCACTTGGTGTTTTCTGAGGACACTGGACACCAGTCATGATTCCCTTCCTGCAGATCTTTCTCCTTAGCTTCCAGGATCTAATTTCTTTTGTTTTACCGGTTACTTGGATGGTTCCCTCTCGGTCTGCTTTCCAAGATCCTTGTCTCCCACCCATCCAGGCATCCCTCATCCCCCTTAGACTCTCCATGGGCAGTCACATCCACCCCCTTGGCTCCAACCACTACCAAAAGCCTGACAACTCAAACTATGAGAACATCTCTAGCCTAGTCCTTTCTCTAGTTCAAGTCACTTACAGAACATCTCTGCTAAATAATCTATGGATATCTCACATACTGCGTGTCTAAAACTCACTTAATGCCCCCTCACTGCCATCCTAAACTCAGCCTCTCTTCTTCCTGAATTTCACAACTTACTGAAAGAAATCACCACCTATATAGTCACAAGCAAAAACCAGGACTCCCGCTTATCTTCTCCCTTTCCCCACATTCTATAGAACTGGCAAAACTTCACTTAGGTCTAAGCACCTCTGGAATCCACCCCCCTAACTCTGCCTTCTCTCACCCTCCCTGGATTAAACTCCCTACATCAGGCCTCACCTCATCCAGCACATAGGTGCCAAGGCAAGTTTTGTAAAATGTGGATCTGATGCCTCCTGCCTCTAGAATACAGGACAAACTCCCCAGCACATCACACACCTCCAGCCTCATCTCCCACACTTCCCCACAGGATCGAAAGCTAGCATCAAACCAGTATGTTTGCAATTTCTTTCCACACTCACCATACCTTCTCATTCCCATTCCTCCTGAAATAACCTTCCTCTTCTTCCTGCCTTGCCTCTTTTATACAGACCTGTCAAGATTCTTTACCACTGATAAGAAAGTAAAGCAGTAGAATCTTCCTATACTGCTGGGAGGACTTTTATTTTAAATATGTTTTTATTGATTTTTGAGAGAGAGGAAGGAAGAGGGATAGAGAGATAGAAGCATCGATGAGAGAGAAACATTATCGATCAGCTGCCTCCTGCACAACCCCACCGGGGACTGAGCCCGCAACCCGGGCCTATGCCCTGACCAGAAATCAAACCCGTAACTTCTTGGTTCCTGAGCCGATGCTCAACCACTGAGCCGTGCTGGCCAGGCCTGCTGGGAGGATTTTTAATTGGCTCAATCACTTAGATAAATAGCTTGGCATTATTTATTACTAAGTTGACAACACAGATAACATATGACCCAGAAATCCACCCCAGACAAGTACTCTAGAGAAATTAGCACATATGGGCACCAGAATATATGTTCTCTCTATATATACACATACACATATATGTATATTCATAGAAGTATTGCCCGATACCCAAAGGTGAGAATCAATCCACATACCCAACATGGATTTAGGTGTGGTCATATAATGTACCACTATACAGTAATGAAAATGCACAAACAAGCTATGTGAAACAACAGCGAGCCAAAGATGACCAAAGAATAACTGCAGCAGGATTCAATTTCTGCAGAGTTCAAAACAAACAATATTTAACTATATTGATTAGAATGTCTTCATTGGCAGCAAAAATATGAATAAAAGTAAGAGTCAGGTTGCTATTACACAGGAAGAGTTATAACTGGGAAGGGACACAGGGAGAGCATCTCAGATACCGGCAATACCTGGCTGGTGATCATAGAGGTGTTCACCTCAATAACTCAGCAGGCTGTGCATGTATGTTTTATGAACTTTCTACAGGTATATGTCCCATAATTTTAAAGTAAAATTTAAAAATTATATCACTCTTGGTTACTCTTGTACTGTGAGCTTTCAATGTCTTAATTTCTCATAATCCCTTATTCTTTTTCCTTTTTTTAAATCCTCACCTGAGGATATGTTTTTATTGATTTTTTAAAGAGAGAGGAAGGGAGACAGATAAAGGAAGGAAGGGAGAGAGAGAGAGAGAGGGAAACAACGCTAGGTTGCCTCCCATATATGCCCCAACTGGAGCTGGAACCTGCAATCTAGGTATGTGTCCTGACTGGGAATAAACCTGCAGCCTTTTGGTGTGTGGGACGACGCTCCAATTAATTCAGCCACCTGGCCAGGGCTCATAATCATGAATTCTTTAGCTGTCTCTTCTATTGGATATGAATGGAGGATTTTTTTAAATCAGGTGACTTTGTTGTCTAAGTACCGATGCCCAGGCCTCACCACAGTTCAATGGAGCAGGAATCACCCTGGTGCCACCAGAACATGTGGGTGAGGCTTTTAATTTTCACAACTGGCTGTGAAAACAATCCCTCATCACAAACCATTGCCTAGACTAGTAGCTCCTTGAAAACTGACTGTACCATTTTCATACCACCCACATGTAGCACAGCACCTGGTATGTAATGAGCACTCAAAACATGTCTGTCAAAGTCATGACGACATAAGAGGGGGTGGGAGCGGGGTGGAAGGGGTCAATGGGGGAAGGGGGAGGACATCTGTAATACTTTCAATAAACATAAATTTAAACATATATATATTGGTGAAGCCAAAGGAAAAAAACGTGATGACAAAATGCCTATTTGCCAAAACAAGCTGACACACCCCGTGGCTTGGATTTGCATTACTTCTGCACAGCGTAGCTGTTTACGCAGAATGGTCCAGGAGGCTCAGGGTCAGGCTCCTGAAAGATGACATGCGTGGTCTGAGACACTTTTAGGTCATGCGGAAGGCGTTTAGGAAAACAACCAAGACATGAGGGCTGTCTAGTAACCATCAACATTCTTTTTTCTCTTCAAACTACCAAAGCATCAAGAGCCCAGGGCACCTTCTTAGTCCAGTAAAGGTAAGGTCTCTTTCAATTAATGGCATATTAATGTGTTTATATATAGGGTGTCCCCCCAAAATGTATACACACACTTTGAATAATTATAAAGGCAGTGTTTATTAAAATACATTTCATTTTCAAAATTGAGCTATCAGCTGTTAAAGTGTATATGCATTTTTTGGGATACCCTGTGTATTGGTGTGTATTATATATAAGGATATAATAATACATATTCTATATATGTGTGTGTTTTAATAGCCAAATCACAATAATCCCTCAATATTTAAAATGTCAAGTTACTGTGAGAAATTACAAATAGCTACAAACAACCATATGCACTTGGAAATGCAACAATAGTATGTTTTAGCCTATTTTTCTATCAGTTACTGTAAAGTCTCTCATCCACCTTTATTAAAATACTTACATTAACTGTCTAACACCACTAATAGTTTGTAATTATAAACTATTTTGACATTCATGACAGAAATTAGTTACACAAAATTTGGGCACTGGCAGTAAGCACTAAGTTTTACGATGAAAAAGAAAGCTTGTTTGGAAGTCTATTGTACAAGGACTCATCAAGCTTAGAGAAACCCCCATCCAAAGATTTAAATATAGAATGTCCCCCCAAAATGTATACACACACTTTGAATAATTATAAAGGTCATGTTTATTAAAATACATTTCATTTTCAAAATTGAGCTATTCGCTATTAAAGTGTATATACATTTTTTGTATGGAAACATTGAAAAAGAAAGACAAAGAGGAAAGAAAAGACACTTTATGTCTAATGTCAGCAAAAATCTCAGGAACCTACATTCCTTTCTAACTTCCTAAAGTGAGAAAAATTACTTCCCAAGGAATGTAAGCAAGGAAAATAAAGCTGGGTGTGTTGCATCTACAAGGTGGTTTGATGTCCTTCATCGGTACAGCATCTGTGAGATTTTCCTAGAGGTGGATTATAACGTGAGTATCTCCATCTAAAGCACATCCGAGACAAGTTCCCACACCCAGCTGGTTAAGAAAAAGACAGGGTGAAAAAAAAGAATGATTTATTCCTCTGGGTGGCAAACAACTCAATTAAGTTTTCTGCCTGAACTGTACAGTGCTCAGAATTCAAACTTCTGGGGATCAGCCCCAGACGGTTTGGCTCAGTAGCTAAAGTATCACCTTGTGGACGGGAGGGTCCTGGGTTCGATTCTGGCCGAGGGCACATACCTCGATTGCCGGTTTGGTCCCCAGCCGGAGTCGGGGCGCGTGAGGAAGGCAACCAATCCATGTGTCTCTCTCACATCGATGTTTCTCCCCCTCTCTTTCTCCCCACCTTCCATTCTCTCTGAAAAGCAGTGGAAAAAATATCCTGGTGAGGATTTAAAATTAAATAAATAAATAAATAAATAAACAAACTAACTAACTAACTAACTAACTAACTAACTAACTTCTGGGGATCAGTAGAGTAACACAAAGCTCATTTCTCTGCCCCAGAGGCTGTACCACTCCACACTCATTTGCTGAGTCTCTGGTCCACTGCATTCACAAAATAAATATAATGGCCTTTCCTGCAGGGTAATACTAAAGGCACATGATCAGATCTTTCATCTCTAAGACCAACACTTTCAGCATATCTGAAGGCAAGTGCCTGAAATAAGTCATTTCCCAAAGTCATATCCAGTTGCACAATCTATACCTTCCACTGAGCAAAAGAGTTACTTTGAACATCTGAGTATCTATGAAGAAGTATGTCCACAAACCCATGTTTAACCACTGAAATTTAGGGGGAGTTTAACTTAAGATCAAAGAAATTTTGTAAAGGGAAAAACAAAAATCCTACTCACTAACTAAAAAGCCTTAAAGCTTACTCACTTAAAAAAAATTGTATCTAATCTCCTGGTAGGACAGAACCTACAGATCAGATCCACTATCTATGTCTTTCTGCTCCTCACATCTGAGTCAACTATACAACCTACCAGAGTTCACTATGGCAATTTTAATTCTGTACTTTTTTTTAAATCCTCACCTGAGGATATTTTTTCCCACTGATTATTAGAGAGAGTAGAAGGGAGGGAGGAGGGAGGGTAAAAGAGAGAAACATCGATGTGAGAGAGACACATCAACTGACTGCCTCCAGCACATGTCCCACAACCCTTCAGTCCGCAGGCCGATGCTCTAACCACTGAGGCAAATTGGCCAGGGCAATTCTGTGCTTATTTTGATGATAAGACTTAAAATGTTTATATCATTTGATTCTGGAACATCTGAACAACTGCTTCTGAGTCAAGGACAGCCAGGCCACTCTATCCACAGTCTTAACTCTTCTGGCATCAAGTGGTGTAACTCTGCAGGCAGTTAATGAGAAAAAAGTGGACTTAATATATGTAAAAGACACGTGCACAGCAAGTTAAGGCCAGAGGACATAATTTTACTCTGCAGGAATGAAGGCTCATTAGCAGTGCAAAACTGACTCATCGCAAGGCCATGCGAACTACAGCACACAGAACTCAGCATTCAGCACCATGGTTCACGTTGGGAACAACTTAACTTGAGCAAATAGCATCTGTAGCTTTATATTGCTATTTTGCATTCTTATTGATTATACAGTTTTATTGGTATTTACATTACCAATCTGTTTGGGTTGTATTGGTGTGTAAGATCTACATGCGTAAGTGCACACCTACCTTTATATTTATAAATATTTAAGTGACAATGTAATTAAAGTATGAAGGCTATGCTGGGCTTCTGCAATTGGGCTTAGATTTTTTACATTGTTTTCATTTTCAAGTGTCCCAAACATTGCTAAAGTTTGAGAAACACTGCAGTCTTAAGGATATTGAGAGAGAGTGAGCTAGCGAGCGAGCTAGAGAGAGAAACCGACCTTCACAGCAAAATGTGCCCATCTAATAATATTTGCAAATAAACTGGGGTATAATGGATATACAGTCAGTCCTTCAAGTGGCTCATCACCTGAGCAGTGGTAAAACTTTCTTTGACAGGGTTTCCCCAACTTCTAGAGACCTTTGTTAACACCTCCCTGCTTCATCCCTGAAATCTCACTGTGAGATCTAAGAGGAAGACCTGGCCCCAGTTTTAAGCAAGTGATTGATAATGAGGACTGCTTGAAAAGCTTCAGTGCAAGTGATGAAGGACTCTGAAACCAGATGTTTGTCCAGAAAAGAGGTGATGTTTAGTGGGTAGGAGGGAAGGGGAAATAGTAGAAGAAAGCAGGACCATTGTTTCAAAAAGCATGAAACGCTGCTCTGTAAAAGCAGGAAAAGCCTTATGGAGATTCAAATAGTGGCTCTAGAATTACTGGTGGGGGGAAAGTTACAAAGACACAAATTTTAAGATGCTGAGGACAACTACTGTTTATCAAAGAGCCACTGGATGCTGGGACTTGCTGCCCAGTGTTTTATTATAATGTTCAGCTGGAATCTTCTGGCTATTGGCTTTGATCACTAACCTAACAAGAGATGAGTTTACATTGGGCTATTTCTCAAGTTCTTTCTCGCATGGAGGCTTGATGAACATGGGTATAACCAGTAGTAAGTTTTTTTTATTGATTTCAGAGAGAGGAAGGGAGAGGGAGACAGAGAAAGAAACATCAATGATGAGAGTCAGTGATCGGCTGCCTCCTGCACGACCCCTACTAGGGATCGAGCCTGCAACCTGGGCATGTGCCCTGAACGGAATAGAAAAGTGACCTCCTAGTTCACAGATTGATGCTCAATCACTGGGCCACGCTGGTTGAGTGATAACTCCTTGTTTATTTTCTTGATTCTATAGCAGATAAGGCAAAATACTGTGAAGTCAAAAGACCAAGATGATGAGTGATGAGAAAGAGCTTTGGGAAAGGGAGCACCAATCACCGCCTTTAAGAAACAATTACGATCATGAATATCAGAACCAGGCTCTGAGTGAGTTCTCAATAAAAATTCACTGGTTTTTGTGCTGTTTTTTTTTTTTAAAGAAAGAATTACAGTCTGACTGGCATGGCTCAGTGGTTGAGCGTCGACCCATGAACCAGGATATCGTGGTTCGAGTCCTGGTCAGGGCCCCGGCCCAGGTTGTGGGCTCAATCCCCAGTAGTGGGTGTTCTGGAGGCAGCTGATCGATGATTCTCTCTAATCTAATCATTAATGTTTCTATTTATCTCTCCCTCTCCCTTCCTCTCTCTGAAATCAATAGAGATATTTTTTTAAAAATTACATTATTTAAAAAATAACAAAATAATCTGAAGTTTGTAAAACATACATAGTGAAGGAAGAGCGAAATCAATGACCATACTTTAAAACGTCCACTATGATATATTTTGGTTGCAAGTAATTATAATTTAATCAACATATAAACTAAAGGTAATACAATAGGTCCTAATATAGATTATTGAGTCACTTTTTTAAAATGTTAGTAAATGGTATAGTATAATCAAAACTACTTAAGTTGATCTCACAGACCACTCTTTCCCCTACACCTTCAGTCTATAAGGTAATAGCTTCTGACAAATTACACAGTATGATAGTCTATTGCTTTAGGCTGCAAAAGGCATGACAAACAGAATAAAATACTCTGGATTGGAATAAAAATTAGAGCATATTTTAAGGAATGAAAATTCTAGGCTTAAAATACTTCCAGCTCATAGAATTTAAAAGGTATAATTTTATATTAAAATTATAAATGAAATACATTTATTAAAGACAATGCTTAAGAATAAATGCAAAAGACGAGCAAAACTAAATATTAGCTATGTCAGAGAACTAACTAAAAGTAGACACTGAAAATATTACGGGGCTTAGAATAATCCTGGGATTTAAACTCACACACGTAATAAAGATACAAGAATGTGCTTACAGCAGATGTCTAAAGAGAAAAATCAAGTGAGGCATCTCAGACAATAGTGAAAGTGGTAAGTTATTAAAAGAAATTGCATCAGTTTTCTAGAATAAAAACTTATTTAGCCCAGTCGGGCGTGTCTCAGTGGTTGAACATTGACCTATGACCCCAGAGATCGTGGTTCGATTCCCAGTCAGGGCACATGCCCGGGTTGCAGGCTTGATTCCCAGCAGGGGACGTGCAGGAGGCAGCCCATCAATGACTCTCCCATCATTGATGTTTCTCTCTCTCCCTCTCCCTTCCTCTCTCTGAAATCAATATATATATACATATATATATATACATATATATATATGTATATATATATATATTTTTTAAACCAACTCATTTAAACACTGAAATAGGAAGGGGAAACAAATATTTGATTTTCACATGAACTTATTCTTCTTCTGCAAATCTAGCCAACTGTCCAGCTGGCTGTCTTAACTAAGAAAGATTTTTAAAATACTTATATCCACCTATTCCCACCTTTTAAAATATCTTATATATGGCACAAAAGTAAAATTAATTATCAAGCATCACATGCTGGAAGTATTTGTTGCATGAGATAAGGAAGGAAATGGGCTCTCACTGGGTTTGTAATTTTTCCTTTCCTGAGAATATTCTATGAAGAAAACCCTTTTATAGGTTATTGGGGGTTCTGAGAACTCTGGCTAAGCCTGGGTAACCTCATCTGATCAAAAAATCTGGCTAACTTTTAAAGAGGAACATGAAGCCAGACAGAACCAGAATTATTTCCCAAGGTCACTGAGCTTTAAAGGGGAAAGGGGCTTTCACAATTACCTAACATGTCTCTCATTTACCAGATGAAAAAACTGAGGTCAAGCAAGGGAACTCTGCAGAACCTGAATGCAGAGACATCACTTTGCAGGTGCATAGGATGATGTGTTTTATTCCAAGAACCATACAGGAAGCATCCTAAAATTTCTTTATGCCTACAGTGACTGATGCACTACTGCAATCTTCATTTCCCAACTAGAAATGATTAATAGGCTGGGCTGCACAGTGATGGAGGTGTGGACTGATGATCCACTATGGCCCATGCAAATCTCGGGGGGGGGGGGGAGGAATTTACTCACAGGTGGTAGAACATAGCAGTTAAGAATATAGAAGTTCAGCCCTTGCCGGTGTTACCCAGTGCTTACAGCATCGGCCTGCACACCAAAGGGTCTCAGGTTTAATTCCCAGTCAAGGGCAAATACCTGAGTTGCAGGTTTGATCTCCGGCCCCAGTTTAGGGTATGTGTGGGAGGCAACCCATCTATGTCTCTCACATCAATGTTTCTCTCTCTCTCCCCCCTCCCTCCCTTCCACTCTCTAGCAAATAAAATGAAAAATTAAAATTAAAAATTAAATTTAAAAAAAATTGAAAATAAAATAAAATGAAAAAATATCCTCAGGTTAGGCTTAACAACAACAACAAGAATATAGAAGTTGAAAAGCCAGGGAGAAAGGCCTCAACTTCCAGCCCCACCTCTTAGGATTAGCGCAACGGGACAGTTTCCTTATCCTCTCTGAGCCTCAGCTTTCCCATCTGTAAAATGGGGAAGACAGTGCAGCCATATTTCACAAGGTATTACAAGGTAAAATGTGACGAAACACCAAGTCCCTCACACAATGACTTCATATAAAACACCTAATACGTGGTAGTAATGCTGAGAAGAAAAGAATCCCTAATCCATAGAGTCATTGTTTATTTCATCAGAAGAGACAAAAACAGAAGTGATGGGAGCATGAGTAAGTGTGGTGAGAAGAAAGAGACCTAGCTAGGAGGTGCAGACCTACAGCAACTCCCCTGGCCCTACCAGCAATGAAGAACGCAGTTTGACCACCAATGCCAAGGGAACCGAGTTGCCTTTATTTCGGATCACAGGACCATAAAATATCCATTTCCATAGTTTAAACCTCATAAAATATTTATATTTTCTTATAACTACCAGAGTATCATTATGGCATACTCTAATCTTATAAATGTTCTCCCAAATATTCCCTTTTGTTCCCCAACCCTTTAGAAATCTTTATTCTCCAAATAAAAATTTCTCTTCCATTACCTCTGAATAGAGTTTATTTGCTGCTATATTATTGCACATCTGAATTCCCATTTTAAGGAAATGAGATGAAGAATAAAATTTATAGAAGCAGGTATTAGGAAGAGGTATTCCCTCACAATGAGGACTGAGCACAGCACCTTTGATATAACTGAAATATAACCCATTTTTTCAAAGTACATATGTTCACATATATATAGAGGAACAACCCTATTCAAACTTAATTCATAGAAAACTTCCCTTGCTTGACAGCCAGGGGAGATACAATCATTTTCTGTACTATTTATTTGGAAGTAAAATTTATTACTTATTTATAAGTAAAAATTATTTATTTGGAAGTAAAGTAATTTTCTGGGCTATTTATTCAATGAATTTATTGCATGTCCAAGATCCCTGACCTCACAATGCTCTCAGTCTAGTGCAAAAGACAGACCAATATACTACTAATCACAAAGATAAGAGTTATCATAGAGGTAAAGAAAAATGTTGCAGGTAGAGGGAAGAGTTTATAAGTTTGACCTCAGGATTTGGCTCCAACATCTGTTCAGCTTTTTCATCAGGCTGGTCAATGCAGAACTTTCACTGGAACACGTGTGTCTCTCTCTCTCTCTCTGTGTGTGTGTGTGTGTGTGTGTACACGTTAGCTATCTCTCTCCCTCTAAATGTGAGCATCCCGAGGGAAGAAACTGTACCCCCAACACCTTAGACAACAACAACTATGCTCTCGATCAACAACTATTTGAGACCAACATACCTGAGGGGTGGGAAGAGACTTCACAGAGAGGCAATATGTGAAGCAGGTCCTGAAGAATCTAGAAGTCTGTCAGGTAGAGAAGGCTTTGCAGACCAAAGATTCAATGTTAAACTATCATGTCCAGTCATCAAATGTGCCTTTAATGCACTCAGCTTTTGACTTATATTTGCAAATATCTTATAACTCAGAGTGAAGAAAGAAACGTAGTCCAATCACAAGTTCCAAGAGCTCAGTGTCTGTTATTACTATAAAAATCTACCTTTCAAGTGGGGAAAAAACTATAATATGGGTTCTTACAGAGACTCATTTTTACTTAAACTCTCTCAGTAACTGTATTTTAGTTTAACACCTTCAAAGAGATTGACCAAACCCAACAGATTCAATAAACTAGGTTTAGTAAGAGAATCTCAGAAACTTGAAGTGCTTAATTTCTTTATAACTTTATTTTTCTTAAATTCAAATTAATTCATGTGAATTTTCAAGTTAGCTTGAAGGATGTTAGTATCATTTGTCAAAGTCATAAAAATTGCCCTGGCTGGGTGGCTCAGTTCATTGAAGCATCATGCCCTACATCAAAAGGTTGAGCATTCGCCCGGCCAGCCATGGCTCAGCGGTTGAGCGTAGACCTAGGATCCAGGCGATCGGGGTTCAATTCCCGGTCAGGGCACATGTCCAGTTGCAGGCTTGATCAATGACTCTCTCATCATTGATGTTTCTATCTCTCTCTCTCCCTCTCCTTTCCTCTCTCTGAAACCAATAAAGATATATAAAAAAAATAAATAAAAATTAAAAAATAAAAAAAATAAAAAAGGTTGAGCATTCAGTTCCCAGTCAGGGTGCAAACCTAGGTTGCAGGTTCAATTTCAGGTTGGGGTGCACATAGGAGGCAACCAATCAATATTTCTCTCTCACATCAATGTTTCTCTCTCTCTCCATCCCTTCCACTCTCTCTAAAATCATATCCTTGGATAAGAATTATTTTTTTAAAAATCATAAAAATTCTTTCACATGCCAAAAAATTCAATCAGCTCATTTACTGTTGACTGTGGGGTAACAGGCAGAGATAACACCTAATGACATTTTACTTTGGAATGAGAGAGGCAGAGACTGGACTTCACCAGAGCCCCATGCCCACTCCCTGCTTGGGAGGAGGGCATCTGCAGCCTTGTCAGTTTTCTGGAAGGTTCTGGGTAGAGAAATGCAGCCCAGGCCTCATACACTCAATAAACAGCCACCCTGGTAGAGAAAGGGCATGTCCTTTCAGACCTGAAGAGATCTGACTTAGAGAGGGGATCTGCCAATCTTTCAACCTTTTGTTCAATGGAAAAGGACACTGAGGCCCAGAGAACTAAGGTGAGTTTTTCTCAAATCCATGAGTCAGTAGAACCCAGGGATCCTGACCTGGTCAGTCATCACTTCCACTACCTTTGACCATCTCTCTTTAGGACGTCAGCATTCTATAAACACAGCCAAAATGCTCAGTAGAGGAGAACACTCATGGAACAAAACTAAGACTAGGCGTTCTGACTCTTAGCCCCGAACATGAGGACTTAAGAGTGAGTCATGGGGACATCCTCAGTTATGTATCAGAGATGATACAGACTTGGCTGGCTCAGGGCTCCACACAGCTCAACCTGAGTATCCCAATACTGATGGTTATGACGAACAGTCCTCCTCCAAGAGAAGGTCCCCATCCAGTTTTAAAGAATAAACAGGATTACCGGGAGAGCCAGCACCAACCAGTGAAATTAATCCAGCAAGGTGAGTAAACCAAGCTGAAGATGCCTGCTGGCCTAGTGCAGGGCAGGAGCCGTGCCAGCCAACACCTGAACATTGTTTTTAGTTGCCAGAGACTCTCAAAGTCAAGGGCAGGAAAAAAAAAAAAAAAAAAAATCTGGGCCATGCAAATTTCTTTTGTTATCGGAGTTCAATGGGGTTGGGATCCTGAATGAGTGTACATGCCGAGGGCAGCCTTGCGTCATCACTTTGTCTATTCTTCAATAAAAAACATTTTAGGGAAAACAATGTCAACAATGTAAACTACAAACTTCATGGGATAGAAGAGGCAGAGGAGAAGACAGTCAAACATAATGGTATAAAAAATTCTATCAGAGAATCTTCATTTAAAAAGATGAACCAAGATGAAACAGTCAATTTTGACAACACAGGCAACACTACAGACCTATTTTTACTGACGCAAATGAAAACTGTAAGTTCTTCTATGTGATAAATCTAAACGCTGGAGCATACTATTTTAATTAAAAGTTGAAACTATTTAAATTCTCCAGTGATTGATATGAAGCATTGATGGTTCTCTCTTTAAAACTCTCTTGCAACAGGGCATTCCACTAATTGCTGGAAAATTCAAGACTTAGACAAAGATCCATTGTCAGAGAGAATGCCACCATGACAAAAGAAGTGCACAGTTTTCTTCTTTTGCAGTAACTGAATACTGCTTGAAACAAGTGGGCAATTGGCTAGACTACGAAAACATTTCTGTTGTGCAAATATTTGTTACATCATTATTTATCATATGGTCATGTGATGTGGACTCTATGGGTCCCATCCTCCAAAAATTGGTGAATAAATGACTGATGGGAAGAAAATGTGTCAACCTTCCATGTACAGTTGAAACTACAGTTTGAGAATTAGACTCAGTCAACTATGTACCACCTGGGCAATGACAAACTCAGTATACAATATGTGTTCTCATTCATTAATGTGCATAATGGTCATCTTGACCATCTCCCCTATGATGATGTTCATCTTTGGAATACACTAATTTCATATAGCAAATGCACTGTTAAAATTACTTTGCAGAAAGATATTAAAATCCTGAGACCATACCAGGCACAGTATCCCAAGGGCGTACAGGTGCTTAATCCATAGGCACTGCCTTGATCTTTCCACAGGGCTCCTAATCTAGTGTTGGGTCAGTCAGAAAATTTGCCACTCAGTTTTTAACTATCTAGACAAATGTTGCTCTAAGTTTTTAACACATAAAGAAAAATGAGCCACTAAACCCCTTGTAACAATGTATCCTTATTTTACTTCTACTCCTTGGGTTGTCATCACCTATCAGGAAGCCTTCAAAACCAAAACACAACTGACCAAGAGAATGTGTGAAGTTGACAATACACACATAGATTGAAGAGACAACTTAATTTTGGCTGGGTCCTCATCTAGCCAGAGAAGGGAAACTTCTAGTAACAGTGACTCTAGAGAGAAAGTCAACCACTTTCAGGACTCCTCAATGTGGCCACATCAGTTTTTTTAGAGGTGAATTGTAGAAGAAAGAGCATATAGTGCAGGTACTGTGGGACAAGGCACGTTGCCTAAGTTTCCTCATGTGTAAAATGGGCACAATGCCTTCAGAACACAGAATACGATGAAATGATATAAGAAAAACAGTTGGCTCAAAGTTCAGTTTCCTCTCCCTGCCTCGCCAATATTCCTATCTACGACTACATGGAATGTGCCATTTGCATTAAGAAAGATGCACGAGAGCAGACCGTATGTAAACATGCAGTCAGCAAATACTTGGGCGCTGTCTGATCTTCACAGGTGCTATTCAGATCTGGAAATAGGCTCTTAACTCCAGGCATACCTCCTTTTATTGGTGGTTCACTTTATTGCGCTTCACAGGTGTTGCATTCTTTACAAGTTGAAAGCAAGACCCTCCACCAGCAAAAAGATTAGGACTCACTTTATTGTGGTCCTGGCTTTATTGTGGTGGTCTGGAACCGAACCTGCAATGTCTGCTAGGTATGCCTGTACTTAGTAATATATATATATATTTTCCTCTCTCTCTCTAAAAGGAAAGAAGAGTAAGTATTGCAGGAATTCAAGGATGACACAACATACAGCCAATCGGTCCCTTTGAGTGAAGCAGTTGACAAGCAACTGCTGATTCCAATGGCTCCTCATCATCATCCTAACTAGCTAATCTCAGGGGGAGAGAAGGCAAGAGGGATGGACCTTGATTCACCTCACGACCAACCAAACACGGAAAACCCTTTAGCACAGTGGTTTTCAGCCTTGGTTACACATTTGAATCACCTGTGGAGCTTTTACAACTTGGAATACCCAGACCACACCCCAAACCAATTACATCCTAACACGGAGGGGGGTTGAGGGCAGGCACCTATGTTTCTTAAAGACCTCAGGGACCCAAGATGCTGCCAAGGTTGAAAACAACTGCCTAGGATCACCTCTCCTGACCTCATATAACTTCCACTGCAAGCCAAACCAGTCAAACCAACCCAGATCATTTCACAGCCACAGCTTCGGAACAGAGCAGGTACGGCAGGGCCCCACAGGCTGGCCCGCCACAGGTGCCTCCACGGAGGTCCACACAGAGGGCTGAACGAGCAGCTTATTCGCTAAAGAGTTACCCAGATCCTCAACGGAGAGCCACCTTTTCAAACAGTTTGCACCCCAAAACAAAAACAAAGTTCGCCAATTCTGAGAGATGTCAAAAGCCCATTAGCACTTTTTTTCTTTCTTTCAAGGCAACTCTCTCGGGAAGGGCAGTCGGAGTACAGATGGGAGCGAGCTCCACACACAGCCTAGGGAAAAGCGGACCTAACCCTACAATTCCCGTCGCCTCCCAGGAGACGCCCCGCAGGCTCCCCCCAGCACGGGGCGGGGGGGGGGTGCGCGCCGCTCGGCCCCTGCACCTGCCGGGCTGCACCTGCCGCGGCCGGGCCTCCCTCCTACCTTCCAGCAGCTCGTCCAGGCTGGTGACCTTCCTGCTGCCGTCGACGGTGTAGATGGTGCGGACGCCCTGCGGCAGGTTCACGTTGTCCGACAGGGAGCGGGTGAGCTCCATGAGCAGCGCGTCGAAGGAGCGGAAGCGGTCGCTGGAGATGGCAAACACCAGGCCCTTGAAGTAGCGGTCCCCGTTGCGGTAGAAGCGCGCCTTCTTGGCCTTCTTCTCGGAGCTCAGGGCCTGCAGGGTGCGCGTGCGGTAGAAGCTGCAGTGGGCGCTGTGCGCCGGGCTGGGGATGAGCCCGTTCCCCTTGGGGCCCGAGCTGCTGCTGCCCCCGGACGAGCTGGGCGCCCCTCTCCGCGCCCCCGGCCGCGGCCTTTTGTCCCGCTCCTCAAAGTGCTCCAGCTCGATGCTCCTGGTGCTGGCCATCGCGGCTGCTCCGAGGGCGCCCCGCCGAAAAACGTCCGAGCCAGAGCCTGCACGTAGCCCAGTGCCCAAGTGAGGACCAGCTCGGGGACGCCGGGCCGTGGGGGGCCTCAGGGCGCCAGGGCGCCCGGCTCTGGCATCCCGCCCTCTGCTCGCAGGTGGCGCCGACGAGCCCGCGAGGCACCGGCCCGCCCGCGTCCTCCTAGAAGTGGCCGCAGCGTCCGGCCGCCCGGCTCATTGTCCGGCGCGGCGAGCTCGGTCCCTCCCGCCCGCCGGGGAGCCCCACGCCCCCGCCCAGCGCCTCCTCCGCCCAGCCACGCCTCGCCACTCCCGCTGGGGAGCCGGCGGAGAGCCGCCGAGTGGGGCCGCCCCCGGCTCGCCCGGGTCCGCGGGCGCGCACACGGCTCGGGCGCCCGGCGCGGCTCGCCCCGCAGGCGGCTCCCCGGCGCGCTGCGGGAGGGAAGGAAGGGAAGGGAGGGGGCGGGGCGGGGAGCGTGGGAGCGGCGCCGCGGCCCGTGGGGGCGGCGCGCCCGGCCCTGCCCGCCCACGCGCCCGGCCCGGGCCCGGCTGCGGAACTGCGGCGGCTCCGGGCCCCCGCCCCGGCCCGAGGGACCGCGCGCGCCGGCTGGGCTGGGCCGGGAGGGCCTGGGGGGCCCCTTCCTCCAGAACGGCCGGCCCTAGCGGGAAAGGATGCCGCCCGCTGGCGAGCGTCCGCGCCTGGGCCCCACCAAGCCGCCGGCCAGGCCCGCTGTCAGGGTTGGTGGGGCTCCCCCCCCACCCCCCCAAGAGATGCCAAAACCCGGAGAAGGGAGATAGACGAGGAGGAGGGGGCGGGCCGGTCGCAAGGTGGAGCTGCAGCGAGCCGGGAGCGGCTCCCCCTGGGTCCTAGGCAGCCGCGGCCACCTGCCAGTCGCACGCCCGTGCCGGGTGCGCGCCCACGCGCGCCGCCGCCGCGCGCGCCCCTCCGCCTGGGAAACGCGGGCGCACGGGCCGGAGAGAAAACCACAAAGGAAGGCGACTCAAGGGCAGGGATCGCGTCCCTCAGCCCGCCGGCGAGTGGGGACCCGAGGCCACGCAGGGCAAGCAGTGTGAAACGCGGCACTGAGTGAGGGCACGCAGTTTAATTTTTAAAAGCAGATTTGAAGCTTTATTCAGAAATTCTTTGGTAAAAGAGCCTCCACAATTTCCACTGCAGATTCACGGACATGGCACGTTCAGTAACTTTGAATGATCAGAAGTTATTGGTTTTTGAAGGATTTATTCAACCTACCAGTATTGATTAACGAAGAGCATGCTATGTGCCAGGTGATGTTTCTCTCACTGGGGATGCATTAGGGGAAAGAAAAATTAAATCCCTAATCCCTGCAGCCTCCTCCCCCACCTCTTACATTCAGGTGGTACTTAATGTTGCCAGTTTGAGCTATTTACTATACAATAGGTTGAACATTTGTAAGCACCCATCATACTGGAAATCCTAATTTAGTAGTGTCTGGTCAATGGTGAAGTGTATTTTCCAAAGGCTTGTGAGAATCTTAGTCACTAACATTTTGCCATCCAGGAACGATGAAGCTAAAAAATGTTTGGTCCTAGTCTGACAGGCGCATAAGCTACCCTGAAACCCTAGGTTATTTAGCACCTGGTTCCCAGCGGCCTACACAGCAAGTGGAAACTGACTTGCACCCCTAGTCCCTCCAGGTCGGTTTCAGGAACATACCTGGGCACACCTGACTTCTAGAACCAGGACTGGAGCAAGCTGGGAAGTCAGCGGATCTGAGACTTCGATGTTGTTCTTCTGTTTTGTTAATCCTCACATGAGGATATTTTTTCCATTGCTTTTCAGAGAGTGGAAGGAAGGGAGATGGGGGAGGGGAGAGAGACACCCAGGCTGGTTGCCTTTTGCCCTGGGGGGGGGCGCAGGAGGAACCCCAAGGCAGGTACTACCCTTAACCCGTAATCAAAGCCGCAACCCTTCAGTGCACACCCGACACTCTCACCGCTTAGACCCACCAGCCAGGGTTTCAATGTAGTTTTTTGGAGGGGAAAAGGTATGAAGGATAATTAGAGCCAGGGCCATGATAGACCTCAACCCAAACCAATTAAATCAGAATTTCTGGGGATGGGCTTCTCTGGTAGTATTTTTTGAAAGTGCTCGTCATGTATAGCTAAGGTTTCCATTAGGAGTCAAATAGATCGATGGTGCTTCTCAAACGCCGATGTACTTACAGGTCCCAAGGGAATCTCATTCAACAGACTCTGATGCAGTAGGTCTAGGATAGAATTCGAAATTCCATATTTCTCACAAGCGCACAGATAATGACGACACTGCTGGTCTTGGTACAACACTTAGAGATACAAGAAACTAAACTGCACATTCCTTGAGATGTAAGGCCCCGTTAAATACTAGTAACTGCAGAAGATATCAACTTTGTAAATGCCTTAAAATCGGTGTATTCATTTGTTTTGCTATTAATATTTCCTGGGGGGGGTTCTTTAACCTATTGCTGAAGTAACAAATGATCCCAAACTTAGTGATAATAACCGTGTATTATCTCAGTAGTTTCAGTGGGTCAATAATCTCACAGCTTTCCTCAAGATCACGTGAGATTGCTATCAAGATATTGACTGGGACCCGGCTGGTGTGGCTCAGTGGTTGAGCATAGACCTATGATTGAGGAGATTGTGGTTCAATTCCTGGTCAGGGCACATGCCTGGGTTTTGAGTTTGATCCCCAGTAAGGGGCATGCAGGAGGCAGTCGATCAATGACTCTCTCATCATTGATGTTTCTAGCTCTCTATACCTCTCTCTCCCTCTCTCTGAAATCAATAAAGACACATTTTAAAAAAAAAGATATTGACTGGGGCTGCGTTCATCTGAAGATTTGACTGGGGCTGTAACATCCACTTCGAAGGTGACTCACTCACATGGATGTTGTTATCAGGAGGCCTCAGTTTTCTGCCATGAGGACCCCTCTAGAGAATCTCTTGAGTGTTGTCACATGTCAGCTGACTTTCTCCAGAGCAAGCATCCAAGAAGGAACAAGGTGAAAACCATGTAGCCTTGGAAGTCATATAGTATCATTCTCCAAATATTCTATAAGTTAAGGGTAAGCCTGGTTCAGTGTGAAAGGAGACTATACAAGAATATGACCATCAGGAGTCAGGGATCATTGGGGTCATCCTACAGGCTGGTAGCACAGGCTTCAATCATTAGATCTTTAGGCTTCCATCATTCAATTCAGGACACTGACATAAATACATTTTCTCACTCAAAAATCCGTGATGAAAGATTTGCCCTTTTAAAATAGTGAATACAATGATATAATATGCCAGTATCTAAACACTATTCCCTAACGTTATATCCCTAAGGTAAACAAAGATTACTGCTTTTCAACAGGGACAGAGAACAAAGAGAAAGTCTTTTCATAGCTGTTACTTAGTTTTTAAAAATATATTTTGCTCTTGATCTTTGCATGAATCTGTTTGAAGAATTTTATTCGTGACCCTCATATAAAAATTAAGACACAACCACTTTTCATAAGATATTTCCTTAGTGAGTACAGTGACATATTGACTAAGGAAATACATTGACCCAGTTGGCCAAAATTTGAAGATTTATTGAGGTGGGAAAAAAATAGTTTAGCATTACAATTCTAATGCAAACAAAATTGGGGGCTCTAGGTAGGCAACTATTGATTAATTTGGGTTACTTCATGATTTAAAATTCTCCCCTTTGAAGAGGTTGCAGAATTTGCTGAGTAAGTACTTTAACTGGCATTTCCTTTGTTGAAATACCCCCTTTTTTCTGACCAAGAAACAGTACCCGATTTCCTAATCATTTTTTCTTCCAAAGATGACCCAATTCTCCTTGGTGGTTGGAACGTCTACCAACTCTGTCTGCCAGGCACTGATGTAGAAAGGGCTTCACTAGGGGCCCCTGGCCCTGACTCTGCATCACGCAGAAGCTCCCTGACCTTACCTCTCTCTTGGTTGTGAATTCTCTGTACCTTTTTCTGACCCCTCTTGATCAAACACTTATCTGAATAAAAACTTTCGTGGAGTACTTTAAAAATAGCTTCATTTCTACGTTACAGAGAATCCAAGAATTTCAACCCAAAATCTCTTCTCCATTTTTTTTTTTTTTTGCATGATTAAAAATTACCTCTTCCTGCTTTTGATATATAATACTTTTAAATTTTACATCTAGTGGATGTGAAACTTTTGTTGGCAATATCCAAGAGGGGGTTTCTCAAAACCGTGTGAGCAGAAAATGCCGACCAGACAGGAAGGAGAGGTCAGCGTGCTTTGTTCTCTACACTTCTCTTTGGCTCTCACAGATTGGCAACACTGTTTTAGAGCTGCCTTTAGCCAAGTGGTAATTCCCCCTTCCCTTGACTAAGAAATACAATGCAAATTTTTATTTAGTATAATTTGTTTAAATGATATTTTATTACGTATGTACTTCCTTGTGGAGCTTTACATAAGAAAATTGCCTTGAGTATCTCCTGGTTTTGCTTCATGCTACCTTATTTCTCAAATGCATTGGCTAATCTTTAATTTTGGCCAGAAACTTCTGCTTTTAAAGGCAGTTTTCCAGTGACTCCATTATTTATTACATAAAGGATGCTGACAAACCTTTTAGACTGCCCTGGGCTGAGACTTTCTGCTGTCTCATGTTTTCATCATTCCTGTTCACAACGTGCCAAGTGTTTCTCCCAGCAGACAAAGCGATGAAACAACTATTTTTCAGGGAAAGGGCCTGGTGGCTATGAACTTGCATTTTTGAAACTGAGCATTTTTTATTTCATCATCTTTAATGATTACAAATTCTAGTGTTTTCTGTCCAGCTTTAATGGGAAAGGGTATAAAGCAAAGCTGTTCAGAAAGAGGTGCTCCACCCTATCCCATAACCTGTACCCAGACTGGAGAAAGGCTCTGACAAACTTCTCTCTCCTCTGTTGTTTCACCTGAGGGAGCTTTGCTGTTCTTTGCAGCCATGATTCTTACAGCACCTTACAAATATATTGAAGACTTTTTTGCAAATATATGAGAGAATGATTAAAACTACCTTTTCAGGTTCAGAAAATTCAAATTTAAATCATTGGTTAAGTCTTTCAAAAATTCATGCTTATTTCTTATATAAAAAAATCAGATGAATTAAAGAAAACTTCACATATGCACACTTTAAACATGTAGAGCACACAAGCGCTTTATTTTTCATGAGAAAAGTAGTTGAATAGTGAGTTCTTCCTGTTGGTATATTTCACTTCCACAGAGTATCTAGGACAAAGATTCCTACTTTTCATGTAAATTCTATATACTCAAAATTGCACTCAGTTATTTTGCCATTTGCTAGTTAGTTGCAATAATTGTTAGAATAAAAATAGCAAAGACGTTAACATTACATAGCAACTATTTTTCTTAAAAATTTGATTTTTTTTTTCCCCTCTCAAATCTCTCTATAAAGAAAATCTAGCCAGGTAGTTAGTAGTATCCCTACTTTCCAGGTACGGAAACAGAGGCACAGCTGAGTGATTTCCAACAATTATTCCAATAGTATCAAAAGTGAAGGGCCATGGAGAAGTACTATAGCACTCTTGCTTTGTTTCTGTAGAATCCAATTTCCCAAGCCCAATACAAAATTTACTTTTTGAACCTAGGCCTTTTGCTTCATTTAAAATTTAAAAAGAATTATTTAAATATTGATCAGGCTTTTAGTAGTTTCCTTTGTTCAGTAGCACATTTCATGTTTATATAAATGCTGAATGTGACAAACTGTGTTCTTATCATTCTATGGTAGATTAAAATAATGACAGTAATGAGGACTTAAAGGATAATAAAGCTCTTATATGATTAATCAGTAGATATGACCTAGTTAAAGACACAGATTGTAGATGAGGAAATATGACAGGAAAGACCAAGCTGCAGACATAGAAATTGACTCCAGGTTATGCCAACTCTAGAAAATGCTCATTTCAAGCTTTCAAATTCATTAATCATAGAGGTCTGTCTCTTTAGGATTTATGGTTAAAAATGGATGATTTTTATACTTAACAGTAGGTTTATCATGCAGATTTGCTGGTTATTTTAGGACAAGTGCCCCATATACGTATTTGAAATAATCAAATGTTAAAGCAATATGTTTATCTTATAAATGGAGGTAAGGATACTACTCAGACTTGTTCAGTGCCCTTTAGTAAATCTGTATTTATTTGGCTACATATTTAGGTTAAAAAAAGTAGTTTTCTCTTGATACTTCCCAGAGTCTTATCTGAAATAAATGATATTAGTCATGATTTACTGTTCATATAAAATAGTTGATACATGTGTTCTTCTTTCTGCATCATAGCAGGTGGGGCTCAATTTCAATTAGTCTCATCACCAGGGACGCTTCTTTGAATCACCTGATTTAAGGGGTACCTGCCCACATGATCTGGCCCTGGCTGCTGGTCAAATTTCACATATAATCACTCTCACCACCACCTGACTCGGTCACCTTGAGCAGGCCAAATATGATTGTACCTCAGGGTCTTTGCATTGCTGGCTGCAATGACTTCTGACACTAACTATCTGGAGTTAAGCCCAACTTCACAGTGTAAGAGCGTAGTCCTCCATAAGACTGCCCTCACTTCATACAACACAAGCTCAGGCTTCCCAGACCACCTACACTTCTGACCAGCTGGGATCACACTACCCCCTTCGAGTTTAATTATTCACTGGAACGACTCACAGAACTCAGGAAAGCACTATACATATGATTACAGTTATTATAGTAAAAGGACACAGATCGGTAGCCAGAGGAAGAGATGGATAGGGCAAGGCCTAGGAGGGTCTGACATGCAAAGTTTCTGAGTCCTCTCCTTGCAGCATTAGGACACATCACACTCACAAGATACCAATGTGTAACAACAGGCACAGAATATTATTCTCCAGGGATGCTCACTCAAGCTTTGTTGTCTCAAGTTTTATTGGACTCAACCTCCGGCCCACATGCTCTCTGTGAAGGTCAGGCTGATATCACATAGCTCAAATCCCTAATCCTTTAACCACATGGATGTATTTTGGGCATGGACAGCCTCAATCTGGCCATTAGTCATCTCCTTAGAATAAAGTAGGGGTCACCTCATTAGCATAAACTATCAGGATCCCCCATGAATAACAAAAATACTTCTATAACTCAGGAAATTGTAAGGATTTAGAGGTTACCTCCCAGGCACCAGAGCCAAGGGCCAAATTCTTTATTACACAATGCTGGGTAAAGACATGCCTAACCAGATCTACCCCGGACATTTTGATTACATGATCTAATAAAACTCTTATTTGCTCAAGCCAGTTTGAGTTGCATTTTCTGTCACTATCAAGCGTTCTTCATGACACACAATTCAATTGGTTTTCCTGACTCCCATGTCTTCCCTCTAGTTCATAGTATATGTGGTTGTCAGTGAGCTCAATCTTCTCAAACAGCAGTTCTGTTCTCGTCACCCCATTTTTGAGAAACATTCAGCAATGAGTTATCTACTAATCCCAAATATTTAGTCTACTATTCAAGGCCTGCATCATCTGGCTCTAATTTTCTCCATCTCCCACAACTATGTAATCCTTAGATAGAAACTTTAACCAAAATGGACTACTTGCTTTTCCTCAAGGGCGCTCTGTGCCTCTGTTAGGCCATCCTGTTGAGAACACCCAGGCCCTTCTTGTCGCACTGTACTCCTTTACCTCTTCCATGAATTTTTCTCTAATAATCCCAGCTGGAAGTAATTTTTCATTATTAATATTTTGAATTTTTTTCATAGTGAATTACCATTGGTTTATTTTTTCAATGCCTTTTATATTTTCAAAATTTTAAAATAGCCCTAGCCGGTTTGGCTTAGTGGTTAGAGCGTCAGCCCGAGGCCTGAAGGGTTCAATTCCAGCCAAGGTCCCCCAGTTGCAGGCTCTACCTCTGGCCCTGCATGTGCAGGAGGCAACCAATCGATGTGTCTCTCTCACACTGATGTTTTCCTCTCTTCCTCTCCCACTCTCTCTGAAAAGCAATGGAAAAAAATATCCTCAGGTGAGGATTAAATTTTTTTTTAAAATATATTTATATGATAGTCTCTTTTATATTGTTGTTCTATATATCAAATTTTGAGATAAAAAAATCACCTTTTTATTATATCCCTGATTTTTTTAAAGCATTCTTTGTGAATTTTTATTCTGAGTTCCTCAGCTAGTCTCCTTTCTGTCTGTGGTCATCCCCTGCTGCATGCGCAGCAGAGTTTAATATTAACATCCTCCTGGTGCCCTAGAGGTAACACTGGGTCAGGACCGTGATCATTTCTAGGCCTTAGGTTTCCTGCAGGACCAGGTAAAGTAAATTCAGACTCACACCAATGAAAACAACAGGCTTGGAATATTTTTTCTCTCACAGAAGACTTGTTTTTCTCTAAACAGAGTTAATTATAATCTTCTTACCCTTTTGGCTGAGTTTTTTAGTCCTCTTGGACTGGAACTGTAGCTTTTGAGGGTCCTAGCCTTACAGAGGCATCTCTGTTCCTGCCTCCCCATCAGTTGGGCCTAAGAGGGCATCTGTTCCGATTGGTCTTTGCCAAACCAATAACACTGCTTCCATCTGCCTCCCAAGGTTGTTGCAGCCTCAGTTCTCATATTTATCCGTCTAGCTTCCCATTCCCTCTGTGTTTCTGGCACTTGAAGACCTTTTCTTTCTGGAAAGAGCAGCTAAAAATAACTTTGGGGGGGTTTGTTTTCTTTATCCAGTGTTCCTAAGGGCATATTGCTGGAGGGCCTCCAAGTTAGTTTAGTTCACAATGAAAATAGATGTGTATCCAACTACATAATATCTACCCCACCAAAAATCAGCCTAATACATGCCATAATAGAGAAGTTGAAGGAAATCCTATGATAATTCATAAAAGGAGCAATTAATTGTGATTGCAGAGTTTGAGAGAGACTTAATATGAGTAACTACCTCCATCCGTTAAGACTGCTGTAACGAATTACCACAGCCTGGGTAGCTTATTCCATAGGCTGGAAATCAGATCAGGGTGCCAGCGTGGTCAGGTGAGGGCTCTCTTTCTGGTTGCAGATTTCTCATTTTATCTTCACATGGTGGAAAGGAAAAGGGAACTCTGTGGGATCTCTTTTATAGAAGTATTAATCCTATTTGTGAGGGCTCTACCTTCATGACCTAAGCACCTAATATTCCACCTCCTAAAACCACCATGTTGGACATTAGGACTTCAACGTGAATTTATGGGGTGGGGTTGAAAACATTCAGCCCATAACGATAACTAACAACTGATTTGGGCTTTGAAGAATAGATAAGATTTTGACCAGAAGAGAGGGATGAGTGGAATCTGGTGGAGGAAATCTCAAGTGGATTTGCAAAGCGGACTGTAGTTCTGTGTGGCTAAACTTGCGTGTGGCTTATTAGATGCAGTCGTGGGGCATGTGGCTGAAAACACTCCAGCATCTCCATACACGAACCTCTCACAGAGCTTTGTGTGGCCTACATGCTAGACATTTACTGGATGAACAAATGCATGTGAGAGAACGCCACCAAAGTAAGGAGATGCTGAATATACAAAATAATGCTTGACCTCTCTGTATCTTAGTTCCCTTATCCACAAACAAGAGGGTGAATGATGTGACTCTTAACATTCCTTTTGGTTCTAATATTCTATGGTAACAATTTATACAACTTAGTGACAATCCTAATTGGTTCCATTTTAAGCAAGGAAAAAATGTAGATAACTTTTTATTGGGGTAAATGAATTTGGTTGTCTATTTGCTACAGGGAAAGAGTGAAATGTAGTCTTGAAAAATGCTGTTTAATGCAGTATTAGTCAGAGCAAAAAGGATCAGATCAGAGGCTGATCCACTGCAAGCCTATATTCTTATAACCTACTCAAAGTTGCTACTATTCTGGGCTGAATAAAGAGCTACTTTTGAGATTCCAGTTTTCAAAAGCTTTCTCTATATGCAACCTCTACTTTCTAAAAATAAACAAAAAAGGAAACTTCTCCTTGGAGGAAACATTGAGCAACAACCACAAAAGTTTAAAAGTAAACCTCATTGTCCAACAAAAGGAAGGAGAAAAATCTAGCTTTCTTCTATATTTAGAAGAAAGGAGGCAAGAACATATAATGGCGTAAAGACAGTCTCTTCAATAAATGGTGTTGGGAAAATTGGACAGGTACGTGCAAAAAAATAAAACTAGACCACCAACTTACACCGTACACAAAAGTAAATTCAAAATGGAAAAAAGACTTAAATGTAAGACATGAAACCATAAAAATCCTAGAGGAAAACACAGGCAGCAAAATCTTAGACATCTCTCACAGTAATGTGTTTGCTGATACATCTCCTAGGGCAAGAGAAACTAAGGAGAAAATAAACAAATGGGACTGCATCAAAATAAAAAGCTTCTGCACAGCAAAAGAAACTATCAGCAAAATGAAAAAAGAGCCCACTGTATGGGAGAACATATTTGCCAACAACACATCTGATAAAGGTTTAATATCCAAAATATGTAAGGAGCTCATACAACTTAACAAAAGGAAGACTAACAATCCAATTAAAAAACAAAAGAAAAAATCAGCCCTGTTTGAAGCATTTGTGGATTTCCTTGGTGTAAACACCAAGGAGACACCAAATAAGCTGAGGTGCAATAGTGTGCCATTATATAGCTTTTCACTATATGTGTATTTGTATAATTTAATTTTTAATAATGACTGTGCTTGACAACTGACTTGCAAATTTTCTGAAAATGTAACAATTGGTTCTCATAAGCCAATACAGATCAGCTTCAGCACATCACTGTATATCCATCCCCAAATACACATACATTGTGTGCATACTCAGTTTTAGGATAGATATAATTAGTGTTCTACATTTTCCATTTAGTTTTATTTTTCCATTATTAAATTTAATAGCCCATGCATTGATATACTGTAAATATATTTTACAATATCTCTTTTTGTTAGAAATTTAGTTAACTTGCAGTTTTAAATTATTGTAAATCTATATTAAACATATTCATACATTTTAATTGTTTCCTCTGTGACATATTTATCAAGAATATACTTCTAAGAATGAGATTATGGATAAAAATATTCTTATGACTCTTGCTCTTTTAATGGCTTAGAAGATCCACATTTATTTAGTTTGTATTTCCACAGGTAGAAGTGCTTTCCAGTGCGCTAATATTTTGAGGGAAATTTATAATCTAGTAGCATTGTAAGAAGAGGAGGGGGAGGGGGAGGGGGAGGGGGAGGGGAGAGGGAGGGGAGAGGGGGAGGAGGGAGGAACATGCAGAGCAAGAGGCCAGGTGTGTGAGAGGAGCACAACTCCAGACGAGGTGGTGAGGGGAGGCTCTCGGAGGAGGTGGCATGTGACGTGCACAGATGGCTAAGGGACCCAACCGGGTGATGCTTGGAGGGAACAATACTGCAGATAAATAAATCAGCAAATGCAAGGGCTCGGAAACAAAATGAGCCTGCTATGTGGATGGGAGAGAAAAAGCCCAGTGTGGCTAACCCAGAGCTAGAGAGGGAGAGGGAAGGGTGAGCTGGGGGCAGAGAGGTGAGCAGGGGCCACACCGCAGAGAGACTTACAGGCCATTCGCTTTGGTTCTTGCTGAAACGGGAAGCTATTTAATTTTTAATTTTATAAGTGTAGAGAATATGTGTGCAAGTCTTTTGAGTGCAGGATAATGTTCACAGCAGGGTAGAATAGTTGGTAAATTTATTCACTATTTTGGTAAACTTTTTGAGCATTAACAATTTACCATCTGTTTGGCACTGTATGGAGTTCAGACTTTTTTATTTTTTTTAATTCTTACCCGGGGATATATTTTTTTAAAGTTTATTTTAGAGAGAAAGGAAGGTGGGGGGAGAGAGAGAAGAACATTGATGTGAGAAAGAAACATTGATCAGTTGCTTCCCATACTTGCCCCAACAGGGGATTGAACCCACGACCTTTTGGTGTATGGGACAATGCTGAAACCAACTGAGCCACCCAGCCAAGGCCATACATTTTAAAAAATATGTATAATTCTCACAACAACCCTTTAAGTCATTCTCACTCTACAGGTGAGAAAGTTTAGGTACAGAGAAGCCAAGTAACTTGCTGAATGTCATGCAGCTAGTACATGCCATAACTAGGATTTTACTTTAGGTTCAGTGAAAGCAAACTTGGGTAAAATTTAGCAAATAAATGCTATAGGGCACTTAAGGAGTACCAAAGATTATCCTAGTTCATTCACTTTGAGGATGATCCCAATTTATACATTAAATTGGGAGGCACTAGATGCTAGCTAGATTTCTACATGAGTTATGTACATGTCCATATGATTTAGTACGTTACATGGCATACGATGACCAATAAGAAGTATGACTTGACAGTTTGTCCTGACCTATGGAAATATCTTTAGCTCTATGTTGGTAGCTGTGACAACTTTTATATACTTCAAGCTGAAGATCTATTTATGAAAAATGGGTTTGATCCAAATTATCTAGATTGCATGTTTGTGCTCATCCAATTTATCCACTTACTTTTTCAGTGGGTCAAACAATTAGTAGAATAAATAATAAAGTTTCTAATTTAATTAGAATACTATCCAAACATACTGCGACCAAAAGTGACTAGAAATTAGTCATATTTAAATGAAAAATTGAGTAGACATGTTGACATCTCATTTTGCATACATATCTCTGATTGTAAATATTGCATAACCTTTATGTTGAGATTTTTGTTGTCTTATAGTAGAACCTGATAATATGAATTATCATATTGGATAGTGTTACTTTCTGGAATTAAAACAAAACAAAATACATTTTCTACTAAAGGAAATAAACAAGACAGAAGTACATTAATTCTCATTCCTTAATGACACAAGGGAGAGTGCTTACTGTTTGATAAACTGAAAAGAAAATGGTCTTTGGAAAGATAAAAATGAAATTTGTAACCTTTTAAGAGGATATTGTTCCTTGTTTTTCTCTCTCTCTGCCTCTGATTTTCTTCTCTTATTCAGCTATGACACTGAAATCTATTGAAGGTGACTTTTCCCTTTCTTGTCAGAATGGAGAGAAGAGATGCAGGTCACTAAGTCTCTGTGTCTTAGCTGGAGAAGAGGTCTTGTGACCTATGGGAGCTCTAGTGGGCTTTGGAGCCCCTGAAATCACATATAAAATGTTGCCTTTAAGAACGTGTGTGTTTTTGTGGGAAGAGGCTCCCTCGTTCAATCATGGGCTCAGAAGGGGCTGTGGCCCCGAAGGGCAATAAGCGCTGCTGTCGAGTGGTAATCCTCTCGCCTGAGCACCCAGCAGGCGCGTCGGCTCTACGTCGAAAGGGGTGTTTAAAACTAGGTTGGCGACAAGACGGTATTACTTGTTATTACATGGAACAATCACATTACTTTTAGGTACTCTAAGTGAACAAAAAAAGGGCTTTGTAGCAAACCTGACAAGCTCGGGGGCCTCACGGCAGGCCTGACAAGCTCAGTGACGAAAAGGAGCCACACAGGATGGGCTGATCATAAATTCCTGACTGGGAGGCCGCGCTGGGCAGGCCCTGTCCCAAGCCGGTAACTTCCTTAGTAAGGTTGATCTTCGCTTTACGGGAGCTCTGCCCGCTGTTTCTGGGCTCTAGGATAACATACTTTTGAAATGCCAGCGTAATCTCTCCCAGTCATTCCTCATTGTTATCTCGTTGTCCACATACCGTCTCTGTTTTCCGTAAATGTCAAATGTTAACTATCCCGTATCCACCAACGTAAAAGAAATGAGTATCTCTCCATTTCACTTCTCAATCCAGTCCTAGAGATTTCCCCTTTGCTTTCTCCCACCTCCTTAGTCCACCACCAATGGATTTCATGTAGCTTTCCCTGTGTTTTCTCCTTTGATTCTAAATGCATTAAATGAACTGCAAAACTGCCATTCTCCAGAGCATTTTCTCAATTCATTGAGCTCTTGCTTCTGGGCATGTTCTCAAATACTTGGCTCAAATCAATTCTTTTAAGGTTCTTCTATAGGCTTGGACATTCTTTATTGACGTTCACTATAAAAAATGAATTTGGAGGTTATTACTTGGCCATAAAAAAGAATGAAACCTTGCTATTTGAGACAACATGGATGAACCTAGAGGGCATTATGTTAAGTGAAATATGTCAGACAGAGAAAGACAAATACCATATGATTTCACTTATATATGGAATCTAAAAAAGAAAATTAATGAATAAACAAAATAGAAATAAACTCATAGATACAGAGAACAAACTAAAGGTTGCCAGATGGGAGGGGGGCTGGGTGAAAAAGGTGAAGGGATTAAGAAGTACAAATTGATAGTTGCAAAATATTCACAGAGGTGTAAAGTACAACTTAGGAAATACAGTCAATAACATTGTAATAACTGTGTATGATATAACGTGGGTACTAGACTTATTAGGGGAATTACCTTGTAAGCTATATAAATGTATAATCACTATGCTGTATATCTGAAACTAAGGTAATATTGAATGTTAACTGTAATTGAAAAATAAAAAATAAAAAAATGAAGAGAATGTTACAGTTTTCATGTCACTGTTACCTATATTTATTCATTTAAAAATCACAATAATTCTACACTAAGGCTGGATAATTAATATTATCTTTATTTTACAGCTAAGCCAATGAAAACACAGAAGGAACAAAAGCAACAACTTTTCTGGATGATTGAAAGACTCATAGGGATGAGTTCCCTTCCCACAGTGATTGGGCTCAGAGTGGATATCTGACTCAAACTGGGTCAATCAGAGGTCATTCCAAGAGAATTTGGAAGTGTGACCAAAAATCAAATTGTATGCCCAAGAGGGCTCTTGGGTGTTGCTCTTCTGCCCATCATAGCAAGCAGGAGGGGGAGGAGGAGAGGAGAGAGGGGACAGGGGAGAGGGGACAGGGGACAGGGGAGAGGGGAGAGAGGAGGGAGAACTGTTTTGGAGTCCTGACTTCAGGCTGTGTATCTGCCCCTGAGATGGATTTGCATTTATGCTAGAGCTTGGAGCAGAAGTTGGATAGACTAGAGAAGACACCTCTGATTTTTATTGGAATATAATACTTAAAAATGAAGTAGAGAACTTATTGCACATAACTCTGATGGAAGTAGGGTTCCTACTTGATCCAGTGTTTGCAAGAATCATAAAATAACATATAGAAGATAATTTAAAAGGAATTTCATTCTTATCTTGGGTCTCTTGAGGATCAATTCACAACCCATAAGAACACTTTTTTTTGAAAGCCACTTTCATCAGATTTCTAGTTCCCCATGCCTATTTTGGGACTACTCACATGACGATTTTGAAAAGTCTCCCTTACACTTCAATATGCACGGACTTATGTCTTATTCTCACTTATTTAGCCCTGTCTCTCCTCTCTTCTTTTTTCTCTTTATCTTTATTGCCCATCACAAAAACCTGGAAACTAGGGAGGGGGCAGAAAGGGAATAGAAGGTTTTGAAAGAAATTGATACTATATATGTGTTAAGAAATAACACCCCTAACACATGTTTATAATAAATTTCCCCCTTTTTGCCTAAACTGGTGTGAGCTGGTTTCTATTATTTCTAACAGAATTCCAAATAATATATTCAAAGAGCTACCAGCAGAATTGACACAAGAACTCTGGTCTTTTGATTTAAAAAGTCACTTGTTCTTTTCACATACTCTGGCTATGTCTGCATAGATGTACTTCTACTGCTAAAGAATTGAGGACTAAAGACCAGGTACTCCTAAAACATTTTTGTATTTCTTATTAGTCTATGAGCTCCATGCAGGCAGACACTGTGTCTGTCTTGTTCACTGTTGCACTTTCTATGCCTAGCACATTGCTGATGTGTGAAGAATTGTTTATCCTAAAAAACTGATGAATGAGCGAAAGAATAAAGAAAGCTTCCATCTCTCCATCTCCAGTCATTTAAAAAATATAAGGGTGGGCAAAAGTAGGCTTACAGTTGTGAGTACGGGGAAGTATTGTAACCTTATTTATATTTGTGGAGTATCTTGACAGAAAAAAATGACAGATTGATATAAACTGCATAATTACCATTGCTGTTAAAAGTTTGCCGCCTTTCAGGATAAACTATTAAATTTCTAATAATTTTTCATTATGGTCCCTTTTTTCCCACTCTATGGTTTCTGTCTCAAGGGAAACTTTCCCAGTAGTTAACTGGGATTCCTGTTGAAAGCTCTTTTTTCAGAGAGAGCAATCCATCTTATCTTCAAGTTAAGACTTTTGTGTTCCGTGTTAACACAAAAGGGAGTGGAAGCTAATTTTGCTAATCAGAAACAGCTCTATTTACATAGCTGAGGCCTAAAAACACAGGGCGGCCTGTAGGCATGGGGAGAGACTGATGAAACAATATTTCAAGCCATGTTGTCTACATATGTTGCATCGAACCCATAGCTGAATTATGATGAATAGAATCATAATTGACTTGGTTAAAAGCCCAATAAGTGTGTTGTGTCATAGTGATAATTGCATTGGGCTGTGAAAAAACCTGCCTTTTGATTTGAAAAGCCTTGACTTCCTGCTCTTACAGCCCAACAATATTTGTGGCAGAAGCAATTTAACTTTAATATCTACCTTATTCTACTGTGAAATACCTTTCTGACATGTATCTCCAAAGGACCTGAATTTTTTCTCCCAGGGACTCAGACCTTCTTCTTTCTCTCTCCAACCAGCCTTGGATCTTGGATTCAGGAGGTAGACATCGTATCTGAGGCAGAGAAGGGGTCGTGATAAGCATGGTGTCCTTGATATCTCAAACTGCACTGAGGAGTCAGTACAGAGCAAGCTTCGTGACCTTTGGCAAGTTAATTACTCTGATCCTAAATTTCCTCCACTGTAAAACAGGAATAATAGCACCTTTACAGGCCATTAGTAAATGAGGTAATATGTTAAATACCTGGAGGATAGCAAAGCTGCAAAAGGAGTGCTTTCTTCTTCCCCGCCCTAGTCTCTTTCCGCACTCAGTTTTATACGTCCATGAAGGAGAGCCTGTGAATTCACTGGGCCTTCTGAGATTTTCCCCCTGGAAAAATATTTTCCTTTGGCTCTTGGGAAGGACTGCGGGGACCAAAGAAGATTTATTTCTTCCCTGCCCTGTGTCTCCAGGAGCACTGGGTCTCTACAGCTTGGTGAGCTTCCAGGGAAAAAGTCAAGCTCAGAAATCTCTAATTACCTTGCTCACTCAAGCCCTTCAATATCAAGCCATAGGCAAAAAAAAAAAAAAAGGTTAACCATTTTTATTTCTATCATATTTTTCTTGTATGAGGAGCCCACAAAATACCATAAGATTATGGATTATAACAGGTGATGATCCAGTAATTGAGTAAAAAGAGCATCATTTAAATGCTTTAATAATAATTTAGACTTACATGTTAAGATAATTTGCTCCAACCAGGATATATGTTTAATACAAAGTGGATATTAGACCAATGCAAATTTCACATTGTGCCAAAACACTTAATTTTCACACACACCGAATTTACTCTATTGATGGTTATGGCTTACTATGTTTCCTAAAAAATAAGCAAAACATTCTAATTGTTTCTTGGTGTTGGAGTCACTATTCTCTCAGGTTCCATGATTCTTCATAAAAGGGGAGAATTGAGTCTCCCCTTTTACAAAATAAAGTCACCTTTGACTTTTGCAATATTTCCCCCTCATTTTAATCTTCTTTCTGACTTGGGTAGCATGGCCGAACAGCTTAATTTGCTCAGATTGATCTTGTTTGGAGACTGTTGTTCTGGTATAATTATTAATATAATCCATTTCCTTCCTGAAGATGGCTTGGACAATAACATTTTATGAGTACACTAACCTTGGGGAATGGCATTTGATATTTGTCACTTGAAATTTTAGAAGTACACTTGTAGTCTCTGTTTCATCTTTCGAGTAGGAGGAGTTCTGTAGAGAGAAGTCAAAATTTGGGGAGGACATGAGCTTAGATAGAAAAAAATTATGCCTTTATTATATCTAACTCTCACTGCCTTTCAGTTATAAATGTAGGTAACAGACCACAGCAGTATTTGTATACCTATGATGTTGTTACCAAGAAAATCCATAGATATTTTCACATTACATTATAGCTATTGTAGATATTGCAAAATATCCCTCATACTTCTAAATTAGAAAGACCACATGAAATGATAATCTTCATGTCTACAGATGTTCTGCAATGTGGTTGGCCAGCTGCTGGTCAACTGTGTACTGTCACCAAGCATGAGATCGTGTATTCTTATGGCAGTGTCTCAGAGATTTATGCTGCTTTACAGGATTTCCCCATCTATGATGGTTTGTTGATCAATATGATAAGTTATTTCTTAAAATTTTACAAAACTCGACAGTTCAAATAAGAATCTTAACTCTCTGTAAGGCAACAGGGACTTCTGAACACAGTATGTGGGTTCTAATGTCACCTAATGGATGCTCTTGGATATCTACGGACTTTCTTGCCTAAGTTGCTAGTGTGGAACATCTTGTCAACCATCAGTGTACAGGAGATGCTTTACCCCATGAGGATGAGATGCAAAATTCTGTGTCAATTTCTTTGAAAAGAAAAATTTCCAAACATCTGAAAACATTTCAAAAAGTTTTGCAAGTTATTTTATCTTGAGAGCATCTAAGTTTAATCATAGATTATCATTCCTTTTTCTTTTAGGATAGAGAACAAAACTACAATTGTAAAACCTTGGAGAATTCCGGTGTTACTTGAAAGAAGCTATCCTTATCTTGCAAAGGAGCTGCAAAAGCTTTAATCTATCTGTAATGATTTATCTTTATAAGTCAGCATTTTCAACACCTGTAACAAATAATAACAAAAACTAAAATCAGTCGTTTATCCAATATGGCATGCCTATGGTTTTTTCAAAGACCTCTCCACAGCTTAGTTTGTTTTTTTTTCAATCTAGCAACAACAGTCTTCCCACTGATAAGTTTTGAAAGATAAATTTCTTTGTAATTTGTCTATATTTTAATGTATTTTCTTATTTAATGCATTAATAAGAAAACAGTATTAGATCATACATTTGTTTTTCAAAACTCTTTTGATAACTATATTTCATTGTAAATGGTTTCAGTGTAATTGTAATTCTGTGTATTTTATTTTTTGCACTTAAAAAAAACCATTATTCTGAAAGAGATCCATAGCTTTACTAGATTGCCACTAGGTTGTGAACAGAGTTGACGATATGCATGCATGATTAGGAACACTGACTTTGGATCTACATCTGAAAGAAACTTACAGGGCCCGGCCGGGCGTGGCTCAGCGGTTGGGTGTGGACCTAGGATCCAGGCGATCGGGGTTCGATTCCTGGTCAGGGCACATGCCCGGGTTGCGGGCTCGATCAACGACTCTCTCGTCGTTGATGTTTCTCTCTCTCTCTCTCCCTCTCCTTTCCCTCTCTGAAATCAATAAAGATATATTTAAAAAAAAAAAAAAAAGAAACTTACAGGAAGCATAGTAGGCAAACTTTCATCTATTCGCTGCACAGAGTTACAATGTTTCAGACAGGAAAAGGACTTGGAATAGAACACTTACTATGCATTATATGCATTATATCCCGTATGCATTATTTCAGTACTGGTTGGAAATGGCAGGTGCCACAGAGAAGTACAGTAAAGTTCCAAGGATGGTCAGAAGAGAGACCTATCTATTAGGAATAGAAGTGAGCATATGAAGAAGTGGTATTTCTGCTGATTTGGGCAGGATGGGTAAGATCTGAATATTTTTAAGTGGGAAAATTCATGTTAAGGTCATCTGTAGACTTTCCCAAACCTAAGACCATGGAGCCTCCTGTGATTTCCTCTCCTCTTTATCCCTGCATCTGTGATTAAGTCTTATCACTTACATCTCCTTCCGATTTCTCACACCCATCCCTCAAGATATTGTCGCCTGGCTGCAGGCTTATTTCCAGGACTGCTGGAATAGCCTTCTACCTGGACCTCCATCTCCTTTCTCCAATCCCTTCTGCACAGGCTATCCCAACTACAGTGACAATAATGCAGCAGTAATGTTAAAGAAATGTTTGAGCTTTAGTATTATATATACTGTAAAGCCCCATATTATAATGTTGAATATCCCTATACTATATATGCTAAAATTGAAGAGACACACTAGAGCAGTAGTTATCAATCTTCGCAGCACATAATAATCACCTATATAGCTATGAAAAGGCCCTGCTGCAGGACCTCACCCGTTACTCCTGCCTTACCCCCCAGTGATTCTGATTTAACCCTCAGTCAGACAGAGCTCCTGAAGTGCCGGCCCTGTTCCCGCCTAGCTCTCTAGCGTTGGCATGGAGCATGTGCTGTGCGCCCCATCCAGCTGCTGGTGGGTCCTCTGATTCCCATGATGTTCCCATGACATCTTGCATGCAATGCACTTTTCCTCTTTGTCTATATACTTTTTTACAGTATCAGCTCAGTTCTTCTAGGAAGAATTTTCAGTCTTCTCTGGGTTAGTGGTCCTCTCTCTCTCCTTTTGCCCCATCTTTGATCTGTATGTCCTTGTATCACAGCAACTGTAAATTTTTAAACATGTGTTCCTCCCTCCCCCTCACAAAAAATGACATTGGAAAGGAAGCCATCTCCCTCATGTCACTTAAAAAATATATTTTCAGTGATTTTAAAACCATGCATGCCCAGCTGCTACTATGTGGAAATACACTGAAGCTGGAGTACGATTTAGCTATTTCTTTTCTATATTTGCTTATATAGTATCTTATCCATCAATCTCATTTTATATTAGTATAAGTAATAAGATCCTGTTTTTTCTGAGACAGACATATTTGTAATAAAACATATATGAGAACTCAACTGGGAATTTTGAGAAATGTATCTTCCTCATTTGTTATTTTTAAAATCCCCCTTGGAATCATTATAAACATAGCATGATAAAGTTTCTATCGAAGATGAATTAAGCCCAGATGCCAATCTTTTATTTTTCTCCGGAGTTTCACATCAACATAAACCAGAGAAACAGCAGCTTCTACTTTTACAAGTGGTAGAGTCCCCTGGCAGATGGGCCTGGCTCAGCCTTGGAACCTTTGGAGGCTGTGGGAGGAGGACATTCTGAGCTTGCATTTGCAATTCTGGGCAAAATTTGCAAAATGGCTTCTCAGCAAGGAGTCTCTATTTGCATACTCATATTAGATCAGTGCAAATATGAATGCCTCCCACCTGATTTCCATGTCAAATCATCACTCTTCGGCAACTTGATTATGTATTATACCCTCTAGCTTTAAAAATTTAACCTTAGATTTTATGTTATTTCCCCTATGTCTTCATGATTTGCAAGTCATTAATCATAGTCTAGAGAAATATAAGTTCTCACTGCATTCTCTTATATACCCTAAAGGATATAGACCTCTCCAGTAATTAAACTTATGGGATATGTTTTAAAATGGATTTATTTCTCAAATAAGTTTTGCTGAATCTCTTTATCTCAGTCTTACCACTATTAGATTGTATAGTGACATTGTAATGAAAAACCACACTTATATAGGAATTCCTACTTTCTATATGCTATTTTTTAAATGTGGTCAGAAGACCACTTGTATAAGAGTAAGACACAGATTCTTGTTCCACCCCTAACAAGTAATTTGCACTCCAGACAATTTCTATAAACAGTCAAGTTAGGGAACTACTGCTCTAAGTCATTTTGAAAATTACATTCTCCAGATAAAATGGCTCTTTCAATTTCCCTTTTCATAGTTTGCCAAGTGCGACTCTAGTTTCTGCTGGCATTTTCACTTCTCATGCTGGGTTGGCCATAGTTGACCCTCAAGATTAAATTTTAATAGGATTTAATTCCATGGGGCCAAAGACAGACTCCAATTATTATTAACCTCACCATTGGCTGTTTTTGTTTGTTTGGGGCTTTTGTGCACTTGACATCTTTCACTTTAAATCTTAGGTTCTTAAAATATGATTATTCTCTTGCTTAGCCAGCTATAAGTATTCTTTTAGAAACAGCAAGAATTCTTTTACAAAAAGCCCATATGTTTTAATGTCTACCCAATCTCCACCTAAATTCCAATGGAAGGCTTTTGGAAAGTAATGGTCAATACCTGCAAGAGTTATGATAATTATTGAGCATAGAGATCCTTCACTATTCTCACTTTCATAGTTTTAATTGACTTCTCTCTTTAATTCTAAATGTATATCCATTTTATATTTATAAAAAGTTCTATTTTTATCATTGCTGCCAAGTAGTTTATAAAAATTGTCAAAAAGTGTTGGAGTGTTTAGATGACCACAACTTTATAAATATAATGTTTCTTTCTTCTTAGGTAACATGTCTGGAATTGCACATTCTTATAAGAAAAACTCTCTTCATAGTCTTAGGGTTACATACATGCTCTGAGGAGAAACAAGTGTATGGTTACCTTCCAAAAGAGCACTCAGTAACAATCTAATGTTTCCTGCCAAATACCTTAGGTTGTGGTAATTTTCAAACATTGTATAAAATGACACACATTCCATATATGAGGTGTGATTAAAACATAAGACAAGTCACACATGAAAATGGCTCTCGTTACTTTATAATCACACCTCATACATAATCTTAGGCAATCAGTCATGGAATATACTTTTTAAAACCCTCACCCTACTGCCCACCTACCTCTAATCCAACTTCCCCTCTGGCCACCCCGAGGTGAGAGAAAGTAGATTGCCATCCAAAGACATCTGGTTTGGAACAGAGGGGCGCAATCAAACATCCTCGGGTGGGATGTCAGCGGGGATCTGCCGCCACTAAAAACTCAGCATGTATGTGGTCTTGAAATTATTTCTGGCTGTTTCATGCCGGGCCAGCTCTAGGCAAAATCGTGTAGTCAGTGAAGTCTGGTTTCTGCACTCCATCTCCCGTGGCTTCCAGAGCTGCGCTGCTGCGCCTGACAGTGGAGAGTCCTCCTCCGGGCCTGTGCCCCACAGGCAGCTCTGAATCGCTCGTTCTCGCCGCGGTTCCTACTCATCAACCTGTAGCATCTCACGTGCTTTCTCATCATTTGTTTCCTTTCAATGCACAAGAATTTATGCTGAGCAGCTATTATGTGCCAGGCACAGTGCTTGGTGCTGTAGGTACAAATGTGAAAAAACCATGGCTGAACTTCATGGAGTTTGCAAATTTAATTGCGTGAAGTTAGAACAGTTTGTTTAGTTAATTGATGCATTCTGGGAGCTAAAACAGTGCGTGGCACACAGCATCTGCTCCATAGTATTTGTTGATGAAATAAAACTATTGTAAGTACTACGCTAGAGGTCAACAGTGGGTACCATGGGGCTGTGATGGCTCAAGGATCGTATTCTGACAAGATGATGCCTGAGCTGGGCCCGAAAACCATGAGTACATTTTTCAGAATAAAACAGGCTGAAAAGGTGCTCTGGGCATAGGGCAGAGTGCGATGACCAGCAAGGCCCAGGGCTTTCATTGACGCAGTGTGAGGACATTTTAACAACTGGGTATTGCAAGACTTTAAGGCACAAAACAAAGACTGGTAGGAGATGAGGCGAGAGAGGTATTTAGGGATGGGGTTAGGTTTCATCACATGTGTGACACTATAACACAGTTTCTGTTTTAGTTGTAGTCAATAGGGAGTCATTGCCATATTTTCCCATATTTACTCTTTTTCTTTTTCTTTTAAAATATATTTTTATTGATTTCAGAGAGAGGAAGGGAGAGGGAGAGAGAGAGAGAAACATCAATGATGAGAGAGTCATTTATCAGCTGCCTCCTGCACACCACCTGCTGGGGATCGAGCTCACAACACGGGCATGTGCCCTGACCGGGAATCGAACCGCGATCTCCTGGATCCTAGGTTGATGCTCAACTGCTGAGCCACGCCAGCCAGGCTCTTCTTAATTTCTTTGATTTTAAGTCAAGGAACAGGTTAGAGGGAGACAAGAATTGAGGCAGATTGCACATGTAGGAGGCTATTGCGATCAATAATCCTAAAGATTGGAGGTATACATGATGGCCTTGAGCTAGCTTCAAGGTGATAGCTAGTGACTCTTATATCTTTACCCATGTTAACAAGCCTTTATATGTCCAAGACCTTTTCTCTCTGTTAAAATATGAACATTCTCCTGATCTTAGTTTCCAGGAAGCTCAGAACTGAATGTTTGCATACTATTATACAGGCGGGTTAGAATAGTTACTATTAAGATTATCCCCCCTACCTATAGAGTTTCAATATATGTATTTTAATTTTACATTTTTTGAGATAATTAGCATACAATAGAATACACAGTTATTAACTGTGTATGTAGTTTGATGAGTTTTTAAATTGTATACATCCATGTAAACACTAGCTAAATTGAGATCTAGAATATTTCTATCACCCCAGAATATCACTTCTCACCCTTTCCAGTCAATCCTTTCTGCTCCAGGCAATGAGACTTTTTGATTTTAATACCATAGACATGGTCATTCCCAGGGGTCTTGGACTCCTTATAACCAAAGCCATGTAATATGTGTTCTTTTGTGTCTGGCTTCAGTCACTCAATATTATGTTTGTCAGATGCATCTATGCTGTTGATCTATCCGTAGCTTGTTCGCTTTTATTGCTGAGTAGTATTCCATTCCCTGTTGATGGGCATTTGAATTGTTTGAAGTTTTTGACTACTAAGAACAAGGCTACTATGCACTTTCTAATAAACGTAATTTTTTTTGGTGGACATAGTTTCAATTTCCCTTGGGTAAATACCAAGGAGTGAAATTACTTGGTTATCGGGTAGTTATAAGAACTTACATGTTTAGTTATAAGAACCGTCAAGCAGTTTTCCAAAATGGTTGTTCTATATCTTTGTTACTATTAATTCATTTCAAGTTTTTCTGATATCAGCCATTTAGTGGGTATGAGATTGTAGTTTTGATTTGTATTTTCCTGATGACTAATGATATTGAGTAAATTTTTTATCTGCTTGTTGGCCATTGGTATATCTTTTGAAGTATCTATTTAAATACTTTGTTATTTTTATATTGGTTGTAATTTTTTCTTCTTGATTTGTAGGAGTTCTTTATCATTCTCAGTATAAGCCCTTAGTCACATATGTGTATCACAAACATTGCCTCCCAGGTTGTGTCTGACCTATTTACTTGCTTCATAGTGTCTTTGGATGAACATAAATTTTAAATTTTTATGAAGTCCAAGTTATCATTTTTTCTTTTATTGTTAGTGCTTTTAGTGCCCTAAGGAATCTTAGGATAGGCCATGAAATTATTCTCCTGTGTTTTTTTTTCTAGAAATGCTTTGGTTCAAGCTTTATATTTAGGTCTATAATCTACCTTAGATTAATTTTTAAACATAGAATGAAGCAGGGGTCTAGGTTCATTTTTCCCCCATATGTATATTTGATTGTTCCAGTTTGCTCTAAGAAGGTATCTTTCCCACTGAGTCGCACTGATACCTTTGTGGAAAATCAATCAACCATTTATACCTGGATCTATTTTTTTTAACCCAATCGTGGGGAATAATAAAAGGAAACTAAAAATAGAATAATATGAATCCATAAATGTGGGTAAACTATGGGTTCTTTTTTCCCCCAGCTCCAATTCTCCATGCACAAACCCTTCCTAAATCCCGTTTCAAAGACTCTCTTTCCTTCTACTGGGAGGGCTATTATTAGCTACATTTATTCACCAAATTACAGGTCAAGAAAAGGAAGACAGAAGAGCAAGCTTAAATCCTCCTTCCTGCCTGCTTAAGTCCCGCTCCCTGGGTCCCCAAGTCCTCGTCAGGGTCTACTTTCTTGTCTGCATAATATTGAGAGTTCCCTCATTTTCAAAAGAGAAATGGTCTACCACCCAGGTGTGACCTAGGCTTAGAGAATGCAACAGGATAGCCAAAGCAATGCAAAATGACCACAGCCAAATAGCAAAATCTACACCGTCAGTAGCAAATTTTCTTTACCACAAACATGCTGTAAGTATTATGCTCAGTCCATTACCAAGGCAAATTATATGAACCTGCCATTTTTCCTCCCACAGGACAGAAGACATCCTCATTCTTTTGTGATCTCTTTCTGACCTTGATGTTTGTTTTAACCCAGTTTGATGAGTATAAGACTGTTGGGGGTTGGGAAGAGCATGCTGGGATTTCGTAGGTTCTGCATCCCCTCCATTGACAGGTGCTTTGGTCTGGTTGGGACCAAGACAACTTGTAGTTCTGCCATCGACATTCTACGAAGACAATGGCTTACTCTTCCCATAGCTTTGGTTGCCTCAACCTGCCTTCATGTTCTATCTTCTCTCTCTAGCTCAGTTTCATTTAGTGCTTGTACAAGGTAGAAGCTGAAGTAATAACACCTGGAATTCAGGTAGGTATAGTCACAGAGCTGGGTGAGATCATAGAGTCAATATAGACCAACCCAGACACTTTACATATGAGAAAAGTGGTTCAAGGAACTGAAGTCATGTCCTGCAGCAAGCTGTGGAACAGTGGTAATGTTGACAATGGGTGCTGGTTAGCCAACCAATGGTGTCTACCTCAAAGACTCTGTTCATTTTTTACACATCATTGATTATATCCTTAATGACCAGCACAGTGCCTGGCACATCGTAGGTGCTCAAAAACATTGACTGACTGAATGAATGAGTATGTGAAATGTGCTGAGAGGTGACTTAGCTAAAGCCACAGGCCTAGTAAATAACTGAGCCAGGATATATATTGAGGCCTAATGTCTTAACCACTGCTATTGGCAAGGAAACGATTGGTTATTTTGACTTTGCAGAAGGGCTAGACTTCTCTGTAGAGGCAGAGAATAATAGGAGTTACCAGCAGGAAGCACGGTGGGAAACGTGGTGAGGAACTGACCTTCACTGGGTGGTTCTACAGTCTCTCCTTATGCGGTGACGTGGGTCCCAAGTGTTTGTGGCCATATGATAGTTGGATCTCCCCTCAAAATCTATGAATCTAGATCCATGGTTCTAAGTGGTTTTAACAGAAGGACCCCATATCTTAAAAAAAGGTTGGCCCCTCACACACTATGAATGGACAACTGTGTTATTAAAACAAATATTTTCTTGATATCATAGATTTTGAATAGTTATGGATTCAAACTTATTTCATTTGAACTTGGAAGCATGAATTATTGATTTTTGTTTGCTATATACTTTCAAAACAAATTTTAAAGTCCTGAATCACTTCTAAATAACAATTGTATTGTTTTCAAATCACTGAGCACAAAAGAAATCATTATCTTGGGAACCATTCTGGTTTAAGGGTTTTGCTTTGTTTGTTTTTCTCTCCTTACGGATGTCTCTAATTTAGGGCCAAGAACTTTTTCATTTTCTTCTTTAACTGACTGATTTTCTCACTTTCTTGTTTTTCCAATAGAGAGTCTACATTATCCTATCATGATTAAAAAAAAAAAAAAAATACACACAGCCCAACCAGTGTGGCTCAGTGGATTGAGTGTCATCCCATCACCAAGAGGTTGCTGGTTCTATTCCCAGTCAGGGCACATGCCCAGGTTGTGCGCTTGATCCACAATAGGGACCGGACCATGCAGGAGGCAGCTGACTAATGTGATATTTCTCTCTCATTGATGTTTCTATCTCTCTCTCCCTTTCCCTTCCTCTCTCTCTAAAAATCAATAAAAAAATATATTTTTTAAAAAAATCACACAGAAAAGGAAAAAGCAACTTCTGAAAAAAGATTCTGTGACTTCGGGTGAATTTAAATAAAAGGAAATTATTTTAAAAGCTTTGTTAACATTTGTACTGGCTTCTGTAGTGGATATGAAAAACAACAACTTTGTCTCAGTTCTTTAAGGAATAATTTCGGCCAAGCTGTAGGCATATATTTAGTGGACAACTGTCTAGTTGGGTGATTTTAGAAACCCCAGATTGGCAAATAAGAAGTCAGAATCTATTGTGGTATTTGAGAAAAAGCATAAATATCAGGATAGAACTTGTTAAAAAATAAAAAGTCACGATTGTTAATATTAAAAAGTATTAAGCTCTTTTTTATGTACAAGGCTCTCTGGTAAGAAGATATTATTAGTTATGTCCACTTTACAGGTGAGGAAACTGAGGTTTGATACTGAACAAAAAGCTACCTAACCACTTTCTGTCTCAGAAGAGAATTAGTCTTGAATGCAAATAGGCAGGCAGATAAATTCATAAACTCAATCATAACAGGGAGTGGATTCTGGAACTGAGAAAAGGGTGGGATTAGAGTCCAGGAGTGAAAGACACAAGAATCTTGATATGCTTGAGTGTCTGTGGTGTCAGCTAATAGTAGGTTATAACGATGCTGAAACGAATGCATTAAAAACTAACAGAGTAGCATCTGGCATAAGCCTTAACAGTACTTACTTGTGTTATTTTCCACTGTAGAATCTCATTTGGATTTAAGTTTCTGCCTACAGAAAGGGCAGAACAAATCATTCTAATTGTGATGAAAATAAATGTTAAGTTTGCTTGCTTCTAAAATTAGGTCATCCTGAACGCTGGGTTTAAGCAAAAGAAATGACAAAACCAACATTAAAAAAACTTCTAAAATGTAGGCTGTTTCATCCCCCACACTATAAATAGAGATATTTTAACAGTGTGGTATTAGGATAGTGGCTAGTATCTAACTAGTAAGAACTTCTGAGAAATGGAATAATAATAACAGTAATAATAATAATAATGGATAACCTTCAAAAGCACTTAAAGTATGTTAAGCACTGTGATAAGAGCTTTACATGGGTTATTTCAGATACTCTTCATAACAAGATCTTATGACTAGGGAATTAAGATTGGAGAAGTTAAAGTAGAGCTCAGGAATAATAAAACTAGTAACCGGTGGGGCTGAAAATAAACGCAGGCAGCCAGAGGTAGAAATACAATCAAATTCATATCATTCAACAAGTATTTAATTAATACCTATTGTCCTTAAAGTGGAGACTTAGGCTTTTTCCCCTTTTTTTCTTTTAGTTTAATCACTATTCATGAATATTTAAGAATGTTATCTTACATCGTTTCAGTCATTCAGGCTAATTTTTCCATTAAGGCAAAAGATAACAAAATGTCTCACATTGATCTCTGAAAGTATAACCCAGCATGGCCTTTGTGAGCTACCAAACACTATGAACAAGTGAAATGATAGATATAGCCTAGTCTCTAGGTGCTTCCCTACTTGTATCCCTAGACTGTTTGCAGTAAGCAATAATCAATTAGTCAGGTGCATCCCCCTGAATCTCCCGAAGAGAGGAAGCAGTTTTTATGAGGGGGTGTACAGTGTTCACTAAGTGCCACCCCCTACTCCATGGAGGAGAGAAGGAGATGCTTGGCTTTATCTGAAACCAAGAAAAGGTTCCAGAGAATCACTTATAAAGATGTGGGCAGGTATGCAAGAAGGGAAGACTAGTATCTTGTTCCCCCATTGGTCAGCTTGGAAGCAGACTTGCTGCCCTGTCCTTGTGGTACTGGACTGGGGAAAGAGGACTGGGAGGGAGGGCACTATGGACGGATCACAGGGGGTTGCCATCTGTCTTCCACCCTTAGTTCTTAGTTGCTGAGAGGTACGGAAGGCCCAACCCACAGGTCTGACAACCAGCCCTAGAAGATGAGATTGGAGCCCCTGGCCCTTGCTTTCAGGGATCATGACAGCAGCAGCATGGGCAAAGAGGGGATCATCACAGGAATTTGGCTTGTGTCAGTGTCAGCTGGAAGAGGTGGCCAATTTTGCAAGAGGTGACCAGTGCTCAGGGGAACTGTGTGGGTTCTCCAGCTCTCAAGGACCCCTTTTTGGTCTTCTGACCAGAAAGTTGGGCTTCTCTTAGACTTTTTTGCCATTTGCATCCAATAAAGAGTGGCCGCATTCAACCCGCCCTCCAGTCAAAGTTGGGAGAAAAATTAGAGGAAAAAATCAAGGAATTCACTACTATTGATCTTGTTTTTGAAGTTTTAAATTTTCTCTCCAATCTTCCTGCTATTATTTACTTTTCTAAGTCTTTAGGCAGTTTCTTTTTGTATCACATCCAGAGTTTTACATTTTAGCCAGTGGGAGAGATAGGCAGCCATGGACTTAATTTATCTTGCCAAAATGGGAAGGCCCCTCACTTCCCCATTTTTAAGTACTCTCGTTTTTTTGTGTGTGTTTTTAAAATATATCCTTATTGATTTCAGAGAGAGGAAAGGAGAGGGAGAGAGAGAGATAGAAACATCAATGATGAGAGAGTCATTGATCAGCTGCAGCCCGCAACCCGGGCATGTGGCCTGACCAGGCATCGAACCCTGATCGCCTGGATCCTAGGCTGACGCTCAACCGCTGAGCCACCCCTGGCAGGGCTTAAGTACTCTCGTTCTGAATTAAACCTCCAAAAATGATGGGATAGTTTCCTGGGGTCATTTGGTTTTAAATCTGCGTTGAAGGGGTCTGTCTCTTACCTCTTTGGGTCCAGAGAGCTGTCATCCTGGTGTAGGAGAGCCCCACCCTAAGAACCTGCTGCTATGCTTGGGCACATCTGACCAACACCTGTGGCATGGGCGGTGACATTCCCAGGAAGGGCTGGGGCACTACTGAGGCATCTCCACATGGCTTTGCAAATTGTGAACTTGGACAAGTGGGTTGGGAACTGGAGCCAGGTAGAAGGATAGAAATGAAGGGAAAAGTCTGAGGAAGGATTTCCTGTTCTGGAGTCAGTTGCGTGGGTTTGAATATTCTCACCCGGGAAACCGTGAGGTGTTTCCTCTCTAAGGTTCATTCCCTTGTCTCTAAATTGGGAACAACTCAATGCTTAGGTGAGTGTTAGGATTAAACACAGGTGAAGTGGTTGTTAAAACGATCCACGCAGAGTAAGCACTCAATAGCATTTAATAAATGTTAACTATTATTATTGTTATGCTAAGTGCTACCTGCAGCTGACAAAGTGCATTGTGGGTGCCTGAAAGGTACCCCTTTGTGTGTATCCAGAATTATTGGGGTGGGGATATGAGGTGGGGCTGAGCTCCTGCTTTTACTCAGTTGGCTATAAAGCCAATAGATAGTTGGTTTAGCTTTAGACAAATAGGTACAGATTTTGCCCTTGTGAGTTTACAGTGTGATGTAGGAGGCAAATAAAAGTGCCCTTGTGATAACTCAGGATCGCGGTAACCTCTGGGGAGTAAGAGGAACGGAACCACGGGGCGGGCTTCAACTGTACCTATGAAGGTGAAAAGGAAAAGGGATCTAAAGCAAACAGAGCACAATATTAAGATTTGTAGGACCTGGGTAAGTTGATATAAGGTTGCTCTTTGTATTACATTCTAGACTTTTTATATGTTTGAAATAATTACATTAAAAAGTTGCTTTTTCCCCCTCTGTTTCCCTGCTGGCACCTAACATGGACTTGCAGAAACAATGCTGCATTAGCAGATTATTTTGCACAAAATAATCAATGCACTGGGGAGACAGAAGATCACCCTGTGTCTTCAGAGAAGTGGGGCTTGGCTGATGCATCAAAGACAGACTCGAGGAGAGATTAGGATTGGAAGAAGAATAACATATAAGGCCTCTTATTTTCCTTTTCCCTCCCCCAGGAAAATTACTTAACACTTCTAGGGCGGAGAGAAGGGGTCATAAATATTTTCTCCATTTTCAGGGATACTGAAGAGGTACATTTAGGGGCCTCAAAGGGAAGCAAGAGAGGAATAGAGCTGGATGGACACTGGGCCGGAAAGGCTGGAGGCAGGGCTGACCTTCTACTGCTGAGCCCTGCTTGTCTGCCTCACAAGCTGGCAGAGCCCCAGGGCAGAGCCCCTCAGCAACAAAGATGGGAGAAGGCAGGACAAAGTGCTCAGAATGCAACATCAGGAAGGAATTCCAATAACTTGCTCATTGGCAGAGCTAAGATTTTATTTATAGGTGAGTGTTCTCTTGTCTCCACCTGTTAAGGTCCTTTCCTTTTGCGCAAGCCAAGAATTCTGGTTTTTCATGTTTTTATTCTCAACTGGGTCCTAGAATGTGTGTGATAGAATCAGGAGGAATGGGCTGCGGGGAAAAGAAAACCTTGCTGAGAATGGTTCAATCAACATCATAAAGAGACTTTCTACCATAAATAGATAAAAAGGGAGGGAGAACTGAAACTTGGTAGCCTGGGAGAAGTTCTTTGGAGGCTGCTGTTGAATGAGAAGCTTTGGAACAACTGAGGTGCTTGAGAAGACTGGAGAAAAGAGAAGATGTGGGAAATGTGACTGTGCATTGATTCTCAACCTCTCTAAATGCTCTTCAAGAGCACAAATGAAAAATGGAATCCTCTTTTATTTCTCTAGGCAATTAGACTGTGGATGTTTATGTGCAACTTCCAGCAAGGTGAGCCGTGTAGGGCTCCAGGAATCATTCAGGGTATAGCTGTGCATTTACAGTGTACAATATCAGCTTTAAATATCCTAATCACAGGCATGAGAATGTCTCTGTGGTAGACAAAATTACCTATGTTCCAAATACTATGCTGTACATGTGGGAAAATGTAATTTTAACGGTATTAGCTCCCAAGAATAGAAAATATAAGAACAGCAAAAATGTTGAAAACCTGGAGTTAGAAAATAGTGAAAAGGCCAAGAGTGGAAGGCCTATTTCAGAAAGGCTCTTAGAACAGAGTTAAAGGAACTAGTGATACTTTTCTAATTTTTTTAAATATTACAAATTAGAAAAAACAAATGCCATGTGGTATAGGACTAGGCCATATGGTGCAGAAAGTTGGCAAAGAAGTAGCAAGTGCCCTGGAGAGGTACCCAGATGAGCCTGTTCCTGAGAATTAAGGAAGTTAATAGAATGCTCTGTTTGACTTTTTGCCCAGACAACTGTTCACCCTCACACCTGGGGTCATGTAACTCCTCATAAGGCTTGGCTCAGACCTAGATCAGTAATTTGCCATTAGAAAAATGAAAGAGCCCTGGTCGGTGTGGCTCAGTTGGTTGAGCACTATCCCACGCACACAGGAAGTTGCTGGTGGTTCAATTCCCTGTCAGTGCACATGCCCAGGTTGAAGGCTTGATCCCCTGTAGGGGGCGTGCAGGAGGCAGGCGATAGATGTTTCATTCTCACATCGATGTTTCTTTCCCTTTCTCCCTTTCCCTTTCTCTCTCTCTCTAAAAATCAATCAAACATCTTAAAAAAGAAAAAAAAAAGAAAAATGAAAGAATTCCTGGGCCAGTGCCTTATCATCTGTAATAATGCTGATTATAACTAACACATATTGTGCAAATATACATATATTGATATATATAGAAATATAGGTCTATCAGTCTCTCTCACTATCCTACAAACTTTAGATACAATATCTAACTTAATTCTCACAATATCTCTTTGAATCATCTTATATAAGAAGAGACTGAGGCTTAGGAAATGAAGTAAGAACGTCACAGCTGGTGTTCAGTGCAGGAAACAGAAATGACTTCGGTAGTTTCAGATAGGAAGGGATTTGATTTTTCTGAAGTTTAACTATGAGATACCTAGGTGTAATTTTTTTGTTATTTATCCTCATTGTTGTTTTCTGAGTTTCCTGGATCTGTGGTTTGGAATCATTTATTCTGGAAAATTGTCAGCCATTAACTTCAATGATTTTTTCTGTTGGTTTCTCTCTTTCTTCTTCTTTTGGTGTTTCCATTATGTGTATGCTGCATCTTTTGTAATTATCCCACAGTCCAAGTGTATTCAGTTTTGTCTTTTTCATGCCTTTTTCTTTTTAGATTCAATTTAAAAATTTCTGTTGACATTTCTTTCTTTTTTTTCTGTTGACATTTCTTAAAACTTGTTGAGTCTTTCTTTGTCTGTGCCCAGTCTATTGATGAGCCTGTTAAAGTTTTCTTCATTTCTGCTGTTACCTTTTATTTCTAGCATTCCTTTAGAACCTTTTTTTGAGTCCCCATCTTTCTGCTTTTATAAAACCCATCTTTTTTTTTCATGTTGTCCACATTTTTATTAGGATCCTTAGTATCTTAATCATAGTTATTTTAAATTCTTGCTCTGATAATTCCCAAATGTCTGCCAAATCTGAGTCTGGTTCTAATACTTGTTTTGTCATTTTAGACTGTGTGTCTTGCCTTTTGGCATGCCTTGCAAATTTTTTTTTTGAAAGCTGAACATGATACATCAGGTAAAAGAAACTGAGTTAAATAGGCCTTTAAAAACATTTCAGCTTTACTGAGGTGTAATGGACAAAGAAAATGGTAAGATATTTAAAATGTACACCATGGTGATTTGTTGTACATGTACATAAACAGGCCTTTCACCTGAGGTTTATGTTTATTTGCCTGGGAGTGAAGCTGGGTTTACTATTGACTGCAGCTGTGATGTCAGAGGCTGAAATTTCCTCCAGGCCTTGCTTTTGTTTCCCTTGTCTTTATGTTTTGCTAGAGACTCCTGAAATGGGGTCTGAGGTTTGCTGTTTTTTCAGCTATAATCTCCTGATTTTTTACAGATGCCCTACTGATGTTGGTGAGGTGTAGGGGGAAGGGAAGCATTCTATAGTCCTGTGATTAGGTCCGTCTTTTAGTGAACCTGTGTCTTGAGGCTGTAAAGTTCACTGTGCTTCTCAGTTCCCCTCCTGCGTCTTAGGTGAGACAGGAATGATAGAGGGTACTGGAGGTGGACATTTCCCTCCCCCCATGAAGATTAGGCTTTGGTAACACTCCAGTACTTTAGGCTCTTATAAAACAGTTTCCCTTGAGGATAGGCCTCATTAAGGATAACAGAGATCTTTAGGCACATTCCAAAACAGTTACTTTTCCCTCTGTGGGAAGTGCTAGAGAATTTTTTTCTGGTTGTCACAGTGAGAAATCTTGTTATGTTCCAAGGATAAAACTTATGAAGGTGTGAGAACCTCTCCCCATTTCTCACCAGTGGCCCCCTTGGAGTTTTTAATGCTCAAGCTAATTTACACTGAGCCTCCAGCAATTCCTCAATAATAGCTTGAAGCTTGAAGCATCCTACAAAGACTGGCTCTAGGTATGGGTTGCATATTGACTCCTGTTGTGGGTTCTGCTCCTAATGAGCTGTGATTCTCTGTATTGCCTGTTTATCTAGTTTCAGAGGCAGCAGTTTGCCCTGTGACCTCATTCTCTGATCATCTAAGAACTGTTGATTTTTCAGTTTGTTCAGCATTTTTCCTTATTGTGAGGACAGAGTGACAAACTTTCAAACTCTTTCTATGTCCAACTGGAAACCAGAAGTCTCCTAGAAAGGAATGTAATACAAAGGATTAGATACTCACCAGATCTTAGGAAAGGCTGAAAGAGTGGAAGTTGGGGTCTGCCACTGAACTTTGTGTCTCAAGGTCTCACCAGCATAACTATAATCAAGAGGTAAGGAAGATGCTGCTGTGACAGTCATAACTGCCTCCACTCCACAGCTGACCCAACAGTGCAATGTGGAACCTGGTCCTAAACCCTCTTGCCTGTCAGTCTGAACTGCTTGTTCACCACAGTGGCATCTAAACATCAGGACAATCTTGTCACTAGCCCCAAGTCTAATAACTGTACTCTGTATTGTTTGTGTGTTTTTTTCTTCTGATTTGCCAAGTCTCTACCTTGGTATTCCAATTTTAGCTCTTGGGTGTCTGTCTTGTTTCCTGATGTCTGATTCTTTCTCTACCTTACAATCAGCTGCTTATCCTGCACAGCACCCTCCCTTTCCTCTGGCCACTCCTTCCAGTCCTTGAGAGGTTTCCCACAACCTGTGGCCTTTTTGCCAAATCTCCACCTATCCCCACCAAGATTTGTTCCTTTGTGACACCTATTGTGAGTGGGAAAAGATTCACAATATATTAAATGAAAATGGTCTATTAGTAAATAGGATGTCATGCATAATCCAAATTTTATTTGTGTGTGTGTGTGTGTGTGCGGGCATGCATGCATTCACCTGGAGCCTGGAATTAAACATATCAAAATATTAACTGTGATTATCTCTGTGTGGCTGAATTAAGATAATTTTATTTTCTTTTTGATATGGGAAGAAATTTTTTTAAAATTTCCTATACTGAATATGCATTACTGTATGAAAAATGTAAAGTACTGTTTGGGGAACATATTAAAGATTTTGATGTTGATCAGCTTATTTTCTGTGGTTGATAGCCTAGACACTCATTTTTTCCCAGAAGTAAACCAAATAGAGAAACAAGGTCAGAAATATACTGTGTCTTTGGCAATCTCTGTGTGTAAATATCAAGGCATAAGAAGATCTATCCCCATTCCTGCTTCACTTAAAATATGTAGAACAGAACTGTAGCAATAACCTCATGAGATAACTGGAGGCATAGCTCTTACAGCACCATCAGTCATTTTCCAAAGGTTTAAATTTCACAAATGAAATCATCAAACTGGTAAGGGCATCACTATTTTATTTTGTAAAACTGCATTATTGTCTAATGCGTTCTTATTTTGAGAATTCCTTAAATGACATGAGGTTGTTGGCAGATTTCACAAGAATGAAAAGCTTAAAAGCAGTTTCTCTCAAGAACTAGAGGGACCCAGTAAGATTGTTTTCAGTAAACTAGTCCCTCACTTCACTTGAAAGTCAGAACAAAATATAATAATAGTCACCATTTATTAAGCATTTACTATGTGCCAGGAACTGGTATAAACATTTTTTAGAAATGGTAGTGCTATTATTATTTCCATTTTTATAGATGAAGAAAATGAAATACAGAAAAGTTCAGTATCATGCACAAGATAAGACCTTGAACTTACAAGCATATGTTTCCCATCAGTTTCACAAGCCTAGGAGATATATCAGTTATGCTAGCACCAAAATCATGTAAGCTAAGACTATATTAAGAAGTATGCTATTTAGAGAATGCTCTCAATAAATTCTGACTTTTCTCCCTGCTGTGGTGGAGGCTTTTGCAAAACTTAACCTTTATAGCTTATCAACAGTGGCTCATCAGCAAGTAAGTAAAAACAGTTGGGGAACCTTGACTAGCACAGAGGTTATCCAGAAGGCTGCATCGTTATTCAGATCCTACCTCCCTCCCTCCCTCCCTCCCTCCCTCCCTCCCTCCCTCCCTGCTTCCCTCCTTTCCTTTTACTAGAGCTAACGAACTGTTCAACAAGGAGCTTTTGGAGTCAAATACCAGAAACTTCTGTTGTAGCTAGGATATTGCTTTTTTCTTTTAAATTAGAATATAGATTATAGAATTCCAAGAATTACTTCTAATTTTGTTCACGATATGAACATGGATGAGTAGCAGCAGGAGATGAACTCACAGAACATTTTCATTTCAATAAAGTGATGAAAGGAAAAGCACTTCTTAGGCACCTATAAAAATGACGTGAACCTACTCAAGAAAGAACACATAAAATCCATGATACTCCTCAAAAAAGAAAAGCTTCCAAATACCTAAGATTATTTCGTTTCTAAAACTTTTTATTTTGTATTTTATTTTATACTTTTATTAATTTTCAAAGAGAGGAAGGGAGAGGGAGAGAGAGAGAAACATCAATGATGAGAGAGAGTCATTGATCGGCTGCCTCCTGCATGCCCCCTGTTGGGGATGGAGGCCGCAACCCGGGCATATGCCCTGACCAGGAGTTGAACAATGATCCTCGGGATCCTAGGTAGATGCTCAACCGCTGAGCCACACTGGCCAGAAAGTCTCTAACATTTTTTCTCTTCTCCTCCAAGAGGCTCCATTTGGTCACACACTCTACAAAGACCCCCTATGGTTTGAGCTTCCAGTAGAAGGGTACTATGTATAATCTCAAGTTATTATTTGTAATAGATGGTACATTATGAGGAGCATAAGCCTGTTTCTCGTCACTGTTGCTCTCCCAACACAAAAAGTGAGAGGACACTGAGTGATCAATGGCTTACTAATTAAAACCTGTGTCCATCATTTCGTCCCAAGAGGAACAAGAGGGCGGCGTAGGTAACAGCTGCACCCGCCGCCTCCCGCAACCACATCAAAATCACAACTAAAATACAGAACCACCCTCACTCAGAACCTCCTGAAATCTGGCTGTACAGAAGCCCCACAACCAGGGAACCAAAGGAGCATCAAGACAGGTAGGAGGGGGGGAGACGCAGGCGGATCGGGGCTGAATCCGAGACCCGAAGCGGGCCCACATCCAGTGCCGCGGTTTAAACCTGGGAGGGAATCTAGGTGGTTTCCGGGGGAGGGAGGGGTCCCAGCCCCACAGCAGGCCCCCAGCCCAGGGCTCCAGGGCCGGGAAGAGACGTCCCCACAACTCTGGGCTGTGAAACCAGCGGGGACTGTCCCTGAGGGTTGAGGAGGCTGCAGGAGCCCCAGCAGCTCCTCTTAAAAGGCCTGCGCACGGACTCACCCGGACGCTCCCTCTGAGCCCAGCGCCAGGCAGCAGCTTGAAAGGACCTGGGACACTTGGGGAGGAACTAACCTGCCTGAAATTGGGGAGAGACGTGGAGGGGCAGCTTCCTCCCAGGCAGAAGAGCTGGCAGAGGCCATGGCTCCTTTGGCGAGTCCTCTCCACACACAGCCGGCAGGCAGGCGCCATGTTTGAATCGCCAGCACCTGACTCACCTTTGGCCCCGCCCTGTGATTCCCGGAGGCCCCGCCCCTGCCCACCTGCAGCTCATCCAGGCCATTTCCAGGGGCTTTTCTATGCAAGTGGCCTCTCAAGCCTCATGCTTAGGACTTTCCTAAAACCTCTCAAACAAGCAGCAGCGGGCCCCATAGGGCTTGATAAGTGGCCCCAGGCCTGGCACTAGCGGCAGCTGCATTGGCTCATAGCTTGGCCTCTCCTGGACACCTCGAAGCCCAGCACAAGTAGCAGCCAACTACAGTTTGCTGTGTAGCTCATGCTGGGTGGCCCTGGGCAAGGCACTGGCACAGGCTGACTTTGCACCTCCAGGGAGGCCCCAGAGACAGTGCACCTGGTGGTCAGACTCGACCACGCTGGGTTCCAACCCTACCACATCCACGAGTGACACACTCAAGGGACGCACCCACTGAACACCAAAGGTCCACTGAAGTAAATCCTGCTCCATAGGGGTGTCTCCAGCACAGCAGCTCTTTGGCTGTAGTTGTAGGTGGTCCTCACAGCTGTTTGGTCTGGGGGTCAATTCCTCTTAGTGACACCAACAGCAACCAAGGCCCAACTACAACAGGACAGTGCATACAGCCCACCCAAGGGAGCACCTAGAAGGCCCAGCTCAGGTGACTGGGAAGGCTGAGCCACTGGACCCTGCAGGACACCTACTACACAAAGCCACTCTACAAATCCCAGAAGACATAGCAACTCTACCTAATACATAGAAACAATCACCTGGAAGCAGCCAAAATGTGGAGGCAAAGAAACATGTCACAAAGGAAAGAACAGAAGATATCTCTAGAAGAGGAACTAAATGAAATAGATCCAAGCAAGCTAACAGATACAGAGTTCAGAATTTTGGTTATAAGGATGTTTAAGCAGACTATTAGGGAAATAACTGAGAAAATCAATAACATAATAAAGTATCAATTTAAAATGAAGGCTACACGAATTGAAATGAAGGACAATTTACAGGAAATCAACAGTAGAGGACACTGAGAATCAAATCAGCAATTTGGAACATGAGCAAACGAAAAACACCCAACCAGAAGAGCAAAAAGAAAAAAGAATCCAGAAATATGAAGATAGTATAAGGAGCCTCTGGGACAACTTCAAGAGGCCAAACATTTGTATTATTGGGTTGCCAGAAGGGGAAGAAAGAGACCAAGAAATTGAAAACCTATTTGAAAAAATAATTATGGAAAACTTCCCCTACCTGGGGAAAGAAATAGTCTTACAAGTCTTACAAGGAAGCACAGAGGGTCCCAAACAAGAGGAGCCCAAAGAGGCCCACAGCAAGACACATCATCATTAAAATGCCAAAGATTAAAGACAAAGGGAGAATCTTAAAAGTAGCAAGAGAAAAGCAATTAGTTACCTACAAGGGAGCACCCATACGACTGCCAGCTGATTTCTCAACAGAAACTTTGTAGGCCACAAGGGAGTGGCAAGAAATATTCAAAGTGATGAAAAACAAGGAACTACAACCAAGATTACTCTACCCAGCAAAGCTATCATTTAGAATTGAAGGTCAGATAAATAGCTTCATAGATAAGAAAAAGCTAAAGGAGTTCATCACCACCAGACCTGCACTACAGGAAAAGTTGAAGGGTCTTCTTTAAGAAAAAGCTAATGAACAAAAGAATCTGATGAACTAAATAGATCCAGAGACATTGACGCAGGCAACAGACGATCATATTTCAGAGGAAAGAGGGAAGGAGGGTGGAGGCTGGGAAGAGATTAACCAAAGAAGTTATATGCATATAAGATAGCCCATGGACACAGTCAATAACAGTGAAGGCCTGGGGAGGGGGAGGGAGCGAAGTAGAGGGGGTCAATTGGGGGGGTGGGAAATGGGACACCTGTAATACTTTCAACAATAAAGATAAATTAAAACAAAAAACAAGAACCCTGTGTCATCCATAGAACATTAGGCCAACGAAGAAATCCTTGCCATTGTCAGCATGGTCAAAAAGCTCTACAACCTCCTTTATAGTCATGCCTTTTATTTTGTATTGATCCAGTGCCTCTGTAGAGACCCTTTTATATGGATAACCCTATACCCTTAATTAGGTCACTGTGTGAGGAGCTCTGGAGTCTTTTGTTGAGCTCCTATGTCCTGGGACTTGTCGGTGAACTAGGGAGAGTTACTTTAAATATGGATGTCCCGATCCTTTTGCCATAGAACGAGTTGGATTGTGCTGTGTTCTGGCATTTTATAACTGCCCTGACTCATCTTTCCTAGGTGACTAAATAGATAATTGCGGTTTTTCCACACTGTCTCAGTCTTACATTGAGCGTAGATGAGATGCCTGAGGAGCCTAAGGAATTTAAATAACCATATGCATGAGTTATCTGCTCTGAAAGATGCCTTGAGTGGGGAAATTACATTGTTTCTCAGTACCTATAAGGGTTCAATAACAGTTGACTAAGTGAATTCTGAAAGAAGATCTTCACATTACCTTAGCCAAATGATAAGAAGTATATCAAAGAAATTGTTTCTATATGAGCATTAGCTAGAACCTATGTCTGGTAGCCTGGCATTGAGTCAGGTGGTGAAATAAATGGTAAGCCATGTAGCTCACTTATTCTATTTATGGAGCACTCGTTATAAGCCAGGATACTTGACATAAGTCATCAATGCATTTATTTTAGGTGCAAAGAGACCCAGGGATCTTGATTATTGCACAGAAAGGACTTTATTGAGCTTTGGTACATACCTAATAAAAAAGACATAGTATACAGCTAGCTTCATCTCAAACCTATGCAATAAAATCAGAGCTCTCCGCCAGGTATGTCAGACACGTTTGTTTCTCATAATTCTCTATATTTTATCCCAGTTCAATTATCTTCAAGCAACTAGTCACACCAAAGACAGAACAAATTCTAAGGTCGGTTTGAACCGGACTTCTTAGGTCTCTTTTGTTCATCATGTCCCCACTATTTCATTCACAGGACTCAGCACGATTGTTCCGGGTATGAATTCTGGCTCTGTCACCTAACCTGGGGATGACCACTTAACCTCCTTGAACCTCAGAGTGGCTAAACCAATACCATCACAGGTAATGCCTCTAATTTGGTGAGGATTCTTTACAAAAATAAGCAGTCTTTCAACTAAGGATAGGCTTTCTTTAGGCAAAGAAGAAATAATATTTCAGGTAGAGGAAGTGTCACATGCTGTTATGTACACAGACAGTATAATATTTATTTGTTAAAAGCTATCATCTAAGGGAGGGGGGAGTCATCACTTGATCTAATTTGGAGGCACACCCAAGGAGTGTGTACACCGTTGTTTAATGACAAGCTATATTCTAGAGGTGGCTGCTGTAAGGACTTCATTTTCATCCCTGATCACTGCTACAGGCTCTCTCTCTCTTTCTCTCTCCCTCCCTCTCTTCTATATGAATACAGAATAGATATCTATATATAGAGAGAGAGCAAGTGAGATATCACACATATAATAAATGTTATGTGACTTTCTTTGGTGAAATTAGTGGCTACTTAATTAACATAAAGGAGGTTGGAAACAGGTTTTCCGTGGTTAAATTAGTGGTGTTCAGGATACATGGATTGGCACATATATTTTGGAGATGCTCCTACCTCGCATGGATGGGGTACAGAAATTTGGTAAGGTTTTTTACTCTTAAAAATAGCACCCTGGATTTGATCTCCACTCAGTTCTGGGTCTAATGGCTTATTCCCAATTCTTGTTTGCCAGAATCTGAGTGTATAGTTAGCTGAATCTTGCCACCAGGATTGTCTCATTTGCCTCAGGGGAACTTTCAAGTGAGATAAGGTGACAAAGAGCTCAAACGTCACTGTTTTATGATGGCTTACTAATAAACTGTTGTGGAAGAATTTGGCCTGAGACTTGCTTTCATTATGAATGTTTTCTGGGGCTCTCGCTCTCTACCGTGAAGCATGGAAGAGTTGAACATACCCAAGCTGGCTCCGGTCAGCTTGGAGCGAACATAAGGGTACAGAGGCAAGAGAGCAGGTGGCTCAGGGAAGAGCCTGAGGTGTAGAGTCTGTTTGGAGCACCGGAACATTCTGTGAAGGAAGAACAGTAGTAAGACAGGAGTTTAGAAAATAAGTTTGGGGCCACCTGGTGGAAGAGCCTTGAATTTCAGTCTAGTGAGTGTTTGCAAAGAAGCCGTCAGAGGCCTTCAAGGAGACTTACATATGTTCGGGCACATTCAGAGAGTCATCTCTGGCTGCCATGTAGAGGGAGAGAGACCAGACAGACCAGAGGTTTGCAAACTGTGCCCTACGGACCGAATCTTGCCCGTCTCCTGTTTTGGTATGATCTGAGAGCTAACAATGGCTTTTATAATTATAAGTGGGGGGAAAAAAGACTATTTTATAACATGTGATATTGCATGAAATTCATATTCTGGTGTCCACAAATAAAGTCTTGTTGGATCACAGCCATGCCCATTCATTTATATATTGTCCTTTGCTGCTTTTACACCATCACAGTGGAGTTGAACAGCAGTCATAGGATCTGGATAGCTCGTGAAGACTAAAAACGTTGCTATCTGGCCCTTGACAGAAAATGTTTGCTGGCGCGTAAGTTAGACAATGATTGTCATAGGTCACGATAGAGGTGGCGCTGTGGTGAGGGAGTGGGAAGGGGTATGCCCTGGTTGGAATCATAAGACCTTAGAAATGGCCAGAGCTTTGGTGATGAGGGAGAGGCTGGCGACCGTTCCTCCTCTCATCCATCCTGTGAGGCTGTTAAATGAGGAAGACTATTCAGGAAAAGGGGCCTGGTGAGGGAAGCGTGGGTGATCATTTGGGTTAGGCTCACTGCGTCTGAGCTACCTGTGGAGAGCTGAGGTAGAGGAATCGCATCTGAATGTCCTGAGGGACAGAGGGGCTGGGGATACAGGTTTAGGATTTGTTCATTTACGGTCCTGTTTGAAACCTAGAAAGAGTGAGTTGGCTTAAAGGTAGAGAATGTAAAGAAGAAGGGTTCAGGGGGGAAAAAGAGGAAAAGAAAAAGAGAGAGAGAAAGGGCCAAGAAGTCACTCTACAAATCTCAAACATTTTAAGGTTAGACAGAGGGAAACAAACCAGAGAAGGAAGAGATGCAGAGGGGAACCGTGCTCTAAGCAGAAACCGAAGACGAAGAGCCCTTGCGTCCAGGGAGGAGTGACAAACATGTCAAACCGCAGGTTCAGTGAGCTGCCTACTGCAACGGACCTACCACACTCAGCAAGAGGCATGTTGTTGGCAGTACTAGGCAGTTTTACTAAAGTTGAGGATTGCCTACTTCTAATTTCCACTTGTATGTTTCACGGGCACCTCAAAGTCGGCGTATTCTAATTAGGACTTGTCATTTTCCCAGGCCTGACGCCCCACCACTGAATGGGCGTTTCCCCTTTCGGCGATGACACCAACCTCTGGCTATCCAGCTGTCTAGCCAGGAACCTGGGGTCGGGCTGGACATGTCCTGACTCTTCACCCCAGACAGCCCGTCAACCACCAAGTAAAGTCGATTCTCTCTCCTTAATATATATATATTTAAAAAATATGTCTTTATTGATTTGAGAGAATGGAAGGGAGAGGGAGAGAGAAACATCAATGCTGAGAGAGTCATTGATGGGCTGCCTCCTGCACGCCCCCGACTGGGGATTGAGACGCAATCCGGGCATGTGCCCTGACGGGGAATCGAACCCCAATTGCCTGGATCCTAAGCCGATGCTCAACCGCTGAGCCACGCCCGGCCAGGCTCTCCTTAATATTTTTTCAATATTTCCATTCCTCTCCTCCCACTGTCATCATTATAATGCAGTTATGGAGTCTCTCAGTTGGACTCCCATACTGCGTCTTAACTCGTCCTTCCCCTGACTCTCTACAATAAAGTCACAACAGTCCTCTTTCCGTTTCTTGGAAATACCGCATTTGTTTCTGTCCCACAATCTTCCCATTCATGAGCCCCTTGCCTGGAATCTCTACCTCCCTCCCCACGTAGTTAACTCCCCTGAATTCTTTCTTCATCAGGTGTTGCGACTTCTTTAGGGAAACCTCCAAGTCCTCAGTCTAGTCATGCTCTTTCATAGCTCTGGAGCTTCTCCTCAGTGAAGAAGTGTAGATATTGTTTGTACTGCTTGGTGTCTATAGTCTTGAAATCAGGAACTACATCTATCTGCTTCACTGCTGTGACCCCAGTGCCAGGGACAGAGGGTGCCTTTTCACGCAACGATTCCTCATGGAATGAACACGTGGTAGAAATGCAGAGACAGTGGATTTCATACATTTTGGGTTCAATAACTTTTCCATAAAAGTGGATCCTGAAGGGGATGAGAATAACTTTGTAATGGCGAAAGCAGATTCAAAATAGTAAATAGATTTAAAATATTTTTTTGATAACTGGGGAAGGCTTACATATATTTGCAGAATAAAGCAAAGGAATTTGATAGGAAGAGAAGTGAAGTTCTGAGATAGAGGTTGAGAGAGGAGATAACTGGTGAATTAGGGGAAGAGAAGGGACCCAGAAATCAGGTGACAGTTCCAGTTATAGAAAGGAGAGAACCAACTGTCTTCTGACACTGCAAGGAAGTACATCAGATTGGAGTCACAATAGATAATTGTGGATATAGTGCCAATAAATCTGTTTTCTCTGAGAAGGAAGATGCTATGGGTTGAATTGTGTCCCCATCAAAAGATTTGATGAAGTCTGAACCCTCAACACCTGTTAATGGGACCTAGTTTGGAAGCAGGGTCTTTGTAGATGTAATCAAGTTAAGATGAAGTTACTTAGGTGGACCTTATTCTGATACGACTAGTGGCCTTATAAGAAGAAAACGTCATGTGACAAGAGGCAGAGGTTGGAGTGATGCAGCTGGCAAACCATGGGACACTGAGGATTGACGGCCACCACCAGAAGCTAGGGAAAGGATCCGTTCCCAGAGGGAGTAGCAAGAGCCTGCTGGCACCTTGATCTTGAACTCGTCTAGCCTCCAGACCTGAGAGAGAATACATTGCTTGTTGCTTTAGGCCACTCAGTTTATGATGCCTTTTTACAACTCTGGGAACCCAAATTCAGATTTATGATCATTTTTCTGAGTGTGGTGGAGGATAATGTTGCCTTCAGGACAGTGATGAAGGTATAGAAGAGTCACTGTGAGGAAAGACAAAGGATACTGATTAAAACCTAGCCAAAAGCTAGCTGAATATTTCCTGAGCCTTCAAAGCCATGACAGGGTGATTAAATAAGAATAGAAAGTTAAAAAGGACCACATGGAACAATGAAAACCACTTAGGTAAATATTACATTTTAAGTATTAAATTTAGCTATCCCTTTCCTGTCAGCCAAGTCTAAAAAGACACAAGTTGTATACGTCTCTTGATCTTTATAAAGAAGTATAACAATTCTCAAAAAGAATGGATATTTTCTTGGTAGTGGTTTCTTATTTGAAAGACTGTAACACAAAAGCAACAAATTTCATGTGAGATATAGATTCAATTCATATTTTAGCATCTACTCTGTGCCATATCTCTGTGCTATCTCAGTGACTTTAACCCTTACCTAATATAGGAACTTTATTCCCTGATTAATATGAGAAACCTGAGCTTTAGAGATAACACTCCGCTAGTATGGGCACATCATTGAGCCTTAAAATCAAGGTCCCTCAACTCCTGACTTCTAATACCTTCTAATTCTTCTTTCTACCATATCGGGTTGCTGGAAATGTATTTCAGGCAGGTAGCCCTTTAACTGACCTTTAATAATTGCCAGATTCATGACAATAAAATGTAAATCCACTGAAGATAGTTCTTTAAGGGTGTAAGTATATGTAATCCAAGTAAATAGCTTTCTGTAGATCTATTTTGATGAAGAAGACAGTTTAGAATACCTAAAGAGATGAATGGATAAACTATCTTGCTCAAATATTGCTGCTCTCTGTTACCTCTTGGCAGAAGCTGTGGAGCAGTCTGTTGAAATTAAATTCTGGCAAAAATCCTAGAGTACAAATATCAGGCATTATTGTTCGAAGGAGGACTCCCCTGATTTGGATATCAGCATGCACAAGGCAAGCTTAACATTCTACTGAAAGTTAAAAAGGCTGACTTGTGTTAGCGCTTGGATGGAGGGTCATCTCACCTCGATGTCCTAATTAAAAATTCATTAAGTTAAATTAAAAATTGTATATTAGCAATATTAGCTCAGAAATCATAGGGTGGATGCTACATTGCCGCTATTTAGAGGAGCATAAGCTTTCCTCGCCTAGCTGCTATTGAGCATACTAATTTCATTGCTTCATGTGAAGGTCAAGGGCATGAACTTGATGGAAAAAAACTCTCCTTTGGGGAATGATTAGAGGAAGTAAGCCCCAGTTCATCACCAGTGATCACAGAGGAGCTGGAGCAAATGGTGCACAAAGCATACTTGCCCTTTGGTGACCCTCAAAGCTCCCTGTGGCTCCATGTGTCTTTGACCAAGTCTACAGCCTTCCCTTGCCCTCTGGGTTATTGTGAAGCACCCTGGGGAGAAAGATGATCTCAGGTAGCCAAGACCCAAACTGTGCAAAATTGTCAAGATCACCATCAACAGTACTGATTATTTACATGCAGTACCAGCAGTGTGATCTTTATCTTTGGGAATCAGGAACCACACTGACATATATCATCCAGCACTGCCTTTTGTACCGTATCTCCTGGGCATCAAGAAGAGAAGCCGTAGGAACCCTGTAGGGGATGTGGATTTTCTAACAACATGATTTCTTTCTGGAAGATCTGAAAAGCATTGCTGAATGACTCAATGTTTGATTAAATCAGCATATCTAGTGAATTATCAAAATAAAAACCACCGCATGCAGGCTTCTTGAAGCCTCTGAAATGTCGGCTGGAATATAAATATCTCAATACCCACAATGCTTTTAATAGCCCAAAATCATGCTACCAACTACTCTTTCACTGTAACTTTTTTATAATGGCAATAAATTATACCTGAGTTTTAAAGGAGAGAGAGAGCTTTGACATTTATTTTACAACTTCATATAACTTTATTTGCTCTGGGTGGTTTCTCTCTTTTCTTGGTGCTGGGGATGGATCAGAGCAGAGATTAATGGGGAGGAGACAGAAGAGTCTGGGATATTGCACTGATACATTATCCTAAAATATGTTACCCTTAAACAAAATATATTTACTTACTCTTGCATAAAATTCTTGAGCTGGAATAAAGAGTAGGTATGAGAAAGTAAAAAAAGAAAAGAGGGAATGTGACAAGTTTCTATCTGAACCAAATAAAAGGATGTAACTATTTTGGGGTAGGAATTATATAAATGAAACAACAGAATGGGCATATCAACACTGTTTAAGTGATATATAGCATAGCAAATAGCCATCAAGAGATGGAATTATTCAAATAAGGTTGCTGTTATAGGAATTACTAGAGACATTTATAAAGAAAACCAACAATTTGCTGGAAAAAATGAGCTTTTCTATTAACGACATAAAAATTGGTAAAAGAGAAGCAGTGGCTTTTTAGGGTAAATTTGTTACATTTTTCACAATGAGAAGCAGGAAGATCATTGATGAAAAATATCAAAGGTAGACAAATTTTTCAGTATAATCTATTGTGAAAAAAAATTTAATTCTGAGTACATAGCCTTTTGACCTTAATTCCCCTGGCTGGGTTAAAAAAATATGAGCAGGCTAGACTGTCCAGCTGATAACTTAGGGGAAGGAATGCTGTTATTTTTAACTAGGCAAATACTTACAGAGTCATCTGTTTTGAACAAAGAAGACTGATAGTCCTGTCCTGCATTTTCCCTGCGTCTGGAGTCTGAACTTGGCTGACTCCAAATTAGGAAGAAAACACCCTTGACTTCAACACAACTTTAGAATCATTTAAGAGTCCCTGTTAACTATAACATTTAAGGTTTCCCTTACAATAATAAGACACTGACACATTTTCTAAGAACAAATGAAGAAATGAGACCCCTAAGAGTTTTCTGATAAGAGGGACTCATAGTCTAAGTATTTTCAGTAAATCATGAACTGATGTCACAAATGACAGATTCAGAAATATCAAATGGAGCAAACATCTAGCTCTGCAGCAACGTCTAACTGCCCTACATAACATGTTGGCATTTAAGAGAATGCTAAAAAATTGAATCAATTGTTTTGAAAGTTCATTGCTAATTTCTAATTACTTATGTTTTATTTTCAGAGATATACATCTTGAGGTAGTTGGCTCAACAAAGAGAAAAATATATTCAACTATTTTTTTTTGTAGACAGTTCACACTCAGTCTAAATTTATACAAATATAGGCTATAACCTTTTACAGCATTGTTAGAAATTCCTATTTATTTTACTTCACCACATTTAGGTGTATCAAGGCCACACTGCACTTTGATAAGTGCTATGGACTAAATTGTGTCACCCCCAAATTTATAGGTTGAAGTCTTATTAACTCCTAATGTGATGAAATTTGGAGACAGGATCTTCAGGAGGTGATTGAGGTTAAGTAAGTTCATAAGGGCGAGGCCCTAATCTCATAGGACTGCGGTTTTATAAGAAGAGAAAGAGAGAGAAAGCTCTCTCTCCACCATGGAAAGACTTGTGAGAAGACTGCGGTCTACAGGCCAATAAAAAAGCTCTCTCCAGAAATCAATTCAGCCAGCAACTTTGATCTTAGTCTCTTGTACTGCAAAAATAAATTTCTCTTGTTTAAGCCACCCAGTCTATTGTATTTTGTTATGGCAGCCCAAGCTGATTAAGGAAGTAAGGCTCAGCTACCTCTGATTGTCCCTTTTCCTCAGACATGACCCTGCAGGGCTTTTATCCAAAGCTTGGCACCGAGAAAGACAATGTGAAAGCTCTGCTTGAGAGATTTTAAATTTAGATTTTTAAGTTCTTGCCTCATGCAACTGCAAAATTAGTGAAGTCTTGGATGGTTAACTCTCTGTGTGTGAGGCTCCTGAATTCTCCCATTTTTGTCACTCCAGTCCTGGAGAAAGTGTCAACAGCTTACTATTTTCTCTGCCCACTGGATAGCCTCTGCCTGGGCCAAACTCCAAATCTCAGCCTCAAGTTCCATCCAGAATTAGTAAATGGCCTCAGGACCAAAGAGGCTGAGACCTTTAGTTCACCTCTGAGAGGCTCTCCCCTCTGCAGAATTTTAGTCCTTGAGTTTCCTTCACTTTTGAAGCTCTTGCATGCCTTAAAAATTATGAATTTTGTATTTTATTTGACTTTTCTGGATGAATTGGTGGGAGCATTGGTCTGCCTCGAACTGTTCCATTCAATTCCATCCATATGCAGTTCCGTTTCGCTCTCATTTGATTAAGCATTCAGAAAGTCTAGGAGTACAGCCCCTCCATGGTCTCCAGGCATGGACCAGAGCTAGAGGAAGTAGAGTCTGGCAGAAAGAGCACGGAGTCTGAAGCCAGGCAAGCTGGAGTCCTCTTTCTGGCTCTCCTACTCACCTGCAGGACTATAGATAGCTTCACGCAGTGGTCAGGCGAACCAGCTTGACAAGCAGGTGGCCTGGGCCATACACTGGTTCCACAGCTAGTGTGTGAAATTGCATCGTTTACTTAACCTTCCCTCACTCTCTGTTTCACATTATACTATATGAACAATAACAGTCCCTACCTTTTAGGATTTCATAAAGGTGAAACACGATTTAATGTACCTGTCCCTACAAAAAGTAGCTCTGCCTGGCTGGGTGTGGCTCGGTGGTTGGGCATCGACCTGGGATCCAGGGGATGGTGGTTCAGTTCCCGGTCAGGGCACATGCCCGGGTTCAGGTTTGATCCCTGGCTGGGGGTGTGCAGGAGGCGGCCAATCAATAACTCTCTCATCATTGATGTTCCCCTCGTCCCCTCCCCTTTCTCTGAAATCAATAAAAATATATTTTAAAAAAGGGAAAAAACCTAGCTCTTGCTATTATTACTAATTTGGAAAACTTACATAGTCTCCCTAAGTTGATTTCCTCATAAACAACAACAAAATGAATACAGTGGTACCTCTGTGGGTTTTTGAACCTAATCGGTTCCGGAAGCCCGTTGGAGTTCTGAAAGGTTCGAAAACGAGGGATCCACAGCGGACAGCGAGGCCTCAGCATCTTGCCCTCAGCGGAAGCCGTGGGGCGGGTTCCACTTCCGGGCTGTGTTCCACTTCCGAGGCGTGTTGGAAAACGAAGCATCTCCTTCCGGGTTTATGACGCTCCTAAACGGAAATGTTCGCCAACGGAGACGGTGGAAAACCGAGGCACCACTGTATAATGCTTGTCTCATAGGCTGAGTGAGTATAGAGATTAAATAAAAATGAATGTTAGTGTATGTGACAGTGTCGTTCTCTACAGTATTCTCGTGATGATGGCTACTCACTAATTAGTTTACTTCCTTTCTCAGAAACTTTCCCTGAGGCAAATTAAGACTGTTTACATTTCCAGTTCTGCTGGTGTGTCTCCCATGGATTCGGACCCTGGACGCCTTACTCATGCCTGCGTTCCCAGCCCCGGCCCAGGCCTGTGGTGCCCGCGCGTGTTTGCCGCAAGGGTCAACCAGTGAATACTACCTCCAAGCCTATCGTCCATATTCGCTCCAGCCCCCAGCACGCCTCCTTGTTCAAAGTAAGGGCCAACCAGATATTTGTTGAATAAATGAATTATTCAGAGTTATAAAAAAGCTTAATAGTTTATTCAGGAATAATATCAATCATTTTTTTCAACCTGATTTACTTGACAATGATTTTCATTTGGACCTTGATCTCCTTGGCTCTGATAAATGTCTGGGGCTTATAAATATCTGGAGGGTTATAGAGAAAATGGGGCCAAGAATATTTCCTCATCAAATATAAGATCTTGACTTCTATTTACCATTTTTTGGACACCAAATACATTTATGTATTCTCTTTGATTATAGGGTGATGTAACAGGAATGTAAATTAACATGATGGGGCAGGGTGTAGCTGGATTCAGAGTGGAAGCCAGATGGTTTTAATCCTTCAGGATTAAAACCTAAAACAACAATAATTAAAAACTTTTTTTTTTTAAAGTGCACATACCATATGGACTCTAATCAGAATACAGGGTGTTTAACATTCAAAGGATAGACACACGTATACTTCGACTGACTAGGGAAATAATCTCTAAACCATTATCAGTTGCTACTCAGACTGTTAAAATAATATTTAATAAATTTTATGATGTGCCTGGTATTGTGCTACACATTTTCTGAACATTATCTCAGTTAATCCTCATAGAAATAACAGTACTTCTGTGAGATAGGTTCTGTTGGGGTCCTGTTACGTAGATAAAGACACTGAAATGATAAATGCTTAAGAACTTTCCCAAAGATACACAGACAGTATTGGGGTGGGGTGGTGGTGGTGGTGGTGGTGTTTAACCAGGTCTGGCCATCTCCTGGTTCCCTATTAGTTGTTGCTGCGTTGGCTCTCCTCTCATTAGAACCAATCACCTCTTTTAAAAACAAGTATCGTGTAATGTCTTCTTTACTACCTTGAAATGAAATTCACAGAATTTCATTAAGCTCCCTACACACATAATAAAAAAATTCCCTGGCTTTAATATAAAGGAGGATTTCAAGGATAGTAACTTTTAATGAAATAGTATATATTTCAGTATGTAAGTGCTTTGATTTGATTACACTGGAAGACATGAAGTGGTCACATGTTTACACCCATCTCTAGAATCTTTGTGAATGGTACTGGTGTGACATATCGTAACTCAAATACCAGCTGTGCCCCTGCCATTAGTTGAGGGATTTTTTCCAAAATGGTTAAGAATTTCTGGTTAAGATTCAAATTAAACAAAGTGCAGTATTCCTTCTATTTATACTCATGTTGTATTCCTGGAAAATTCAGTTTACATAAAAACCATGCAAGGACTTTGTGTTTACATGTAAAACATGAGATAATTATAAGCAGGCTGTTCACATTCATGAATGAGCAATAGGGCACTGGAAAGTTATGAGGGAAGAAGAATAAATTTTTCTTGGGCAGGGTGGTTCCACACCTGGAGGGACGCCAAGGATGAGTGAGTGTCCTGGCTGTCACTCATTAACGCCAGGAGCACCCTCCAAATCATTGCCCACAGGGGTGGTCCTGCCGTGGGTGAGAACTGCGCTATTGAATGCTCACAAGAAATAAGCATTGCAAAACTATGGGAAATTACATAGTGCTGGGTGAGCTAATGGAATATGGGACAGAACTGTATTAATGTCATTAATTATTGAGTCGTATTTAAGAGTAGAAACAAAAATAGAGTTTAGAAAGAATGACATTTTAGGAATAAAAAATAAGCATTTTCCAGAAGGACTTGAGGAAAACTCCTTTACCCTGCCCCACACCTGGGTCAGGTTTTCTTTTCATATCGTGTCATAACATCCTGTACATCTGCTTTATAATACTTATGACAATTGCCATTTAAGTAGGTAATTGTCTAGGGCTTATTTGATGTCTGTCCCTCCTATTAAAAGGTAAACGTCAATATCTATATTGTTTACACACACACAGACATACATATGTATAGGCTGCTTTGTGCATAGCAGGGGATCAATAAATATTTGTAAAATGAGTATTTTGCACCATGTTTCTGGAGGAGGAGGATTCTGAGAAGTTTGATTGACACAGCCTTGACTCTGGTAAATATATTCGAAGTCTACAAACTGACTTGTATACATCACGATTCCCCTTCTAGCAAGCTCTTTGAAATCTGGCTAATTAAACACTTGACATTTAGCAGTGGTTTTGCAAGCATAACTCTAGTGCCACCTTCTGCCAGGCAGAGAAATGTGCTCAGATCATTTGCATTCTGAGAATCTGGATTTGATGCTCATGCAGTTCTTTATGCTGCATAATTAACTAGATATTTTAAAAATGTTAAAATAATGGGGTTCTGTAATTTCCCATTTAAAAACACAAATTTTTGGCAATCTATAAATAATGCTGACTGGAGTGAAAAAAATTTCTATATTCAGTGACTGATATTAGAGAAGAGAGAGGATTTAGGTTTTTTGCCCTATTGCTTCAATGTCATTGTGCATAGGTTTAAAAAGTAATTATTACAACATGCTCCAATTATTAGAAAAGAATATATACAGGGAGTTGATATAGGAAAGCAGCTTTGTGAACAGAATTCTCATTGAAGTTATCAAGAGTAGGTATCATGGAGAGAATAGTCTGAACCCTAGTATCTCTGAAAATACTTAATCAGAAGTTCTATAAATCAATGAAGTGTTTCACCTATAATAAAACTAAAATAGATGTTTCTTTATGCACATTCATGGTTAACCAGGCAACTTAAAATGCTCATTTTATCTGATAATAAAGTATCTTCTCTTTTTATGTCACTTTAAAACTTTTTGCAACCTTCTCTCCTTTCATGCAACAACCGGAGCTATCTGAAGGCACATATGCAGTAGAGTGAATGAACTTAAGTGGTATGTTTCTACCACAGAATTCTGTAAAGCAAAAAGAATGAATGAACAATAACAGAGCTCAGTTTCACACGCAAAAAATGCCCAGTGAAGGAATCCAGACACAAAGGCGAACATTGTGTATGATTCTGTCTACACATAGTGTGAGAACAGGCAAAACTTGTCTATGCAGTTAGAAATCAGAATAGGGGTTATTAGCCTCGACAAATGCTGGAAAGGGGGGTAGGGTTAACTGGTGCTGGTAATTCTGTTTTTGAGATCTGGGTGCTAATTATCTTAGTGTTCTGTACACTTAAAGCATGTGTGTTTTTCTGCATGTGTATTATACTTTCCTAAAAAGTTTTTTAAAATCACAGATGTCTGTCACTTTTGTTGCTCAGTATTCTAGCCGTATTTTTCTAGATGTGTATGAATAGTCTGCATCACAGAAGCTAACTGGTGTATTTTTCATAATTCCATTCAGGAAATACCTTTTATAGTAGGTTTAATGGCAACTACTAAGATTTCCCATGCTGTGACCCTAAGCTTAATATAATGTAGGTTTTAGGTAAAATATTTGAAAAGCGATGGGGCCATTATGTACTTTGTCACCCTACACTCTGCACATGTAAATGGGTATGAACTGCCTCTTCAGAGTTAACGTGTGTAAACATTTCAAAAAAATTATTACAATCTGTATACTATAGCGCATTATGTGAATAAACAATAATATCCCAGGACATTATGGGGTTAAGTAATGGTTTGTGATGCCGTTACACAGTAGATGTCTTTGTGCTGCACAAATGGGGGAATAGTTTTCCATTTGACTCCAGACAGGAAGAAAGACCCCGCTCCACTGGAAGCAGGGTCAAAGCCCTCTTCTCATATAAAAGCATAGAGCATACTTTTTCCTTAAAATATCAGATGGTAAATATTTTAGGCCATATAATCTCTATCACAACTGCTCAACTCTGAAGTTGTAACTAGAAAGCAGCCATAGACAATGTATAAACAAATGAGCATGGCTATGATCCAATAAAACTTTATTTACAAAAAGGAACAGTGAGCTGGATTTGGCTTGTGGGCCTCAGTTGCTAACTCCTGCCATAGAGCATTGAGAATGCAGCTTCAGAGTGGAAAACTCTGTTCTCATAGGGAGAAGCAGAGGGCTTGCTCCAGGAAGAGAGGCAGAACTGCAGGACCTGGCACTGCACAGTGACGGGAAGCAGGGCTTTCACACTGAGCCCGCAGCTACAGACCGTGATGGAGTGGATAAGCTCAGACTAAGACATCACTGCGCTTAAATGTAAGACCTGAAGCCATAAAACTCCTAAGAGAAAACATAGGCAGTAAACTCTTTGACATTGGTCTTAGCAATATATATATATATAATATGTCTCCCCAGGCAAGGGCAACAAAGGAAAAAATATGGGAGTACATTAAACTAAAAAGTTTTTGAATAGCAAAGGAAACTATCAACAAAAATGAAAAAAAAACAACAACAACCCACCAAATGGGAGAAGATATTTGCAAATGATATACCCCATATGAAGTTAATATCCAAAATATATAAAGAACTCTGCAATTCAAAAAAACAACAACAAATAATTTGATTAAAATATGGGCAAAAGACCTCAAAAGGAATTTTTCCAAAGAAGACATACAGATGGCCAATAGATATATGAAAAGATGCTCAACATCACTAATCATCAGGAATTACATATCAAAACCACAATGAGATATCACCGCACAACCATCAGAATGGCTATTATCAAAAAGTAAAAAATCACAGGTGTTGGCAAAGATGTGGAGAAAAGGGAACCTTGGTCACTGGTGGTAGGACTGTAAATTGATACAGCCAATATGGGAAACAGCATAGAATTTCCTTTAAAAATTAAAAGTAGAACTACTATACAATATAGCAACTTCACTTCAGGGTATTTATCTAAAGAAAATGAGAACACTAATTTGAAAAATATGTGCCCCTGTGTTCATTGCAGCATTGTTTACAATAGCCAAGATATGGAAGCCACCTAGGTGTATCTATCAATAGACAAATGGATAAAAAAAAAGTTGTGATATATGAATATTACTCAGCTATAAAAAATGAAATCTTGCCATTTACAACAACATGGATGGAGCTAGAAACAGACTCAGATACAGAGAACAAACTGAGGGTAGCCATGGGGGAGAGGGAGGGGAACAAGTGATAAACGTGAAGGGAAATAAGAACTACAAACTTCCAGTTTCAAAATAAATAAGTCACAGGGATGTAATGTGCACCATAGGGAATATAGCCAATAATACGGTAATAACTTTATATTATAACAGATGGCTACTAGACTTAGGGTGATCACGTCGTAAACTATATAAACATTGAATCACTGTGTTATACACCTGAAACTAATATAATATTGTATGTCAAATATACTTTAATGAAAACAAAACAAAAGAAGAAAAACCAAAACTGCAAATGGCGCAGATGAACAAATACGGACTGCAGTAGTCAAAGAGCGAGCAAAACAAGTGCTAACCCAGAGCTAGTGTTAAAATATAACCCACATACCTCGATAGGAGTGGGGAGGAGCAGGCTTCCCTGTCATTAGTCTCTAGGGTCAGCCTCATGTTCCTGGAGACACTGCTACTATCAGGTCTTGCTTCAGACCTTCCCCGTAGTAGATTTCTGATTGCTGGTTCAGAAAACATGGTCATCATTTATTATTTAACACATACTGTGTGTCAACTATATGTCAGGAACTAGAGGTATGGCAGGGAGCAAACACTCTGTCCCCTCTGGAGTGCTGGGGTAGGCAATGAGCAAATAAGCAAGTGAATATATAGTATAGCCATTCTTTATCTTTTTACCTCACTGAACCCTTGAAATAATTTTCAGGTGTCAGGGAACCTCTGCATAAAATTATATCTGCAGGTCATGGTATATTACCAGGGTCAGTAACTTGTAGATATGGTAATCCAAGGATAATTGCCGATGATCTTTGAAATAGAGAATGCTGTCTTCCCATGTATGTGTTTATTTTGCCCAGCCTATTATTTCTTTTTTTATGTTTAGTTTCTCATCTCCACCAGGCATATATCCTTGCAAAGCAAATCAGTAGTGGTAGGCAGAGGAAACAGGTTTTCTTTTCAATTTTTTAAAATTACCTGTTTGTGTGTATTTTTAGCCTTATCAAATTAAGCCTATGTATTAGTTTCCTATTCCTGCTGTAACAAATTACTACAAGTTTCATGGCTTAAAGCAACACAAATTTATCATCCTACTATTTTGGAGAGCAGAATGGGTCAGCAGGGCTGTGGGGAGAACCCATTTCCTTGCCTTTTCCAGATTCCAGAGGTGAGGACATTTAAAAAAATAAATAAAGCAAGAAAATTTCCCAGAATGGGAGGATATTAAGTTCCAGATTGAAAGTATCTACTAAGGACCAAACACATTAATGGGAAAGAGACTTAAAGCAAAGCACATAATTTTGAAACTTTGAGTAAAGAGAAGATCCTTAAAATGTCTAGGAAAGAAAAGTCATAAGTAAAGGATCAAGATTCAGAATAACACTGGATTTCTGAATAGCAACCCCTAAATCTAAGAAACAATGAAGAGTGACTTCAACATTCTGAGTAAAAATTATTTCCAATATTAAATTTAAGTCATCAACTTATTTTTTTCCAAAAATGGCTACAATAAAATCATTTTTTATCACTAAGTTAAAAAATACATTAACCTCCTATGTATTCTTTCTAAGAAAGCTTCTGGAAATCTATCCCACCAAAAGAAGGAAGTATATTAAGAAAGAGAAAGAGGTGAGATTTGAGAAAGAGGAGCAACAATATAGAATCTTGGAGGTCAAGGAATTCCTAGGATATTAAAGAGATGTACTAACATGACAGCTGTGCGGTAGGCTGTGCCAGTCCAGATTGGAGTGACAGGCCAGTGGGCTGTAGAAACTGACAGATTGTTTAATGTTTTTGTTATAGTGAAAGGAATTTTACAGCTTTGCTGGAGAATTTTCAAGAGGAATTATATGGAAAAAGAATTATATAACTAAAAGAAATGCATAGAAAAATAAAATCTCAAGTCCCCAAAACAAAACTCTGAGGCAATTATTAACCCTAGGAAAAACAAAAGTCTGTATAGAGTAGGAAGTGTAATCAATGTACACCATAAGACTCATCTCTGAACAATATTCACATACTCATAATAAAATATTGATTCAGTAAAAAATTGTGCTATCTATTTTAGGAAGATGGTAGGAGAGAGACAAGTATATGTATGTGCATGTTTGTGTGCATAGTTGTGTAAATATAACATAAAATTTACCGTTTTACCCACTTTTGAGTGTACAATTCAGTGGCACTAAGTACATTCACATTATTGTGCAACCATCACTACTATCCATCTCCAGAACTTTTTTATCTTTCCAAATTGAAACTCTGTACCCATTAAACAGTAAGTCCCCATTGCTCTCTATCCCCAATCCTGACAACCACCATTTGACTTCTGTCTCTATGAATTGGACTACTCTAGGCACCTCATATAAGTAGAATCATACAATATCTGTTCTTTTGTGTCTGCTTGGCTTATTTCACTTAGCATAATGTCTTCAAGCTTCATCCACGTTGTAGCATGTGCCAGAATATCCTTTTTTTAAAAAAACAATAATATTCTATAGTGTGTATCTATCTACCACATTTTGTTTATCCATTCATCCATTGTTTAGCATGTCAGACATTTGGGTTGCTTCCAGCTCTTGCTTATTGTAGCGGAGGCATACAAATATCTCTTAGAGTCTCTGCTTTCAATTATTTCGAATATATACCCAGAAGTGAAATTGCTGAATCATATGGTAATTCTATTTTTAAATTTTTGAGAAATTGCCACATTGTTTTCCATGGTAGCTGTACCATTTTATATTCCCACCAACAGTTCACAAGAGTTCCAATTGCTACACATCCTTGCTAAGATTTTGTTGTTGTTAATCCTCACCTGAGGATATTTTTTCCCATTGATATTTAGAGAGAGTGGAAGGGAGGGAGGAAGAGGGACAGGCAGTGAGAGAGAAAGAGAGAAAAACATCGATGTGAGAGAGACACATAGATTGATTGCTTCCTGCATGTGTCCCGACCAGGGCCGGGGATTGAACCTGCAACCCAGGTATGTGCCCTTCATCAGGAATTGAACCTGTGACCCTTCAGTGTGTGGGCCAACACTCCAGCACGGAGCCACACCAGGCAGTGTGGTGTGGTGTGTTTTTTTTAATAGTAACCATCCTAATGCACATGAGGTGATATTTGATTTTCATTTTCCTAATGATTAGCCTTGTTGAATAAGTTTCATATGCTTGTTGGAAATTTGTGTATCTTCCTTGGAGAAATAGCCATTCAAGTCCTTTGTCTGCTTTTAAATAATTAATTTTGTTGTTATTGTTGAGATGTAGTAGCTCTTAATATATCATGGATATTAACACCTTATTAAATATATCACTACAAATATTTTCTCCCATTACTAGAGGTTGCCTTTTTACTTTCTTGATAATGTCCTTTGATGCACAGAAGCTTTTAATTAAGCTTTGATGTAGTTCATCTTATCTATTTTTATTTTTATTGTCTATGTTTTTGGTGCCATATCAAAGAAATCATTGCCAAATCCAATGCCATGAAAATGTTGCCTTGGTTTCTTCTAAGAGATTTATAGCTTTAGGTCTTAGGTGCATTTTGAGTTACTTTTTATATATGGTATAAGGTAAGGGTCCAACTTCATTCTTTTGCATGTACTATTTCACTGTTTAAAGTATATATGTGTATTATTTTACTACAAATAAAAAACCATAAATTTCAAAAAAAGAAGAAGCAATTTATTATTTTTAGTCAGTGTACAGATATATGTTATGATTTGGAACTCTAGGTTATTTGCTATGACATCTTCCTGTTGCATACTCCTTAGATTATTGTGGAGCTGGTGGTAGCACAGTTTTAAGTAAGGTATTCAATATTTGAAGACCTCACCTAAAATATTTTATTTATCATTAAAATATTCAAATATCCAAAACTTTTCTGTTTTGGAAGTAAAGGTGTTTAGGAAAACACACACACACACACACAAAACTGTTCCTAAACCTCACTCTTAAAAATGTTTCCAGATTTTTCTTAGGCCCTCGACATTATAATTTCATCACTGTGAAAATAAATAACAAATGAATGAAAATAAATTGTAAAACCTGAGTTATATGAAAAGAGATCAAATATTATTTTCATAACTAACGAAGTTTAACAAATTGTTTTGCAGATTATTAACATTGTTTTCTCCCTGTATAATTATAATTCTCAAGTAAGAGGGTGGGATGGAGAACTGGAAAGAGGAGAGGAGGAACAAAGTGGCAGGGAATGAAATGCTTAGAGTATGGAAATCACAATTCCCTATATTTCAAGAGGTTTTCAATTCTTTTTCTTAAATGAATTTCCAGAAAGGATATCTAAATATTATTTAAAATCTGTTTTCAAAATAACTAATTTTTCTGAATGTAACTGCCTATCAAGATGCCAATGAAATGTATATTTTAGGCCAAAGGAAAAGAAAACTGATGTTGTTTCCACTAGGTTGGTGGCAGAACTCAGGAGATTTCAAATAAATCTTTTCTTTTCTTTTTTTTTAATGCAAAATTTTATTGCAAAGCGTTATTCCTAAAATCTAGACAATTACACTCCAGGATTTCAACTAATGAATACCACATGTTAGACTCAATAACTTCAGCTGCAGGATAGAGAATACTGTGTTAAAGCCATTCAGATAATAAATAGCTATCTAGGTCCATTTCAGCTGGAGCAAGTCAACTGTATTGAATGTGAGTGAAACATTAATTCTTTATAAGAACATACCCAATTGGCAGAAACTTTGACATGTAATATACATTAGCCCGCCATTCCGCCCCCGTGGAACCATTTCACCCTTTGCCTGAGCCTGCCCTTATGTGCATGCCTATCTCCAATCTCCTGAATCTGTCTTTGGGGTATCGCTTACATGTACTTACAAAACATACATTTTTAAACAGACACATGAATGAGAATGGTTCTAGTTTTCGGAAAGTGTTAGTTTGTCATTATTTCTGTTTGTTCTGAAAATATCACATGGTTCTCTTCTTCCCTCTGGGGGTGCCTCTGGGTTCCCCCTTCCCTATCTTTGGGACTTGGACAACTTTCGCCTCTTTCTTTTCTAAAGTCTTATACAAACAGAGGAAAGAGATTATTACATGTTAGAATTGGACACACGGGACACCTGGGGCTTGTTTTGGCTCCAGAATTAAAAAAAAAAAAATTTCAAGAAAGGAAGAGGGAGAGGCAGATCTTTCTCCAAAAGGGCTGCCCCGCCGTAGGGGTTATTCTCATGGGACGAAGTCTTGCTTTTGAAAGCCGGCCTTGGGAAGCAGCAGCAACAAATGCAGAAAGGAATAAATCTGTCAGGCTCACTTTCCTGCCTGTTTTACAGTGGAGTTGTTTTTGTTTTCTTCCCCCTCTTCTCAGGCGGAAGCCAAATTTCCCTGTGGCCGATATGAATCCCTTAACCAGAAACACTGAGAGGGTGGCCGGGGCCAGCTAGAGAGAATGCAAGGTCTCCACATTCTGGCCGAAGCAGTTAATTTTCTCTAATGATGGGGATTTCAGACTTTCATAATATAGTTTCCTCCTCACACAGCATTTCTATCATACTTTTTATCATGTTATTATAAGCTAATTTCATTTTGTTCAAATTTTGAAATACATAGTTTATATTTTAATTTTATATCATTATAAATAATCTTATCTATATTATATATATCTCAAAATTTGAACAAATTATATATAGTTGATAAATGTATATACAAAGAATATTCTTTGTGGTCATAAATACATTATTTTACCTACATTAACACCAGTTTGAAAAACAATTCTAGAAGATATGTAGAAAACCTTTTAAAACTGAGAAAACTGGTTTAAAGGGGGAATGGGACTTGCTTAAGTTTGTAAAAGTGGTAACTTTGGCTGAGATGGGACTCTAGAAAGCCCCTCAAGATCCAAGTTCATTTCTTTTCTCCCCATCAGGGTTTTTTAACTGGCCTCCAAGGAGCTCTTTGGGCTGCTCTGCCTACGAAAGGTCAAGCCAGGGTTCAGCCGGCCCCCTCCCCTCCAGAACAACACCAGGGTTTACTTGTTTTACTTGTTTATGCTTCTCTGTGACGTTTCTGAGGACTGTGGATTCCCAGTCCTCTCTCTTTCCCTGTTTTGAGACCTCGGTGCTACGCTGTGCTTAGCTATAATTTATGTAGTTTGAACATGTAGTAGATCTTTGCTTTTCACAGACTGACTCTTTGACGTTTCTCTCATTTGTTAGGGACCCTGTGGTCATTTGAAACTTTGCCGAAGCACAAATTTGAATGTCAAGTGCTGAGAGGCTACTTGGGAGCTGGTCAATTAGCCAGAAAGAGGCCGGCTTAAAATAGAGGTTCTGCAGCTCCCCTCGGCTTTGTTGTTTATGATAAACTGAGCAGATAGTATCCTCTTGGTTTTAGGTCAGAGTTTAGCAAATTTTTTCTATAAAGGGCCAGATAGTACATATTTTAGGTTTCGCAGGCCACATAGGACTTCTATCAAATCTTCTTCCTCTTCTTTCCCTCTATTTTTTCTTTTTCTTTTTAACAACCTCTAAAAAAAAATGTAAGAATTAAACTTGTCTGGAAGGAGGGCCTTAAAAACAGTCCATGGGAGCCGTACTTGGCCTGTGGTCATGGTTTGTCAACCCCTGTTTTAGGTAATACTATGCTTGCTTTAAGGATTAGGCATCACAGTTTAGAGAGGGGAAGTCATTAATCTGGGTCACACAGCACAAAATGAGGCAACCTTGGTGAGTTCAGCCCCCAACCCATTTGTTTTCCTTTATACCTAATGTTATAGTCTATTTCCTAAAGGATTTCCTTTCACATTCCTCAGAAAAGGAGAGACACCAGGTTTGAGTGGGTTTTCTTTCTTTTTTTTTTGGCTTTCATTATCATTTTCCTGGAACCTCTTACTACAAGAAACACATCCAAGAGAATGGCCCCATTTCTCAGAACCGTGATGAAAAACTAATGTGAAACAGAACATAGAACCTCGGTTAGGTACCAGAACTCTGGTCTTGTAATTGTCAGGCAATAAATATGATTCCGACAAACCTCTCATACTTGGGAATACAGTCACTTTTAAGTGAATTGCATACATTTAACACATATTTTTGTTCACCAATTTTAAAAAGCAAATAAATAATATTAATTAAAAATCCCAACAAATGGGCTCAGGAAAGTGCGTGAGAGGGATACCTGGGGCGTCTCGCTGGAACACTAGACTCTGGTCTAAGCTTAGGTTTTTTTGTGGGTCAAGTGTTCCCTGGAAGCAGGGGATGAGATGATAAAGGACCTGAGGCCCCTTCTTGAACCTGCTTGCTCGCTCTGTTCTCAGTAAGTGGAAGACAGTATTGCTCAGTGGTTCAAAGACGACCTGGCCTAGGCCTGCTTCCTGGGCCTATGCTACTTCACCACTGGGCAAGTTACTTAATTTACATGTGTATGTCTCCTCCTAAGTAAACTGGGACTCACGGGCTAGCACATTTCAGGCAGGCTTTCCAGTTGTAATGTCTGCTTGACTTGCAGCTGTGACTTCTTCCTTTCATTATCCTTGTTTTGTCAAATTTTTGGATTTTCCTGATCTTCATGTGCTGTGGTCTCAAGACCAGAGGAATCCCTCTAGTCCCAGTCCCAATTCCTGCATTCCCCAGAGGGGAGAGGAGTTAAAACACGAACATTAATTAATTAATTAACTTAAGAACATGTAGCCAGGTTATTATGGTAGGCAGCATAGAAGGTCATAATGAATATAGGAAATTACAAGGTTGTTCTAGAATTGATGTGTGTGATGGCTTAAAGTGGTGAAATTTTAAGACTGGCACTAAGAGGCCCTTTTAGCAATTTAGGTTCTGGAGCAGGGGTTCCCAGCCTGCCAAATTATAAGCATTGCCTAGGGTGCTTTTAAAAAAAATTTTTTTTAATTGATTTTTAGAGAGAGAGGAAGTGAGAGGGAGAGATAGAGACAGAGAGAGAGAGAGAGAGAGAGAGAGAAATATCGACATCCAGGCATATGCCCTGACCCGGAATTGAACTGGTGCCCTTTCAGTGCACAAGATGATGCCCGACAAACTGATGGGCCAGGGCTACCTGGAGCGCTTTTGAACATACAGATTCCTGGGTTGTAGCATGGACTCACTCACTGAATCAGAGTAGAGAAGAGGAGAGCCTGGAATCATCAGTTTTAAGATTCCAAACTCTGGTGAGTTTTAAGATTATAGGTTTTGAAAATACTGTGACAAAGCAAATGATAATGTTCAGACAGGGATGAAAGGTGCTTCATTAACATGCAGGAGTAACAGCTGCTACTGCGGTGGCCTTGGGGTGCAGCAGGTGCTCAGAGGCCCTCTGGCCGTCTGGAAGCTGCAGGCTCCTAGAAGAGGTACCTCTGCTCCTCTGCTCTCTGATGTATGTGTGTAATCTCTTCTGTATATTTGCAGTACTGTGGTTATCAGTCCCCACTGCACATTAGAATCACCTCAGAAACTTAAAAAATACTAGTTCCTAAACTTCATTCCAGGCCAATTAAATCAGAACCTCTTCAGTTGGGTCCCTGTCTTTTTTTAAGTTTCCCAGTGATTCAAATATGTGTCCAGGATCCAGAATGACTGCACTGAGTGCTTTGTGTGTACCTCTTATGTTCTACTTATTATTTTTATTTTCAAAATAAACGTTATTAAGATATCTTACATGCAGTCTGTTCCAGTTGCTTTTGTACCCCAATCATCAAAAGATATGCTCTTGGTTCACGCTAGTTTTGAGGGGTGGGTACAACCCGCTTTAGGTAGTGGCTTTAGAACGGTTTTGAAAACAGAAAAGCCCTTTCCTCAGAATAACGGGAAGGCCATTATCTAAAGCTCGCCCTGCAGGAGAACCTCTGGGCCCCGGGGAGCAGGCCTTGAAGGTAACAGTCAGAGAGAGACACAGGAAGCGTTCAGACCCAGCTAGAATCCTCTCCGGTGAAGAGTCCCTGGCTAGCGAATAGCACCCCTTAGGTATTCTGCCTTTCGAGGGGATCTGGCCACGCTTCTGGGAGAGTCCTGCAGACGATAAATTATCAGCTGCTGCTGTTACTCTCGATCCTGCTTTATACATTGTGGCTCCAAGAAGCTCAGCGAGGCATTCAGGCTGGTTAAGTGATGACTGAAGACGTCATAACAATTAAACCCTGAGGGCTTTTATGAAATCCAAACCTTGAAAAACATTAGGCCCCCAAATGGTTCTGTTATTTTAAAATAACGTAACCTTTGAAATATCTAAATGACTGGAGACTATACTTTGTTCTCCTATGATATTGATTTTTTTACTTTAATCTTATGCATTTGGATTGTTTTATTGATTTTCTAAGATACAAGGTCCTTTGTAGCAAAGAGTATAATTCCCCACAAAGGTTAGGTGGCACCTATAAGCGTGTCCTTGGGAAGGTTGGAAAAATTAACACCAAAACCTTATTACCTGAAGAAACAAGAGCCCCTGGGTTAGTAAACCGATGTCAAAGAGGTTAATACAGCCTCACCCGGCAGATTCCCACCCAGGCCTGTCTGCCTGATGGGCCAGGGCTAGCAATGGTCACACTGAGAAGAAACAGAAACAACATGCACATTTCAAATTTGAATGTTTTGACCATGAAACTTACAGCTGAAGCAACTTTTATTAGCTGTCCTTAACAGCATAGCTTCTTTTTGCCCTTCCCACCCAAACGGCTCCACCATGAGGAGGCAATGATTTTCTGTCGATAGTTTTCTTTCACAATGATTTTGTTTTAGCCGCCAGTTGTAGCTACTTTAACATCCTTTATGTGCCGTGTTTTCTGAGGTGAGGCAACTGACTTTATGTTGATGTGGAGGGAAAAATGCGTTGTTGTCATTTTTAAGTACAACATTCATTAACCATGCAATCACAATTTAAAAAAAATGAAAAACAGGAGGTTACTTGTTTCAGATGTTAAATTGGGCAATCAACCTTCTTTCACAGATCTAGATGCAAAGCACATTTTGATTTCAGGATTAAGTTTTTCTCACTTCCTATATTGTTAACATTTTAAAAATGGAAACTCAAAGGTATTTTGTGTCAAAATAGTAAGTTTTCTTGTCTCAACAAGACAACTTACTTTGTTTCCTTATTTTTGGTATGCAGGGCCTTTTACTTTGCATTCAGTAATAATATTGATAATGAGAATAGCTGTGCTATGAGCCAAGTTCTATTTTTTTATAAATATTTTTTTTATTGATTTCAGAGAGAGGAAGGGAGAGGGAGAGAGAGAGAGGGAAACATCAATGATGAGAGTCGTTGATCGGCTGCTTCCTGCACATCCCCTACTGGGGATCGAGATCACAACCCTGGCATGTGCCCTGACGGGGAATCGAACTGTGACCATCCGGTTCATAGGTTGATTCTCAACCACTAAGCCACTCTGGCCGGGCCCAAGTTCTATTTTAAACACTTTACACATAGAGTTCTTAGCCCCTGGAAGTGATAATATTTGAAAAATGATTTATCTTCATTTTCCCCTAAATCTTACTCCCTTTTAACCTCAACTCAGAGAGGATAGGCTAAACTCTGAGGCTAAACAACTCTGAGGCTTACTTTTCCCAGTGAAGGAAAAGTGATACCAGATAGGAACAAAGAGGTAACACCAGGTTTCTTGACTACCTTAGGTCAAGGGGCAAAGGTCTTTAAAGTAAGGCTTTTTGGACAAAGGGATGGGATTTCTAAATTCCAAAGACCTAAGTTTTACATATGGAGAGTCAGGTCTGGTAGAAGAAAATAGTCCTAAAGTCATAATTAGACCTAAAGGCTAAGCAGTGGGACTTAATGCCCCCAGAATTGGAAATGAGACTGGGAAGTCCCAGGCGGGCAGGACAAGGAAGTGTGAGCCTGTCCCTTCATGTGTGGTGGCTGGACAACCAGAAGGAGCCAGGGAGGCAGGGAGGCAGGCAGACCTCCAGGGTGTGTCCTGGCTTTCCTGCTTCCACTAACCCCCAGAACGTGTATGTGTGGGCACGCGCATGTGTGTGCATGTATGTGTGTGGACCCTACAGAGTTTGAAGTCAAATGCAGAGGGGTTCTTGGTTGCTTTCACATCTGGTACCCCGAGAGCAGCTACAACCTGGTAAAAGTCAGGGCATAACTTGGGGAGGTGGAGGAAGGACCTGACTTTGGCTCCTCAGAGACCCCCTTGCACCGATGTGGGTAGAAAGCACCCAGATGTCCTGGCTTGTCCTGTGGAGGATGAGGAGAGCTGATAATCTTATCAGGAATGTCCCCGCAATGGGTGTGAGGGGGTCTTGAAGCCAAAGGCTGCGAGTGGACCACTTGGCCTGGAAACCAAAGGCCCACCTCAGGAGGGCTCTTCAGTTGAGAAAAGAGCTGGGGCAGGTGCTGTTAAATCAGCAGGGGGGGCTGCAGAGCCAGGAGGGAATGGAGAGAGAGAGGGTGTCAGCAGGGAGAGTGTGCCCAGCTGCAGAGAATACAGCATTCTCCAAGGCCAGCAAGGCCTGGGCAGCACCTGTTAAACAAAAACATGCACGGCTGAGAGCTTTTCTGAAAGATCGGGTTGACTGAGGCATATGCGAGCCAGAAGAAGGACCAGGTCCCCGGGCATGAAGTCTAGACCAGCAATGGCAAGGCTAGATGGGAGAGACAAAGTGTCTGTTTCCCTGGAGTTCATGGGCTCTTTTATATATCATGTTTTGGGGAAGCAAGATGGAAGTTATTTTTTGAAAACTTACATTGGCTATGGATGACAGGGGCAGGAAAAGGCGAAGCGGGGGGAAATTCTAGGCTAGGTGCACAGTTTCTAAGGAAAAGATATATCCTACTTTTTGATTGGTTTGGGGTGGTAGCCCTGAAGGTTCATGCATGTGCAGGACACGGTGGTCGGGTGGCCAGTCACTTCTCTAGCCAGCCCCCTGGAAGTTGATTCAGAGCTCCAGCATCCACTCAGGAACGTGAACAGCGTTTCCTCAGCTGGCTGAAGCTATTAACTGGCTAATTACTCTTGTCTCTTTCACTCCCTGGCTCACTGTCATTTAATTTAGGACATGTCAGAATTTTTCTCTTGTCATACTCCAAGGTCTCCAGGACAGGCAAAGTTTTTTTGACCCCATTCTAAGATGCCACCTTGGAGGGCAGAAGGTAGGGGAGGGAGGGGGAAAATTTCTGAAAAGACTGAGTTTTACCTGAGAAGCACTATTGCAAACTGAAAGCAGACTGCTTAATAAGAAGTGACTAGGTATTATTTCCCAGCAAGTTTAACGTTTTCCTTTCCCCACAAGGAGGTTGGTAAGCTAGATTAGCTAGAAAATAGAAAAATAAAGAAGCTGTATTTTCTTTTGCATATCTCAGTACAGTGTGAATACGTTTTGCCCACTACAGCTCCAATAATATAACAAATGGAAAGAAGCAATCTTATACATTTGTTCCAAGAACAGATAAAGATCGATATTACTTGAAGCTGATGACTTAGCAAGTTACGAGAAATTGGAACTTCTTAAGATGCTGTATTTTTCTATCTTTCAATGTATATATTCATTGTAGAGACTGTAACGGATGTTAAGACATGGAATGCATTACCCAGCCCCTTCCTTTTGCTCCGTCTCATACCTCTCAAGTGTTCTTCATCTTTGTCCCTTGCCCAGAGAGTGGTATGTCATTAAGTATGGAAACAGGCCTTCCACTGCAGTGACCACATTGTGGGGCCTCAAAGGAAAAAGTTCCTTTTGAACACACTTAATAAATGACTCTCTGAGGCAGGACATCAGGAAAGATCCCACATATGTAACAGCAGATGATAAATTCTGGTAATTTACATCCGTAGGTCACTCTAAGGACATTTCTGATTTATGACTTTGAACTGAGAAAAATCTAACTCAATTCAGAATCTTACTAAGGCCGAGGCAAACAAATAGCGCTCATGTCTGCCACCTGGTGTAAATAAGAGGTAAATGCAGCCGTGCTTTAAGGGCTGGACGCAAATGAATGCAATTGCCTGGTAAATACTGTTTCCCTAAGGCCCTTTGTTAAAATTCTTAAATTCACAGAAAAACAATGCTTTAAATTCTAAGTGTTGTAATGTAAAAATTGCCCTTACAGGTTTTTTCTTATTTTCTTTTCTGCGTTTAGGGCCTTTAAAAAAATTCATGTTCAGTAGTACTTGTAAACTGGAGGGGCAGGAGTTTATAAAACAATACCCTCATGCCGGTATTTTAGTTTTTATAATTAAATTTTCTTTTGGTTGGAATTTGTGGAAGTAAAGGAAAAAGCAAAAAGAAAGCAGCAGAATTTTCTTGAAAGTTAAAGTAAGTTTTGGGCTTACAGAGCAATGAAATTCAGGGCCGGAAAGGGTGGCCATCGCTCTGGTTTCCTGGGACTGAGGTTTCTCAGGACTCAGTGCTGCACCGGGGACGGTAGGTCACCTTGGGTCAGAAGCTCAGACGAGGATCTTAGAGCCAGTTACCGGAGCACGCACGGAAGCTGTGTGGAAGCGAGGATTTCATACTGGACAACAAAGCGGGCAGAGGATATTTGTACCTATTTTCTACCCTTTTCACTTAATCTGTAGGGTGTCCCCCCAAAATGTATACACACTTAGAATCATAAAGGCAGTGTTTATTAAAATACATTATATTTTCAAAATGTAATAGAAATCAGCTGTGAAAGTGTGTATACATTTTTGGGGGTGGCCTTGCACGGATCTGTGCTTTTGAAGGGGTCTGAGAGCCACTCTGCAACACTGGGAAGCTGGAGGCAGGCTTTCTCTCCAGGGACATCTGGTGCTGACTCGGCATTCTTCCACGTTCTGGAAGAGTTTGTTTAGGATTGGCATCATTTCTGCCTCAACTGGTTCATTGAATTAATCAGTGAAGCAATCTTAGGCCATTGAGCTTTGATCCACCACTCAGTTTTGGTTGTCTGTATCTTTCAAAGAATTCCTCTGTGTTATCTAAGTTGTTGAATTTATTGGCATAGCTGTCAGCAATATTCCCCTTGTCATTTGTTTAATGTCTGTAGAATGTGTAATTTCAGATACTGATAATTTGTGTTTTCTCTCTTTTTTCCTGAATAGTTTAGCTAGAAGTTTATTATTTTTTTAAAAAATTTTCCCCCCCAAAGAACCAAATTTGGAAATTATTGATAGTTTTCTATTGTTTTTCTGTTCTCTATATCTATGATTCCTACTTTTATTTTTATCATTTCTTTCCTTCTGCATAGTTTAGGCGTGATGTACTCTTCTTTTTCTATCATTTTAAGAGGGACTCAGGTAATTAATTTTAGGCTTTTCTATTTTCCTTCTTTAATTATTAAGCATTTAAAGCCTTTAATTTCCCCCCGAAGCACTACTTTAACGACCTACCACAAATTTTGATAAATTGTTTCCATTTTTATTAAGTTAAAGATGTTTTATAATTCCCCTTGTTATTTCTTCTTTGAACCTTGGGTGAGTTACAAATGTGTTTTTTAATTTCCATGTATATAGGGATTTCCCCAAACATCTGCCGGATTTTAAATTTTAATTTAATGAACGTTTTGGTCAAAGAATGTATATGATTTCCAATGAAATTTATTGTGGCCTAGCATGTGGTATATTTTGGTGAATACTCCGTGTGCACTTGAAAAGAGTGTCTATTCTGCTGGTTTTGGGTAGAGTGGTTTATAAATATCAGTTAAGTCGAGGGTTGATGGTGTTGTTCAAGTCTTCTGTACACTATTCTAGAAATTACTGGGAAATGTGTGTTTACATTTTTAATTGTAAATTGCAGATTTATTTTTCCTTTTAGTTCCTTTAGTTTTTGCTTCGTGCATCTTGAAGCTCTCTAGTGTAATTTTAATTTAATATTTTCTTAAAGGATAATTTGTGAGCTTTTGCATTTAGAAATATATTTTAAAATTATTTGCCTTTCTTTTTTTCTGAACTCTTTATTTTTTTTTTTCTTTGCCCATTTATTTTTCTGTATGTTGCTGTTTTAAATAAGAAAATTAGCTCTTTGCTTATGATAGTTGTTGCAAACTTTTTACTTTGGGCTTATTTACAAAGGCTTTTTAAATACATAACTTGTTTTATTTTATACACTTGAATTTTTCAGTCTTTTAAAAAATTACTTTTGGGTTATGAGTTATACTTAAAAAGAATTTCCCACTTTGATATTTCAAAAATAATCTTTATACAATTTTAAATTTAAATCTTAACATTATACAAAAATAATTTTAATAAACTTTGGCTTCATTTCCCTGATGATTAGTAATGTTGAGCATCTTCTCATGTACCTGTTGGCTATCTGTATGTCATCTTTGGAAAAATGTCTATTCAAGTTTTTTGCCCATTTTTATTTTATTTTTTCACTTTCAATTTTTTTTGTTAATCTTCATCCAAAAATATTTTTTCCACTGATATTTAGAGAGAGGGGAAGGGAGGGAAGGAGGGTAGAGGGAGAGAGAAAGAGAGAGAAACATTGATGTGAGAGAGACACATTGATAGGTTGCTTCCCGAACACTCCCCGACCTGGGCCGTGGATCGAACCTGTGACCCAGGTACATGCCCTTGACCAGAATCGAACCCATGTCCCTTTGGTGCAGGAGCCCACAGTCTAACCATGGAGCCACTCCGCCCAGGGCTTTTTGCCCATTTAAAAATTGGATTATTTGCCTTTTCATTTTCTGATTGTTTCTTTTGCTGTGTAGGAGCTTTTTAGTTTGATTTAGCCCTCCTTGGTTATTTTTGCTCTTGTTGCTTGTGCTTTAGGTGTCAGGTAAAAGAAAATCATTGCCAAGACTAATGTCAAGGAGATTTCCCCCCAAGTTTTATTCTAAGAGTTTATGGTTTCAGTTCTTACATTTTAGGTCTTTAATGCATTTATAGTTGATTTTTGTGAGTGGTGTAAGATAAGGGTCTATTTTTGTTTTTTGTATGTGAATATCCAGTGTTCATAGCATAATTTATTGAAGGAACTGCCTTTTCTCCATTGAGTATTCTTAGCTCCCTTGTCAAATATTAGTTGACTGAACATGCAGGGGCTTATTATGGGCCATCAATTTTTTTCCATTGGCCTATGTATCTACTTTTATGCTGGCACTATACTGTTTTGATTGCTATAGCTCTGTAGTATAGTTTGAAATCAGGAGGCATGATGCCTCCAGCTTTATTCACTTTCTCAGGATTGTTTTGTACTTGGTGATCTTTTCTTTTTGGTACCATACACATTTTAACAATATCAGTTCTTCCAATCCACAAAATAAACCCATCTTTCCGTTTGTTTGTGTCTTCTTCAATTTATTTCATCAAAGTCTTCCAGTTTTCAGTGTGTAGATCTTTTACCTCCTTGGTGAAGTTTATTCCTACGTATTTTATTGTTTTTAATACTATTATAAATGGGATCATTTTCTTTATTTCTTTTTCAGATAATTTGTTGTTACTGTATAAAATTGCTACTGTTTTTTTTTCTGGGTTAATTTTCCATCTTTTAACTTTTCTGAATTTGTTAATTAGATCTAACAGGAGTTTGTTTGTGTGTGTGTGTGTGGAGTCTTCAGGATTTTCTATATATAAAATCATGTCATCTGCAAATAAAAACAACTTTATGTGTTCCTTTCTAATTCTGATGCCTTTTATTTCTTTTTCTTTTCTGATTGCTCTGGCTAAGGACCATGTTAAATAGGCACTGTTGTCTCATTTATTTAAAGGAAAAGCTTTCAACCTTTCACTGTTGGGTATGATGTTAGCTGAGGGCTTGTCATGTATTTATGACCTTTATGATGTTGAGATATGTTTCTTCTATACTCAACATTTGTTGAATGTTTTTATGACAAAAGGATGTTATGTTTTGTGAAATGCTCTTTTTGCATTTACTAAGATGATTATATAATATTTATATTTCATTCTATTAATGTGGCGTATCACATTTATTGATTTGCATATATTGAAACATCCTTGCATACCAGGGATAAATTTTACTTGATTATGCTGTATGATCCTTTGACTGTATTATTGAATTTGCTTTGCTAATATTTTGTTGATAGCTTTTGCTTTTATATTTATCAAGGATATTGGTCTGTAGTTTTCTTTTCTGGTAGTCTCCTTATCTGGCTTTAGTATTAGGGTAACATTGGCCTTGTAAAATGAGTTTGGGAGTGTTTTCTCCTTTTTGGTTTTTTGGGAAGAGCTTGGGAAGGATTGGCATGAATTCTTCTTTCAATGTTTGGTAGAATCCACCAGTAAAACCATCTGGTCTAGGGTTTTTCTCTGCTGGGAAATTTTTGATTACTGATCAACTCCTTACTTGTTATTTGTCTCTTCAGATTTTCTCTTCCTTCATGATTTAGTTGGTAGGTTGTGTGTTTCTAGAAATTTATCTATTTCTTCTAGGTTATCCAATTTGTTGGTGTATAATTTTTCACAGTAGCCTTTTATAACTACTGTGTATAACCTTTGTGTTTCTGTGGTATCTCTTGTTATGTCTCCTCTTTCATTTCTGATTTTATTTGAGTTTTTTTCTTCTTTTTTTCTTAGTTAACCTAGCTAAAGATTTGTCAATTTTGTTTATCTTTAAAAAAAACAAACAGCTCTTTGTTTCATTGATCTTTTAAATTATTTTTCTGGTCTTTATTTAATTTATTTCTGCTCTGATTTTTGTTATTTCATTCCATCTGCTAACTTTGCTCTCATTTAGCTCTTCTTTTTCTAGTTTCTTGAGTTGTAAAGTTAGGTAGCTTAATCGAGATCTTTCTTTTTTTTCTTAAGGTGCATGCTTATTTTAACAAACTTCCTTCCTGGAAGTGCTTTAGCAACATCCCGTTGGTTTGGGTATGTTGTGTTTTTGTTTTCATTTGTTTCAGGATATTTCTTGGTTTCCCTCTTGAGATCTTTTTTGGCCCAGTTGTTGTTTAGGAGCGTGTCGTTTGATTGCCACATGTTTGTGATTTTCTTCTGCTTTTCTCTTGTTATTAATTCTAGTTTCCTAGCATGGTGATCAGAAAAGATACATAGTAGGATTTCAGTTTTCTTAAGTTTACTGAGACTTGTTTCCTTACCTATCATACGATCCATCCTAGAGAATGTTCTGTGTGCACTTGAGAAGAATGTGTATTCTGTTGCTCTTGGATGGAATGTTCTTAAATGTCTTTTAAGATAAACTTGGTTTACAATATGGTTCAAGTCTAACATTTGTTTATTTATTGTTTGTCTGGATGATCTATCCACGTGTGAAAGTGGTGGTATTACAGTCCCCTTCTATTATTGTGTTTTGTCTATTTCTCAGTTCATCTCTGTTAGCATTTGTTTAATACATTTAGGTGTTCCAGTGTTAGATATTCAATTGCTTATCTGTATTTTATTTAGCTCTCTGAGCATCTTTAAAACAATTATTTTGAATTATTTGCAGACAATGCCTGGATTTCCATTTCTTTGAGGCCAGGTACTAGAGGTTTCTGTATTCCTTTAGTGGAGTCACATTTCCCTGATTCTTTAAAAAAAAATTTTTTTTATCCTCACCTGAGGATATACTCATTGATTTTAAAGAGATAAAGGAACATTGATGTGAGAGAGAAATATCGATTGCCTTCTGTGTGCACCTTGACCAGGGATCAAACCTGCAACCTAGGTTATGTGCTCTGACTGGGAATCAAACCCACAACCTTTTGGTGTAGGGGATGACACTCCAACCGATTGAGCCACCTGGCCAGGGCTTCCCTGCTTCTTTATGGTCCCTGTAACTTTGGCTAGGTGTCTGTGAATTTGAAGATGCACTCACCTCTTCTAGACTTTATGGACTGACCTTGGTAAGGGAGGACTTTCACCTGCAGGTGGGGTGTGCTGGAGCATGCTGTGAGCCTGGGTCTGGTGTTGCAGGGTGCCAAGCACAGGGTTGTGTGGTGACACCAGATCTGAGGGGGCACAATGTCTCTTTGGCTCAGGCTTCTGAGGTCCACGGCATTGGCTATTCTTAGTGAGCACTGTGCACTGGTTTGTAGTGCTGCAAAGACTATGGGGGTCCTTAGTGTCGCCTTTAGGTCCAGCACTTAGGAACCAGGCAACAGCAGTGGCTGGAGCCAGTGGTGGGCACATCTTAGTTGCAGGGGCCAGCTGCAAGTGCTGGTTGCAGACACACACGTGGTGGTGGGGACCAGGACAGGCAGCAAGGGCCAGGGTTAACTGTGAGCACACTGTGGCTGCTGGGTGTCACCACAGCACGTGGCACTGGAGGCTAGTGACAGGATCAGCAGGGGGATGCAGGTATACAGCTGGAGGGAACACCTGCGGGTGAGTGCAATGTTTCAGGCCAGTGATAGAAGACAAGGCCTGTCCCAGGCCCACAAGCAGCTGCAGGGGCTCTGGAAACTGGCTTGCTCTCCGACACCATCATTTTGGTGACATCACCTCATGCTGGCCATTTCCCCCAGTTGTTTTTCCAGTGCCATCCAGTCGTTTACTCCAGCCAATTTGAAGTAATGCCTTTATGATATAACAAATTCTTACATATGTTTGGACCTCTTTCTGTTCAGTTGCTATGTCTGCTTGGTTATGCTTTCATATCTCACTTTTAATTGTTATTACATTATTATATAGGTATATTTTAATATCATTAGGGCTAGTCTTCCTCTTTTCTTCTTCTTTTTCAGAATTATACTATCTTTGTGTATATATTTCACCTGAACTTTAGAATAAGTGTCTCTAGTTAAAAGAAATTGGTTTGCTATTTTAACAAGATTATATTTACAGGTATATCATCTTCATGATATTTTATCTTGCTGTCAAAGAATATGATAGGACTTTCCAGTTGTTCAAGTCTTTTTTTAGGCCTTCATAGCATTTTAAACTAATAATGTAGATCTTGCATGTTTTAAAAAGTGTATTTCTATTGTAAAATGGCTAGACTTTCTAATTGGTTGTTGGTTTCATAAATGAGCTATTGATTTCTGAATATTAATATTTCATTTAGTCACTCTGATGAATTTTTTTGTTTGTAATAGTTTTTTTAGTGAATTATCCTAGGTTCTCCAGATATAGGATCCTGCCATATTCAAATAATTTAACCTATTCCTTTCCAATTCACATATTTTATGTATCTTTCTCTTCTCTCTTTGCTTTGCCTATTATGTGCAGAAAAATGTTGAATAGTGATGGTTTAAAGGACATACTTGTGAGGTTTTTCCTTTAATGAGATATTTCTTGTATTTCCTCATTAAGCATGGCACTAGCTTTGTAATTGGATGCATATATTTTATTATTAATTAAAATTAAAAGCTTAATTTTAGCCCAGGCTGGTGCGGCTCAGTTGGTTTAGTGTCATCCCATGCCCGGGAAGGTCCCTGTTCCCAGTCAGGGCACATGCCCAGGTTGCAGGTTCGCTCCATGGTCATACGGAGGCAGTCGATCAATGTTTCTCTCTCACATCAATGCTTCTCTCTCTCTTTCTCCCTCTCCCTTCCTCTCTCTCTAGCATCAATAAAAACATTTTTGTAAAAAGCTTAATTTTATTAAGAGCAGATGTTGAAACATAAAACTTCTTCAGAATTTTTGGAGAATGATGCTTAGGTTAAATAATAAGAAACAAAATGGAAAATATTAATATATTTGGTCAGACTAAAATTAAAAACCTCTGTTCTTCAAAAGAAACCATAAGGAGAATTAAAAGACAAACCACAGACTGGGAGAAAATATTTGCCACAGAGGAATTGCATTAGAATATATAAAGCACTCCTACAAATTAATATTTTTCCCATATGAGCTCTACAAATTAATAAAAAAGACTTATAACCCAATAGAAAAATAGGTAAAAGACATTAACAGATGGATGCCAAATTTATTAAATGCCTTTGCAGAATATTTGGAGATGATCCTTGATAACTTCCTAACATTAAATATATAATCTGTGACTATACATATATAGTCACATGTTTTAAAAAGTGTATTTCTATTGTAAAACTCCACCTTTCTAGAATTATGTATATATTTAATTTCTAAAATAAATTTCACTTGTTCATTTAATGTAATTCTGGATTCTGTTTGCTGATACTTTATTATTATTCTTTGTTTGTTTGCTGATACTTTGATTAGGCAATTTGCATTGGACATTCTTGAACTGGTCATCTGTAGTTTTATACTATTTTTTGTGCTCTCTCTGTCAGGTTTAATATCACTGCAATGTTTTATTTATATATGCCTTTTGTCTACACTTTGAAATAGTTTAAGTAGCACTGGAATGATTTGTCTTTAAAAATTTGATGGATTTTCTTCAGTGAAATAATCTGAATAAGGTACTTTATAGGTGGTGGTTGTGTGTGTGTGTGTGTGTGTGTTGATGAGAGGGTGGAAGTGAGTAACTCTATGACAAGGTTGTCTGTATCTTCTATCTTAATTTTTCTTTAGGTTTTCTGTCTCCTCCAGAATTTGTTTTGTAAATCAAATTCCTCAAAACTTACCTAATTTCCACTTCTGCTTCCCTCTTATATTATGCGTTCACTAAAAAATAGCCTTCTAACTTCTCCATACCAGTCCTTTCTCCACGGTGCTGCCAGGGTTATATCTCTAAATCACGGACCTGGTGCTCTCATTTCTTCTGCCCAAACAAAAACTGTAAAAACCTTTCAATGACTCCTTATTGGCTGTAGATACGTTTAGATCAACCTATTATGTGCTTTGCTGTTTTCATATGACACCCTTGCTTCCATGACTCATGTGATTTATTACACCTGAAGTGTCCTCATTTCCTTCACTGTTCCTTAGCTGGTGAAGTAGTTTAAGGCCTTAGATTCATTGTGAGTTCCTGAAGTTACAGCTTGTGTTCTGTATGAGGATGCCCTCATATCTCCAGTGCTTCCGACTAGGAGGCGTGTACTCATAGCATATAAGTGATTAGTATAAGTATTTGCTGAATCACTTTGGCTTTATATATTTGTTCCCATGTTGATTGTATATGTGTGTGGTTATCAAGGTGAGTCCTTATAAGATAAATACATCTGAGAGGTGTTGGTGAGGGAGGTGGGTACAGACACTGTTTATGGATATCAGGATTTAGCTTTGAGCATATCTACTATTTGATTAAGGGTGATAGATTCCTCCCCTACCTACGTATCGATACAGACACACATGCACACACATATATAAACAGATACACATGCACACACATATATAAACATGTACACTTTTAGGGTAGTAACTGAATCAGTTGATCAGTTCAGGTCCATCCATTTGAATATCTGCCTGAAGTTGGTGATCCAAGATAAAGGTTAAGTCTTAGAGTTTTTTTCTAAGAGCAGTGAAGAGCCTCTCTCCTGTGGTTTCCTCATCTGGAGATTGAGAGTATTATTTCCTAGTCTGTTCATTAGCACTGACTGAGCATTTTAATTTAGGCTGCTACGGGTCACGCTAATATTTCTGTTGGCAGCTTCTTCCTTCTAAGGTTGTAAATCTATGTTCTAGGTATCATGTAGACATTCAAAAATAAATGCCACATAGGAAACCAAATAATTCACTCTACTTTTCAACAATATCAAGCTCTGCCAGCATTTCCAGGCAGCTACAAGGGTAAGTGGGGCTGACTTTCTTTGCCTTTTACTCGAACTCTTCAGGGCTCTGCTTGCCTGGGCAGTGATGCCAACCTAGGGCTGATGTTTGTATACTATTTGATCTCTGAAGTATAATAAGAAAAATAAACTTTGCTTGAAACACCATTCAAAATCAGATCATTTTAAATTAATGCTGCTTGGTACTTTGATTTAGAGATGAAGAAAATAAACTGTATGAGCTTCATAGATATTCAATATTTTTTCATGAAACTAAACCACACATCTTGCAAATAGTATTCACATGTTTTTAGGCTCATTCTCCTTGATAGTTCCCACGACAACCTGGATGAATTATATTTGTGTGCTCCACTATTGATTAAAATCTAAAGTTATTATTAATGTGTATACCAGAACTTGGGAAACATAGTTTTCTGGCCTTTACATATTTTTTATTTGTCTAGAATAGAAAAAAAGCCCACTACACACAATCTATTTTTCTTCTTACACACAATCTTATTTCCCACTGAAATTATATTTTGGTTTTTCAGTTTTTATCTGTGTACTTTAGGAAATTGTTCCTGTATGAATTCCATACTAGATAACATAAATAGAATATCCACAATAACTCCCAGAATCTTTCAGTGTTTTGTTCTCTTTTGTTCCCTTCACAGTCATCACAATTCTTTTATTGCAGCTACATAAATATATTTCACAGATCTCACATTCCCCCAAAGCCATATTAGAATCCAAATAAAATCATACCAATACAATAGCAATAAGATCTTGAAACAAAGTAATATATCAGTAGCAGAGCTAAAAATGTTTCCTTTAAGACTCTGAGTCCTAAAATTTTGTTTACATCACTGTGATAAAGAAAGGGGGCTAGAATAATGGATTTGGACTTTCTTAGGGTGATACGTCTGGCCTTATGAATTCTCAACATTATGCTTTCACGTTTTTCAGATTGGGGAAAAAGATCTTGCTTTGGTTATTGAGTGTTCCAGAAGGAGTTTGGTGGATGTAAGAGGGAGAGCCATAGAGGGGCAGGTAGTGCGGTGGGGCTGACCCGGAGAGCAAGGAAAAGAAACAATGAGAGTAGAAGAAAAATCAGCAGCTCTAAGTATAAATCAGCCCAGCTTGTTTTCCCACAAGACCCTGATTCAGCTCTTGACTTGGCTATTTACTAGCTTTTACTATGAGAAAGTTATTTCACTTCTCTGAGTCTTGCTTTTCATGTTTTAAAATGAGAAAAATAGCTCTGGCCAGTGTGGCTCCGTTGGTTGGGTGCCATCCCGATTCTATTCCAGGTCAGGGTTTCCACGTGCCCAGGTTGCGCGTTCGATCCCAGGTAGGGGACAAGCAGGAGGGCAGCTGACCTATGTTCCGCTCTCACATCAGTGTTTCTTTCTCACTCTCCCTCTCCCTACCCCTCTCTCTAAAAATCAATTTTAAAAAATCTTTAAAATGAGAAAAATAATGCCCATTTCCTAGGGTCATTGTGAAGATTAGGAGATAAACACAGATAACTCTCAGTCTAGTGCCTGGTATGTAGTAAGCACTTGACAAAAGTTAATTTTCTTTCCTATCTTTGGGTCACTGGCTTATCCTCTGCAATACCCAGTGGTTAATGTAGGAAGGTCTCCAAATGCAGAATTTGATGGTTTTTCCATTTTCCTTTTACATATGGCCCCACATGGCCTTCACTCTAGTAGAACCAATGTGTTGATGCAGACCCAGGAAATGTCAGGAGTGGATCTTCAGCAGGCTCCTGGGATTGTTCCCAGAACACAGTAGGTTTGGTGAAAGGAACCTTTAGTGATCCCAGGTTCTCAGGCTCACTGACTTAGTGAGATACACCTGAGTTGGCTGGAAGCCGTGATCTCCACACAGACCATTTCAGGTAGTTGGGTACTTTCTTTAGACACCACCATCACCCTGGATTTTTTTGCTAGTATATCTTTACTTCTACTCCCAGTATAAGACCAAGATATTTATTTTGGCTTTTGGTAAGTGCAATTTTTAACCTCATGTTCTTCCTCTTCATTAGGCCAAGCCTAACTCATCCTTTAAATTTCAGATTACTTATGAGTAATCAGGAAAATTTCCTTTATTTATTTATTTATTTATTTTGACCAGGCTAGGCCTGCTGTTATATGCTATCTTAGTATTCTGTCCTTTTTTGCTAGTATTTATTATAATTATAAATAAAATAATTATTTGTGTATATAGTGAACTCCATGTCTTGTTCTCTGCTCTATTTTTAGTGCCTTACACAGTTCTTGGATCATAAGAGGAGATCAACAAATACTCATTAATTGAATGCACATGTAAATACACTGACCAGTATCAGAAATGATGAATTAAGTGAATAAGTGGGTCCTCACTTAAGTTTAAAATTTTGCTTTAAAAATAAAATTTGGCTTTAGTTAAAATTCCAAAGCTTCCTGGGTACTTTCCCATGTGCAGTTCTGCTTGGGGTAAACCTGCCCCCATGGGGGTAGTTGTGGCACAAGTGATTGCTTATTTTAATTATATATGGGAAAGCAATTAGGGTGAGAGCTTACCTTACACTTCTACCTTCCTAACGTGGAATAACTTTTTCTACTCACTGAAAAACAGTATGAAGTTCATTACAAAATTCTGATTTACAGTTTATAAAACAGTGAAGTTTTTCTCAACTCAGCTAACTTTAGTGAGCTACTCTGCTCTGGGCCAGTGGTTCTCAAACTTTAGTGCACATCATAGTCACCTAGAGGGCTTGTTAAAACACAGATTGCTTATACTTAGGGACATCATTCAACGTTATAGTCTCAACAACTGATAAAACTACTATAGAACTCAAACAACACAATCAAGTAGGATCTAATTGACATTTACAGAGTATACCATCCAACAAAAACAGACTATATTCTTTTTAAGCCCCATGGAACATTCACCAACATAGAACATATCCTGGATCATAAAAAAAAACCAAAACAACCACTAAGCAATCTGAAGACTTGAAATCAAACAGAATATGCTTTCTGACCATAATGTAATAATGTAACTAGAAATCACTAACAGAAGAACAATAGGAAAATCTCCACACACTTAGAAATGATACAAGCCCTTTTAGATAATACATGGGTCAAAGAGAAAATCTCAAAGGAAATTTAAAAATACATAAAACTGAATGAAAGTGAAAGCACAGTGTCAAAATTTGTGAGATGCAGCTAAAGTGATGCTGAGAGGACTCAATGCTTACATTAGGGAAGAAGAAAAATCTCAAATCAGTCCTCTAAGTTCCTACCTCAAGAAATTAGAAAGATGAAAATAAACCCAAAGGAAGCAGAGGGTTGGATAGCAGATAACAAGATAGCAGAAAAAAGTAGAATTCATAGTAGGAAGACACTAGAGGAATTAATAAAGCAAAAAGCTGGTTCTTTGAAAAAAAAATCAATAAAACTAATAAGCTTCTAGTAAGACTGACAAAGATAAAAAGAGATGAAACAAATCACCAATATTTTTAATGACAAGGAATATAATTATAGATCCTATAACTATTAACAAGATAATAAGGGACAACTATGAACAACTTTATACTTAAAAATTCAACAACTTAGAAGAAATGAACCAATTGCTTAAAAACCACAATCTGCCAAAACTCAGCCTAGATGAAATAGAGAACCTGAATAGACCTACAGTAATCAAATGAATGGAATTTATTATTTAAAATCTCTTTATAAAAATAAATACCAGGCCCATATTTGTATTTTATCAAACATTCAAAAATTAACACAAATTTTAAACAATGTCTTCTAGGAAATAGAAGAGAAGGAAACAGTCCCAATTCATTTTAAGAGGCCAGTTTTACCCTGATAACAAAAACTAGACAAATGCCTCCAAAAGAGAACTACAGATCAATAACCCTCATGAATTTAGGTATAAAAATATTTCATAAAATTTTAGCAAATCAAATAGAACAATGTATAAAAGGAGTAATACATCACATCCAAGTGGGATTTATTCCAGATATACAAGTTTGGCTCAACATCTAAAACTTGATCAAGGTAATACACCCTGTCAATGGCTAAAGAAGAAAAATCACATTACTATGTCAATTTACTGAAAAAATCATTTGACCCAATTCAACACTCATTCATAATAAAACTCAGTATTCTAAGAATACAGAAGAACATCCTGAAACTCAAAAAGAGCATCAGCAAAAACCTATGGCTAACAGCAGACTTGATGATGAAAGACAAAATGCTTTCCCTCTAAGATCAGAAACAAGTTAAAGATGTCTGCTCTCACTATTCTTGTAAACATAGTGCTTGAAGTCCTAGTCAGTGAAATAAGGCAAGAAAAAGAAATAATACACATGCATATTGGAAAAGAAGAAATAATGGCAGATGACATGATTGTCTATGTAGAAAATCCCAAGGAATCTAAAACCTACCAACCAATGAACAAGTTTTGTATTAATAAGTGAGTTCAGTAAGGTCACAGAATACTAGATCAGCACTCAAAAAATCAAAAGCTTTTCTCTATACTGACAACAAACAAGTGTAAACCAAAATTAAAAAACACAGTACCATGTACAGTTGCTCTTCCTCTGCTCTGCTACCAAGACCCTCATGGCCATCAAGACCCTGGGTTTCCTTTGACATATGTTATCACACAGGTTACCAGTTACCTGTTCTTGAAGTCTTCCATGCAGTTCATGCCTTTAGTTCTCTATGCATTCTAAGTTTTCATATCTTCCAAAGGTCTTCCGTATGCTGGGCTCTGGTTGTCACAAAAGTGTTGACTTTCTTTTTGAAGAGCACTATAAGCTTTAGAGAATCACAACCTCATCAGCCTTTTCTCTCTTAAATATGACAGTCTCGTGCCACTGTAAGTGGAATGAATTCTGTGTAAATATCACTAAAGTTGTGTGAGTAGCACATCACTTCTGAACCCTTATTTGGTCTTTTAGAGTGGACCTTTCAGAGTTGACTATTAATAGAGAGAATTGATTCCCTGTCACTGCAAGAACTTATAGCTTGAGAGAATGTAATAGGGCCATGATGGATGCTGGAGGAACTGAATTGAATTCTCTAGTCTTAGAGAAATCTTGTCATTGAAAGAGAATATAGTTAATTCTCATAAGAGAAGAAGTATTCCTTGTAAGTTCTTATTGACATATTTGAGCAAAGTAGATTAAAATACCTGCTTGTCGATACAATGATCTGTGTTATTTTATTTTGTTTCCCTATGCAGGTTACCAGGGCTGATTCTAGGCAGAATTCTGAATTCAGAAAACTGTGTCTTCATTTTCTTTCCCTTGTGACCTGATACGTATCCCTTGGTTAGAGGCCGCTGGACCATTCCCCTTCCTTCACTTCTGTCTAAGTTTATAAGTGTTCAGGTCTGATGTTCTATTGTCCCTAGGCAAGTCTCACTATTTCCTCAAAATCGACTATTAAGATAAACAGTGGACAAGTCATTTGTTTAATAAAACTAAATGCAAACTAATGTGCTGTCAGGAAAGGGTTAAAACCCCAACCCCATTCCTTCCTCAGTAGCTCAATTTCATTTAATTATTGTCTTTTCAAGGCCACACTTTTGCCTAAATTCAAAGGAATGGTTTTTATGAGACTTTCAAGTCAGAAAGAAAGAAAGGCAGGAGTCTCTTTATAGAAAAGAGAAAGTGAAGGGAGGGAACTAGTATTTGCTGAGTACTTACCCTGTGCTAGGGATTTTGCTGTAAGCTATATACACATTTTATCAAGTCCACAGGCCACCCCTGTGAGATAGGCCCTGTTATTACCCTGATCATATATGAGGAAACGGAGACTTAAAGGAGGTCAAGTAACTTCCTTTAGGCAAAAGAGAGAGCAAATAGTGAAACTGGACCCAGGTCACCTAAGCAAACATGACAACCCATGTAGCAGAAAAATGAAGATTCCTACTTATTCTCTCTGTATTACCCCATTTCCCTGCCCCTTCCCAAGCAGCTAGCTAACCTTTTATTCAGGCAGCAGAAATTGCTTAAAGTTCTTGAAGCTTAGTTTTGCTGTTGTTGTTGTTAAGGCTGACCTCATGTTTTGTTGGGTTCTCAGAGGGAGGCGAGGCTTTCAAGGGTCCTAAGAGGAAAGACGGGAGGTACTTGCAGCGAGATTCCTGGAGACTGGCTGGAACACTGGTGAGGGCCTGTAGCTCATTCCAAGGTGTTGTCTTGGGGTGGGGACAACATTTCAGAGGCTTCTGTGCTTCCAGCCAGAAGCAGCAGGGCCTTGGGATATGAGGAAACCGTTAAGGCTGGGAGATTGGGCATCTCTGATAACCAGAGTGGATCAGTTACTGGAGGAAAGTCCCAGAAACTTTGATATCATGTAAAAATGATGGTGATGGTGGTGATAAATATTTACCACACACTTTAGGGCCACATGTTATCCTAAGAACATTGTATAAATTCATCTGACCATCTATGAGGTAGTTACAGTCATTATCTCCATTAATCATGAGAGAGATTAAATCACCCAGTGTCACTGCTACATGGCAGAACCAGTATACAAATGTAGATAGTGTGGTTCCAGAGCCTTAAAAAAAGTCCTGTTCTCTCTAAATGAGCCCAGGAGACCTTTGCATGACCTTGGTTGTAGGTAGTAGTGAGTAGGAGGAAAAGAAACCCCATAATGAATAAAATAGAATTTCCTACCACCTGGTGGGAGAGAGATTTTTAGTTAGGTTCACAAAAAGGAAATAAAGAAATGTGACATTTCTTACATTCCTGTTCTGTGGGCCAAAATTTAAACATTTTTCATATATAAAATAATGCGTTTTCTAAGTATTAGCATTGCCACCAATGAATACAAGGGAGGAGTGGACTTCAGACTGCACGATTAATTTAATCTTATGTATTTTGTTCTCTTATCAGGCCTAGGCTGCCTGCTGACTTTCTAGCTGTGTGGTTCCCTGAGAGACCTCTCCCCACTGAGGCCCACCAGGGAAACCCAGCTAGACGGTAAGCGAGCGGTGTGCCTGCAGATGGGTGCCATGGTAACCTCGGAGCAGGGCCCCGTTCTGAGTTAGGCGGGTGGGCGGCTGCAGAGACACAGACAAATGCATTTGCATTCATTAGATAACTTCCTGGTGTTTTTCAGTATTTTAAGTATGTCATTATACTAAAACAAAAAACAACTCTAAAGAAAAACAATTTTAAAGAAAAATCTATTTGGTTTATCACCAGCTTGAGGTCATGATGTAGACAGCCCTTTTTAAGGAGAAATAAAACAAGAGGAATAATTTAGACACTCCAGGCAGCCCTGCTCCCAGGGTGCTTCTGAGCTGTGGTACAAGCCGCGCGGGAGAAAGCTGCAGGAGGAGCCCCGGCTTGCGGCCACAGGGATTTTCTCGCCATTCTTTGAACAGAGTTGAGTTTTTCTTACTTCTGGTTCTTTGTCTGGAAAACTTTCTCCGTTTTTTTCCTGGCCGGCCTCTCATCCTTTGTGCCTCAATTCAATGGGACTTCAGGCGGCCTTTCCTTGCCACTCTTTCTAAAACAGGCCCCTCTCCTGTTCTCCCTCTCAGCATCGCGCTTGTTTCTTCCATTGAACTATTATCATCTTAAATATTTTATTTCGTTTTAATCAGGTTACTTATTTATTGCTTTGATCTGCCCACCCTGCCCCTTGACATAGTATAAACTCCATGAGGTTAGAGACCATGTTTGCTTTGTTTACTCCAGTGCTCAGTGTAGAGTTTTGCTCAGAGAATGTCACCAATGAATATTTGTTGGATAATGTGTGAATGAAGCCCTCAGGGGTCAGTTGGATGTACCATTGCCGCTCCTTTTTTTCTTTACTTGGCAGTGCTGCACTTGAAAAAACACCTCTCTGCCTATATTCCCATTGCTTATAGAATTCTTTTCGTATTATTTCTTGATTTGCCTGGGCCATAGGCTGAAGCTCTGTTAGACGCTTACTCTCTTTGCTCCGTGACAACCTGGTTCTCCATCACGGCGTTTGCCTCTGGTTCTGGATACTTAAGGTGGTGTCTCCCAGCTTCTGCTGCTTTCGTTCTTAGCAGTGTCTCCTGCCCTTGTCACTGACTTGACTGGATCTTCCTTCTTCTTTCTGCTTTTAAATTCCCATGGTAGATGAGTTGCAATAAAAATAAAAATAATTCAATTCAACAAAAATAAGCTATACTCCCACAAAAGAAAAACAAGCATATCCCAAGATAATTTTATATCAGTAACTCATCTTGATTTAACAATTTCAAAAAATAAACAAATTACTTTTTCAATTCCATATTCCAGTTTGAGGCATAACAAATCCGCACTACTATGAGCAACTTTTGAGTTTCTCTAGAAAAAAAAACTATGTCCCCCTCATATTCTCTAAGGACCTCAGAGGGCCCGGATTCTTTGTGTCAATTTATGTGATGAGAAATATGCCTAAGATGTCCTTATTAAATCTCATCACAAGTTGAAAACCAAGGCACTGGTAGTGAGAGATTTCTTATCTGAATCTCACTGCTTTCTCAGAAGAGACCAAAGTCTTCATCACTAAATGCCTTCATTCTAAGGAGAAATTTGTGATTTTTGAACTTCAGCCAAAAGGAAAAAAATCCTCCCCAAGATCACAACTTCCTCTACTTTCTGATTGAAGCCAGGGCATTTCTATTTTTGTGTCTGACCTGAAATCATATTATCTGCCTGCTACCTAGCTTTTGAGATCTTTCAAAACCCTCTGCCTCAATCGAGAACAGAACCATCCCTGGAAATTTACCCTCGTCTTGGTTGATGTCCCTTCTGTGCATCAGATGGAGGCTTTACATTATGTTTTCAGGAGCAGGTGGGAGGAGCAGCTGGTATGAGAAGAAGTGAGCAGCCCGACAACAGTAAAACTGAGAAGAGTGTGAGCGTGTGTGTGTGTGTGTATGTGCCTGTGTGTGTGAAAAGAGCAAGTGACACAACAGGAAAATTTGCCATAGAAATTGTAAACCTTACAGTCCCTGCACTAGAGCAAACAGTACAGTAAGTGTGACAGGTTAAAAGTCATGAACCCTCAACACTATGAAAGTCAGAACAGTGGAAAGTTGGATTCATACTTATTAAGACAAAGCTGGATCCAATGAATTTCAATAATACAATATAACATTATATTTCTGGTTATTTCTTTTAGTATAATTCCATTTAAACCTTTAACTTGATCTGTGAGTATTTGTTGTGCCCTGTTCCATGTCAGGTCTGGGGATGGCCGATCAGTTGCCTCCTGCACGCCTCCGACTGGGGATCGAGCCCGCAACCCGGGCCTGTGCCCTGACCGGGAATCGAACCCTGACCTCCTGGTTCGTAGGTCACCGCTCAACCGCTGAGCCACACTGGCCAGGCCTAAAAGTCTTTATTACTTATCTAATATATGCTTTTTGCTGTCATAGAAAGTTTGGTGAGAATTTTCATCAACTCTGTGGCCACCTTTAACTGGTCCTTGAGTTTCATGTGTGACTTTTTCTTCTTTTTTTTATACTTTAGCATAGATCTGATTAAGACACATTTTAATTATTGATAATGTTTGAATGAGGAAGGTTCTTCTTGGGCCAGCTGTTTGCAGGAGATTTGTACCATGGAGGAGTCAGGGCTGTGCTTCAGAGTTGCAGGCTCACAAAGGTGACGTATCTGTGAGATTACTCAGGCAGCTCCCTGGCAAATGCTGGTAGGCTTTGCCCTTCCAAGTTGCCCACTTAGTTTGGAAAACTCTGCTTCGTTGTCTTTGCTGGAGACATCTTCCTGCAGGCACTTCCTTCTTCCCATTTCTTGGTTTGGCCTTCCCAGAAATTGACAGCGAAAAGATGAAACAGAGCATTTGTTAGAGGTCAAGCCCTAGAGCCATATTGCCAAGAATCTGATTTCTGACTCCTTTATGAACCAGCTGTGTGAACTTGGGCAAGTTGAACTGAGCTTTTCTGGGCCTCATTTTCCTCATCTGCGAAAGAAAACACAATAATACTGATTTCATAGGGTTTATGGGAGTCTAAAATGCATTATTACATGTAAGGTGGCTAGAAAGGGGTCAGGCAAATAGGGAAATGCCAACTTCATTGCCATGTAAAAGCCGGAGCTATAGAATGAATCATTTCCTTTTCCACTTTAGACTTGCAGCTCCCCTTCCTTTTCTTCCTTTCTGTTCTGCAGGGTTTGTAAACCATTTCCATTTTAGTTGAGAAGCAATTTGAACACTTTTCTCTAGCTCTTCTGGACTGACAACCCCCAGCTGTGTTGCTAAGCAGTTCGTGGATGGTCGTGAAGTTATTTCTAAAAGAGAGCGGTTCACCCTCAAACGATTTTGTGCCTCCTTAGAAGTTCATGGCTCTTTCTCTTTTGCTCACCTGCTCCCTCTCTTGGGCTTCTCTTTACAATAGAGTTTACTTTCTCATTAACACAGGCACAAAATGTGGTTAATAGATTTAATAGTAAAAAAGTTTTACTTTTTTTTCAAATCTGAGTATTCAAAAATAAAATTTGAGAAAAATAGTCTCACATAAAACATGGATATACACTAAAAGATGAAGAGTAGTAATCTTTTGGTGGTAGGAACATGGCATTTTAATTTTAATTATGCTTGTCTGTATTTTCTAATGTCCTTCGGTGTACATATATGACTTTTTAAAAAACAATTTTATAATAAAAGACAACTGTAGATCAGCTCAAATTTATGGCAGTTGTAACATTATTATTCTATTTAAGTAAAAAAATTTATATAATTTTGAACTTGATCCTAAGAGAGGGAAACTTAGAAATTCTTCAGTCTGGAGGCAGAATACAACAAAATTGAATTTTTTTGTTTTTGTTTTTTTTAATTCTCACCTGAGGATATTTTTTTTTTCCAGTGCTTTTCAGAGAGAATGGAAAGGCGAGAGAGAGAGATGCATTGATGTGAGAGAGACACATCTATTGGTTGCCTCCAGCACGTGCCCCAGGGGCTGGGGATTGAGCCTGCAATCAAGGTATGTGCCCTTGACCAGAATCAAACCCAGGACCCTTCAGCCTGAAGGCTGAAGCTCTAACCACTGTGCAAAACCGGGAGGGCAAAAAGTTGAATTTTTAAATAAGATCTCATTTTTTTCTTTTAAATTAGTTAAATATAGATGGACAAAATGAAAATAAAAAACACTTTTGTCATTTTATAACATTATAATACTAAAATTGTTCCTCTATATTGATATCAGTAATTCAAATATTCATATATTGGCACTTTGTCCCGTTTAGTTGTGTATTAAGTGAAAAGTTTCTGGTAAATAACTTTATGTAAGGAGGCTTAAAACAGGTTTTGTAAGGATAGGCTTCACAATGGACGTGAAAAGGATGATGACGGGGTCTTGGATGCCAGGGTGTATGTTTTGGATGGAAATCTTTCTTAAAGCCATTGGTAATTATTGGAAATTCTTAATTAAAAGAGATTATATAATCAAAGGAAACTATGCATACTTTTCTTCTGTAATTATTTGATTTTTATATCCCCAAAGTGAACTATCTTTGTAACATGGGTACATATTAAGAAGTGGAATGCATGAGGTTGAGTTGATAGTAACTCATTGGGCCCAGATAAACATAATCCTGAAAAAAAGTAACATTAAGGACCGTGATGTAGCATCCCAATTCAAACTTACCACTTCTTCAAACAGTGGTGATTGCCATTCTAATCACGACCCACTGCATTCATCTGAGAGCATTGGGTTTCTGGGAAAAAGAATGAATTTTGGAGACAGATTAATATTTGAATATTAATTGTCTAATTTTACTAGTTCTATCATCAGGTGAACTTAATCTCTGAGTTTTAGTTTCTTCACCTTTAAAACGTAGAAGTAATGTTCATCTCACTTGATACAATGCTTGTCACACATAAGTGCTAAATGAATTAAAAGTAATTCCAAACCCCCAAATCCCCAAATCAAAGAAATTGAAGATTAAGTTTTATAAATAGGGGGAAATGAATTGAAGGAAGTTAATACAGTGCCCTTCTTTTGTACCAGAGACAATTGCACTTACCTCATTGCGCAAAAATAATTTCTCTGCCTATCCCCCCTCTTCAGACTGAAGTTTTCAAGAGCAGGGAGAATGTCTTTATTTTTATATGCTCATACCTAGGACAGTTGCTGGCACATAACACATAATCGGTATTTCTTGCACTATACTGGACTTGACCACTATTATCTATTTCTCATTGTCAGCTTCTATACTGTGAGAAAATGTCTGGACAAGTATATCTCAATTTTGTTTTTTTCACTTAAAATAGGGAGTATGTGATGGACACACCATTCAACTGCAGGGATGACTCTGGGGAGTACCTCAAAGAGAGATGTCATCTGAAACTGAGGCCTTAAAGATAGACATGTTCTGTATTAAGATACTTTGGACGGAGAAAAGGTGTAGAAAGTGAATCTTAAATGGAACAATCGCAATGACAGGCAGTCTGCTTCGCCAGCGTGCAGTCAGGCCGTGTCCCACACAGGTAAGGGACAGAGAGGATTTCCTCTCATTCTTCCTGCCGTGTGCGCGGTGCTGAGGGTGCAAAGGGAGCACCTCAGTCTCGCCCCTCCGAGCTGGCTGAGTGCGAGTCAGGGTGTGCAAATCTCTTACAGCGGTCCATCACATTTTTGTCAAAATAACCCCTAAAGTTTTCCCTAAAAAAACTTTTTTTATCCCTCTTTTCTTGCCCTCAACATTATTGTACATCTGGCTCAGCCAAAGTGTCCCGTCTCCCACCATCCGTCACCATAGTCCTGGTGCACTAGCCAGATTGCAAAAATCGTGATCAGTCGTTACAGTAGCGTGGAGGGAACGATGGGCGGATTTCATTTCTTTCCCATGCACACGTCTGTCTTCTCCAAGTTCTATGAAATTAATGGGCATTACTTTTTGCAATTAAGCAAATTGTTTTTAAAAAGAGAATCAATTTTCTCTGAAAAATCCTGCTCGTCCACCTCTTTTAAACATTTAAACTCAAATACGTTACCATTTTAACATAGAAAGCCACTGAAGTCCTCCCCCACCCCCGCCTCCTGAGACATTAATGTCTTACACCCATCGTTTTTTGGGAGATGATACAAGATTGGGAAGTTACCCAAGACCTGGCACGATTACAGCTCAGCTAGATCGCTGCTCCATCTGAGGGCTCTTCACAGTCCAGAATGTTGAGAGATGCAGGATTGACTCCAAATGCCGACTGAATCTGTGGACTTTGACCCAGTAATTGCATTTCCTGACAGGGGCTGCTAGCTATTTTTTGAGAAGCCAGTTGGTATTAATTAATATTACTATTTTCTTGTCAGCTGCTTTTGACACTTTATAACATTATTCAGTAGCTAGCTAGCTCTTTCCGCAATTCTCTTTACTGTGTTTGCATTAGTTTACTTTGGAATTCTTATAACCTTTGCCACCTTTTTTCATTGTGGCTAAATATTTTTTTTGGTCTTCTCTCTTCAGTATAGTCTTTTTTTTTTCTTGTGGTAAAATTGCTATTCAAGATTACATATATGTCAGGTATACAATGCTATAATTTGATATTTGTATATTCTACATTGTGTTGCTCATCCCTGTAAGTCTGGTTACCATCCAGGATCACACAGTTGATCCCGTCACCCGTTTTGCCCTTCCTCTAATCCACTGGAACAGAGTGGGGGTGGTTGCAAGAGGCAGTGGGTGGGGAGTGGTGACTATAGTTCATACGGTCATGTATATTTAAAAGTTGCTAAGAGAGTAAATCTTAAAACTTGTCATCACAGGAATAAAACCTGTAGCTACAATGTGGTGATGGATGTTAACTAGACTTATTGTGGCGATCATTTTGCAATATACACCAGAACCGAATTATTACGTTGTATGCTTCAAACTAATATAACGTAATATGTCAATTACGTCTCAATTGAAAAACGAAGAGTTTGGGGACACTGGGTGAAGGAATACAGGGCGATAGGAGTCAGCGAAAAGAGTCCTTTGAGGAAAGCCAGCATTTTGAAATTTGGGGAAATACTTGGAAATTTTCTCCTTGTTAGAGAGGCCTAACCTCCAAAGCCTCAGTGCTAATCAAGAGGCTGCTGTTAGAGCCAAGGAAAGAGGAGTCGCTAGTCACGTAGGAACGCTGGGTCTGAGCGCTGTGTTGAGGGCCCTGGCGGGGAGTCACCCGCCCTCCAGGCTCTCTCTGCTCACCCACATCAGTCTGTGCAGCCTCAGTTTCCTCATCGGTCTAGGGAAGGCATTGGACTAAATAATCTCTCAAGACCCCTCCTCCTCTAAGTGTTTTCTGGTGCCGATGTATCCTCATTACTAAGAGCAAAGCTTCATCCATCCATCACACATCCAATTGGTTGTTAAAATTTTTTCAACCTTATTTTGGTTTCAGAAACATGTAACACTGTATTGTTTGGGTAATATTTTCTTCCTCACTAGGGCAGATATAGTATACGATGAAAATGAAACGAAGCCTGTGAATAGAAGTGAGAAGTGTTGGGACAGTGAGTCAGGTGGCAGAATATCTGAAAGCTTCTTGCCGACACAGATGGTCGGTGTAAACTGTTGTGGCAGGAATTTCTGCCAGACATCCCATAGAGTTTATTACTAAATTTGGGATCAGTAAACTTTAAAAAACATACTGTGCATGTAAAATTATTTAAAATACTGCAAGTGCAAAATCCCTTTCTTTCAGCAATATCTAATCCTTCCCTTCTGCTTTATAAATAATTTAGATTAAAACCTAAGCTTTGGTTGAGCAATTTTATTATCTTTTATAAAAGTTTATTCTTTATAAAATCATTGAGTGACTCATTTGGAAAAGTTGAAGTTCTGATTGTGTGGTGGCCCCTGGTCCCAGAATATGTTTTATTGGACTTCATAATTTAAAAAAAAGACAGAAATACTATAAAGGACAATTAAGAAGTATAAAATTAATATGAAACACTGCAATATGAAAGGATATTATGTCACAGTGTGTGGTCTGAGTGAAAAGTATTAAAGTTGCACCAGCTGCTAAACTCAGTGCTAATGTGTAACAGTTAATCTTTTAATACAGGAAACAGCCATAATTAGGGAATAGTTATATCTTTAAAATGTTAACTCAGTATAGTAAAACCAGGCAACCTTGCAGGTGGAAGCAGGAATTTTATGGAACATTAAAAACATTTCAATGTAAGAAATCCCAGCTGCAGAAAATTTGTAATTGAATATATGCTCTTTTTCCTTTGTATATAATAGCTAGTATTTAGTTTATGAATATTTTCACATGTATTACCTAGCTTAATCTCTACACATTTCTTAAAAGGTATGTGTGATATATTGTTGCATTTATAGCTTCACTTTCAAGATGAAAAATTGGGCTGCAGACAATCTAATGACTTGCCCAAGTCAATAGCAACCAGCAAGCAACATAGCTAGTACTCAAATCCTGTTTCTACTGCAAGGGTCTGTCTCCTCAGCAGCATATAAAAGCTCCATAGAGGAGCATGTAGGAGTCCTCATTTTGCCTGAAATGAGTTGTAGACACTGGTATGGTTTTGATATTCAAGCCAGAAATGTTTACATTTGGCTCCCCTAGGTTTACTCCTGCTTAAGTAAGTAGTCCATGCGTTGATATGATTACATCTATCCTCCGGGTAAATTTAATTTGAAGCTTAAAATAAAATAAATTTGCCAAACATCTTGTCCAAGCTGCTGGTAGTTTTCAAATTCTAGAAGCACTGAAGACAAAGGATGTGTGTTGGCTCCTTTGTTCAGCTTGGCTAGAAGAGCTCCTCCTATCTTTATATGCAGATATGTAAAGAAAAAGGAAAGAATGGAATATAGAATATTGGAAGAGATTACTAGGTCATTGAGCCCAGTGGTCTTTGGCAGCTATTTGTTTATTTTGCTACTTAAAAAGGTAATCCTTTCCCATTTTGGGGGGAGAATAGCAGTAATTGTTACTGACTTTTTTTTCAAAGCAAGCCCAACACTGCCTCTTAGTAACTTCCATCCATTGGAACTTGTTCCACCTGCTAGAGACCCTCAGAATTAGTCTAATTCTTGTTCTCATGAACCTCTTTTCTTGCTTGATTTCTTTTCCCTCCTCTAGACCCTTTAGTTATTCTTTATAATATGGTTTCCAGGCCCTTCCACTTTCTGGTCCCCTTCCTTGGAAGTGTGTGTCAATGTGTCCTTTAAACGCAGAATCTGGAATTGAATAGAATCACCCAGATGTAATCAGAGCCAGCAGCGGCATTACTGACACTCCTGTTTTGGACACGATCATTCTGTTAATTCTGCTAAAGATCACATCTTATATGTCAACGCCTTGTCAGAAGGCCCGGCTGCAGCAATGCTGCTGTTAACAAAAGATCATAGATTTTTTTTTGCCCCAAATAATGGCTATTTTGCAGATCTGCCACAATTTGAGCCTCAAACCAGTTTTCATTTTGATCCTTAGTGTAGTACTTCATATTGATTGGTATTGAATTTTATTATGCTAGTTTTGATCTATTATTTTAATGTTTTGAAGTATTTTTGATTTATTATGTAGCTTTCTCAAATGTGTATTCTCAGCAGATTTTGTAAGCATACTTCAGATGCCTTTATTCAAGTTGATAAAATGTTTAAGAGTCAGTGTTGACTATAATACTCTCTAAAATGCAACTAGAAACTTCTCTTGATATTGACAAAAATCTATTAATATTCTCTGAGCTCATTTTTCAACCAAGTCCAAGTCAGCCAGAATGATCACACTATTCTCTGACTCTTCCTGACAATCTTGGGTCCTTGGTTTCTTGTGCAGTCCTTTGTACAGCGCAGATTCCTGGTAAACTTTTGTTGAATTGATTTGGATGTCTCCCTTTGTGACTGCTCAGCTTTTTGAGCCTTTGGCTCTCTCAAATGAAACAAAATCTTGCGTACACATCATAGGTCAACTCATGTCACTCATCCTTCAGAAAGCTTTCCTCTATAATCTTCAAGCTACATTAAATCCTTAAGCCCCATAAATTGCTTATATCACACATCTGAGCATTAATAATGGGCTCCTTTATGACTGTAGGTTTGTATAGCAATATCTATTTTTATTTTTATTTTCCTATGAAATATTCTTTTCTCATTACATATCACTTATAATGAGACTCCATTTTGGTCACATTTGACTGGTTCAAGGTTAGTCAACTGACACAAGCTGGAACAGTCAGAAGCCTTCCCTGGGACTTTTGGAAATTGAGAAAGAGGTGGCCAGCTCTCTTTAGGAGCCCATGGAGATGTAGGCAGAAAATATGAGTAAATCAATCAAAGAATGAGAGAGAGAGACAGAGAGAGAGATAGAGGGATAAAAAGATGAGGCAGCTATACAGAGAAAAGTAGTCACTACAACTGGGAAGTTCTGATGGGACTTGAGTCCCTGGAACCAATATTCCCAAGGCCCAGCCACGTTTCTCTGCTCAGGACCCCTAATTTGGCATTTAGTAAAATCTTTTTTTTTAAAAAAATATATCTTTATTGATTTCAGAGAGAGGAAAGGAGAGGGAGAGAGAGACAGAGAGAACCACCAACGATGAGAGAGTCATTGGGGATCGAGCCCACAGCTCAGGCGTGTGCCCTGACCGGGAATTGAACCCTGATCTCCCGGATCCGAGGTCGAATGCTCAACCGCTGAGCCACACCCGGCCGGGCAGTAAAATCTTTTTTAAAGCTACTTCAAATTGTGTTACTTCTATATTTAAAATAGGAATTTTAAACTTGCCCATTGACAACTCAAATAGTGGAGAGGAACCCAAGAATGTGAGATGAAGACAGGGTCTTCTCGTGGCTGGATTTAGCACTGCATGAGTTTTATGTGACTCACATGGTATTTAAAAAAATTAAAGTAGCCTGGCCAGCGTGGCTCAGTGATTGAGCCTCGACCTATGAACCAGGAGGTCTCGGTTCAATTCCTGGTCAGGGCACATGCCCAGGTTGGGGGCTTGATCTCCAGTGGGGGTGGTGGTGGTGCAGGAGGCAGCTGATCAATGACTTTCTCTCATCATTGATGCCTCTTTCTCTCTCTCCCTCTCCCTTCCTCTCTCTGAAATCAATAAAAACATATTGAAAAAAATTAAAGTGGCATCCAGAGTTTTAAAAATTAGGAAAATTTTTACACACTGTATTTCTGGCTTCTCTTGAAACGTCAGAAGATCTCGCAGCACAGGGCTGAATCCTACCTGGCAACGAGGCTGGAGCGAGAGACCAGCTGTCTCCTTTAAACGGGGAGGGCACCCTGTTTTGTTCTAGGGTTCAAACTTCACATCATATACATACACAGGTACACATATACAAATGCTTTTCCTTAACAGTAGCTTTAAGAATGAAAAAAAAATTGAAAAATGAAAGACCGACAAGGCCATGTGTGGGAAGACAGATTTCTTTGTGAAAGTAAAAGCTATTCCTATACTCGCCTTCCTTCTCTCACTTGCTTTACCTGCCTTGGACCCTTGGGCACATGGGCTTGAAGAGATAGGGCCTCAGTAGAATGGAGAACAGACAAGGCTTACCTAGAGAGATGGCCAGTGAAATTACCCGTGGCAGGAGTGGCCAAGGAGTTGCTAGAGAAATGGATACGTTCAGTTTAAACTTATTTACAACTTTAATTACCATCCACCATCCTCGGTCTTCAGCAGATGTATGTTATATGTAATGATCTTAGATTAAGGGTGTTTGGTAGAGTGAAGGCAAAGGTAGTTACAGGCTGGGACAGTGGCAATTAAGTAGAGGTCTCCAGTGAGCTGAGGCAATGGTTAGAAGCCAGGTGGCAGTGAGAAGGAATCAGACTTGGGCTTGAGAAAACTCAATTTCCCAAAATAGACTAGAAAAAGGTAACAGGGTTATTGTGGGGGCTGGGTGATGCAACTAGGTAGAATCATTTTATTTGATGTTAAATGCAATTACCTGAATTGCTAACGTATGACTTTTACTGTCCTTTAATTTTTGGCTTAATGTTGTGTTTTGGGTTTTGCCCTCACTGTCAGTAATCAAAACTATTCAGGTTCCTGAGAAAGGTCTGATTGGCTGAATCAGTCTCTGCCTAGCACAAAACATCTTTTGTGGCCAGAGGTCTTTTCTCAGGTCCTTGTGTATAAGTTGCAGGCTAAGGCTGCAGCTGGTGATTCTTGGGTCAGATGTGGACAAGGGGGTAGGTTCTCCTGGGCTAGTTTCCTGAGATTATACTACAACTTTAATAGCATCATACCTCTTGTCATTTTACTTAATTCTGTGAAATTTGATATGTAAGGTCTTGTCATAAATTATTTTTTGGAAGTAAGTTGAATGAGGGGAGGACCATTAATGCATTTTAAAAATCTAGAATAAATATCTTGATGTCTATTTTTAGCTTTCATAAACTCAAGCATGATCACATAATTGCAAGATAATTATTGCTTCTACTTCATTTAACATTTCTCCAGCTTTGGTCAGAATGGAGACCAGTATATTCACAATATACTTCATTCAAACACTGAAAGACTAAAATCCTTCATGTTCAAGCATTTTCATATTTTATATACTTTACCTTCTTCATTTGATTTTTAAATTTATTTATTGGTAATTTATCTGTATTGTTGAAAGTATTACAGATGTTCCCCTCTTCCCCCTATTGACCTCCTCTTTCCCACTCATGCACCTTCCCCAGGCCTTCACTGCACTATTGTCTGTATCTATGGGTTATGAATATATGCATATAAGTTCTTTGGTTAATCTCTTCTTGGCCCCCCTTCTCTCTGAGATTCATCAGTTTGTTCCATGCTTCTATGTCTCTGGATCTATTTTGTCAGTTTATTTTGTTCATTAGATTCCACATAAAGTGAGATCATGTGATATTTGTCTTTCTCTGACTGGCTTATTTCGCTTAGCATAATACTCTCCAGGTCCCTCCATGCTGTCCCAAAGGGTAAGAGATCCTTCTTTCTTACAGCTGCGTAGTATTCCATGGTGTAAATGTCCCACAGCTTCTTTACCCACTCATCTACTGATGGGCACTTGAGGCAGTTTCCCGACCTTAGCTGTTGTAAATTGCGCTGCTATGAACATAGGGGTGCATATATTCTTTCTGATTGGTGTTTCAGGATTCTTAGGATATATTCCTAGAAGTGGGGTCACTGGGTCAAATGGCAGCTCCATTTTTAATTTTTTGAGGAACCTCCATACTGTTTTCCGCAAACAGTGGCTGTCCCAGTCTGCATTCCCACCAGCAGTGTACTAGGGTCCCCTTTCTCCACACCCTCGCCAGCAGGAGTTGTTTGTTGATTTGTTGATGGCAGCCATTCTGACAGGTGTGAAGTGACACCTCATTGTGGTTTTAATTTGCATCTCTCTGATGATTAGCAATGTTGAGCATTTTTTCATATGTCTCTTGGCCATTTGTGTGTCCTCTTTGTAGAAGTTTCTATTTAGGTCCTCTGCCCATTTTTTAATTGGATTGTTTGTCTTCCTTTTGTTGAGTTGTATGAGTTCTTTATATATTTTGGAAATTAATCCCTCATCAGATGAATAATTGGCAAATATGTCACCCCACAGAGTAGGTTCCCTTTTCATCTTGATGCTGGTACCTTCATTTTATATAAGCATGCATAAGTGTTATCAGAAAGAATCACTTAAGTACTCCAATATTTAATTTCTAAACTAAGTATCTAGAAGTAAACTTTCAGGACATTTTGTTTGAATAAGAATTAATCAGCATATCAGCCATGGCATAAAATCTTATTTTAGTTGTATACAATGCTTTTAGTCCACTTAAAGTGTGCTTGACCTGATCTCATGATTTCTGTTTATTAATAGAGTACAGTCCAGAGGACATATATTGATTGTGAATGAACAACCACTGAGCCATCTTGGAACATTTTTGTGGTAAATGAGCAAAGAAATGCGAAGCAATTTTGTAGTAGCATCTCAGACACTTCCTTGTTTTTGAAGCAGTTTTGCAGGGAGCTATAGTACATTTAGTTCCATCCCACCACCTGCCTAGTGTTTATCAATAATATTAGGAACGCCTACCCACCAAGTGCAAAATGAAATATTTGAAGGTCAGGTTGAATGATAGAATATATTTCCAAGCTTAATGTGATATTTGGAAACTGGTATCTGATATTCTCTGCTTTTCCCTGAAATGCCAATTTAGCAAGCAACAGTCCAGTCATGTGGCGGCTACGTGGTAGGGTTATCTTTCTAGTTAGAATGTGGAAACCGAACATGGCTAAGCATTAATAATTTTAGACTTGCACTTGAAAAAGCACAGGTAAAATTATTATCAAGGAGACTCTGAAGCCAGGGCAGCAGCTAGGAAAAATGTGCTGCATAAAATGGGAAAACAGTGTTCAATGACATGATGATTGCTTTGTAAGTCACTGGCTAAATTTTGGAAAGAAACATAGAATTCCTGGGAATTTTGAAAATGTGGTGAAACAGCAGGGTGGGAAAAAGATGTCTTGGCAAGTTTGGAGGGAATGTGGGGAGTGGGGTAGGGGCGAGGGTGCGGGTAATTACGTTCCTTACTGGTTTAGATTTCTCTGCAGATCTTGTCATTATCTATGTTAATTTATTATTTATCACTTGAGACAACTTCAGCAATAATTATGATCAGCGTATTAAATTTAGAAGTATAATTTAGGGCAGTAATATAAAAAGTATTGTTTACATCTCACAGTTTTAAGGATTTTTAAGTACAAACTTCTGGTCATTAAAGAAAGTGGAATCTTTAAGCTTTTGAGAGTTTACAGAAAATAGTCAACCACTTACATGGAGAGAAAAAAATCAGCAATATTATAATAAGAAAGAAAAGTCAATTAAAATCCCTGGATTTGAATTACTTATTTTCAGGAAAAAACAACAACAACAAAACCTCAGAAAAATAAGAATCACACCTATCTCCCATCTTCCAGTCCATAAATTGCATTTGATGTTTTTCGCTGTATTGGATTGGGTCTACTCGGTTTTCCCCACCAAATTGTTTACTGCACTCAAGTAAAGTGACATAGGTTTTCCGGCTAATGGTTTGTGCTTGTTTTTTTATTTGGCTTTGATATAGGTACATGCATTTTGTATCTCCCAGTAGAGAGTAAGGAGGACCTGCTAAAGAAGAGAAAGAAGTCCGAAGCCATGGCACCTTTTTGGGTACAAGGAACATACCTTATCTGCTCTCCTGCTTTCTGCCGGTTCCCTTTACTCAGTTTCAATTACTCACAGTCCAAAATATTAAAATGAAAATTCCAGAAATAAAGAACTCATAAATTTGAATTGCACACCATTCTGAGTAGCATGATGAAATCTCGAGAGTCCCACCTGCGGGCCTGCGGAGGGGACGTGACTCACCTCTTGGTCCAGCGTGTTTATGTCTTGATGCTGTAGGCGCTCCCCTGTCAACCACACTATGCACGTCCAAGCGCTTGTGTTCAAGTCGCCTGTGTTTCACTTAATAATGGCCCCAAAGCACAAGAGTAGGGATGCTGGTGGTTCGGATGTGCCAAAGAGAAGCTGAAAAGTGCTTTCTTAAGTAAAAAGCTGAGTACAGTGCCATGAAATATTTAGAGAGACAGAGAGAGGCCACATGCACATGACTTTCACTGCAGTATAGTGTTATAATTGTTCTATTTTATTATTAGCTATTGTTAATCTCTCACTGTGCCTCATTTATGAAGTGAACTTTATCATAGGTTTGCTTGTATAGAAAAAGAGAGTATATAGAGGGTTCAGAACTCTTCGTGGTTTTGGGCATCCACTGGGGATCTTGGAATGTATCTCCGAGGAGAAGTGAGGACGACTATGCTTCTTAGAAATTCCATCTACATGCCTGGGCCAACCCTTGAAGGTATCCCAATAACTGAAATATTTGAAACAGTTTTCTAACATCAAAATTTGTAACCCAGTCAAATGCTGGCTTAAATTTTTTTTAATTTTATTGTTGTTAACCTACATGTTGCTTATTTTCTTCATTCTCCCCACTTGTGTTTGTCCATTTTCTTTTCTCCATGAGCTCCTTTCTTCTGGTTATAGAATGATTATTTTTTCACCTCCTACACCAAGACTTCAAGTTTTTAGCATAGTACTGCAGATACAAACATCATCCTTGGATACATTTTTGAAATCATTAATCATGGTAATTGTGCAGTAAACTCTAAGAGAGAAATTGAGTAGCTTTACATCTTAGTGATTTCTGAATTTTATGTTCTGTTGCAGATGCCCACAACACTGAATAAAGGTTAAGCTCTTTCGATTTTGTAGGCGAGTGGACCTGGGTTCTAGGCTTTGGTATGCCTCTAGTGTAACTCGCTGCACAGTCATTTTTAACCTCGCTGGGCCCGTTACTTTATTAGTAATATAACAGGAATTGGGTTGTTGGCTCTCTAGAGTCTTATTATGAAATTATATGATTCTACTTAAGACTAATTTCTCTCTCAATAATCTGAGGTCTTTTTTGATCTCAGGTGTGTTTTTTTCCCCTTTGGGGTAGATTCTTTTTGTTTTGGGGCTACACAAAGGCTGGGAGAGGTGCAGTTTGGCCTATTTTGTGTGTCTGGGGAGGTGAATGGGGAGAAAGAAAGAAATGAAATCCACTGAGAAGAACCTTTACCAGGTTCACAGTTTGCCCAGGGCTCTGTGTGAGTGATTTCCATGAGAGAGAAATTTGAGGAAGTGGGATGATGGAACCACAGAGATGTTAAAGTATTCTGCTTTTCTTTTGTCATAATAAAAACTTGTCTAGTCGTCAGTACTGTGCTGAGCCATATTGGAGCCAGAGGCAAAAGGAAATATCAACAATACTAAGCCGATCTCTATTTAAATTCTTGAAATATTGTTCATCATGTATATTTCTGCATTAATTTATGTATTTTTAAAAATATTAAGATATTATTTATCTTAATATTGACTGGTTACTGAGATACTTTGGCAGTCATTAAATTTTTACCCAAGGAGAGGACCTTACTTGATCCACTGTAAAAACATGGGATTCCTACCCGCCTCTTAACTAGGTTGGCGATCAGAGGACGTGCATGGAGAATGCTCCCTCTAGTGGGGTTTTGCTCTCCCAGGACTTTCCAATCAGTTTGAAACTCTGCTTGGGGCACAGAAGGGGCCAAAAAAGACGTATAGAGTACAGTTTTCAAAAATGCCATCTTTTGGTTGTAATCATGTGAAGTTCACATTCCTCGTAGCCATTAAAGTATATACTTAGTGGAATTATTCCTGAAATTTAGAAAAGATTAATGCAGAAAAAATTCTTTCTATGGGCAAAGCGAAACCACAATGCTAAAGGAGACAATCAATCTGCCAGAAGCAGGAAGAGCAGCCTGCAATTGCTCTGGGAAGTGACATGGGAAAACGCGTTAAAGGAGGAAAGAGGCTGGAAAGTGTAACCGCAATCTGGTGAGGTGGAAGGATCCGGGTATTTAGGGGAACAGCGTAGATGTAGGGTGACTAATAACAGGCCTTGGACATGTTTCCTTCCATCCAACCAAAATAATGCGTTCCCACAACCCTAGCATGGAAAATGGAAATAATAGGGGCTAGTGAACCGAAAGGAGAAATATGTACTTAATTACACATCTGTGTAATATAAAAAATAAAAATAAAACCAAGTGTTAAAATGAGGGCCATTTTACAGTCCATTTATAAGAGTCAGCGTTGTAGCATGACAAGATGAGAGATCACACAGGCTGGCTCCTTGAGATACAAGCCAGGTCCTTATACCTCCCTTCTCTTTAAGGCTCTTCTGAGGCTTTAAAAAAGTTGCTTAAAAAAGGGGGAAAAATAACACCTGCTGATGGGAATATAAATGGTGCAGCCGCTGTGGAAAACACTTTGGTGGTCCCTCAGAAAGTTATACAGAATTACCATATGACCCTGCAATTCTGCTTCTAGGTAAAAATACAAATGAATGAAATACAGGGACTCAAACAGATGCACCGATGTTTCTCGCAGCCAAAAACCAGAAGCAACTCACATGTCCATCAACAAATGAAAAGATAAACAAAATGTGGTATATTTGTACAAGAGGGTATTATTCAGCTGTAAAAAGGAATGAAGTTCTGATACATGCTACGACATGGATGAACCTTAAAAACATTACAGTAAATGAAATAAGTGAGACACCAAAGGACAGATATTCTGTGATTCCACTTATGTGAAATACACAGGCTTAGGCAAAAGTAGGTTTATAGTTGTTCGTATGGAAAATAATACATTAATAAATACATAATGGGTACTAGAATAAATTCTGTTTTGGGTACTCACAACTGTAAACCTACTTTTGCCCTTGCAATGGGCAAATTCACAAGTAAAAAATAGATTAGATGCTTCCAGAGGCTGGGGAAGGGGAAATGGGGAGTTATTGCTTACTGAGTCCAGTTTCCAGTTAGGGTGATAAAAAAGTTTTAGAAACAGACGATTTTACATTGTATATTGTAATTAATGCCACTGAGTTATACTCCCGGGTGTGATCAAAATGACAAATTTTATATTTTATGACAATATAAAGAAAAGATAAATAAAAACAAAAAAGGAAAAACAGAAAATCATAGCTTTGTGTGAAATATAATATTTCTACATATTATTCAACTGAAGCCAATTCCTGCATTTGGAAACCATATTCTTAATTGGATTTAACCAACTCGATCCAGTGTTAAGGAGCAGAAGAACAACCTCCTCCATGAAAAATTTTCAGAAGTAAAAGCGGTTCTAGAGAAATAAAACATTATCCAAACTATTAAACAGTGCCTTGTATGAATTAGAACATACATTGCCCATTTTGGTTTCTCAAAGCTCTCTCTTCAATTAGGGCTTAATTATACCCTGACTAGCAACCACTACACCTCCTGTTCTTCCTACAACTAATCAATAGCATCCTCTCCTGGGGAGGGAGGGGGTGACTCCTGACATCCCTCCCACGGCTGCTCTAATGTCTTCAGTGGTCAAAGGGCTGAGGCTGGGGATATACAGTGCCTCAGAGCTCTATTAAATTAAAAGTATCTGGTGTCTTTTTGGCACAGTTTTGAAACATTTGTGACTCTAAATGTCTGAATATATTAAAATGTGGAATCTAAAGCATTTTTGCTATAGATTTTCTGTGATTAAGCTTTAAAAACAACAGTGTGGCAGATTATACTTTAAAAAAATCTAATTTAAATTTGATACACATTTATATGCAATAAGAATATTTGAGTGCTAGATAGGAAATTCTCCTTATCTTTTTATTAAATCCAGGTTCTCTGTATTAACCATTTGTTAACCTTCCAGGATTATTTTCTCTCCTATTTCAGGGTAGACTGTCTAGCTCGCAGTCTGCCCAGGTTTCATCGCCTTCTCAGCTGCTCTAAGCTGAGGCCCAGTTCCTCGTATTTGCTTGATGATTTCACTCAGATGTGAACACCTCAGGAAGAAATGCGTCTTTCCTCTGGTGTTGGAAAATTTTATTCCCTTTGGATCATACTTTTATAATTTTCTCTTCAAAACTGTCCTTGTTATTTTTTTAGCCCTAGTTATTTTTAGCCTTTTGCCAAGTCCCTGCATGTTGGGTTTTTTTCTCCCCATTGACTGCTTCACCCTCTTTAGGCTCAGAAAGGGTAAGGGGGATTTTATGACTGAGTGAGTCATTTATATGCTGCATGTACAGGGTTTCCCCCTCAAGTGCGAGAACATGCTGGGTGTTATGTAGGTGAATGTGTAAGTACCTGTATATGTGTGTGTAGACATGCATCTCTAGTCACTTCCTACGAGGAACAGGAGCCAGAAAAAATAGAAGTGGGGTGGTCTGTTTGAGGTAGGTGCCGCTTGAAACCAAGTGACTGTATGGATAGCGTTGACATCTATACTGACATATAAACAATGACCTAATAACGCACCTTTTAGAAGGACATTTAATTTTGGGTACATTTGAAAGTGTCATAAACACATGTATTAATCTCTGGAGTTGTAATTTTCAAAACTTCCAAGTGTTTTATTGTTTTGAGTGCCTAAGAACTCCCACTTTTGGTGTGGAATTTGGTTGGGTCTGTAGTTGATAAAGTACCTCCCATCTAATCTAACCACGTTTAACTTTGAAGAGTCTTTAGAAATGGCTTAGTGGGCACATTTCCTTCCGTAGCTCATTCAGCTACCAGCGTTTATGCCTCAAGGATATGGTTGTTGATGCTGAAGGCCCAAATAATTACACTTCTACGTGGCACTTGTTGGCCAAAGAGAGCTATTGTTGAGTGAATGAATGAATGAATGAGTGAGGAGACAGTATTTTTAAATGGTCTGTATGGTTTCCCTGGAATGAGTGTGCGAGGTGAAGAAGTCCCCCTTATTCTGTCACCGAAATGAGATTTTTTTGGCATGAGGATGAGAGATAAGCTGGAATATAAGTAACTGAAAGCAGAATGATAGGCAAGTGAAATCCTTGCATTCTGAAGAATGTTCCAGATTGCTAAGCAACATCAGAGAGGGCTCAGGTAAGCCTGCTGTCTCTGGAACCTGAGGGCCTCGACGGTGAGTTAATGCACAGGCTCCTGGCCCTTTTCTTGTAAGCTGTCCCCCCGCCTGGCTTAGCTTTCCTTTGATTTTTGGCTGCCTGCCATCCATTCCTACTTCTAAGAGCAGCTTAATTTTTCTTTGGCGAGCGACCCCTGACCTGCTGACCTCGGTGTCAGTGCGACTCTCAGGCAAGGCGCCCACTGAACTCTGTCTGAAGGGTGAGCGCAGACTCCAGATGGGGTTCCTTCTCTTGATTTGAATTCTGCCCTGAGCGACACGGACAGGAGAGGGCCTGGAGCCTGTTCTTCATGATGCGGGGCTGGTGGTTGTGAAGGAATTGTCTGTCTGTTCCTCACTTCCTAGAGCTTCCTGGATTTTAGTTGTTCCTAAAATTCTTGTTCCCCCCTTGCCTTTTCTTTAATTCCAGCAGTAACCTCACATTATGGTAAAATATTCTGTTTCTTCCCCCTTCAGCTGGCTGGAGTCTGTTTCTGTTGTTTGCTGCTGACGAAATCGAGGCGACACAGGCTCTGCTCAGCCCCGCGCCCTGTGGGTGGCTCCCCTGCCCCGCTCGCCTTGGCAAGGGGGGGCGCCTGGCCGGCTTCCTCGGCGCTGTCACTATTCCTGTTCTACTTCAAGATGAAATGTAGCCTTCTTGCTTTTTGACTCTTTAGGTTACAAAAAGTAGATGGAATCCTGTCCTCAGAACACTTTCCCACTTTCATTGATCCTTGTCTGTGGAATTAGGGCACTCTGTGCTCTCCCCAGCCTCAGCCGGGGACCGGCATGTGCTTGTGTCTCAGCGACCTGCCTGGTTCCTTCGAGGCGGCCAGGGTAGGGTCACGCAAGAGGCGCCACCTCGCCCTATGCACACACGCACCCTCTCCGCTCTTCTCTTCTCTGGGCTACTCTATCCCAGAAGGGGAAGAGCTGAGCCCGTTCCTCAGACAAAAGACAGATACAGGAGCTCAGGCAAACACCGGCAGTTACGGTGCTGAACACTCACACACTACTTGCTCTGGGACGCTCACACTTTCAGCACGCAAACGCCTCAGAATTAAATATGTGGTTTTTGTTTAGTGTAATTTCAACAATCGTGTGATATTATAAACACCAATTGAGTATTTATGCTGTCATGAACGTAAGGTCCTGCTCTTAGGCAAATATTAATGAAGTAGCTAAGAAAACACAAGGGAGTAACAAAGAAAATATGACTGGTGGGCAGATGGTTTCCGAAATGATACATTTCTCTGTGAAGCATTAGTTGTTTTAAAAGCATTAATGCTGATCTTTCTTTTAGAATGAGGGTGTATAATTTAAGGTAAAACACTTCCACTGCACAATGCAAAGTTTACTTTTCCAAGTACTTAATTTATAGTGACTCCTTTTCTCTTAAAATATTTTCTCAAATAATTTTTAGCGCCTGTGTCTCTACCCCATTATTGTAATTGATTTTTAGATCACCGTGAAATGTTGACATTTAAAAGTCAACTTGATGTCCAAGCTGATGTCTGAATTGATTTCTACTCTCAATTGATCAGTCCATCTGGCTGGTCGCCCACACGATCGGTCACTAGGGTAGCTTTGCCTCATCAGCCTGCATTGGAGATGAAGTCATGGGGAAGACGGTCCTTCCCTCGCTATCCTGTGTCTCTCATAAAATTAATTACTTGGTGGAAAATCACTCCTTTCCTTGCCAAAGTTGTTTTTCATGTGATGGACTATAAGCTGGGCTTCCTTGCTAGAGCTTCAGTTATTTTTATTGTTTACATATAGAACATTCACTTATCTTCCCTAGGTGTCCTCTCTTAAAATATTAGATTGGTTTTGACTATTTTCTTAATTTAATAAACGCATCCCCATATGACAGAGCTCTTCTTACTCCCTTTTAGATAGATTTCAACTGCACATTTTAAGACCATGGTCTTTATTTACCACTGAGGCTAAGAGACATGGGATCTAGAATTGCCTCTAGTTTTGCCATCAAAGGTTGATAATAGTCTTTAAAGAAGAGTTATCTGTCTCCTTGTGTGCTGTGTAATTTTATTCTATTGGCTTGAATTTAGGTCTAGACAATGCTATCCCCACTTTCATTTAAAATCCCCTCCCCCCATTTTTTCTTTGATGGGAATACCATATGGCACAGGATAAGCAGTATTGCTAAAGTTGGGGCATTGCATCTCTCTCTTCCTCTTTGTCCACCAGATTATTATTCTGTTACAAAATTAGGTGAGTCTGATGAGACCTGTTTCTTACAGATCATGCATTGTAATGTCCTTGAGGTGTTTGTGAATTTATTGAGCAATGACTTCCTTTGGCAATTTTCTAGCACGGCTCATAGATTTGAAATATTTAGAATAATTTCCTTTTTCAAATATAACTACTCTACTTACCCTTTCCCTGCTTTTAAAAAAATGGAAATACTGTAAATATACAGAAAAAATAAAGACTAATATAACAAAAATATCACTCAATTTTAACTACGTAACAATTTTAAAATCCATTCTTCTGTTGATAGGCATGTGGCTTATTTTCAATATATTTTTATGATTTTAAATTTATTTTCAATATTTTGCCATCATCAGTAGCAGTACAAAGAACATTGCATACAGGTGTCTTTGGCTGCCATCTGTGACAGTTTCTCTAGGGTATGTGCCTAGGAGTGGAGCTGCTGAGATAAAACAAGCATGCTAATATTCCATTTTATTAGATATCACCAGATTTTTCTCCAAGGTGTGCCATTTATAATTCCACCAGCAGCTTACCAGGGCTCCTTGCTCCATGTTCTTGCCAACACCTGGTACTGTCACCCTTTACATTTATTGCTCACCCGATGGGTATGAAATGATCTCACATTGTGGTTTTGATTTACATTTTCCAGATTACTGGTCAGGATGAGCATCTTTTCATTTGCGCATCAGTCATTCATATTTCTTCCTCTTTGACTTGCCTCTTTATATCTTTGTGCTATTTTTTCTTTTCTTTTTTTTCTAAATATAACTTTATTGATTTTCAGAGAGGAAGGGAGAGGGGGAGAGAGAGAGAGAAACATCAATGATGAGAGAGTCATTGGTCTGCTGCCTCCTGCGCGGCCCCCGCTGGGGATCGAGCCCGCAACCCGGGCATATGCCCTGACCGGGAATTGAACCGAGATCTCCTGGATCAGAGGCCGATGCTCAACCGCTGAGCCACGCCCGGCCGGGCTTTTCTAAGTAAATTTTAGATCAGTTTCTTAAGATCCGCAGAAATCTCTTTTGGAATTTTAATTAGAATTACATTAATTTATGAATTTGAGCAAAATGAAAATCTTCATAGTTTGACTCTTTCTACCCATCAGCATCATATATTTCCTCTTTTATATTTTCTATCTTTTTCTGCTTTTCAATAATGTTATGTAAGTTTTCTTCATATAAGTGCAACCCAATTACAATTTATTTCTATGTATCTTTAGTTTTTGTTACTGATGCTAGTGGGATTTTTTAAAAAATTACACTTTCTAATAGTTGTGGGTGTGTGGGGATGCTGTAAATTTTATATGTAGCTCTTTTTCACCTCACAGTTTTGCTGAACTTTTATTATAATTTGTCTATAGATTCTTTTAGAGTTCTATAGCCTGAAAATCATGTTAATTACAAAGTAATGACACTTATGCTCACTCCCTCGCAATCCTTAAATCTTTTTTTTAATTTTTATTTTACTGCATTGGTTAGGACTTCCAGGACATAACTGACTAGAACCAGTGATAGTAATACCCTTGTCTTATGTTTGACTTTTAAGGGAATGCTTCAGATTTCCAATTAGTAGGTATAATATTAATTAAGTTTTTGGTATGTGTTCTTTTTAGGTTAATGAAGTTTTTTTCCTAGTGCTATTTTGCTAAAAGGTTTTTGTTTTATTTTTTATCATGGGTAGGATGAATGTTATCTGATGCTTTCCCCTCCTTTATCTATTGGGATGATCATATACTTTTTCTTTTAATCTATTAATTAATGTGGTCAAAATCATAAAAATATTTTAATCACACAATCATTCTTTCTTTACTATTATAAATAAAACATTTTTTTAAAATACACTGCTGTGTTTGGATTGATATTTTGTTTATGATTTTGTGTCCATGCTCATAAGTGAGCTTAATCTGTAATTTTATATTTTAAAATATCTTGATTTTTGTATCAAGGTTCTTGTTAGCTTCATTAAATGAGTTGGGCAGCAGCAACACCACATCCCTTTTAAATTAGTGAAACAGTTTGTGGAAGGTTAGAATATATGTTTTCTGAATGTTTGGTGGAACTTACCTCTCCTTTGTAAAGGCATCTGAGCCTAAGGTGGTATTTTTTGTGATTGAGCATAACCTTTTAATAACTATTGTTACATTTACTGATGTCCCTTTATTTAAATGTATATGTTATACAGAACAATTTGTGTATGTGCATATGAAAATGCACCAATCTCTATGATGTAACTCTAACATGCATACATAAAAACACGTAATACCACACATATTATTTATGACAATTATCTAATCAGGGACATAATTTTAAATTCTGAGCTCCTACGTAAATCCTGGACCTCTTAGCTTCTGGAATTTTTTTATATTCCAAATATATAAGTTTGAATATGTTGGTGGCATGATAACAACAACTAATATTTATTGGGTTTATATTCTATGTCAGGAAGTTTACCTGTGTTTTTACATTTAATGTCTATAACAACCCCGAGAGAGGTGACTATCCTATTAAACATGAGTAAGGCCTGGGGGCTAGATAACTTTTACCAAATCTCATGAGTAGTGAGTGTCAGATTTGAGATTTAAACTAAGTCTGTCTGAAGGAGAGCTGGTATTCTTTTCATAACATCTTACTGGTAAGTGGATGACAAAGACCGAGAATCAGTTTTGATGATAAGTGATGTATTTTATTGCTGTTATTTTTTTGAAACTGAGATGCATGACCTAGGCCTCTAGGAAAACAGACTGTGGTAAATATAAATACTGCTAGGGTTTCATGTACTCAAATAGCCTACACACTTCATAACTCCAGGGGCCCCAAAATGGATGGCGCCTCTCTGGATTTATGCAATAGGATGGTTTTTAATAATACACAGAGGTACTTGCACTGGGAGGTCCTGAGGAAAGAAAGAAACCATTCCAATGGGGATATACTTACTTTGCAATTAGTAAGAGATTAACAGAAATATTGGGCTAAGTTTTGGGATTCCTGTTAGTATGTATAATGGGGCTTGTTAAGATTGTATTTTACAAAACTTGTGCTTGATATTTGCTGTTGTCAGTTTACTACTTCATGAAAAAAGGAGAAATATATTTCAGATGAGTGCAGCTAATTAACCTCCAATATTTTAGTGGGGCATCTGCTGTAATATTAAAGGAAGAAATTTCAAAAGAAAACTCACAAGGCTTGATGATTCTTTCATGAAAGAATTCTTGCAATGCAATGGAAAAAGAAAGTAAGTGTGTTTTACTGAAAGAGTCCGGCCTTTGTTTCCCATTTAATTATTTTTTCTTAACAAAAGGCAACTTGGAGTTTTTAGTTAACTAAGGATCAGTGATAAATGCAGCAAATGTGACAATTTATTTAATCATGATGCTAGATTTGGACAAATAATGAGTAGGCTAATAAATAGAATTTTATAATATGAACATATTTCATAGGCACTAGGAGTCATGCAAGTTTTTTTCTGAGAGTTTATTTCTGGCCAATATTGTGCTCATTATGTTTTATGTTTTGAATGCAAAACTTTTGTAGTATTTCTGATTTCCCCTGACACATCCATTCTTCTGTGCTTATTTCTCCATTTTCCAGTACATTTTTATGTCTTTTACGTGAGATATATTCTTTCCTTCTAAGTCCTTTCTTCACAGCAGTATCCATTCTCCCAGCTGGCTGTCAGTTCTTTCTCTCCTCTCAAAGTCATTTCAGTCATTGTTCTTTATGCCCCTCTGAGGACTGAAAAAGAGCTAGTCCCTGAATTATTATTTCTCTTTGAAGCAAGGAGAAGGCAGAGTGTGCTAAAAATCACTTTAATTTAACAGACTCCCCAAAAAAGTGAATTCAGTTTTCCTCCCTATTGCCATTAAAAAATTTATTTACCCTGTCATTTAAACTTTATAATAGATTACAGAACTCTCTAACATCTAGAACGACACAAACACTTGGCCCTTTTCTTTATGGGCTCACTTTTAGGCAATGTGTAAAAATAACGTTTCTCAACCTGTGGTAAAACCTTTGACTTCTCAAAACAAATGTGTTAACACAGTGTTTCAAAGTGAAGAAAAGTTTTAAGTTACCTTTTTTCCCTCTTAAACTTCTTAAAAGCTCTGCATATATTTCCAGGGGAGATCTTGAAGTCTTTTAGAGTATTGCATACACACACATACGCATACAACCCCTAACTTGCACCTTCCAAAAGTTAAAATGTTGGCTGATTGACTAAGGTATAGGATGCATTTCCTTATAATAACCATCAAACGGGGGGTGGTTATGTTCTGTTAAACCCTATTCAGCCCTAATGTCAGTATTATGTCTCTGTGTCTAGCATCCATTTAGTTTTCTAAACACTACACTCTGAGATCTGCTAGTCGTGATGGTTATGGAGGTGGGCGGGCAAGGCCTGCCGGGGACTTCTTATGGAATGACCTTGGGCTCCAGTGTGAAGGGAGGGTGGTAAAGACAGGCTGGAGTCCAAATTTGAGTTAGTCACAACCACATATAGCTGTGAGGTGATTTCTCTGATTATTTACACAGAGCACAGAACATCACATATCTTGGAGAAACAGGATAATCTGAAACAAACAAACATGGGAAGCTCTCGTTGTAGTGGGAAAAAAAAATTAGAACAGAGTGTAATGTAGGCCAAGGGTTCTCCGACATAAATAAATACTTAAGTATATAACATAATTTAACAAAAATGTAATTAGGTTTCCCTGAGTAAAATATTTTCAACATGGACCACAAAGATCTCTTTAATTCCTCTTTATAGCCAAATCTATTATAACATTGGGCTCAAGAAGACAAACTTTTACTGTCTTATTCATAAAGAAATCTGAGCAGGGGAAGAATGAACAGAATATTTGTCTTCTCCATTCTCCAGCCTGCTTTTCTCTAGGTCTTACTTACCAAGTTTTCCAGTATATTTGTATCTAGATTTGGAATCATAATTTTAAACTCTAGAATTTCCACTGCTCTTCCTCTCCCGCCTCCCTTCTCTCTTAGTATTTCTGCTGTGTTTATTTTATTTTATTTATTTCTCAAATTTGGCAATCTGGATACTGTGCCTGTAGGTAATTTTATTAGATTTTTCCATTTTTTATTTCCTACATTGGAGTTAGGGATTTGTGAACTTCATATACAACTATGTACAAAACTTGATGCAAATTTTATTTATTTTTCCTGAGGAATATAAGACCCCAATGGTAAATTTTTCAAAATAATTGTAACAGTAGTATCTCTGTGGAGCTGGCTTTGGTCTACATGGAGAGGTTAGCCTGGATTTCAATCTAAATTCTATATTTCCAGATTCAGTTAATCACAGAGAGTCTACATGCTACTTAAATTAAAATCCAAAATAACCAGTAATTAAAATAAACATTATTGCTAGTACTTTACTAACCTTTTCTGAGAAAAAGATCAATGAGAAATAAATAAATTACCATTGGAGGCTTATTCAAGACAATTACACATGCCATGGAAGCAGTGATTTGATTGAAAAGACTTGAAGCTCAGTTTATGTCAGGTAATTTGGGGTGAGAGGACACATGCAAGATATAAGAATCAAGAGGAAAGCAGAACTAGAGGTCAGCTCAGAATCCCAGGAAGCTCCAGGGATTTGGACAACAGGTATCTGTTGATTTTGAGTCAAGGGCTCTACTATTAATGTCACTCAGCTACTTTTCATGTGTCTGCTCCATGCTCCTCACTCTGTTGGCTGCATTCTTCTCCCTCCACTCTCTATGTATCTTTTCTCTACCTTCTGCCTTCTGCTTACTCATAATTTCGGTTTACTCATAAATTTGGCTCTCACAGTTTCCTCCATTTTATATTTTTCTATGAACCTTCACTGGGTTTCTCTGACAGCTGTAATATTCCATTTTTTCCCCCCAAGTTTAAATTCCCTAAAATAGAGGTTGATTTTTTTTTTTTTTCTTCATGTTAAAGCACATTATATATTTTGGGCTAGACTGTGGATTGACTTCTTACAGGACAAATGGTCACTTTGTTCCAATCAGCAGGTGCTGTCCTAAGTTTGAAACAGCTGCCTTGGGCTGTGCAGAGGCTGTGGGCATGAGCAGTTTCCATTAGAAGGGCTGGCATGGCGGGCACCGTCATTGACAAGCTGAGCTACTATAGAATCTCCAGTTTCTTCTTTACATATAATCCAATGATTGCTGCTTTCATAACAGTGACCTAGGAGCATAGGAATCTGAAGCTCTTCAACATCCAGAAAACAAATTATGTTCAGTAGAGCGTTGGTGTTAAGTGTATTTTGCTGTATTTTAATAGCCTGAAAGCCGATAACTTCTTTATATCTTCACATGATCAGTCTTAATTACCCCAAACTATTTCCATAAATTAGGACATATTAACTTCCCACAAAAAGCAATTATTTCTATATTGAGAAATCTTGGAGTTTTAGAAAGAAGTTTTTTGGGTTTTTGGTTTTTTTTGACATGCCTGCATTTCTTTTATTGTAATTGTATCTTTCTTAAAAAATTTATCTTTATTGTTGAAAGCATTAAAGATGTCCTCTATTTTTCCCCCACTGACCTCCTCTATTTCCCCCCTGTATCCCCCCAGGCCTTCACCATACCATTGTCTGTTACTTCCCCCTCAGCTGTGAAATTACAGATTACAAAAAAACTGTGGTAAATTACCTTATAGATATTTACTGTGCATGTTTTTTCCCTCCTTTAAGTTGCAAGTAAGTGTCAATCACAATTTCTGTTGATCTGCTCTCAGTTGTTAAAATGCTCTCCTGATTATGTATGAGGAGGTAAAAGCTTTTCAGCAAAATGTTTGCTCTGTTGAACAACGATGAACCTTCCATCAGAAATAAAGTCATGCAAGTATGGGTGATCGCACAGGAGGTGTATCTGGAATATTCTTACACCTCAATTCAGTCATGATTCATCAGTGTATAAATAATTTGGTTATAATGTGATTAAAGTTCCAGGAGTAAATACTTTCCAATTCTTACTGCTCTGAAGCACACTTGCCTTTTTAACCTGATTTAATATTTACTGACTACAGTCGCCTGTGCTACCGTAGTAAGTCTAAATTGCACAGTGAGCAATCTAATTGGCTGCTGAAAAGCAATGAAGACTATAGGGCTCAGGAGCATTCATTGTAGAATTCAGATAATTTTCCAAAAAAAAAATTGAGTGCTTTAGGTAATATTGTTATCGGACAGGGTCTGTCCTGGAGCAGGTCTGCCTCAGGCCGGCCTGTAGTGTGTGGGTCCTTGACTTCGGGTAGGAAAGATTTCGCAACATGAGTCCAGATGGGTTTGAGAGTATGTTTATTAATGCTGGGGACAGTGAAACAAAGGAATAAATCAGGGTAGAAGAAACAACAGGGGAGAGCCTGGGTGGTGCTCTGCTTTGGCTCCTAGAAACATTATAGGAAAGAAGTGAGCCAAGAAGTGAGCTGCTTTGCTCACTGGGAAATCAGAGAAAAAGGGGGTCTTGGAGACAGGATCAGGGGGTGAGCCTAGGCCGAGCTGCTGCTGCCCACCGCTCCCCTGGCTGCAAGGCTTTTGGGAACCATTAGAAATTAGGAAGAAATAAAAAGTTCATGCCCAGAAAGGGGCATGGGCATGCTCTAGAATGAGCTTGCATTGAGTCTTTGTCCTGAGGGCATTTAATCCATTTTTTTCTCTGCAGGCAAGAATCTTAGGGGAGGGTTTCAGTAGAACATTCATTAGCTTTCCAGGTGCATTTTTAATATGCTGATATAATTTAAATGAGTGTATAGGGGAGTTTTGGATAATTCTCTGGTCTATTTTACTTACTTTTATCTTAGGTCTGTCTGGCTTTAGTGGGGTTTTGTTATTTTTCCCCAACTTCATCTGTCCTTGGGTTTTGCTGGCACAAATGACATTAATTGGGTCTTTGTTCTCTATTTTCCCAGGCTGGGGTGATTTAAGCTATGTATTCTCTGGTTAGGGAGGAGGGTATGAACCATTTGCTCTCAAGTATCCTTGGTTAGGGAAGATAATGTTTTGCAGTTTACAAGCTGGCTGCAAGCTGCCCAAACTGGCCTTATTTAATTTTCTTGTCTCAGTTTTCCCATTCCACTTGCCCAGGAATGTTCCTAGCTTCTTACTATCCTGTTACAATATGAGATGGTCATAGTGCATTGTTTAAACACCAAAAAATTATATACATTTGGAGGATTGGACTGCTGGGTTGGAGGGTGGTTAGAAGAGAATCACTATTAATTACCCACTGTGTACCATGCATTGTGCTATATGTATCTATGAAATATTTATAATGCTCATTTTACAAAGAGAAAGTTAGCTTAAATACACTTAATATCTCACAATTCCTAAATGAAAGACCTGGAATTCAGAACCAGGCATGATTCTTTTGTTCATGTCCAGAGTTCATAATCTGTTGGTAACATGCTACTGCTTTACTTTGATTTCTCTCTGATAGTCTTTTCAATGAATGATGATTTCTCCAGCTATTTAATGATATTTTCAGCATTCCAGCAGGTGCAGTGTGCACTGGTGAAGAAGGATTAGATGGAAAAGTAACCTTTTTATTTCTTACTGAACTTATATTTTAGAACAAATTTGCAGTGGCTATTCAATAAAGAGTTATAATCTACATTTTCTAGTGTTGTGCTTAATTGTAAAATTTCAGAAAAATGAGCGACCTTAGGAAATCAAGTGATCTATAGCTTTCAACCTGATTTACTACCTCAGACAATGAAATTCAGCTGTGATTTGGTAACATTTTAGGGTGAGTTCAATAATGTAAAAATCATTGAAACAATATTTAAAAAGTAAATGTATGCTTGAATATTGGGTTGGTAGAAATGCAAAAATAAGTAAACCAACTTGATCTAAGTATCATTAGTAGGATACTCATCTAAACAATGTCAGAATATGCATTCTTTTTAAGTGTACACAAAACATTCTCTGAGATAGACTATGTGCTGGACTATAAGACAGTTCTCAACTGCTTTTAAAAACTGAAATATGAAGTTTATTCTAGGACCACAACTGAATTAGATAAGTTATCAATAACAAAATAATCTTGAGAATTCTGAAATATTTAGATATTAAACAATATAGTCTAAAAAAAACATGGGTCCAGGAAGAAAAAGCAAGGGAAATCAGAAAATAGAAGTAGAATTTTAATGAAGACAGTATATCCAAATTTGTAACAGGGCCTGGAGATATACTTATATCTTTAAATACCTATATTAGAAGAGTAGTTTAAATTCAGTGAACTCTGCCTCCACCATTAGAAGCTAGAAAAAAACAATCCAAAGTAGAGAGAAAAAATAATAATAAATAGAAGAAATTAATTAAATAAAAATCAGACAAACATTAGGTAAAATTAATAAAACCAAAGACTGGTTCTTTGAAAAGACTAATGCAATTAGTAAAACTCTTACCCAGACTAATAATAAAAAAAGCAAGATAAATCACCAATATCAAGATTGAAAGAGGGGCTATCACTACAGGTTCTACAGACTTTGAGAAGATAACAGAGGATATTTATAGAAAACTTTATGCTAATCAGTGTGACAACTTAGATGAAATGGACAAATCTTTGAGAGACATCAATTAGCAAAATAAACTAAAAAAAAAATTGAAAATAAGAACAGATCTATATTTATTAAAAAACTTAAATTAATAAATAGAAACCTTGCTTCAAATGAAACTGCAGGCCCAGACAGTTTTACTGGCGAATTCTAGAAAACATATAGGAAAGAAATATTCCCAATCTTATAAAAAATCTTCCAGAAAACAGAAGTGGAGGCTAACCTCATTTTATGATGCCAACATTACTCTATTATCAAAAACAGATAACACTGCAATAAAACTACAGCTCAGTATTCTTCAAAAGGATAAAAACATCCTTAACAAAATAGTAACAAATATATCATATGTTAGAATCACTAAGTGGGCTTTACACCAGAACTGTTCATCCTATTTACACCCAACATAGCTGAATGAGACATTTAAGTGGGTACAAAACTTTAAAAAACTGCTAAATGTGAGTTTAAGTTTAAAATCGTTCACTTTTAAACATATCTATAAGTTTTACTAAACTTAGAAAGTTTCACAACACAATTCTTTTTTTTAAAATTTATCTTTATTGTTGAAAGTATTACCAGTGTCCCATTTTCCCCCCCAAGTGACCCCCTCCACCTCGCTTCCACCCCCTCCCCAGGCCTTCACCCCGTTATTGACTGTGTCCATGGGATATGCTTATATGCATATAACTTTTTTGGTTAATCTCTTCCCACCCGCCACCCCCCTTCCCTCTTCCCTCTGAAATATGATCGTCTGTTGCATGTGTCAATGTCTCTGGATCTATTGAGTTTGTCAGATTCTTTTGTTCATTAGCTTCTTCTTAAAGAAGACTCTTCAACAATTCCTATAGTGCAGGTCTGGTGGTGATGAACTCCTTTAGCTTTTCCTTGTCTGAGAAGCTCTTTATCTGACCTTCAGTTCTAAATGATAACTTTGCTGGGTAGATCAATCTTGGTTGTAGTTCCATGTTTTTCATCACTTTGAATATTTCTTGCCACTCCCTTCTGGCCTGCAAGGTTTCTGTTGAGAAATCAGCTGGCAGTAGTATGGGTTCTCTCTTGTCGGTAACTAACTGTTTTGTCTTGCTGCTTTTAGGATTCTCTCTTTGACTTTAACTTTTGGCATTTTAATGATGATGTGTCTTGCTTTGGGCCTCTTTGGGTTCCTCTTGTTTGGGACCCTCTGTGCTTCCTGGATTTGTAAGTCTATTTCTTTCCCCAGGTAGGGGAAGTTTTCTGTTATTATTTTTTCAAATAGGTTTTCAATTTCTTGCTCTTTCCTCTCCTTCTGGCACCCCAATAATACAAATGTTGGGCTTCTTGAAGTTGTCCCAGAGGCTCCTTATACTATCTTCCTATTTCTGGATTCTTTTTTCTTTTTGCTCTTCTGGTTGGGTGTTTTTTGTTTGCTCATGTTTCAAATTGCTGATTTGATTCTCAGTGTCCTCTACTCTACTGTTGATTCCCTGTAAATTATTCTTCATTTCAGTTTGTGTAGCCTTCATTTTAAATTGGTACTTTATTATGTCATCGATGGACTCAGTTATACTCTTACTAATATGGTTGAGCATCCTTATAACCAAAATTCTGAACTCTGTATCTGTTATCTTGCTTGGATCTATTTCATTTAGCTCCTCTTCTAGAGATTTCTTCTGTTCTTTCTTTTGTGACATGTTTCTTTGCCTCCACATTTTGGCTGCTTCCAGGTGTTTGTTTCTATGTATTAGATAGAGCTGCTATGTCTCCTGGAATTTGTAGAGTGGCTTTGTGTAGTAGGTGTCCTGTAGGGTCCAGTGGCTCAGCCTTCCCAGTCACCTGAGCTGGGCCTTCTAGGTGCTCCCCTGTGTGGGCTGTGTGCACTGTCCTGTTGTAGTTGGGCCTTGGTTGCTGTTGGTGTCACTAAGAGGAATTGACCCCCAGACCAAACAGCTGTGAGGACCAGCTGCAACTACAGCCAAAGAGCTGCTGTGCTGGAGACACCCCTAGGGAGCAGGATTTACTTCAGTGGAGCTTTGGTGTTCAGTGGGTGCGTCCCTTGAGTGTGTCACTCGTGGATGTGGTAGGGTTGGAACCCAGCGTGGTCGAATCTGACCACCAGGTGCACTGTCTCTGGGGCCTCCCTGGAGGTTCAAAGTCAGCCTGTGCCAGTGCCTTGCCCAGGGCCACCCAGCATGAGCTACACAGCAAACCGTAGTTGGCTGATACTTCTGCTGGGCTTTGAGGTGTCAGGCGAGGCCAAGCTATGAGCCAATGCAGCTGCCGCTAGTGCCAGGCCTGGGCCATTTATCAAGCTGTATGGGGCCCGCTGCTGCTTGTTTGAGGGATTTTAGGAAAGTCCTAAGCATAAGGCTAGAGAGGCCACTTGCACAGAAAAGCCCCTGGCAATGGCCTGGATGAGCTGCAGGTGGGGAGGGGCGGGGCCTCTGGGAATCACGGGGCGGGGCCAAAGGCGTGAGTCAGGTGCTGGGGATTCAAACATGGTGCCTGCCTGCCGGCTGTGTGCGCGAGGGCTCGTCAAAGGAACCATGGCCTCTGCCAGCCCTTCTGCCTGGGAGGAAGCCGCCCTCCGCCTCTCGCCCCAATTTCAGGCAGGTTAGTTCCTCCCCGAGTGTCCCAGGTCCTTTCAGGCTGCTGCCCGGCGCTGGGCTCAGAGGGAGCGTCCGAGTGAGTCCGTGCGCGGGCCCTTAAGAGGAGCTGCTGGGGCTCCTGCACCCTCCAGGACCCTCAGGGACAGTCCCCGCTGGTTTCACAGCCCAAAGTTGTGGGGGCTTCGCATCCCTGCCCTGGAGCCCTGGGCTGGGGGCCTGCTGTAGGGCTGGGCCCCCTCGCTCCTCCGGGAAACTTCAATCGCCGAGATTCCCTCCCGGGTTTAACCCTCGGCACCGGGGGTGCGCCCGCGTCTCCGCCCCTCCTACCATCTCGATGCTCCTTCAGCTCCCTGGCTGTGGGGCTTCTGTGCAGCCGGATCTCAGGAGGCCCTGAGTGACGGTGGTTCTGTAGTTTAGTTGTCATTTTGATGTGGTTGCGGGAGGCGGCGGGTGCAGCTGTTACCTACGCTGCCCTCTTGTTTCTTCCCCCACAACACAATTGTTGCTTAATTACTCCTAAATATATGTGATGTAGTTCTTGTCCCTTGTTTTTCTAGAACCTTCTCATTAGCATTGATATTGTGCTGTACTTGACAAAAGTTTTTATAACTGAGGGAGAGAAAATGGAGGAGAGTAAAAGAAAAACTTCACTTATCACCTGCTTTTCTGGCCACAGAAATTTTTTTTCTATTTAAATTCACATACTGAACAAATACAAATCTTTTAAAGCTGAATAATCTTTCAACTTAGGGCCACATATTGAATAAACACAAATCCTTAAAAGTTGAAAGTATAATGTATGTTTTTGGTAAAAACATCATTTAATGTTAATAAGCAAATCTGATTCTTGGAGAAAACCATTATTAAGCTCTTGATAAAACATCTCCACTTGGTATAATTTAATAATAGCCAAGTTAACAGAAAGAGAACCAGAGAGAATCAATAATTCGTGAGTTCCAATTTGGGCAAAGTGGCTGTAGTTACACTGGGCAAGTAACTTAATCCCGTTGGCCCTCAGTTTTTAATCTACAGACTGTGGGGGCACAATTGGACATTCTTTACGGTTTCTCCCAGTTTTAAATATACAGGAGTCCAAGGTAAATTTCATCCCTCTAGAAGCCATAGAAATAAAAGTAAAGTCTACAGTAAACAGAAGATGGCAGTGTTGGTGAAGAAAAGGCCTAGATATTAATCCCAGTAAATTCAGGTGCATCGCTACACATGGTGTTTGTACTTTGATAAAATTAGTGTGGTAGCAAATTAGTGACAAACCACTAATTTAGCAGGATTAAGATACCCTGTTAAAACAGTTATATGTTTTTCTGAGGTTGATCACATCATTAGATATGACATTGCTTTACTGTGAAATGAGGCAATCAAATGTGATCACTTAAAGTCACATAAATACAGAAGCCATGCTAAGCTCAGAGCTTTCAAGTGAATAATAATTATTGTTATATTGATTTCAGGTATTCTGAAAGACTTTTCCTGGCTGTTATTAAGTGATGACATCCCCATACGTATTTGCAGTTTGGCATGGATATTTTTAGTGAGGCAGGGCTTTTCATTTTTTGTTTTCCAGCTTTTCAAGATGAAGCAGTCAAGCATATGTATTTTAATAGGCTCTAGACAGCTTATCTTTAGCACTTGGTAATGGAATTTAATAATTCGGTCTTTGTTCTCTATCTTAAAAATATTTGATAAGAATTCAATGCTTATAGTGGGGTTAAGATATGAAGTTTAAATTTATGATCTATTGTTTGTTTATCGGAACATGTTAGAAGAATGTTGCTCAATAAAGCAACTGATTGTCAAGGCATTGGTTAAGTCAAGAGTTTGTTTAGACTGTTTTAACATATTTTACTTGGGTCAGGTACAGCCTTCCCTCGGGTTCTTCAGGTTCGTAGATTAGGTATATGGCTTTTTATTGAGATATTTGTTTTCCCTTAGCATCTCTGGGGATATCTGCTATGTGAATCAGACAATCTTCCAACCTAAATTGTCTTTATGTCTCTCTGCAACATTTTTGGGAAAGATTAAACTATCGGAGAAAACAGAACCAGCCATGCCAAAGATGAAGCCTGCAGATTACATGTTAGTGCTGACACTCTTATAAAACCCCTGTTTGTCTGGGTTTGTGTCATTTCCACGAGGTTCACAGGCAGTAAGAAGAAGCCAGTGTGGCAGTGGGAGGACCTCTCCAGTCGTGGAAGTCAGAGCCTCCAGTCCTCACACTGCTAGGGCCGCCACTCTCCCTGGTGGTCAAGCTTCCCCCCACTTACTTTGGATCTTTCTGCAGGAAGGCTGGAGTTCCATTTTAGGTGACACCCTCTTTCCTCTTTCATGAGGCCGCCTCCTCTTTTTGGCTGTTATTTTATAGAAAGACTCACTCCATGTCATTATATTACATTGGTTTCTCCACTCCCAAATCAGTCTAAACTACGTATCCCCCTGTCTGTGGTAACTTCCTATTACTGTACCAGGACCTCCCTCCCTACTGCCTAAGTTCCCAGTGACAGCAGGGGCCTGACCTCCTTACCCTTCCTCGATTACCTGCTCCCACCTCAGGATTTTTTTCAGTTTCCCTCGGTGTGGATGCTTTTCCCTCTGATAATCACACAACTGCTTTGCTTCATGCTGCCAAGTCTTTTCTGCTAATGGCCCTTTCTCTGCGGACTTCCCTGATTATCCTATTTGGAATTGCTAGTCCTCCCCACTTTTCCAGTTTAATTTTTTCCGTAGCACTTACCACAATCTGGTAACTGTATACCTTACTTATTAAATTTGTTTATTGTTTGTTTCCCTACACAATCATTTAAACCCTACGAGGGCAGGAATTTTTGTCTGTTTTGTTCATTGTTGCATCTACAGTGCCTAGAAAAAGTGCCTGCCAGACAGGAAGATGCAATAAATATCTGTTGGGTGAAAATATGATTGAATTTCCTCAGTGGAGTTTTCCAAGAGATTAGAAATTTTTTCTTCTTTATTATTTCCTTTGAAATAATAGAAAGGAGCACAGATGCAGTGAGGCAGCATCCATGCTTTTAAAGCATGGTCTACGTTTTAAAACTATTTCATAAGAATGCCTTGTATTCATAATGCAACCAACAATAACTTAGAGGAAAATATGTGGCAATATCAGCCTGGAATTTATATCCTGCTGTACAGACTGAAGAAGAGAATCATTTTCAGGTGTGTACTAAGACCAGCTTAGGTGTTTTTGCATCTTCTACTCAGTGAGCCTGTGATTCTTTGCTCAGTGTTTCCTCTAGCAGGCTGCAATGATTCTTTGGCCTCCAGGTCACCAGGCAACAGTGTCAGGAGGTACAGTACTGGCCATTTTTAATCCCTCTTTTTTTGCTTTCCCTGATTAACCTTGAAAAGTGTAAGAAGCACAACAGAGAGCCCACCAATGAAAGCATGCTTCCTCTGAGGTGCTTTTCCAAGTTATGTGCATAAGATGTGTGCAAGTTAAAAATCTGTGCTTAAAGATAAGTATTCTGATCATTCGTTATCAGACACTCTGAGCTCTAAACCAAACTGGACAACCTTCTTTTCCTCAGAAATACCAATTATAGGTTAGTGTTATTCTAAGGCCTCTCTTTGTTGTGACAGACCTTTTCAGTCTTCGTATATTCAAATTTCCAAATTCTTTAAGGCTCCATTCAAAGATTGCCCATTCCTTACTTTTGTCTCTTACTTTCCCAGATGAAAAGTGATGTCTAACTTCTCTCTACCACCCAAGCACTTTGACTATCTCTACATTAAATGTAGGTCTTGCATTTCAAGGAGCTTACAGGCCAGCTGAAGGATGAGACCTGTAGCTATGACAGAAGGTAGAGGCTGATATCAATATCTTTTCAGATAATCAGATAAAGTCCTTGAACATTTAGATACAGCAGTGGCATTAAGCCTTTATTAGTATTAAGTCTTTATTAGTTAACATATTCCTTAAATGAAGGTATCAGTTCCTAGGAAAACATCTGGGTCCTTTGGGAATAAGAGAAAGGGCAGATAATTTCTGAGGGGAGGAAATGAAATGAGAAGGGAAATTGTGAAGTGGGGGTCAGTGATTGGTCCAGTCCAATGGTCAACTTGGGGCAGATGTGAAGCAGGGGCTGGAGGGAAGGTGGGAAAGAGTAGTGCCGGGGCGGCAAAAACAACAGATGCTCTCCATGCTGAATGAATGGGATAATTTAATTCACGGTGTCATCGGCCTTCAGTTAAAAACATTGAAATCACAGTGTTACAGTGACTACAAGGCTGGGAGTCAGGAGACCTAGCTGCCCTCCCTTAGCTGGTTACATTGCCCTGGGCCAATTGTTGAAGCTTCCAGTACTTCTTTGTGGAAAGAAAGAGGCTCTGGATCCAGAAAAATCTGGATTAAATCTTGGCTCTTTCATTTACTAGCTGTGTGCCCTTAGAAAACTTCCTTAACCTTGCTGATTCTTCCTTTCTATCCTTGTAAAATAGAGCTATCATTACTGCATACATTTTATTTATTTAAGAATAAATAAAATGACAAATATTTAACTAGTTGGCAAACACTGGGACTTCAGTAAATGTTAGCCTCTTTCCCCCTTTCCTTTTATTTTCCGAATCTATGAAATGATAGATCTGGACTAGATGCACTGTACATCCCCCTTCTTTAAAAAATTCTATGAATTCTTGAAATCCTTCCTCCTACTTTCCTGCCAAAAGTTTCCAAGAATCATAAATTACTGCTGCCAGGAAAATGAGTCAAATAAATGACTTCCTCCTTTCCCCCTTCTGGCATGCTGGTGGTCCCTCTATTATCCTTTCTTCCCCTTTCCTCTCTCTCTAGAAGGCTCTGTCGTTGGCCTTCTAAAGGGAGGCTGAAACTGGCCCATTCAAAATAGTCCTAAATAATCATGTGTGAAAACAAGGCTACTTTTTTTTTTTTGGTATTGGCCAACAGGCTAATACAGATGTTGGCAGGAGAAAAGAAAACTAAGATTCCTTTGGTGATGATGATTCAGGATTCATGTGTTATTTGCTAAAAAAAAAAAAAAAAAATTACCCTTGACATCCCTCGAGGAGGTAAGGAAATGGGTCCTTATGGTAATCCACACAAGTACAGATGGCTGGGAACTGCTAAGCCCACTCTCGGGGATAGTTGCCAAGCAGAGGTGCTCCGAGATTGCCTGGTACAGTGAATCTAAAACAAGCTCTTCACAAACTTTCCGAGGCCATACTTGATTCTCCAAGGCTGCCTGCCTTAAAAAAAAGGGATGGGTACGGCCTACTGCCTGATTCTGGTCTTGAATCCTAGCTGTTCAAACTTGGGTTCGAGTACCCCAGACACTGTTCTATCCCTTACAATAGGTTTGCTTCTGTTTTGTTCCTAAAGTATTCTGTATGAAGGACCTGTTCTCTTTATTATTTCTTGGCTTTTTCTGTTCTTATCTGAACAAAATCACAAATATACTAACACTCTGATTTTTGGTTCACTTCAAGAAAGGCTCCAATCTGAACACCCTTTCTGGGTAGGAAGGGTTCTTCTCTGCCTTTTGCTCTGAGTTGCCCATTGACAAATTTCAGGATCCCTACCTGGAACCCAGGTTGACCTACTGCATGGTGGCTGAAGTTGGTAATGAATGTTAAAAGCAAAATACCATTCCACAAAATAGGAAGTAAGCCAGCCCTTTTTATCTAAATGTTAATTTGCTATTTTATTCAAAGAATAATGTTTTTCATATTCATACCAGAGAACCAAATGAAGAATGTAACTTTTTGCTATTATTTAATCACTCTCAGTTTCAGTCAATTAGTTAGGAACTCATCTGAAAAGGCCAGTAACTGCATTTTGATCTGATGTGACTTGTGTGTAGGTTGTTTGGAAATAGAGTCATAAGATCATTCTCCAACTCTCCTACAGTCCTCATTCTGGGCTCAAACTTTTCATTAACCAAGACAAAGCTTTTCCTGAAAAAAGAAATGATGTGTGCAGAGCTTCCCATAAAAAAAAAAAAAAAAAATCTAACTCTTGTGGAAGCATCAGAGAAGATCCTGAGTGTCATCCATTTCATTAATTTCTCATGGAGCAGAATAATACCTACTGCTATTATAAGCTATTATAAGCACAAAATTTAATGCACTTCTTTCTGAGAGCAGAACTTATAAAGGTGATTATCCCCAGGGAATAGGAATGAAGAATTCATATGTTTGGATTGATCCAGACTTGGGTTTTCTAGGATAAGAAGAGGGGGAGTTGTAAGAGAGATGAGGAAATATTGAGGATGTAACCTTTTGCTCAAAAGGAAGCTAAATAGATTGGAAATAAGTGGGGATGGGTTATTATGGAGGGAACAGAGGTTTCAGGGAGGTAAAGAATTAGATATGTTGTGCTAAGGTAGTGAATAAGTTGAAAAGTTAGGAAGTGTTGGTCATTCAGTGAGGAAATTTATTTAAGATTTCAGAGGGAGTGAATGAGAAGTCCTACATGACTATATGTACATACTTTTTGAGAAGAGCTTCAGTAGTTAAGACTGATGAGTAGGTTTGGGCCAGACTGAGGGTCTTATATGCCTGTTTAAGGAGCTTCATCTGAAGGCAGTTGAGATGGAGAAATGGAGATATGGAGATCTTTGTCCTGGGGAGTGACAGGACCAACAGTTCCTTTCAGGTGTGTGACTGTTTGCAGGATGGGGAGAAATTGCTGGCTGGAAGGCCAGTTAAGTTATTTCATCAATCTATTTGACAGATAAGAAGTGGTTGGCAGAGAAGAGAGATTCTGTTTGTGAAGCATTTCTGTGATAGAACTAATAAGTATTGGTGATTCATTGTCATGTCAGGGGTGAGAGAGAGGGAGAAAGCACATAGTATTCCAAGGTTTTTACAAATAGAAAAACTAGGTTTTTGAAATGGAGAGAGATAGGGTGCAACTAAAACAAGTTTTGGTTATGGGGTGTGAAAAGAATCTGTGAAACATAAAGGTGGGTACATGTCTGGATCTTGGGAGACATTGGGGCTGGAGCTGAAGATTTAAAACTCACAAGCCTGTAGATGGTAGCTGAGATCATAAAGGGAGAGACGGTGGTGTGAGTGGAGAAGACGACCAACATGTCAGCATGGGAACTGCTGGGAGCTGAGGTCAAGGTCAAGGTCAGTTGGGAAGTATGAGAGAAAACGATTAGAGAGGGAGGAGAAGTGGGAATCAATGGGGCTCTGAAAAGCAATGAAAGAGATGGTCAACTGTAATCCATTGAACAGAAAATGCAGCAAAGGCCAGGAAAGGTGAATACTAAACATAGAACTGGATTTAGCAGTCAGAAGGTTATTGCAGCAGTTTCAGGGGAGTGTTGAGGCAATGAATTGAGAAATGGCCTTATGCTGAGAAAAAGTGGAGAGTGAGGATAGAACTCTCCTTTGAGGAGTTTGGTTATAAAGTAAGTGTACAGCAATAGAAAAGGAAGACCTCTCATGAAAATCATTGCTGGATTCAAGTACCTGAAAAGCCTTACCTCGTAAAGGTCTGTGAGAGAGTTTGGTAGATATAGTCATAGTGAAAACCCTCCTTACAGCTTGTGTATCTGTTATGACTTGGGGGACATGAATTTAATCCTCAGAATGTCTAAATTCATTTACTAGCAAGCCATGTGATAAGCAACTCTACTGTATATTATTTTAAAGAATTTAATGCCATTCTTTTTGTTTTCCTTGTCCAACTGTAACATTTTGTTTTTAAATGCAGAGCTGCAGAGCTGGTTTGTTTTTAAATGCAGAGCTGATGACAATTCATGGCCTGCATCAAGCATAGGCTCTGAGACATCCACTTCCAATGGGCTGCTTCCAAGAATTCCCTAGTTCTCTGAGGCCCTCTGAGAGTGGAAGTCTCTGTGTGTGAAGCGTTAGGCAGCTTTAGTCCCTTTGGTTGCTCATTTCCTTGATATAGATAGAGCCACAGTCTTCTGTGAAATTCCTGCCCTAATCTCTTTGATGAGTGGCAAGTTAGCTATGAAGACTATTTTCAAGTTATTGTTTTAATAGACCTTTACCATCAGGCTCAAATAAATCATGACTACTTCACACTGGTTGGAAGACAGATTTAGACTTAATGGGGGAGCACTACTAAATCACAGCATAATATGTGGAAAATTTACCTCCTTTTAATGTCATATTTCTTTCTAAATGGCTCTGATGAGTCAGTTTTTTTTAGAGGGCTCATGAAAGTAGTATTTTAAAAAGTTAAGACTTTATGACAGGTTTCAAAAATATCTGAAAGTCAGTATATATGTTGAAGCTTAATAGTTCCATATCATAATACCCATAATAGATTTTCAAAACCTCTCTTGGCAATTAAAAAATTAACTAATGCTAAAAGATATTAAAAAACACACCCCTAAAACCAAATGAAATGTGTCAAGATTATCAGCTAGAAGCTGAAAATGATTATGTGGGTTGGGGAATAAGGGTAGGCTTTTTATTTAAAGCTACCTAGAAGTTAGACAGTACAAAGTTATTAATCAGGCTAATTTTCTCTTTCTGCAACAAGGGAAAGGTTAGGAATTCCCCTAATGGTTTTGAATCTGCCTCCTTGTGTTTATGACAATGTGACCTCTAAAACCATGGAAGACAGAGGTAGCACTAAATACAGTTTTGGACCAGGTAAAATTTGGTCCTTTCTGCCCCTTCTCTCATATTCTTCTTGGCTCCTTGCCCTGCCCAAACCTCATCTCAGAAAATGGTCAGGCTGGGTAATTTTCAGCTTACATTGAATTTGTCCATGATTTACCTCTTCTAGAGGAATTCACATTTTTAGTTAATTTTTCATTATTCTGTGAAAGGCTTTGTCTTCTGTCAGATTTTCAGGCACTAGTTAATTGGTGGAAGGCCTTTGCAGGGAAAAAGGGAGCTCTCTGGCATCCTTAATCTCACACCACATGGATAGTAGTTTACCATAAACATCTACTCAGGGTCCGCATGGCTTGACAGAGTGTGTGCAATGTGTACGAGATAAGCTGCGTGCATGTTGGCTCATAGAGAGCTGGGTCAGCGTACTCACTTTTACTTCCTTTTTAATCATCAACCTATGAAATTCAGCTTCTACTCCCCACCCCCTACTCCCCTGAAACTCAGTAATGGCTCCTTAGTTATCAAATCTGATAGGCACTTTTTTCCGCCCTTGTGCTTTCTCATGCCCTGGCAGCAGCATTTGAGGCCAGCCACCACTGCTCCTTCGCTTTGTGGTCTCTGTGACTTCCAGCCTCTCCTTAGGAGCTCTGCTGCCTTTTCTATGACTGACTTCTTGGTCCCGTCCCCTCATCTACTCTAGCTGGGCACACTCATTCATGCCCATGACTTTAACGGCCCCTTCTGTTCTTTTCACATCCAAATCTCTATCTTCAGCTCAAACCTCTCTCCTGACCTCTGGATTCAACATCTGCAGTTGGAAATTTCACAGACAACTCATGTGTCCTAAGCCGAAGTCACAAACCTCCTCTTGCTGCCCTGATCTCTCATCTGGTTTAATCAAAGTAGAAACACTGGCATGATTCTTGTTTCCTGCCTCTTTCTCAGGCCTAAATCCAATGAATTACCAAATTCCATAAAGTCGTGCCCCTTGTTAAACATGTGTGGAAGCTCTCCCGCATTTCTATTTCCGATGACTACTGCACTCACCAGCCCCACCCTGGGGTTCTGCCCCTGCCTCTCCTCTGATCCAGGCTTCACTTTGTGGCCACAGTGAACTTTCCAGACTTGAACTCGGTTAGTATTGGTCCTTTCGTCCTAGTTCCGAATGTATTACCTGCAGAATAAAGTCTGAATTCTGTAGCCAGGAGTGATGGATCTGTTTCCCATCAAGCACTCCAGTTTTCTCTCCCAGCTCTGGCTCTCCCTCCATATCTCCCCCTTTAACAATATCAATCTTTTTGTAGCATGTCAAACAGGCAGTGCTCTCACATGCCTCCAGGTTTGGGAAGATACCACTCCCTTTGCCTGGAATGTCCCCTCATTCTTTCCAGGCTGAGAAAATCTCTCTTCCACTTTTTTCCCTTTGTGATTTTTGTTTTGTTTTGTTTTTTATTTACAGTTCCAGAAGATATTAATCATTTTTCTTTCATGCTCCCATTGTACCCCACACATACTTCTAATACTTCTCTTGCCATACTGTGTTGTAATTGTTGGCTTATATGACTGCGTCTCACTAAACCATAAGCCCTTTGAGGGAAGGGGCTATGTATTTTCTTATGTATTTATAGTTTCTAGAACACTGCTTAATATTTTCAATGGACATTTATTCAATGAATGCATATTAATTTGAGTTAATTTGAAATGCATAAAAAGTGTTTTTCTTCTTTTTCTAAAAGTATTAGGCCCCTTTGAAAGAGGCTCAACTACTAGGTTCTTTACCCTAGTTTGTTTATGGACATTCTTAATGAAGACCTCTTCGTTAATAATCATTTACAGGATCTACCATTTTATACTCTGGTAATTTCACAGTTATGGACATGCAGCAAAGAGAGAAACCACAAAGGGGAGAGTGATAGGGAGAAAAGCAAACCCCATATATAGCTCTGACTAATTTCTCATGGAAATAGCATTTTATTTTATTTTAAAAGTATCATTGTGATAAGATATTGGTTAAAAAATACCTTATAAGTAGTCTAATTCATTTGGTCCTTCCTATAGGGTGGCACCAAATATTTAGAAAGTGCTAATTCATCAGAATTATTTTATTTTTGACTTAAATATTTAATTCTTACTAAAGCCAACATAGCACACGTGGCACACGGTTTTTACACTTTCACAGGTCTGGCAGCTGGGAGGAGCTTTCAGGTGTCCTCATCATCACCACAGAGAACATTTATTGAGCAGTTACTGCCAGACAGGTACTGTTTTAGCTGCTTTCATGTATTAATCCATTTCATTTTACGGATGAGGAAACTGAGGCATAGAGAGTTAATTTTACTCAAGATTATGAGAATTAAGTAGAGCCAGGATTTGAACCTATCTAGTTCAATCTGCTCATTTGACATGTGATAAAATTGGTACCCATTGAGGGGATACACTTAATTATAGGAGACCCACTCCTACATTTTTGGCTTCATATGGTCCACTGGGACTTTTTGATTTACTCAGGGAATGTGTCACAGATTGGTAGCAGAATGTTGGAAATAATGCAACTACAAAGCCAGTGCTAGCCTTACTCATTGGTTGTTCACAGCAAGGAACATTTTCTTTTGAGAGCTGCCTTCAGTTTAGAAGCAGAATAAAACAAAACCCAATAAAACACACAATACACACATACACACACAATGGCCATTTGTAATCAGTGAGTCTCTTTGATCCTTGTGAGGATATAAAACAGGCCAGAAAATTCTAGGAATAGACATAGGAACAGCATAACAAGATGCAGGGACATATATGATTATTACTTGAGACATGCTTTTAGAATTTGTAAGAAATTTAACTTTAATACAAAACTAATATAGAACCAGTTTTCTCTAGTTGTCACGTGAGAGCTTGAATTTCCAAGTTCCTGGCCTCATTCTGAGAAGCAGCTGCCCCATGGAGGACTGTACCTGTTAACTTGCTGTGGTTGTGATTTGGAGGGCTCATGAAAGAAGCTGTTTCACTGTTTTCTACGGGGATTATAGAGCTAATTGTTGCACTGGCTTTTGTATCTTTAAATTAGAAGTTCTTTGTGGTGGTGGGCTATTCTTTCAACAGCATGTTTCTGCTTATTGAAAGCTTTGCTGAACACAATATACCCACTTTGCTGTGTCAATAAAGACATTATTGTTGGAATAATGACGTTCCTGGGATGCCTCCTCTGTCAATCTGTGTTTAGTTGGCTTTCTCAGCCCACCCATGCTAATTACTGCTTTTCAGTCTCCTATAATGGGGATCTGAGAAGGGGATTTGTTACAACTGGGTTATTGAAATAGAATTTTCCAAATATACAGTATCTCCTCCTCACATCACAATTCACTCCCCATTCCTTTCTACTTGCTTTGGAAGCTCTCTGCAAGCTATTATGTACTGAAGGGCAGGTTTTAAACACTCTCTATTTATGAAATGGTGGGGCCAGTCAGTAAACTGCATGTGTTTGGGATTATTACTCTTTATTCTAATTTTATTTTGACTTCTGCTAAATTTGAGAGTGTGAGTCTTTTAGGAGATAACTTCATAAATGCTGGATATCAGATATGCTGTCAGTCATCTGGCCATTTGGTGATTAAAGTTTGTGCTGACATTTGACTTAATATAGGTTATTTGATGGATACCATATTCTACATATTCTAAATATTTGGTGTCATCAAGTATATTCATATAGAATCTAGATTTTGAAAAAGATGTTGAAATGTTAAATTGAAAGTATGAAGGAAAACATTACCTTGAAAGGTAGCAGACCTGTGACATTATTTGCATTGTTTAGTCAGGCGGTAGAGATATCTTTGCAATATCCCTGCCCTTGCCCTCTCGGCCAGTGACTCAGAGCCATATCCAAGTAGCTGGGATATGGTCTATGTCACATCAGCACAGATTTCTCTACACGTCTTCTTAGATATGGGAGGCTACTGTCTTCTATTGTGACTTATTTATAAAGGAGGCAAATTTTCCTGCTTTATAAAATGGACCGTTCTTTTCTACTCACTGTTTTCTAAAATGTTATACACTTTACATGGCTTATAGTCCCTTTACGTAGCCATCTTATCCTAATATTTTCCTTTCCCATTTTTTCTTTCTCTGCCATACTTCTTAAAATCTATTACTGCCTGCATTTTTCATCAACCGCTCACATTGTTCAGTTCCTTGTAGACTTGCTTCCATCCCCACTCCCCTCCCCTCTCTGACACTGACGGGCTCCTCATTGACAAGTCCAGTGAACATTTCTCTGTTTTCATGTCTTTTTAATGTCTAAATTATTTCATGCTATTGATTATTCCCCCATGACCTTTGTATTTCTTTGTAGGAACAATAATAGTAATAATGAATAACAAACTTTTTTATTAATAATAAATACAATTGTAAAGTAGTACTTTATGATAATGTTTATTGCTGTTCTAATTCTTACTACTGTGAAGTTCTGATTCTCCTACATTCAAATCAGTTTCCTGCGTCTTCTTTAGTGACTTCACTTTCTTCTGCAATCGACTCTCTATAGGCCTAGAAATTTTAGTTACTTTGACTCCTTGCTCTCTCTTCCCCTCATGATTAGTCAGCTAACAAATCGTTGGGCTCTTCCTATGCAGTTCATTTCACACTCTTTCCTTCTCATCGCCATGCTCTAAGTCTTCATCACCTCAAGTCTGGACTGACGCCTTCTAGCGCTCCCCTCGCAGTGTGGCCGCCACAGCACTGCCGGATGAACTGCCTATTCTATTCTCTCGCAACAGTCCACACAAAAAATAATTCGGACCTGGACTGAAGCAGTGGAGGTGGGAGTGGAGACATTTGGGATTCATGGGGCTTTGTGACTGAATGGGTACTGGGGAAAATGGAGATAAAGGAGTTTAGATAGGGTTCTGGGCACCATTGTATACAGCGTAATAGAGGCTACAGGAGGACATGAGATCACCCTGGAAAGAGAAAATTGGGACAGAATTTCACTTCTGAAGGACAGAGACCATCTTCTTTATCTCCCAGTAGTGCAATTAGAACATTTCATTACAGTGAATTCTTAACTAGATACCCACATGTAAGGTAGATAAAAATAGAACCTCTCACTCAGAAAGCCAGCCTGCTGACCTCCCGCTCATCTCAGTCCATCCCTGGCTGTGGCTCTGAAACACCTTAGGGAAACCACTCCTAGATGTGGTAGGGAAGGAGGGGGGGAGGGGGAAGGAATTCCATTTATTAGTCGTCTCTTTTGTGCTAGGCACTGAGCTACGTACTTCTTGTGAATGATTGATGATTATGATGATCTTGGGGGAAGATAGCTAGAGTCAGTAATTTCTACTTTCCAAGATGTTAAAAATTATTGCCAGGCAAATCCTTACAAAAGCATTAAAAAAATCTATTCCACTTGGAACTGGCCTATATGCTTTTCAAATCAAAAACATAGATGTCTTAAACCTGTTATATAAAATTGATTGCTAGAAGCTCTTTAGCTCCAAAAATGTAGTGTATTCATGTATGCGTTTCAGCAAATCTCACCTGGAAATAAAGATGTTCCAGGTAAATACTGGTGACAATCCCTATGAAAGATTATTTTGCCATTTCTTTTGTAGCACAATTGGCAAATTCATTCTAATTTTTCCTTTCTTTTTCATTTTTAAGGGCTATAAATGACACACCATAGATTGTTCTGAGCTATGTGCTGTTATTAATTTTTAAAAATTTCTTTGCTTGATGTCTCTAGAGATGTTTGAGAACTAAACATCACAGGGAAATGTGTTTGACTGCTTTCAGCAAGTAAGCTATCGTTCTTAACTTTTGTTAGTGTATACTAATAAAAGTCTGTATATGCCATAGTAGTAGTATAAATTCCTTGGCTTTGCATTGTTTTTCTTCATTAGTATGTAGTAGCAAAGTTTTAAAATAAAAATTCCTCAAATAATTAGATTTATTCCATATGTTTAGTTTTAAATAAATTATAATTTTAAGTCCTCCCTTTAAATACATTAATTCACTTTTTTGTTTCTCCTTTGTGAATACCTGATCAGACTTTTATATATTTCCTTATGAAAATTGTGTTTATAATTTTTATCAGAACAATATATTGTGTCTTTGTAAGATCTTATGTTATAAAATAAGTCACGAACAGAGCTTCTTTGTAAATACACTTCATGCTTATAGAACATAAAGGATGTAAATTGATGTACATAGTTCAAGGTTTAGATTTTAAGATTCCAAATTTACATTTTAAAGCAGCTTTCAGAACTTTCATATCTGAAGAAATGTTCCTTCTATTGTGATAGGCAATAAAACTATTTTCAAATAAACTTTTCATATGACAATTTAATTAATCATGTTTTGATGTATTGTTTTGGGAAAAAAATCTGTTTTCATAGTAAAGAAGCACAAATTATAAGCCTAGAACAACACACTAAGGACTTTAGGGGCTATCTAATCAGAGCAGCCAGGGACCTAAGGATTTTGTCGTCTGGTGAGATATTTAACAGACTGTCATTACTCTCTTCATTGCTGGCTTATTGTGACCTGAATTAGGAAGGCTCTTGTGCTTTTACCCTTTAATTTAATTAGATAATAATTTTGTAGTCAGAAGTTCCTTGGAGATAGCAAATTTATTGACACTGTGTATCAACCTCTGGATGTAATTTCATGTTGTTCATTTCATTATTGGTTGACAGAGAAGCTGCAAAGAGTATGGGACAAATGTTAATTCCGGTAAAGATTAAGTCTTTAGTGGTCTAGCCTATCCTGAAAAAAATGGTGAAAAGGTTGGGTCGATAGGAGGTCAGATGTATGAAATCCTATAAAAGATCAAAAATATTCAGATGTTTTTTAAACACTGGCAAAGGAATGCCTATATTTCATATAATTAAACATGTTAAGATATTGGGTATCCAGAGCAATAATATCAAGAAATTTTCAACCCAAACAATATTCTAGAGATAAGAATATTTGTACCTGTCCTGGCCTGTGTGGCTCAAGTAGTTGGATCATCCCATGCACAGAAAGGTTGCCAGTTTGATTCCCATTCAGGGCACATGCCTGGGTTGCAGGCTTAATCCCCTGTAGGGGGCATGCAGGAGGCAGCTAATCAATGTTTTGCTCTCACATTGATGTTTCTCTCTCTCCCTCTCTTTTCATCTCTCTATAAAAATCAACAAAAAAAGATATATATTTTAAAGAATATTTATACCTGAAAGTTACTGAGCTATAGTAATTTTTCTTTTCAGTATTGGAATTCAGGGTTTCTCACCCATTTGGTGGATCTTGAATTCTGACCTGGGCCTTGCTCCATTGCGTCTTTGGAAATCTTTTTTAGATTTTAGCACCACAAAATTTGTCAACTAGGAGAACCAGAGATTTGAAGGGTAGTAACAGAGACTTTCAACTATAGCCATGATGGAGTTACTAGGCAAAATGACCAAAATCTGTAGAGAACAGCACATAAATTCCAGAAAAGTCCTGAACATAAATATCTTGGATCTAGTTATTTTATATAAACTTGTGGAAACTGTTTAAAAATTGGATTAAAATGAACATGAAGAATAGAAAAAATGGAAAATTTCTGTTAAGCTGTACAATTTGCCTATTATCATAAGTGTACAACAAAAAATTACATCTCTCAACGGTGACTACACAACAAAAATGAAAGATGAAAAAGCCACACATTTAAAAAAAATTAATTTATCTTTATTGTTGAAAGTATTAAAGGTGTCCCATTTTTTCCCCCCAATTGACCCCCTCCACCTCGCTTCCACCCCCCTCCCCAGGCCTTCACCGTTATTGACTGTGTCCATGGGTTACGCTCATATGCATACAACTTCTTTGGTTAATCTCTTCCCACCCTCCACCCCCCTTCCCTCTTTCCTCTGAAATATGATTGTCTGTTGGCTGCGTCAGTGTCTCTGGATCTATTTAGTTCATCAGATTCTTTTGTTCATTAGCTTCTTCTTAAAGAAGACCCTTCAACTTTTCCTGTAGTACTGGTCTGGTGGTGACGAACTCCTTTAGCTTTTCCTTGTCTGAGAAGCTCTTTATCTGACCTTCAATTCTAAATGATAACTTTGCTGGGTAGATTAATCTTGGTTGTAGTTCCATGTTTTTCATCACTTTGAATATTTCTTGCCACTCCCTTCTGGCCTACAAAGTTTCTGTTGAGAAATCAGCTGGCAGTCGTATGGGTGCTCCCTTGTAGGTAACTAATTGCTTTTCTCTTGCTGCTTTTAAGTCTCTCTTTGCCTTTAACCTTTGGCATTTTAATGATGATGTGTCTTGCTTGGGTTCCTTTTGTTTGGGACCCTCTGTGCTTCCTGGATTTGTAAGTCTATTTCTTTCCCCAGGTAGGGGAAGTTTTCTGTTATTATTTTTTCAAATAGGTTTTCAATTTCTTGCTCTTTCCTCTCCTTCTGGCACCCCAATAATACAAATGTTGGGCCTCTTGCAGTTGTCCCAGAGGCTCCTTATGCTATCTTCCTATTTCTGGATTCTTTTTTCTTTTTGCTCTTCTGGTTGGGTGTTTTTTGTTTGCTCATGTTTCAAATTGCTGATTTGATTCTCAGTGTCCTCTACTCTACTGTTGATTCCCTGTAAATTATTCTTCATTTCAGTTTGTGTAGCCTTCATTTCAAATTGGTACTTTATTATGTCATTGATTTTCTCAGTTATATTCTTACTAATATGGTTGAGCATCCTTATAACCAAAATTCTGAACTCTGTATCTGTTATCTTGCTTGGATCTATTTCATTTAGTTCCTCTTCTAGAGATTTCTTCTGTTCTCTCCTTTGTGACATGTTTGTTTGCCTCCACATTTTGGCTGCTTCCAGGTGTTTGTTTCTATGTATTAGGTAGAGCTGCTATGTCTCCTGGAATTTGTGGAGTGGCTTTGTGTAGTAGGTGTCCTGTAGGGTCCAGTGGCTCAGCCTCCCCAGTCACCTGAGCTGGGCCTTCTAGGTGCTTCCTTGTGTGGGCTGTGTGCTCTGACCTGTTGTAGTTGAGCCTTGGTTGCTGTTGGCGTCACAGGGAGTAACTGACCCCCAGACCAAACAGCTGTGAGGACCAGCTGCAACTACAGCCAAAGAGCTGCTGTGCTGGAGACACCCCTATGGAGCAGGATTTACTTCAGTGGAGCTTTGGTGTTCAGTGGGTGCGTCCCTTGAGTGTGTCACTCGTGGATGTGGTAGGGTTGGAACCCAGCGTGGTCGAGTCTGACCTCCAGGTGCACTGTCTCTGGGGCCTCCCTGGAGGTTCAAAGTCAACTTCTGCCAGTGCCTTGCCCAGGGCCACCCAGGTTGAGCTACACAGCAAACCGCAGTTGGCTGCTACTTGTGCTGGGCTTGGCGGTGTCCAGGAGAGGCCAAGCTATGAGCCAATGCAGGCTGCCGCTACTGCCAGGCCTGGGGCCACTTATCAAGCCGTATTGGGCCCGCTGCTGCTTGATTGAGAGATTTAGGAAAGTCCTAAGCATGAGGCTTAAGAGGCCACTTGCACAGAAAAGCCCCTGGCAATGGCCTGGATGAGCTGCAGGTGGGGAGGGCGGGGCCTCCGGGAATCACGGGGCGGGGCCAAAGGTGTGAGTCAGGTGCTAGGGATTCAAACATGGCGCCTGCCTGCCGGCCTGTGTGTGGGGAGGACTCGCCAAAGGAGCAGTGGCCTCTGCCAGCCCTTCTGCCTGGGAGGAAGCCTCCCCTCCAGCTCTCGCCCCGATTTCAGGCAGGTTAGTTCCTCCCCGAGTGTCCCAGGTCCTTTCAGGCTGCTGCCCGGCTTTGGGCTCAGAGGGAGCGCGTCGGAGTGAGTCCATGCCGGGCCCTTTAAGTGGATCTGCTGGGGCTCCCGCAGCCTCCGCGACCCTCAGGGACAGTCCCCACTGGTTTCACAGCCCAAAGCTGTGAGGACTTCTCTTCCTGGCCCTGGAGCCCTGGGCTGGAACCCCTCGCTCCTCTGGGAAACCCTCACAGCCGCGATTCCCTCCAGGGTTTAACCTCGGCACCGGGGGTGGGCCTGCGGCCACATCTCCGCCCTTCCTTCCCTCTAGATGCTTCTTCAGCTCCCTGGCTGTGGGGCTTCTGTTCAGCCAGATCTCAGGAGGCTCTGAGTGGTGGTGGTTCTGTATTTTAGTTGTCATTTTGATGTGGTTGAGGGAGGCGGCGGGTGCAGCTATTAGCTAAGCTGCCCTCTTGTTTCTTCCAAAGCCATACATTTTTAAAAGCCATAAAAACACCTTTAAATGTTATTTTGGGTGCAGTATAGCCACTGTCTTGCTACACAAAGTGGAAAGATAATTCAAAGTGAAAACTTTTGGTTCTGTAAAATATGTTGTGTGGAAAACAGGTGCTTAATGCAATTTGCAACAGGAAAAGAAATTCTTGGTATTTACTCATGTGTTGAGGCACATATGTTTCCTGGGTCTGGATGTTGTCATTGTTATTTTGTACTACTTTGAATATATTGACTCGAACAATAAGAAATAATACCCACATAATGTCTATCACCTAACTCTTTGCATTTTAAAAAGAATTTAATGTTTTAATAAAAAGTAGATTTTAATGAACCATTTACCAGTATACCTATATCATTTTTACCATTTTATTATACAACCAATTCCTCAGGAAAAAAGTAATAAACTATTTTATTTTATTATTTCAAATTCTTGCATTTTAATTTTCTCTCTCATATATCTGGAAACATTTTTTCTTTTCCTTTTCCTTTTTCTTTTCCTTTTTCTTTTCCTTTTTCTTTTCCTTTTTCTTTTTCTTTTTCTTTTTCTTTTTCTTTTTCTTTTTCTCTCTTTTTTTACCAATACATATTAACTTACTTGAATATTCAGGCTTCAAATTGTTCTGCTTAATATCTTTGTAACAGGGCACACGTCTTCCACTTACCTCATTTCTTGAACCTTGTATCTATTTATATCCATCATGTATATGCAGATTTTGTTTTTATAAGAGACATATGTCCTCTACTCTAGAATACACTTAGGTTATCCTGGAACTCCTTGTACAAATGGCCCCCAAAAGCCTTCTCCCAGAGCCAGCATGTCCTTTTTACTCTGGGCGTCCTAAGGACAGACCATGCTACTTGTGTGTGTACTCCTAGGCCCAAGGGGTGACCATTGATTGGATGGTTGCCTGGGAAGGTATGGATGAAGGTGGCTTTGTGGGTTGTGGTGTACATATAGATGTGTTTGAGGCCCCATGCATTGCAAGAAAAAGCTGTGAGTGGGAAGAAAAATGTGGAGGGCCATGGAACTAGGATCTCTAGATATTCTTTCACCCCAGGCTTTGGTAATATTGGGAGAAGACTTATACTTGGGACAATGTCAATGTCTTTGTTACAGAATTGGCTCATGGAATACAGGTGAGGAATTCCAGAGATCATGCCTGGCTTAATGGATATCAGTGAATTGAGACAGAGCTATATTTGGAGAGATTTTGCCAGTGACCTTCAAGCTCCTGGGAAGTAACTACTTATAAGGAAAGATTTTAAGTTTGCAGCCTTTCTAGAATTTTCCAAACATCACAATTTCCCCATAATTCTCCAAAATGTATTAGGAAGAGGAGGGTACATAGAAAGTAATTTTAATGTGTATATTTAATCCTGAGGATTTCTAAAAGACCAACCCTTTTTATGCTTGATGGGACTGTGTCAACATTTTTAGGTCTGAGGGCACTCCTAAAGCTCCCAGTAGCCTTTCTTCATAAGTGTACATTGATAATGTCATTGCTGTGGTGGCTAATGGCATATACGTTTTTTTGAAAAAAATTCAGGAATAGATGTAGTCAATGGAATGTGTGCTTCTGTTTTATTTTATTTCAAAATAGTCTTGGTTTTAATTTCTAATATGATAAATATCAATAGATACAGCATTCATAAATTGAAGTCTTTGGGGCACGCAATTATTTTAAAGAGCATAAAGGGCTCTTAAGACCAGAAAGTTTGAAAGCTGCTGGGTTCCTGCCAGTGACAGGAACAGACAAATCCCTGCTTAGACACACAAGTGTTTTGCTAATAGTTATAAGAAAGAACAACAGCATTGTGATTTTAGGGCTGCCCCGTAGAGTAGTGGGTTGCCACTTTTGTATTCCCACCCACCCTAAAGACACTGCCAAAAACATGACAAAACAAATCAAGGCAAGTTGGTAAAATAATTATTACCAACTGTTGATTCTCTACTCCTGATTTTGGCTAATAGGAATCTGAGAAGAAGGCCCCTACCAGGGTGAGATTTGCTGGGCAGTACTCCTGACCCCATGGGAAAGAAAGAGGATAGTGATGTAGATTCAGGGGAGGAAGACAGGACCATTGACATCTCCTGGAAAGTTGGCCTGTGTATTTTTTTAAGTCTTATCCAGTGTCTTGAAGGTGAGGGACTTCTCACCTGGAGAAAAAGGAGTTACCACCAAATACAGAGGGAAACTATTAACTTTGAAGGGGACCTTCATGAATAAGTGGAATATTGTAGATGGGGGTGAGAGTAGAAAGACTGTGGGAAGAAATAGGTAAGATATGGATCTGTTTCCCATTTCATGCTATTCTTGAGGTGCTGGGAGTGTAAGCCAAACAGAATAATTACATTCATGGTGGAGTTGCTTTTTGAGTCCCACTCCTGAAGAAGTACTTAGGTATATTAACAAATGATTTTGCTCTCCCTCAGATTCTACAAAATAATTATTAGAAGAGATAGTGATCTTCATAAAGGGTATAAGGATATTTTCAGAGAGAGGGCATACTGGGAATAATATTCTTTCCTGGCTTACTCTACCTTCCCTCCACCGTTACCTGTCTAGCAGAGACACTGTTTTGAAGTAACTTGCGATATCTTCCACTCTTCTTAATTCTTGCCATCTCAGCCTTTCATGCATTGAAGGGAGGCAGAACTCTGCAAGCAATAATAATAAAAATAATGGTAATTAACACTTACATAGTGCTACTTACTATATGCCAGATACTGTGTTCTCAGAACTTTCCAGAAAGTCCTTCTGGTGAGCATTTTACAGGCAGAACACCCCTCCCCCCCCATTTTTTTAAAGAAAGCAGATATTCTTGGGGAATCTTCCAATTTCATTTTGAACTTCTGATTTCAAATGTTAGAAATAAAGTAGGATTGAGCCAAATACCAGTTTCTATTCTTTTATAGCGCAGTTTCTGTGAGAGGCCTTCAATTCTTGACCAGTATGAAACAGACAAGCTCAACATGCAGCAGCTCTGGAGTCAAAAATAAGAGGCCAGAATAAAATCTTAAAGGGCTGAAAGCAGGTTAGAGTGAGGACAATTATAAACATTTCTTGGCCTGTCTTCTTTAAAATGCATGCAAATGTAGATTGTACTGATGACAGATTTCATAACTGCATACAGTAGGACAAATCAAATCCTATCACATTTTTTTACCCTCAGAAAAATGATAATTGCATAATTGGATTATTGTTGAAAGAAATAGTACCAGTGAGCTAGAGTAATATTGGAGGGTAAACAGAAAAACAATCATGTTCAAGCCTGAGTGAAATTAGAAATGTAAAATCTGCTATTTCAATGAGTAAATGCTTCAAAAGATCATTTGGAGGAATGAAAAGAAACACAAGCCCTTTAGCACAGTTGTGGGAAGTCATATCTACTAAAATGCAGTTGTGATTGTTTGGATAGACAAAGAAACAAGAAACCGTTTGAATTACTTATGACTTAGCTTTGTATTTGTTACAGATGATCCAGTCATAATGTAGACATAATTTAAATATACCCGGTGTCTCTGAAAAGGAGTAATATATTTTTCTGAGTATGTGAATGATCACAACATGAAGAGCTATTGCATGTCTTCTGAGTTATGGTTTAAAATATGATCTTTCCTTTCTATGTACAAAACATTCAAACTCACTTAATTGCACATGAACTAGGGATATGTGTAACTCAGAATTTGTAAATATGTTCATGTATTTATTCTACTTTCATGGTTCTCTTCAAAACAAGTTGTAATAGAATTCTAAAGTCAGCTTTTGACATCATAGCATTGTTTTAATTTTATAATTCATATTGATTGACACAAATGACAAAACAATCCCACATTCTAGTTATATGCAAGGAGGAATCCTGTCTCTAGTAATTAATAATATCTTTTCTTGATATTCTTCTTCTTAAGGAAACTTTGAGAATTAGAAAATGAAACCAGGGACCTAGAAAATGTGCCTGCTTGGAGGAGTAAAAATAACTTAGATGTGGAAGATATGCATTGTAGTGGCAGGATGGACATATGACTCCAAGAGCATCAACTTACTGGAGGCCATAACAATTGTTCCCACAATCCACATGGCACCCAAAGATGTAAACACAAATGTAACTGCAGACACTCTCATGCGCACACACTCTTCTGTTCCAAAGATTTGCTCCCAGTGTCATGTTATTATGCTTCATTACACACAGTTTAAACCCAGTCCTCAAACCGTGTGCCAAGACACCCTACAACATTGGAATAAACTCACAAGGTTGCTGTAGGATAGTTAAAATATTCAAGGATGCTTGTCATCTGTCAGAAATTGCACAGACTATTGGTTTGAGGTAGTTCACAGTTTCAATATTAGGTAGTTCTGTTCCTTTCAGTGATGTCATATCTTTATAAAGCTAGGTTTTTGGTGATTCCTTTGAGAAAAAAATTACCACTTAAAAATCAGTATGTAACAGGAAAGGAAGGTGGGGTGCAATCTGATTCCAAGCTTTGAGACTCGTATGCGCCAAAGGCTCACAATCATATTAGTTAAGTAATTGTTGTAATTTAAGAATGAAATAAAATATTTTCTATTAATGATTATTATTTTTTGAAAGCCTACTAAGTATATAAATAGTGATCAGAGCTGCTACCCACTCCCCATAAGTCTAGTACCCACCCGGCACCATGCACAGTTATTGCAGTATGTTTGACCATATTTTCTATGCTGCAGTAAGTACAGTATTTTAAAAACATAAAAATGTACAGAGATGAAGTTACTCACATATCTCATAGGCAGAGCTGGAACTACAGAGATTTGGTTGTTATCACTACATTCTACTAATAGGTCAAAATATTATGTCAGTATGCCTGTATTTTTCCATTTTGATTTCATTACTCACTTTCACACATTTGGGAACTTAAGAGTTCCCATTGTAGTTATCCATATGGCCCTTTGAGATCTAGTATGCAATTTCTGCCGATGGCCTTGAGATTTCTATCCTGCACCTTTAAATTTAAATAATAATCATGATTGCTCATTTTGCATCTGATGCTTAGTCATTAATATTTATGTAAGACTTACAAAAGTCTATCTGTTTGTGGTCTATGAACATAAAAGGTCTATTGACTTTGATGAACACTTAAGAGCGATATCCAAATATTTGGGGATGAGTGTTTTGGAACCACTTGACAAACCTATAGTGGAGGGTGCAGAGACAAGATCACTTCTGTCTGCAAAAAAGACCGAAGAACAAAAGACCATCCCGGGAATGTGAAGTTTTCTTTTTTCTTTTCAAGTATGCACGTGCCAGCTGAGAGAGCTGCAACAGATCAAATAGAAGGGTGTAATTCCGGGAACACAACTGACATGCTTTGTGAGAATCTTTAGTCTTTTCTTTCACCAAAGCACAGTGGCCCCAAATCTGACTTCTGGTGACTCTTACATATGCAAAGATATTAAGCAAACAAGCTTTAGAAATCACCAGAAAATAATTTTACCTGCAATAAGATATATACTCTTTTGAATTAGTATTTTAACTTAATAAAATATGAAAAATTTGCCATATAGTACAAAATGTATCTAAAAGGATTATTCATTCTATTTAAAGAATTTGCAGAGTACTCATATAGAATGATAGAGTAACACTAATTTCATTATAGAATTTTTTTTTTTTAACTGCAGAAAAGCTTAACTAAGGTCTTAAGGAATACAATGAACTATTTTATTTTTGTGCCAAAAATTCTTGGTTGTAGCCTTCAAGTGGTATCTCTGTTTTGCAGTGGAAACAAACAACCTTACCCCACCCGATAGCTCAGTATGTAGAACCTTGCTTGAGGCTCTGTAATAGATCAGGACAGAGGTGCTGACTGAATCTAGATTTCCTGAATGTTTTTCAACTTCTTATGCAACTGGATTAAACAGATAGCTGGTAGAGAAAAATAAGTCCTTTTAGGCAGAAGATTCTGGCAATTTTCCCCTTGTTAATTTTTTTATTCAATTAGAATAAATCATCAACATTATGAAAGTTTGCTGAGCATTATAACCATTTCAATTTTTGAATTTATACTGAAATTATATTACCCTATTCTCTTTATGGCCTAAATATATGTCACTGTAGAAATTAACATTAAAGAAGTCACTTTTGCCCAGTTATTATTAGATTACTAAAATGAATGCAGTTCTTGTGAACATCACAATATAGAATCAGAGCATATTAGAGCTGAAAGGGACATTAGAGGTGATCAGTACAGGATTTCTCAGCCTCAGCGCTGTTGGGATTTTGTACTGGATAATTCTTTGGGGGGTGGAAGTGGGCAGTCCTGTGTGTCATAGGATGTTTACCAGTACCCCTGGTCTCTACCCACTAAATGCCAGTCTGCCCCCAATCCCAGCTGTGACAATTAACACTTTCTTGATATTGCCGAATGCTACCTAGGGGGCAAAAATCACCTTCAGTTGAGAACCATTGTTCTAGTGCAAACCCTTTATTGTAAAATAATGTTAATGCCTTAGCCATGTTTTGTGAATGAAGAGACTTCTCATTTACCTGTATAGTATCACAGCTAGGTCTAGTATGCCAGAGGTGAGAGAAAATAACGAATGACATTGTGGACATAATTTAAGGCCTGACCTTCAATGGAATTGACACTACAAAATTTTTATTTGGTAATCATCAAATTTTATGCTCCTTTCTATTACATTTAGTCCTTTCTCTATGGTTTACAGATCGTGCTCTGACCTAAAGGTCAGTGCTATGCAAAGTCGCTAAACACACTGTTTAATTCAGCTTTTGCTTTTAAAAAAAATTTTTTTTTATTGGCAGCAAGACCTTCTCAATGAAGGAAGCAGTGTGTTGATTTACTGCCTAGTGTAAGCCCCTGTCTCCTCACTATCCTGTAATAGAGCTCACAGGCAAGTACCAATCTGGGGTTGCCTGTTTGGTATCACTAATATAAATAATCAGGGCTTCCGGGGGGGGGGGGGTGCCCCTATCCAGGCCTCCATTTCTTACCTTGGGGCTCTGTTCTGTGCTTGGCATATTCACAAAACAAGCCATATTATTAACTTTATTAAGTTCATTAATTGCAAATACTGCTTTGTCAATTTTTGTAAAATTTATATTTGCATCTTTACGAGAATGTCCTTGTAAGAGAGATAATCTTTTGATGCCAACAATTCTATCTGACATTGGACAAATTGTATATCTATATATCTATATATATCTTAGAGAGAATGAGAGAGGAGAGAGAGAGGGCAGGTCAAAGGTGTGGGAGTACTAGCGAGAGTGCTTAGTTAGAGAGAAATATATGTACAGACTCTAAGGTAAAAAGGAACATGATGTTGCTGGGAGCTTTTTTATTACTGCTTCAATTTCATCAGTTGTTATTAGCCTTTTTGGGTTTTCTGATTCTTCCTGATTCAGTTTTACATGATCTCACTCATAGGTGGAATCTAATAAACAAAATAGACTGAGGAACAAAATAGATCCAGAGACATAGAAGCATGGAACTGACTGAGGGATCTCAGAGGGAAAGTGGGGATGGGGAGGGAGAGGTTAATCAGAGAATTTATATGCTTATATGCATAACCCATGGATACAGACAATAGTGTGGGGAAGGCCTGGGGGGGTGGTGGATGCAGGGTGGAGGGGATCAATGGGGACAAAAAGGGGGACATGTGTAATACTTTCAACAAGAAATTAAAAAAAAAGAAGAAGACAGAAAAGGAACGTGGTTCCTCCCAGAAGGAGAAGTTTACTGAAGCTGATGCTTGAGTTCAAGGGGGAGAGGAGGCTTTGGGAGAGTAAGCAGAGGACAGATGGTGGAGAGCCTGTAAGCCAAATTAAGTAGTTTTGATTTCATCACAAGGACAATGGAAAGCCGGGGATGATTTACCAAAGATTTATCAGAGAGAATCTACCAGAAAGCTATTTCTATGATCCAAGGGTTTCTAGTCTTTTTGTTACCTTGATCATAGAACTGGCCTTAAAAGTTACCTAGGAGACAAAAAACTAAATCATAATTATATGGATATCGAGGAAATGTTATTTTCTAAAGGTGTGAGTGTTTGTGGAATGATGCCAAGCTAAACAGACTGATCTATGTCAAACTGATTTTACACAGATACAAGAGAATATTTGGTTTAGAACCTAACAGCTAGGAAAAAAATCTAGGAATGCAACCAGACATTTTAGGCAGGAGAGAAAAGAACAGTTTCTAAATTCAACTTAGCTAGTGGCAACAATAACTTCTATTAGCATTTGAATAAATAACATTAGCCCTAACTAGAGCATGCACGTTTGGAAAACAGTCACAGTTTTGGAGAAACTGCCGGTTCAATTTTTGTTCTGCTGATGGAACAATCTGTTCCCGTTTGGTGCCCTGTTACCTCGATGAAATAGAGAGATTGCAAGCTGTACCACTGGGAAACCAAAAAGTCAAGCTGTCCTGACTTCTCTAGTTTAGCCTTTGAATTGTCGACTTAGCTATAAACTGGGGTATGTTTAACACAGGAGGAGGCCTGTATTGCTACCCCCAAAATGAGGAAAGCTTGTTACTTTTTCCAGATTTAACTAAACATAGGATTGTTCTATGCAATATGAAGAGAGTGTGGTCAGTAAATTAGAGCATGACTCAAATAATACCATGGTGCTACTTGATGCAAAACCATAGTTTACATAACAGAGTGGAGTGTGGCAATAACTCTGGCATTGTTCAACTTGCAAAGAGTAAGTCCTAATGTTTGACTGCTTCCAACTGTACTTCGTGTAGATGACCAAGACAATGAGAAAATTATTAATAGTAAATTCTAGTTAGTACTTGCACCTAATGTTATTGGACAGAATTCTTTTCATAACATGAGCTAATAAACAGGAACCTAGTATATTATTCATGTTACCTGTCAGATTTTGAAAAGCAGGAGATTTTTTATTGTAAGTTAGAAAAAGTATTCTTTTCAGGATTGTTTTTGGACATGGATAGGGTAAAAGTACCACTCAAAATGTTTTTTGGTTTTTTTATTTTTTCCATTGCTTTTCAGAGACAGTGGAGGTGGGGGGAGGGGAGAGAGAGAAAGAGAGAGAGAAACAGAAACATCGATGTGGGAGAGACACATTGATTGGTTGCCTCCCTCATGAGCCCCGATCAGGGCAGGGGATCAAACCTGCAACCAAGGTATGTGCCCTTGTCTGGAACTGAATCGGGTATCCTTCAGTCCACAGGCTGACGCCCTAGCCACTGAGCCAAAACCAGTTAAGGCAAAATGTTTTAAAATAAATGTTAAGTATGGCACAGTATTTTGAAATACTTAGTAAAATGCAAAAATCTTCTGTGAGTTTTCACATTAAAATATGAAATTCTTTTCAAATGAGGCTTTGGGGAAAATTATCTTGATCATCTTGGCTTTGGTAGTAATTCCATTCACTCAATGTGCTTTATTCCTTGCCTTTTAAATACTAATTATGCTTCTGAGAAAATTAAGAAAGCCAGTGTGATAAAGGCAATGTTTCCTTTATGGAAAAAAAAAAGTCTTAGTAATTTTCTACTTAGTTTTGCATTCCAAGTATGGAGTTACATTAAAAAAATCTTTCAAAAGATTTTTGTATATTTTGCTTTTCTCTGTGTGTGTGTGTGTGTGTGTGTGTGTGAAGGGGTGGTTAATATCACAATTGGAACTTTCAGCAATTTTCTAGTTCTTTCTGCATGATTCTTGAAAAAAATAGGGGAAATTTCTGCACTTGGAACAGAACAAAGATATTGTAAGTGTAAATGTTGCAGATTAAAAATATTATAATACTGTACTTAAAAACGATGTTAAAATAAGAGTGGAAGAATTGGCCATGGTAGAGTTGTGTCTTCCAAGATTGACAAATGGCTGGGAGATACTACTGAAGATAAAAAAGGCTCCTTTGGTGAACAGTGAGTATCTGAAACTAGCTACTGAGGAAAGAGGAATAAGGGATGTGAATGAAAGTGATTTGATTTACTGGTTTGTGCTTCTTTACTCTCACCTCAATGGATAATCTCCATGTCTTACCAGCAGTTTCCTCTTATGAGGAAAATTTCTAACTTTGACTATCTTGATAAATACTAAATATCAATAGTTTAGACAGTCTGATAGTAGTTGGGGAATCTAGAAATAATCTTCCCCTAAATGAAATATTTTTGACTTATATTATTGCAATGAACTAGTAATATTGATTCTCAGGCTCTATCGTTATTTAAAATATCTGGGTGTAGTCAATGCTTTTGTTATTTGCATTCTACCTTCTTCTCTTTGGGTACTTGTTATTTCCCATAATAAATATCTTAACATATTTTTTCTTTGTATTTTAGTCCTCTCTCAATTTCTCAAGATTCTTAGTTTTTAATATGTAGTATGTGCAATGAGTGCTGAACTAGCTACTTCTCCACCTTGACTGTGATCGTTGCCCTCTCTAGGCCCTTCTTTACTCATGTGGGAAATGAGGGGGATAATCTGAAGCATTGTTTGTCAGCGGGGATTGTCATACATGGGGTTCTGTGGAAAGAGATTCTGGGGGGGAGGGTTCAGTGCAGAAGTTTTACTGGTATGTGTTCACAGAAGATACTCCGGTAACAAAGTTAGGAAGACAAGTTGGGCAGGGCAGAAGCTGACCTGGAGAATGGCAACTGGGTCCTCTCAGCCAATCTGAGAGCAAGCTACAGGAATAAGAAGGCCCTATAGAGTTGTTCCAGGTTTAAGTAAAGGAGTCAAGTCTTTATATCTTTTATCAGCCAGACGTCACCTATGGTTCCTCCTGGGAGAGAGAATAACAACCTTGGGCAAGGCAATTCTCTGCAGCAGTGGGCAATGACCAGTGAAGGACATAGCTATGAAACATAAGCAAATGATGTACCCAGCAACTTGTGGGTGGGCTCATTGGCCCTGAAGAGGTGATTTGGGCAGAGTACCAATTTCTATTACTGGTATTTTGGGTATGGAAATTTCTTTTTTTTTTAAAGATTCTTTGTTCTTTGTGTGGTATCAAATTTTTTTTTTTAAAAAATATATCTTTATTGATTTCAGAGAGAGGAAAGGAGAAAGAGAGAGAGACAGAAACATCAATGATGAGAGTCACTGATTGAGTCCGCAACCCGGGCATGTGCCCTGGCCAGGAATTGAACCCCGATCGCCTGGATCCTAGGTCGACGCTCAACTGCTGAGCCACGCCCGGCTGGGCGGAAAATTTTTTTTATGTAGAAATAATCCAGGCATTGCTGGCATGTAGCATTCCTGCCCCCACCCATTGGGACCATCAAACACTCTCCCATGTTTCCAAACAACCCTTGGGTCTCTGGCTGAGAATCACTGGAGATCATTAGGCTAAAGGCTTTGCTGCATCTACTGTGGCTCTAACACTGTTGTTTCTGGTTGAGAGTAGCACCCGATCAAAGTTAGAAAAGATCTAGCCAAAAAAATGAGTCTATTGTGACTCAAATAATGCAGTGCTGACCTTAGTTGAATATAAATAGTTCTGGGGAATTACTGGGTCAGAAGGCATGAAGATTTTGAAGACCGTTGCCATCTATTGCCCTGTAGAGTGGTTTGGACAATTTATATTCTCACCAGCAATCTAATAATCATACATGTTTACTTTTCCCCTTTCTTATTAACTTGAACCTCTATGAATATCACTGATATTGTAGATGAAGTCCAGGAAGGTAGGTAAGGAAGTGAGGCTTGGCTACCACAAGCTATGCTGTTGTGCCTATTTTTATCCAAGTTTCACTAATGCTTCCAAGGACCACTCTGACCAAGAGAAAGAGTCATTCAAAGGGAGCAGGAGAATTGCTAGGCACCTTATCTACAATTAAGGTTTAAGAAAAACCAGAACACTTAAAAGAGATGAACATTTTTGAGGGAGAAATTGGAAATGTTTTAAATTTTTACTGTACAATTCAAACTCTTAGTGGTAATGCTTTATTCCAACTTAACGAGTTTAGATTAGTTCAACACTATCCTTTTAATATCTTGACAGTTCAAAAAGAAATATCTTCTGTTAGCCTAGTCTTGTTCCTAAGGGACAGCTGGTATGAGTTTGGCAGTTTCTTTAAAGAAGACTCAATGAGTATGGAGACTAAAATAACAAAGTTGTTTTGAGTGCTTCTAGAGCATGATTTGAAACTTAAAAATTAATTGCAGAAGTTTCCAACTATCATTTATGAACAGAAGACTCTGTCGTCTTTTTCATTTATACAGAATTCTTCATGTGGTCAATTTCAGGCTCCTTTATTTTTCTTTTCTGTAGTTACAATTTACTCAGTAAATAATTAATCTGTCATATTTTATCATCAGTAGACATTATGACATTTTTCTACATTGGAAAGTGAGTCAGCCAATCAACAGCTTGTGCTGGACACCAATATTGAGTCATCCATGTTACTTTAAAAACTAATTGACCTGTGATGAGACATAATTTTACTTTGGAAAGGCTAAAATAAAAGGGCTAGATCAAGTAATTTGTATTAGCCATGTCCCTTGATTTTAGATTTTTAGATGTGACTAATCAATTTTCCTAAAAAAAAATACTAGGAAGGTGGGTGTATTTTGTTATTAACTACCAAAAACAGTATTCTGCTATAAAAACAGATTGGTTTTCTGTAATTAATGTTTATGAGTTTGTTAAAAAGATGGCTATTTTAATGTAGGTTCTTTCATTTTAAGAAATAAAATAATTATTAAAAGGGAAAAAACACATTTGTTAAAGAAAAATCAGGAACTATGGAAACAAAAAGAAAACAAAAAATATTCATAATCTAGCCATTCATAGACATTCATGTTTCTATAAACTGTGGTTTTTATTTTTTCAAATTATTTTCCTTCTTTTTTGTTTGTACCTTTCCAGACTTAAAAAATGTATTATAAATTGTATTATGTTATTAGTCATTATTTTGTAGCCTAATCAAGTGAAAGTATGTCATGAACATCTTTCTAAATGTCGATCCACTTTATTTTCTGCACAAATGAATAGCACTACATAGTATGAAAACACCATAATTTAACCATAAAAATGAGGGACATTTGTATTGTTTTGAATATGCCATTGTTTTACACAGCATGGTTACTACAATTAACATTGTATTATATACTTGAAAGTTTTTAAGACAGTAGATCTTAAGTGTTATCACCACACACACACAAATAATAATTATATGAGGGGATAGAAGATGTTAACTAATCTTATTATGCCTTCCATTTTGCAACATATACATGTTTCTTATCCATGGGCTTCCATCACCCACTGATGGAAGGTAGACCCCTGGGTTTTTGTCTCCCCTCTGTTCATTAGTTTGTCTGTATTCCCTGTTCAAGGCGAAAGGTCTGGACCCTTTCATTTCTCTCTGCTTTTGCTCTTGGTTTTCGAATTCATTCCTGAGAATATTTAGTTTCTAATTTCTTGGCTCTGCTTGCTGTTTCCAGACCTTGTGTTTGTCTTTTTTTGCTGATGTCAAAATTGGCTTCTTCAGTTTTAATTCTTTGCACCCTCCCAGATATTGTATGGCAAAAAACAAAAACAATCTCACATATCATCTTGGTGTTGTATACTTGTTGGTGGCATCCCACTCATTCAAGCTTGACTTTCCTGGAATCAAATCCTGCTGTTCATCTTTGCTTCTTTGCAGAAACCTTGATCTTTTCCCAAAGTCCTGCTTGGAGGATCAGATCCTCGCCCAGTGAGGGAAAGTAGGTGCTAAAGGGAAGGTATATCTAGAAAAATGGTTAGGCCTAGCTTGCAAGCACAAACGGGACAGCCTCACAGCATCCAGGACTCGCCATGAGCAGAACCCACACTATTGCCCATTGCTGCCTGCTCTTGGGATTGCATTTGGTTCTAGTATATCTCTAGGCTCCATGCCTCCCATTTTCTGCCTATAATCTGGGCAATTTCCCTAATGTTTTTGACCTTTGTTTTGTTCCTGCAGCTATAGAATGAGAATTCTAATAGGTAGTGATAGAGCCACCTCAATTGAATTATTGTGTCTGGCATATTAGCTAATACTATTGTTAGAATCTTGTTTTCCAATGGACTCATTTCCTACGCAGCAGTCAGGAAAGCTCAAAGATGGTTGCTGCCTGGGCTGTCTTTGGAACTCGGGCCAGCAAGGTGGGTGGCACCCAGTAGGCTGACTCCTGCCCGCGCTCTCTCTGTTTTTGCTCCGTCTTCTGACATACAGACCCCATAACCTTCTTTGTCAGAGAGTTAATAATCAATGCTATACACTTTTTATATAATATATGTTTCAGTCTCCTTACATACATTGGCTCATATAATCCTTCTGGAAGATAGATTTTATCGTCTTTATTTTAGCTTAAAATGAAAACTAAAGCCAGAACAAAACAAAACTAAAACAATGGCAAAAACCAGGGGCTCTGAGTGATTACATATCCTCTGGATACTTAACCTATTGTCCTAAGACCAAAACAAAACATTCTCTACTTAAATATCGAAACAATTTCATCATTTCTATTCTCTCCCATTCTAAACTTGGGAGCCAAGTGTGGTAAATAGACCTTGACTTGTCTCCCATCCTTGCAACAGCTTATTCCGTTTCCCCCGTCTTGTGTTCTTGAAGGGACTCACTATACATTCCATTAATCTCTCAAAGCCTAGAAGGATATTAGCTTCTTTTAACCACTTTCCCCCTCTTGGAAACTTTTGTGACAGCCAGGCCTTTCTTCACTTGCAGAGATCAAAATAAAACTCCTTACAGAATGGAATGCTTGAGAGCTTCTCTGACTTTATTTCAACCTTGATGACATTTCTGCTTGTTTTATTACCAGTTTGGCATGGGGAATTCAGCTAAATAAATCGCCAGATGTGAGAGATATAGTAATTGCTGACAAGGTGGGAGTTTGGAGGCTTCTGCATTTGGACTAACTCAAGCTTCAAGCCAGTTTTGCTTTTTTAGAAAAATCCCAAAACAAATAATTAAGTCCTGCTTTTCTACAGTTTGTTGCTGTTTTTTTTAAATCCACTGTGCTATTTTTCAGGTACCAAGTGTTTATAGTTTTTATAGAGTTCTATTGTAAAAAAAACAAACAATCACCAGATGAACACATTGAAAAGTCCAAAATCCTGAAATCTTTTTTTTAGAGTGTGCCCAGCATGACATAATAGTAAAAGTTACAAGTCAGTATTGGTGAATTATGACCAAGGTCATAGCAAACACATTGCTGTTTTTAGTGGTTGCATGATTATCAGGCCCCTGATGATAAATCTGCACCCACTGGAAATGCAGTTGACTTACCTTGGCGATTTTGATTTATAAGCCTTGCGATGCACAAGGTTGCCTATTTGTTAGTGCTTGTTTTATATTTGAATAGCTTGGAAGCTTATAAATTTGAGGCATAGCTTAAAGTTTGTGTGGCTATTTCATATTTCATAGAAGGCATCTGATCAGAGAACTTCAACTTCTGTTATTTCTATTGTGACACTATAACAGTTTTTATAACACTGTAAGGGCATCTGATTTGTATTTTAGAGCATCTCTGTGGATCAGTGCTGAAGTTTCAAAGAATTGTCAGAGCTACAATAAAACCATGGAAATTACAGGTGAATAATCATCTTCATTTGGGGAGTAAAAATTAAATGGTTTAAATGAAGGACATTGAAGAACTAGTGATTGATAAAATTTATTCTAATTAGCTTCTCTTTGAGCTTTTGTTCAGAATATACATGACCTCAGGGCTTTTATTAAAAATTATATTTAATTATAATTATATAGAGGACTCTTCCAGCATAGGTCTGGAATGGCATAAAGAAGATTCTTGAATGAATAAAAGAATGTTGGGGGGAAAAGAATGTGACTAGAATTAAAGCTTAATGAATGTGGGCTTTGAATGCCAAAATGTAAAATAACTTCCAGGGTTAAATTGACCATAGAAGCAGTTATGTGTCAGCCTGTGTTCTCCTTTCTCCTCGGTTCCTTATTGCAACATATGTCATTAGAAGCTTTTGAGCATTAGTCCTTGTAGCAGGGTTTTTCAACCTCTTTGGTATTGTCATTTGGGGCTGGATAATTCTTTGATGTAGGAGGTAGTAGTAGTTAGGGGACTCTCCTGTTCATTGGAGGTAGCTGGAGGCCAGTAACAACTACCCACAGTTGTTACAACCAAAAATTTCTCTAGACATTGCCAAATGTCCCCAGGTGGGGTAAGAATCACCCCTGATTTAGAACAGTGTTTGACATTGATAATAAAGAAAATAGAAAAGAATGACAAATGACAAGGTATCCATCTTGAAGACATCACAGTGTGTATATTAAAATAAAATGCAAATCACAGTATGCAGTCCATTTGTCACTAAGCCCAGTCAAACTGAACCAACCTGTCAGAGATACCTGCGACGTTATTTCAATATTCTATGTCTGGCAACTGTGCAATATTTGACAGTTTTGCATTTGATGTTGCATTTGAATACAGCATCGAGAATGATCAAGTCTTTTGAGACAGTTTAATACTTGACATTTAGAAATACTGAAGTTCTCACCATCATAGATAATTGTACTTTTATACTGTTACATTGATGTTAACTATTTTAAAAAATAAGAAATATTCACCCTTTTCTAACTTTTATTGATTCTTTTAAATTTTACTTGTTAAAAGTAGTCTTTTACTGTTTTCTGTGGTCAGGTTTGGTCTTGTTGTTCCCAAAGGAGTTGAGATTGTACTCTTGTCCGGAATAGAAAGGCTCACCTTGATATAAGCGGTGGGATAGTAACAGCCAGTCATTGTCTAGTACACCACAAGGAAATACTCTGATTCTAGAATTCTTTTGGTATCTAATGAAAAGAGGTATATGTGAGAAGGGGGTGTAATCACAGGGTTGACAGGATCTAGAAAACTGTATTCATTACTTATTTGGAATTGGTTTTAAAATGTAAAACAATGTAAAGTTGGATAACTAAAGATAAAAAAAGAATAAAGGAAATATACAGGAATTAGGTATTATTAAGCAACTGAGATCATTATAACTTTGGGGCAATGAATTTGTTTCTAGAAATTTCTTGGAGCTGAGGCAAAAAGGTAAGTAGTGAAATAGTATGAATTTACTTTTTAAAAAACTTTTAAATTATTCTGCAAGACACTTTTTTTTTTTTCTCATGGAATTTGTCCAAAGAAATAAATCTTCTTAGGATTGGATAAAATGATAGAGTTTTTTACTTATAGATGTTGAAATATATAGTCAATAATGTTTTCTGTTTTTTAAGACAGGAAGGAGAATGTTTTCTGTTAGCTCTTACAGTTCTCTGCCTTATAAGAAGAAAAGCAAATGGCTTAAATAGGAAAAATTTAAAGATGGAGGTTACTAATATACCACATTATGTATAAAAAACTATCAAGGCCTCCTGGCCAATGTGTGATTTTAAGTAGCATTGCATCCTTGTGCAACCTCAGTTATAAACTACATTCCCATGTTGCTTTGTGAGTTATTTAGTTATTTAGGCTACTTAAAAATCACCATTAATAAGTTGAAGAACTTTGACAAGTTAAATATATTTAGTGTTAATGCTGAGCTGTTATGACAGTTGTCAACAGAGACCAGTGCTTCTTTGAAAGGCTTCTTAAAAATAGAAAATAAAATTATCCTACTTTCAAAGCACAGGACACTCTGTTGTTTTCATTGCTTTAAAAAAAAAAAAATCAACTCCATCACTAAATCATGTTGCTTGGATGTAGATTTCTAGTGTATTTGACCACAGACATATTTAAATTCTTGCAAGATACATGTTGAACAAGGCATGAGAAAAATCCAGATTTTAATTTTAGTAATATGATTCAGGTTCCAAAGTGGTAATATGTGGGATATAAGTGAGCATTATACATTTTTTTCTATTGATGATCTCTGTCCTTTGGGTCAAATGATAATTTAGACCAGAGAGATAGATCAAAGAAATTATTCAGAGAAATGATTCTTAACTGTTTCTAAATGAGATGGAACAGAGGTGAATAGCAATAGTTAGAATAACCATTCTGGATGCCTGGTTGATATTTATGATGTTATGGAAAAGTTGTCATGGAGTTAAGAGAACATACTGAAAAAATTATCAGTCTATTTTTTTGGAATGATTAAGTTTAAAAACATCACTTTGTCTCGACTAATTACCCTTTAGGCTTTCTTAAGATAATTATCTTGATAAAAACTGTGTTATGCTTTTAGAACAGGTTGGGAATACAATTCTGGCGATACGAGATCATTTTCTAGAGCTGTTTCCAGTATAGAATAGCTAATTGTATGTTTTCAAGGGAAGGAAGTCACAGGTTTCCAGCATGATTTTTAACATGGAAATATCAACATAAATTAACATTTTGGAGTGAAATTACTTGATGACTATGTGATCAGATTTGCACTTCACTATTTCCTCTTGGAATAACTTGCAATTTTTAAACATCATTCTGTGTATATGAGAAGTTCGGCTAATGTGCGGAAGATTTTATACTAATGGGCATTAAAGAATCTAAGACCTAGGCTCTGTTTGGTTTTCTGTATGGTAAGCCTATCAAAAGATTCTTCTGTTTATTTTTAGAAATGTAAATCTGAATTTAGAAGGTTCTTTTCGTCTGCCTCCTACCATTCAGGCAACTTGGTCATGAAGCCTGTGGATCCCAGCATGTTCCTAATGAATTGCAGATTTCCAATTCTTGGGAGGTTTGTAATGAATGAAGATTTGGGGTTCTAAGTGGGTCAGATCAGATTTTGTACTTTGTCAGGTTGTGAGAAACCCAAGAGGCAATCTGTGCTAAAGACTCTGGAATAATAATTTTGGCAGCTGCTGCTTCCTTTGCTTTTCTACTAAGAGAAGAACATTATTGAGGACTAACCAATAAAAGAATTTCTTAAAAGTATTCTTTATTGAGAGATGGATCAGTTTGCTTGGGCTCAGCTTACAGATGATTTAGACCAGAGTCTAGTAGTTTAAGTAAAAAACAACAACAATAACACATTCTATTTGGTTTAGAGATTTGGTACTATCTCTAAACTGAGCTATCAGTTGCTGAGCATTTGGGGGAATCTTTAGTGCAAATAGATTTGTTTTCTACTTAAAATTAAACAGATTGAGAAACTGCACCAGAGGACACCCAGTTCAATTCTTTCTCAAACTTCAATTGGTCTGATTGGAGAGATGAAGAAATATTATTGAATAATTTACTGATAATTTTCTCTGGTTCCTGGAAGCCCTACTTTCCCATTGTTGAGCCTCCTTGATTACTCTCCTACCTTTTCTATCTTTCCTCTCCATTTTTTTTTTTTTTTTAAATCTCTTAGTCCTTTAATCCATTTTTGGGAGATTTCTCCACATTTTATCTTCTCACCCTTATATTGGTTTTTAAGTTTCTTCTATCATGCTTTTTAGTTTCTGAAAGTTCTTTTCATGGTTCTTCTTTGAGAGTTCCTTATTTGCTGCCTTTTGGTCTCTGGTATTGTGACTTGTTGCTCTGATTTTTAAAAAAATTCTTCTCCTTGATATGCTCTGTGTCTTCCAAATTGCTTTATAAATTAGTTGTTTATTTTGACTTATCTTCCCCAAGTAGGGAACTAAAAAGCTTATTGGAAGCTCTGAGCATTTGAGCTTTACTCAGGGCGACTTGGGTGGGCCATTAATTACGATACTCAAACTCCCTAGAGAAATGTGTTCTAATCTCCTTTCTGGAGGGAAGAGTCGTAGCTGCCAGTCTTCTGGCACTAGGAAAGAGGCTGTGTGGGCTGGAAGGATGGCTCAATACTTTGCATCCTATATGCAGTTACCTAACCCCCTTGTTTTCTGTAGGCTTCCCATGTTCTCAGTTGCTTGCGATTCAGTCAATTCAAGGACCCTCTGGTTTACACTTCCCAGACTTCAGCGGGAGTGGTGGGGATGGAAGGAGGGAGGGATTAAGGATAGCACTCAGCAAAGTGGAGTAGGGGAAGACATATATATATCTAACTGATTCTCAAGTAGCTTGTATCCATTCCTCTTTATTTTAGGTTCCCACCTGCCTAACCCCCTTTATCCCCAGTTCTAGAGAAGCTGGTGCTATCAGTTGCTGAGCATTTGGGGGAATCTTTAGTGCAACTAGTTAATTCCTGTTTTTTCCCATTGCCCATATCAGATTGAGCTTTCTTGAGTATGATTAATTCAATTACTACTTGTGCACCTGCTTTCCACCTTCCAAAATTTCATTGCATTATCTCCTCTCCTGTTCTTTCCATTCTTGTGGGTTCAGGTCTTTGATAAAAGGCCAAATTAGACACATTTCTTCAATATGCTCTGGAACAGCCTATTCAAATGTACCTTCCAGTAGGAAGTTATATCTTTAAATGGGAAACTTTGGAACATAGATCTTAAAGTAATGGAACACCAGGGTCTAGTGTAGAAAGTTTCCTTAGCTGTGAAGACAGATTTATTTTGGGAGGGCCAAAGGAGAAAATTTCATTTAAAAATTTGTTTGTGGTATAGATATTGCAACTATGTCTTTCTTGTATAGCTTTCTACCCAGCCACCCATGTGAATTTTAAAAATTAGGACAAAATATAATATTTTAATGCAGTGAAAAAGTTTACCAAAAGCTAAGTATTGCCTGAGATTTGTGCAGAAATATGCCCAGAAGTTTGAAATATTAATGCAGTTGACTCATAATCCAGGTCAAATTGCTAATTTTTACTCCTGTTACAACAAAGAAAAATGTTAGAGACTTTTATCATGACCAGAGAGGTCTGCATTTTCACCTTGTTGTAGGGGAGGGCAAAATTTATAATTTACTAGAGTGGAAGATAAGCTATAATTTACATCAATTAAACTGGAGTCAAAGAGTAAACAGTTTCTTCTCTGTGCATTTTATACCTGGGATAAGGCAGGAAAAAAACCAATGTTAATCAAAACACAGGGAGTTGTAATTACTTCTAACCTATTTTATCCAAAATAAAGATATATCAGCATTTTAATTATCAACGTTATTCAAAATGTTTAGATGATAAATAGCAGCATTTTAAGAGGACACTCTAAATACTACTTAGGGAATTCGTGTTTTTACTATCACTTGAAGGGGGTGTGTGTGTGTGCGTGTGTGTAGATGATCTAGAAGGAAGGGTGAGATGAGAAGCTGAATTTTATCATGAAGTTTGTAGAGGCTCCTCTGATGCCATTATATTCTCCTTTGCATCTTTGTAATTTGAGGTTATATTATATCTTTTGATGCTCTTTCCCATCTTCCGATGAAAAGTTAAAATCATGTAAATAATCTAAGAAGAGTACCTGCCAGGTCATTTCCAAATGACAAAGAATTTGACCTTTGCCATGGTGATATTTGGTGTTTAAGGCTGGCTGTTGGGAATTTGACTGCAAGTTAAAAGAAGCATTTGTATTTCTCAGTTCACCCAGAGGAGCTATAAACTATACTTCAACTTCTGAAGTCTGTTTCAAAGTCAAATGCCTTCCTTTGAGAGTACTTCGCCACTCGCTGATAAAACTGGAAAAGGGCATTTCAGTCAAGTTTTATTCTTTTAGTCAGGAATTGAGGCTGAGTAGGTGCCCATCAACAGGGATAATTTAAGGGACCCTCAGAAGGACCTTCAAAACATATCTCCCTGAAAAAAGCCTATGTATTTCTCCCTAGTTTTCTAACTGTTTCATATTTTGCTTATTACAGATTCCCTTAGGTTACAGTGTCATCTTTTAATATAAAAATATCCCAGGGAGGGTTAAGTAGTCTATTAATCAATCATTCACAATCCAGTGTGGTTTAGTTTAATTAAATTGCTTTCCTCTACTTAATGGAAGTTTTAATGAGGGGTCAGGAAGAGGGAAAAGGGAAATTCAGTCCCTGGGGTTCTTCAGTGTAAGGTTGATCAGAGGACACTAAGGTGGGTTCACTTTTGACATCCAGTGGGTGGCATGAGGACACTGGACGCCTGGATTGGGAAGAAGAGATGCAGGAGCTAGGAGAGGAGGAAGGAAAGAGAAGTGGGAAAATGGCAAAGACAAACTTGCAACTTTGAAATATTGTGGGCCAGTTCTTTTTCCATAATAAAGGCCTTCAAGTTAATATTATTGAGTAGTATGGGCATATGGCTTGGTATTTTTGCTTGAAATTTATGTTATATTTTGTGTAACATATATCTTAATATTTTGGGAAAGGGAATATAGATCCTTAAAATCAGACTAGCTGTATTAGAATAAAATAATAAAACACATACAGTGCTATTAGATTGTATTCATTAAACAATTGTTTAATGCTTAAACAATTAAACACATGCTTAATTCAGTTAAACATTATTCATTAAACTTCCATTAATTAGAAGAAAGCAAGCAATTAAATTAAATTATTTTTATTTTAAACTTCAGGGAATACATAATCATGGTTATGAGACTAATTATTATCAAAAGCAAAGAGATTTCAGAATTATTAAGTAAAGCAATTCTGCAACTCTTGATTGAAAGAAGTATTTCTTTCAGAGATGTATTTTTTCTTTGTGTTTTGATATGTGGCAAGGATAATGCAGTGTAGTGTCCTTGGTAGGCTTGAAAAGTATTTTAGCTTGAACAGGTGTTTCTTTTCTTTTTCTATTTAAAGCTTCCTCTAAATTACAAAGCCTCTGACATATTTATTTTAGGAGTTGTTAGGCATGTTCTTATAGAACAGCATAAGTGAGTAGGAAAGCAAGCTAACATATTCTTGGTTAATCACATCAGTGGGGAACTGACAGCTATACTAGAGTCCAGACACCATTTACCACTTTTGAATTTTTATCTTAATTACAGATATATTACCTATGAGGAAAGAAATGATCTCATTTGTACTAGTTTGGCAAAATCAAATCTGGAAGGTCAGAAGCTAGGGTGATCATATGATTTATCATCAAATCCAAATCCAGATAGTTTTGAGAGTAAAAGGTGATGTTAAAAATAAATTAAAATGTTATCCATCTGTTCTTTATCTATGCCCAGTTTAAATTCTGCAGTTTTTGAATTTCCCTTTAGTTATTTTTTAGAGTTTCCATTTATTTCCCAAATACTACATTTTTTCAACCATTGCATCTTGCTTCTATTGAATATATAGTCTCTTGATTATGAGTTGCTTTCCTCTTTGCAGGTTTTGTAGTTTAAAAAAAATTCTATCCTGTACATTGTTTACTAAAAGAACAATAAAGGCTGAAGTATCTACTTCTATATTTATGTATCTATATCTATCTTAACTTTTTAGTTTATTACCACCACTTACTCCACAATTTTCTTAACTTTATCCTATAGTTTTCATTGCAATTTAATTTTAGTAATTATACTTTTAGTTTTCCTTAAAATCTTGTTCTTGAATTGTTCTTCCCCCCTCAAAGAAGCCTGTTGTGTGTTTTTCACAGAGTAAATCACTTGTGTATTATCAAAGATTTATTTAAATATGCTAAAAACAGTGTTTCACATCTGAATTGTACATTCTAGGTGTGTTCAGAAGCCTGTTTTTATTGTATGGGCACAATGATTCTTAAGAGTTTGTTTTGTGCTATTGATTTTTCTCAAATGTCCAGTAATGCAGTTATTTATTCTTACTTATTAGTGGGGAATTCTGATTATCATAACTCATTGGCATAGCTTTCCTTTGCCACTGTATACCTCTATTTCCCCTGAATGAGAGGGTTCAGTATAAACTATGTATATACTTCAGTAGGCATATTGATTGGTAGATATGCTTGAATTTAAGATGAACACCATATAGTAGACAGTTTGGTGTTTTCCTTTGGAGTATAGCCCTTCCAAGAAAAATCATTTAAATTCTTTGGAGATGGGTTGTGTCATGTGGTATTTCTGCCAGTTGCCTGAAAATGAAAGTGGGAGGGACTAGAGCCTTTATTCAGACACCCACAGTAGTTCTGTTCAACCTACTCTTGCCTTCCCTGCCTCTGGCTTGTGTTGTTAGACCCTTTCTGGGGTCTCCCTTGGGCAAAAGAGACCCACCCTTTGTGTATCCCCACAATACCCCATCACACAATAACCCCATTCTTCACCCTGGCTTCTCTAAATCCATTGAACATGGTAGACCACTCAGAATTTACTATTCACTCTGCTTTTCTACTCATTTGCTTTTTGCTATTATAGTCCCTTTCCTGCAGTTTAAGATTCATTTTAGTGTGATTTGAGAGGAAGAAATGTTGGTGTTTGCCCCGGGGTTGCTGCATGTGCCCGGCTGGAGTGGCCCGGATGGTTGACTGTAGTCCTGTGCACTGAAAGGCTGCTGGTTCGATTCCTGGTCAGGGCATGTACCTGGGTTGTGGGTTCAATCTCTGTTTGGGGCACTTGCAGAGGCAACTGATTGATGTTTGTCTTTCACATCAATGTTCCTCTCTCTCTCTCTCTTGCCCTCCCTCCCTCTCTCTAAGCATGTCCTTGAGTGAGGATTAAAAATAAAATAGTAGCTTGTAGTTTGAATGTTATCTTGTTATTTAAATGTTTAGGCTTCTGCCCTCCCTTTTTTTTTTGGTTTTTAAAGAATTTTAGGAGCAATGAAAGCAGGTTTCAGTATTTTATACATTTCCCCTGCCCCCCTTATCCCTTATAGATTCTGCCACAAACTGAATCCTGGACAGACCCAATAAATACTTGTTGAATGATTAAATCTTTTTTTTTTTTTTTTTTAAATATATCTTTTTTGATTTCAGAGAGAGGAAAGGAGAGGGAGAGAGAGAGAGAGAAACATCAGTGATGAGAGTGGTCCTTGATCGGCTGCCTCCTGCACGCCCTGACTGGGGATCGAGCCCACAACCCGGGCATGTGCCCTGACGGGGAATCGAACCCCGATCGCCTGGATCCTAGGTCGGTGCTCAACCACTGAGCCACGCCCAGCCGGTCAAATGACTAAATCTTAAAACCCACTAGCACGAAACCATAATTGAAAGTATTGTAACAGAGCATGTGAAAGTTTTATTGTACCAAATTTGTGTTCTGGCAAAAGTAGAAAAACTAAAAACAAACTTATAACATCCATACTTAAAACAATACATGCTTTAAGTGAATTTTACTTAAACAACCTTTAGTTTTGCCTGATTTCATAGTTACGAAGCAGGAAAGGGTAGGAGTGAGTTAGAAGCTGGTGAAATTAGAGGAAAGAGACACTAGGAGGAGTGAAATAAAAGAACTTACAGGTGGTGGGGAAGAGATGCCTAACAGTGAAGAGTGAAAAAGGAAAGCACCTTGCCTCCTGCTTCCTACTTCTTTTGGCATGGGTGAGACTTTACAGTAGCTCTGACCCCGAACTCTTAGAACTCAAAACTACAAAAGAAAAACAAATTTGAGTTTCTTTAGATGATCCCAGGGAGTTTTCCTCAGTCAGAAGGCAGATTTTTATACCAGTTTCTTTTTAGACCAGCTTTTTATACCCAGTATCTACTTTCTATTACCAGGAGGATGTTCACGTGAACTAGTAAGAAGGTGCGAACTTCCCTTAACACTTCTTAATTAGGCTTAAATTCTACCAAGGGATTTGTGCTGACCTCATAAATAATGAATGTGAAATTTAATTTTCCAAAGTCACAGATGCCCAATCAAAGATACAGACAAATTATGTGTCTTTTCAGTATAGTCTCCTGCATGTGAAAGTTGTTCCAGTGCTGAAATGAATGGGGTCCAGTGTAGAGCCTGCTGTTACACTATGTTGAAAACTGATGAAAGCCTTTGTTCCCTTGAACACTTCAGTGCATCACTGCCTGACCTACTATAATTTTGCAGCATCGCTTGTAGTTTTCATAACTTGGTTTGAGTCTTTGCTTTCTAATCTCTGGAAATGATCTAGTAAACTAAAAGCAGTAAGGACAGCAGCCAATTATGGCTTCAGTTTACAAATACATTGAGTACCAATAATAATAGAAAGTAACTGACAATAAGTCAAAGACCAAAGTAGAGATTACTGATATGTTAAATTTTTCTGTTGTTTAAAAATCACCTATGATGCATTTGGGGGAAAACTGGACAGAAAATATTTTAAAAGTCAACTTCCTTTCCATGGTTATCTAGCCTTCCAGTCATAAACTCGCCCAAACATGTAGCTTCATGAAAGTTACAGTTGGGCATTTTTAATTATAATATTATGTGATGAGGATCACATAATACAAAGTACTCCTGCCTGAAAATTTTACACTGAATTTTTATCTTGTGGAATTTCACTGTAATTGTATAAATAGTCTTAAACTATCAAATGTTTCAAAGTGCATATTTTCATTATTGCACATGGTAAAATAAATACACTGTGGATCTTTCAATTGAATAATAAATATGGGCTTCCCTCTGATGTAATTAATGCAACCTATACTATTCAGTAGAGAACAGAAATGTTAAATCATACATTAAAAAGTCGCTCAGAGTATTTCATTACCAAACCAACCCTGCAATTTTCATAGACTTATGGAAAATGTTAGTCACCTCTTGGGGAAAACCTTTGGCAGAAAGCTGAGTTTTGCTTGGCATCCTGTTTGCATCAGTTTAGTCTCCTGTTAGCCTGTTCTTGATGTCAGTGTATACATACTCTCTTCATGTTGTGCAAGGAAAAACAACTTTAGTTCTCAACCCATACTTATTTTTCTACTGGTATTTAATCTCTGTGTTGAATTTAAGATTTAGGATTCCAGTGTGATCATTTTAACGTGTACCATTTGCAGTAATGACAGTTCCCAAGTGATCTAATGAGATGCTGGAGTTTCCCTTGCTATTCTGTTACAGGCTCTTCAGCTACACATGCCCTGGTGTAACATAAGGACATCATATGAAGTATGATTATGTTTCTGACATGCAGCGAATTCTCAGGCATTCAGTAGCATACTGCAGAATGCACATTAAAATATTTCTAGGTAAGACAGAGTATAATTAGAGTCAGTGAAAGAAAAGTAGAGAAAAACAACCAAAGACAGTAATAAAATTTAGTCAGTAGTATTACCTGTGAGAGCTAGTAATGCTTTTATTGGAATTTTTGGTGCCTGAAGAAAATTATTTGTACTTTATATTGCTTTGCTTTTTAATTACTGAAGGTTTGACTATCTAAAAATAGCCATTGCTCTTTCTAGAATGAAGTCAATAATGTAACATATAAGATAATATTGAGTATAAATTCGTGTTTGTCTTCATGTTAATATTGAGATGATAAATTTAAAAGATATAGACCATTAAAATTAGATTTCTGAGTTACTTATCGCACATCATCAGACTTTATTAGCACAAATGTATAAGAGCTAGGTTTGGTGTTTATTTAATTGATGCTAGAAGGCAGTGGTGTGCACAAGTGTACGTTTTTCCTTGGCATGTGGCCTGACCCCTGGGTTATCTCAGAGTGCAATTTATAGTTGCTGAGCTGTGCTGTTTTACTTTCATTTTTGATATTATATTATGATTTCAGCCTATGTTCTAGGGAGAATTTCATCCTTAATTATGCAAGAATCCTCCCACTTAGTCTTTAATTTATCCTTTAATTTAAGGACCAGATTATTATTATCTAATTACCCCTACAAGTTATATCATATGAGTTATTCATTCTACTAACACATTTCACATTTTAGCCCTGGCTCGTGTGACTCAGTTGGTTGAGCCTTGTCCCATGCACTGAAAAGTTGCTGGTTCGATTCCCAGGCAGGGCACATGTCCGGGCTTCAGGCTTGATCCCCAGTAGGGGGCATGCAGGAGGCAGCTGGTTGATGTTTCTCTCTCATCGATGTTTCTCTCTCTCCCTCTCCCTTCTTCTTTCTCTAAAAATCAATAAAAACATATTTGAAAAAAAGAAAGAAAACATTCAAGTTTATCCTTTTACAGTACCTGATCCATAGTAAAGGTTATACTTCAGTGCTTTTATTGACTAGACTCTTTAATTAAATTCAAAACATCATTCACTTTCCTTCCAAGTATATATTGTATATTTGAATGGTGGTGGGCCTTGAGAAGGAAATGTTTCTTTATGTTTGTCTACTGTGTGATTTTTAATTTCCAGAATTAATCTATGGTATGGTTAGGTTAGGTGATTATTATTCCTGCTGTAAAAATGAAGAAACTAAGACTAGAGATTTAGTAATCAGCCCAATTTACTATATGGGTTAGTAAATGTGGAAATAGGATTGGAAGCTCAGTCTTTCTGACTCCAAAGACTTTGCCATCACCAACTAACATATGCCACAACCCCCTGAAGAGCTAATGGATTCCTGGGAGATTTTCTATGTAAGTCATACATTGGCTCTGTAGATTCAGCTGTGAGTAAAAATAAACACTGTTCATCCTCTTGATAAGTTTACAGTCTCATTGGAGAATGTGGATAGTTTTAAAACAATATATTAATATTGAAAGTACAGCTACAACGGTGATGATTGCTCTGAAGAAACAGAACACAGCTCTATGGGCACTGGTAACATTAACTGAAGGTGCTTGAGCTGAGATGGAAAGGTAGAGTGGGAATTAACTACTGAGCAGTGATGGAGGGTCATTCCAGAAGGAAAAGCAAATGCAGAGACCCTGTAGAAGAAGGAAGCATGATGGGTTAGAGATGAAAATATAGGACAGAACAGTAGAAGTGGTGAAGGAAACCGATGGGGTGTAGTTTTGAGAGCCTAAGGAGAGGTGCATGATAAAGCCGGCCTTTCTAAGATGTTCTTCTCTTTATACTAAGAACAGTGGGGAGCCATGACAGGTTTAAATCAGCCTATGGCATGATTAGATTTTTAATTAATTGGGGTGAGCATTTAAGAGGATATCATGCAGTTAAGCTTTTTAGTAATTGCCGAAGGTGTGGTAGACATTTCTGTGACTTCCTTTGTTGAATAGGTTTGCAAAGAACCCTCTACTTGGGTTTCTGTTTCCCCTTTGCTTGCAACTTGCTAACATTTTGGTGAGGTTCTCTGAGGTTTCCAGCTGAGATAATGTGTGTGACTGCACTTTCTTGATCTGTAAAGTGCTGTATGTTAGGCACTATTATAAGGTGTAGCTTGGTATTCAGTATCAATTTAATGTAGTCTATTCTCGACCAATTTGTTGCACAACAGATAGCTTTCTTCTTTCTGACATCTCCAATTCCCTTCTGGTAAAGAGCACAGATTCACTTCTTAGTGACATAACTGAACGGGCAAGTGAGGGCTATCATCTGAGCACTAAAAATGTATCCTTGATGGGGGGGATGAGGTCCAGGTCTAGAAGGCTGAAGAGGGGGAAATTGCCAGAGGGATATAGGTGAACAACAGAACATATCGAAGAGAGTAAGAGGAAGCCATAGGTCTTCTAGCATTAGTCCCAGGTACGCCTTAGACTAACAGTCAGATGATTTTTGTTTTCAGTTTTGCCCTGGGGTATTAAACCAAAAAATGCATGAACACACAATTATTTATTAAATTCTGGACAGATTCTATTATGGTACATAGAGAGCACAAACACAACACATCTCGCCTGGTTGTCCTTTCTGCTCCCTGGACCACTTGTGGAGGTAGACGTTCAGATGATAGGTGTCAGGAGGATTTACCACCCCTCCCCTTTTCCCTCCGTGGTTGGGGAAAGCATGGGATCAGGGAAGCCTGGGAATAGGCCAGTAGTTGCAACACGAGGACAATGACGATGTCTATCCATGGAACTTAGCACAAGGTATAGAAACTGTCCGATTTTCACTAAAAATATATTGAAAGAATGAACGAATACAAAGGGAGGTAAATCAGGGTTGGGGTCATACAGAAAAACAACTCAGGAACAAGAAGACCTTGGGACTGCAATACATGCAGAACTTTTATTTTGAGGAACGTAGCAAGAATCTAGTTATTAGACTCAGGGGGAAAAGTCAAAAAGGGGCCAACAGCAAACCAGAATTCATGCAGAATTGCAGAGCTGGAGTCCTTATATTCTTCAGGATTAAAAATCTTGATGTAGGACTGAATTTGTACTTGGGGGATAAGAGGTCTCTGATTTAAGAATTAGAAAGGTGAAGGAGTGGGGCATCCTAGAAGCAGACCTTTTCCTAAACGGATTTGCTGGTTAAATCAGCAAGAGTTATTATTTGTTTTTGTTTGTTTTTATTGTTGTTGTTTTGCATGTGTTAGATACTTTTATATCTGCCCTAAGTTCAACTCACTGGGCTGGTGCAGCAAATATGTGTGAATCTGAACAAGCTTTTTTCTTTTCTTTTCTTTTCACCTCCTTCAGGTTAAAAACGTTTAATACAGAATGTTTTGGTAAGGAACTTGGTTTCTTTCTTCTGACACATTTTATCAAATAGGAACAGAGTAGTCTCTGATGGATATTTTAACAGATGAATTCCAGACAGTCCAAAATCAAAGGATATTAGTATCACAGTGTTTTTGTAGAGGCCACAGTTTGATCTGTATATGATGTGGCTATTAGCCTTGGATAGTGAGGACTCAACTTTCGGGTACCAAAAATTCTTTTCTCATCTTTTAGTAAGATTTCTCTGATGTTCCTTAGAGAACATGTCATTTATTTTCAGTTCATGTAGTTTTGGTAAATGTCCAGGGGAGGGTATAGCCCAGTTCTGACCAAACAGAACATTGTGGTTTGTTCAGGGTGAACATGTGGCCCAAGCTGAGTTCTTCAGGGCCAATGTTAATTTCTCCATGGACCTTTGCTAAAAATTAAGTCAATCAGAGTGTACTGAGCTCTGACAATGTAAACCTAGAACTGTCGGAAGCCATCTTTTCATTGTATATTCTATAATATATACAATGGGGACGGAACAAGCATAGATAAGAACTGAGAGATGGAAACAGAGACAGTGAGTCCTGATGAAAATGTCAAGTCCCTAGATCCAGGCATGCCTGAAGTGTTTTACTTTGGACTTTTTAATGTCACTAACCTATATGTTCCCCTTTTGTTGAGCTCAAGTTTTTATTTGAATTTCTATAACTTGTTAGAGAAAGAGATCCAAATTTCTTTGTTTAAGGAAGGCAGGCAATACAAAATTAGTAATATCAGAATATTAAAAAGTGACAGAAGATGAAATAAAAATGAAATTTCATCAAATGCCAAATCTCATATTTTCTGAATGATTAAAATGATACTCTAAGTATGGCTAGTCTTAGGTAATATAGTGATTTAGGAATAATTGGTACAGAGGACCTTATTGGCTTGATGAGATATATATTTTAAATTAATGACTCTTTCATGGGGTAGTATATTTTGCTTTTTAGTAAAAAAAAAAATACGCTTTCCAACATTGATATGTAATTAAGATATTTATCCCTTGATTCAGTTCTTACCATTCTCTGCCCCTCCTGTGATTAATAAATTGGAGCAGATATTTTCCTCAGATGTATCAATTACCAGAAAGCTATATATCATGACACACTGACTAAAATGCTGATCACTACAGCCATCTCTTTAATAAAGAAATATAGAGACCGATAACAGTGAGTCACCTCTGTGTTTTAAAACTAGATATACTAAGAGCATGAACCTAGCTAAAAATGCTGAAGACACACGCCAGGTTGGAGCTAAGAGCCCAGGGATTGTAAGAAAGGTTTGTCAGTGAACAATATGGAGTATAAAGAGAACCAAAGGATTCATTTGGCTTTCTTCATTCAGTTTCCAGCAGAACAACTTAGTAGACAAAACCATTGGAATCATGTGCTTCTTTTCAATTCAGCTCCAAGGTATGCTTCCATTGAAAAATATCCTTGGGGTGAAATGCAATTGTTTAATTCTGATTTATTCATATAGATAAATGATATGACAGTGGGTATTTTCATTGATAATATAAATTTACTAGTCATTCAGGAGTATTTTTAAAGGAGTCTAAATATAGCTTGTCAATTTAAAAGTTTTCTTAAAATGTCTATAGGATATGAATTCTAATATGATACACCTGAGAATTTTTTACATTTACTGAAATCAGCTTACTGATTTCCTTGTTTAAAAAGTGAAGCAGAAGAGAATTACTCTTAAAGATGTGGTGATTTCCATTGCATCTATAGTAACATATTTAAAGAACCATTTGAAATTCTACAGATAGATTTTGTAAAGTAGATTTAAGTTCTTTGGGTAATGTATGCAAAGCACTCTTGTAAAGAATATACAGTCTTAATGCTGCAGTAAGGCTAATTTGATCACATTCCTTTCCAGATTTAATTGACTGCATTAAAATGTCTTTTTTTCTTGCCCTTTTTAGCGATTTTATTTTGTAGGAAAAAATATTTCACTCACTTTCAGGACAAGTGTAATCCTACTTTCTCTTCTTGAAACTAGAATTGTCTTCTATCTCCTAAGGACAAAAGCCCATTATTTCCTTGTGTGGATGTTGACCTGATATTATTCTTTCCACTGATATTTTCTAACAATTACATACATTGATTAAATGGCTTTCCTTAGGTATCTCAGTTATTTATTTTTTTTAAAGAGTAAAATTGTAACAATTTCTCAGTCCCTCCACCGCTCCACTGGGGTAAGATACTATCCTCTCGGACCCTAATTTCTCAAATAAGTGGTTTGAGTAATTTTCTCCACTGCCTCACCACTCACTCACTGCGTAATACCCTGTAATCTGGCTTCTCCATCTCCGCTTTGGCTTTGCAGAAGCTGTTCTGATCTCCCAATTACTGAACCACGTGGCCTTTTCTCAGCTCTCTTGCTTATCACACCCTCTGCTGAATTTATCACTGTTGGTCATGTATTTCTTCCTGAAATACTCTTGTTCATTGACCTTTATGACATTGCATTAACTTGAGTATTCAATCTTTATTATTTTCTAAAAGAATAGTGATTTTATTATCCTAATGGAATGTTTTATAAAAATGATACCTACCCATTCCTTATAAAGTTACAAAGAAGAAAGCTGTAAATTACCCAAATCCCCCACTCAGAAACAGCCTCCAGTATTAAATGATTATTCTCTACTTTACAGATGAATGGATAGCCAGATCCAGTGAATGACAGATATTCAGATAGAAATAATTTTATTAAAATGGGACCATACTATGTACCATTTGGGACAGACTCTAGGAAGGTCCCCAACTACCTCCTGGTGTTCCCACACCCCACCAGTAAAGCCATCTGAGCCAGGAGTTTTCTTTTTGGAAAATATTTTAACTCCAAATTTGAGTCCAATAAAAGACTTCTTTGCCATTTAATTAGTATTTTTCTCTTGAGTAAGTTTTGGTAATTTTTGTCTTTCAAGGAAGTTATCTATTTCAATCGTTTAATTTATTGGCATAAAGTTTTTGAAAATATTCTCTTACTACTCTTTTAATTTATGTAGAAACTTTAGTGATATCACCTCCCTTAATCCCAGTATTAGTAAACTGCTTTATCTCTCTTTTTTGCTAATCAGTCTGGCTACAAACTTATCAATTTTATTGAACCTCTCAAAGAACCAGTTCTGGATTTAATTGATTTTCATCTAATTTTTTTGTTTTCTGTATCATTGATTTTTACTTTGATCTTTATTGTTATTTTCTCTTGCTTACCGTAGATTTAATTCATTATTGTTTTTCTAGTTTTGTTTTTTTTTTGTAAGGTGGGTGCTAAGGTCATTGTTTTGATAACTTATTTTTACCTAATATGTAGACATTTAGTACTATATATTTTCTCTAGGTGCTGCTTTAATCAAATCCCACAAATTTTGGTATATTGTATCATCATTTTTATTCAATTTGGAATGGTTCCTAATTTTTCTTCTGGTTTCTTCTTTGACCTTTGAGTTATTTAGAAGAGTGTTGCTTAGTGTGCAAACATTTGGTGTTTTTCTATATTTCTGTTATTGCTTTCCATGTTTCTGTTATTGCTTTCTGATTTAGTGCTATGGTTGTCAGAGAACATACTTTACATGATTTTTAGTCTTTTAAATTTATTGAGAATTATTTTATTCTCTGAACTGTGGTCTACCTCAGTAATTGTTCCAAGTACTCTTGGGTAGAATGTGTATTCAGTTGAAATGTTATATAAATCCATTAGATTAAGTTGGTTGACAGTATTGTTCAAGTGTTCTATATCCTTAATGATTTTCTGCCATTTTATGTATTCTATTAATTATTAAGCTAAGTGTGTTGAAATTTGGCTCTAATTTTGATTTTATTGGATTCTCCTTCTAGTTCTATCAATTCTTAATGTAGTTTGAAGTTCTGTTATTAGGTATATAAGTGTTAAGGGTTGGTATGTCCTCTTGATAAATCAATTTTGTCTGATATTAATATAACAGTTTCAGCATTATTTTGATTAGTGTTAGCACTGTGTATCTTTTCCATTCTTTTCAAAAAAATCTATTTTCCATTATATTTTAATAGGATTTTTTTCTGCTTTTTATGCAGTAAGACAATCCCTGTCTTTAAATTGTGAGTATTGATACCATTTACATTTAATGTTATCAATATGCTTGGGTTTAAAGCTACCATCATGCTATTTGTTTTCTATCTTTTCCATATATTTTTTGCTCTTTTCCCTCCCTTTGTTTCTGCTGTGTTTTGGATTAATTTTGAGTTTTTATTTTACCTCCTTTTCTGGTTTATCAGCTAGCTATAACTTTGTTATTTATTCTAGTGATTGCTTTCGGTTCATAGTATACATCTTTAACTTAACAGATTTCTATCTTTAAATGATATTATACTACTTCATTAATAATATAGGTAACTTATAACTTGGCTTCTGCTTCTTCTCTCTTGGTCTTTGTGCTATTGTCATAAATTATACTTCTAGAGCATGTTATATGTGCCGCAATATATTATTATTTTAGCTTTCAACAATTATCATTTAAAGAGATTTAAATAATGGGTAAAAATCTTTTATATTCACCCACATAGTTACTATTTTCTATGCTCTTCATTCCTCTGTTTGGATCGACATTCCTACATGTTATTGTTTTCAATCTGCCTGACGGCTTTACTTTAACATTAATTATAGTGCAAGTTTGCTGGTAATAAATTCTTTTTCTGTTTATATGTATAAAAAGGTCTTAATTTTACTTTTGTATTTTTTAAACAGCTTTAGTAAGGTTCAACTGAGATACCATAAAATCAATCCATTTTAAGTATACAATTAAATGACTTTTAGTACATTTGCAGAGTTGTGCAGCCATTCCCACAATCTAATTTTAGAACATTTCCATCACCCCAAAGAGAAATCTTTTGCCCATTTGCAGTGCCTCCAGGCATATGCAGTCACTAAATCTACTTTATGTCACTATAGATTTGTCTTTTCTGGGCATTTTACATAGTTGGAATCATACAATATAATAATTTCATTTGTGTCTGGCTTCTTTCACTAACCGTAGTTTTTCAACATACTTCCATGTGGCAAGTATTGGTACTTTGTTCTTGTTTATAATCACTAAATAATATTCTTTTGCATGGGTATAAACACATTCATTGGTTGATGAACATTTGGGTTGTTTCTACATTTTGCTATTGCGAATAATGCTGCCATGAGCATTTGTGCATAAATCTTTGTGTGAACCTATCTTTTCATTTCTCCTGGGAACAAACCTTGGAGTTGGATTGCTGGATCATATGGTTATTCTGTGTTTAACATTTTGAGAAACTGATAAGTGATCTTCCATAGCAGGTGCACCATTTACATTCCTACCAGCAGTGTATGAGGGTTCCTATTTTTCTTCTTCACCAATACTTTTATTGTTTGTCTTTTTGATCATAGCCATTCTAGTGGGTATGAAGTGGCATCTTTTATGGCTTTGATTTGTATTCCCAATGATGTTGAACATCTTTTTGTGTGCTCATTGGCACAGCTGTTCCTTATTATCAACATAACTCACCAGAATGGTACTTTTTTTTTTTTTTTTAAACTAAGGATAAACCTACATTAAAATATCATAATCACAAAGTCCATAGTTTGTCGTAGGCTTCACTCTTGGTATTGTGCATTCTATGGGTTTGGACAAATGTATAATAACGTATATTAATATTATAATATCATACAGAGTATTTTCACTTACCTAAAATATAATCTTCTGTGCTCTACTTATTCATCTCCTCCTGCCAACCCCTTTGCACCCCACCTTGCCCCATAACCAATGATCTTTTTTACTGTCTCCACAGTTTTGCAATTTTCAGAATGTCATATTTTTGGAACCATACAATAATAATATGCATTTAAGGTTCCTCCATGTCTTTTCATGGCTTGATAGCTCTTTTCCTTTTAGCACTGAATAATACTCAATTGTCTAGAGGCACTATAATTTACCAGCTCATCTACTGATTGCTTCCAAGTTTTGGCAGTTATGAATAAAGCTGTGTAAACATTCTTGTATAAACATTCTTGTGCAGGGTTTTGCATGGACATAAGTTTTGAACTCCTTTGGGTAAATACCAGGGAGCATGATTACTAGATCATATGGTAAGAGAATGTTTAGTTTTGTAAGAAACTGTCGAATTGTCTTTCAAAATGGCTATACCATTTTGCATTCCCTCCAGTGATGTATGAGACTTTCTGTTGCTCCACATCCTTGACAGCATTTGGTGTTGTCAGTGTTCTGGATTTTAGCCATTCTAACAGGTGTATACCTTTGATTTTGAAAGATATTTTCCCTGGGCTTAGAATTCCAGGTTGACAGTTCTTTTCTTTCAATGCTATAAAAATGTGGCTCCATTGCCTTTTGGCTTTTCATTGGGTCAATTTGTATCTTTGTTTCCATGTTTCCAATGTGTCCTTTTCCTTGTCTGCTTTTAAGATTTTCTCTTTATCAGTTTTTTAAACAATTTGTTGTGGTTAATTTGTGTGTGTATGTGCTTGGTGTTTATTGAGCTTCTTGGATCTGTGGTTATGGAGTTTTCATCAAATTTAGAAAATTTTGGGCCATTGTATCTAAATATTTTTCTGCTCTCTCTCCCATCTTTTAAGGATTCAATTAAACAGATGGTTAGCAGAACATCAGTAAGTTGTAGGACCACTTTATGTATTCCCACAACTCATGGGTACTTCATTTTTTCCCTAGTCTTTTTTCCCCCCTGTGTTTCATTTTGGGTAATTTCTATTAATATGCTTTCAAGTTTACTCATCTTTTCTCTTGAGATGTTTATTATCTTTATTAATCTCATCTAATGTATTTTTAAATCTTAGACATTGTAGTTTTCATTTCTAGAAGTTAGATTTGAGTCTTTTAAATATCTTTCAGATTTTTGCTTAACGTGCTCACTCTTTTCTCTAGCTACTTGACCATATGAAATACAGTCATAATAGCAATTCTAATGGTCTTGCCTACACATTTATCATTTGTGTAACTTCTGGGTTGGTTTTGATTAAATTCTTTTTCTTATTGTGGATCATATTGGTCTGGTTCTTTGCATGCTTGATAATTTTGATTGGATGTCAAACATTGTGAATTACATCTGTTGGGTACATCTTGGCCCAAAAGTGGAAGTCCTACACATTATCATATAATTTTGAAATATAAAATGCCACAATGGGTTTTACTTAAATTCAATAGAATCAAAAGATTCTAGAGTGAAAATGAAAGAACAACAGAATTTTGGCCCAGTGTTGCATCACTATTAGCCAGGAGTCAAAAAACTACAGCAAGCAGGAAAATTCAGCCCATGGCCTGTTTTTGTTTAGCTTGGGAACTAAGGTTGGTTTTCACATTTTTAAAGCTTTGGAAAAGAAGAAAAGAAATACTAATATAACAGAGATCAGAGATTTTATGTGGCCCACAAAGCCTACATACTTACTTTCGAACAATCTACAAAAAAATTTTTAAAAAAATTCTAAAAGAGCTAGTATTAAAAGCATTATTATAAAGGATAGATTAAGTTGTTTGGCTTCTTAAAAAAATTTCATGCTTCAATTTTTGAGATAATTAAAATTTTTTCCTGACATGAGTTATGAGTAAATAATTACTCTTTTACTTCTAACAATCTCTACAAATCTATCAGCTTTGGTGGTTATATTATTTTTTTGGTCAAAGTTTAAAACATTTAAATTCTTTTTTTAACAAATTACTTTTATTGTTTAAAAATATTTATTTAAAATGATTCAATGCCCACCAACACTCATCTATTCATCTTTGCTTTCCATTTCTGAGTCCCTTATTTCATCCATTTCTTAATTGGCAGAATTTCACTTTTCATGAAGCTACTGTAGAGATTATATTTCATGTGATTTAGTGTGCTTAATTTAGTTGCTTGAATGTCAAAAGAAAAGTTGAATGAGTATAAAATCCTAAGGTCACATTCTCTTTCCCTTAGAATAGTTAGTCACTATTCCATTGTCTCCTAGCAGTTGCTGTGAAAAAGTATAACATTAGTCTAATTCTCATGATTAGAAAAATTATATTATTTTTTCTATCTGAATCATGGGAAAATGGGAAATTGTTATTTATGATAGCTCTAAATGCTTTTTCTGTTCCATTTGTTAAAGTTTATCTCTACATTATCATTCTATTTACTCTTCATATCTATTAACTTCTAATTTCTTCAACATCTTAGTGTATTAACTTTGATTAGTTAATTCATTCGTTAACTTATCTATTTATCATTTATTCATTCAATGAATGTTCCACATACATAGGTTAACAACAGTTAACAAAACAAAGTCTCTGTCCTTTTGGATTTTACATTCTGGTACAGGGAGAAGTATAACAAACAGAAAAATGAATAAATATATGTCAGATGGTGATGTGTGAGTGCTTGGAGAAAAATAAAGCAGTCAGATGTTAGCAATCCATGTTGGGTAGAGGTAGGAAGTGCTATTTTTTTATTTTATTTTTTCAGGAACGTATTACCAACAAAGTAATCTTGGAATAGGTACCCAAAGAAGGCGAACTGTGTCCTGGTTGGGTGGCTCAATTGGGTAGAGTGTTGTACTGTGCACCAAAGGGGTGCAGGTTTGATTCCTGATCAGGGCACATACCTGGGTTGCTGGTATGGTCCCCAGTTCAGGGGGGGAGCATACGGAGGCCACCAATCAATATTTCTCCCTCACATTGATGTTTCTCTCTCTCTCTTTCCCCTCCTTTCTCTCTCTCTCAAAAATCAATAAAAACATATTGGGAAAAAAAAAAAGAAGGTGAGCTGTGACCTGAGCATATATCTGGGAACAGAGTTTCAGGAAGAATATTTGAAGGCCCAGTGGCAAGTCTGACTATTTGACTATTTGACAAGTAAAGGGGCCATCGTAGCTAAAGCAAAGTGTGCAGTGGTGAAAATGAAAGGTGATGAGGTCACAGGGGATAGTAAGGGGTCAAATCATGGAAATGACTTGGGATTTTACTCTGACAGAAAGCCACTGGAAGTTGTATTTTGACAAATTAAGTGGCTTGAAACAACACAGACATTTATTATCTCACAGTGTCTGTGGGCCAAGATTCTGGGAATGGCCTGAATATGTTTTGTGCTTTGGTGTCTCACAAGGTTTCATTCACTGTATTTGCCAGGCTACATCTCAACTGGAGGCTTGACTGAGGAAGAATACACTTCCAAGCTCATTCATGTTGTTAGCAGAATCCATTTCCTTGCAGTTGTATAAGTGGGGGGTCAAACTTATTTGCTGACTGTTGGCTGGGGATCACCTTAGGTCCTAGAGGCCACATGTAGTTCCTAGAGGCGACTGCAGTTTTTTTGCCATGTGGGCTTCCCTGTATGGCTGCTCACTTCATCAAGCCTACAAGGAGAGTCTCACATACCTATTACAGATCCAAAGGATGAAATGTCTCAGGGAATAAATCTTAACACAGCAACGAAATGAAAATTCTTATAATGTGTAGCCCTGGCCAGGTAGTTCATTTAGTTGGAGCATCAGCCTCATACACCAAGGTTGTGGTTTGATCCCTGGTCAGGGCACATACAAGAATGAACTAACGAATGCACCAATAGGCAGAACAACAAATTGATGTTTCTCTATCTCTTTTAAAAAAAGAAATCAATCAATAAAAATGTAAAATAACAACAACCAATGAATGCATAAGTAAGCGGAACAACAAATTGATGTGCCTCTCTCTCTAAAAAAGTCAGTAAAAAAAGTAATAGAATGCATGTCAATCTCATGGTTTTGAGTTTTGTAGAGCCCTCTGTATTTTTAGAAATAAAGATTGTAAGGACGGAAAGAGAGGCATATAAAACAGGTCGTATCCAAGTGTTTGGGAGCTAATATTGAACTGGACAATTTCCAAAACAAACTCATGAATGTCTTTTTATCATGGACATTTTTCCCTTATCTGCATGGAATGCTCTGATATTGGATGTCGGTAGATAGGAAACAGACAAATCCGCAATTTAAAAATGTCTCCGTAAGAGTAGGGGTAGAATTTTGTCTTAGAGGCAAACTTTTTGTTCTGAAAGGGAAGATTTTGCTATGTCTTATTGGTCATAAATATAAATCATTTTTCTCACGATAGCTCTGGAATTTGGAGAAATCATCCAAACCAGATACTTCAGAGTGGGATGTTAGGAATTCTGTTCATGATTGTAAAAATCTCATACAACTGAGGAGAAGTCTATACAGAATGAGAAGTGGTTGAGAGAAGTCTGGGACTGATAGGAAATAAACTTATTGCTGGAAGGCAGAAATATTACTGCGTTTTAAAACGTTTATCTTGAATCTAGACATCTTACCAACTTTAAAAAGTTCTAATCATTGTCACTATTTTTATACAATTCTAAGCAGAAAGAGACAATTTTATCTCTTCTTATCCAGTGTTTGTTTCTTCATTAAGACTTAACAAGACAATTTTGAGTAATAATGGTGACGGGGGATCCCTCTTCACATTCTGATTTTACTTGAAATTTTTTTTAGTTTTATTTTTTGGTACATCAACCTTATATCATAGAGCTTTCTTATCTTAATCTTTTCTTGTGTATCAATATAAAGTTTACCTTGAAAACGATAATACTGTCAAACTGATCAGTGTTTCCTCCCTATATCTCCATATGGGAATTATAATCAGAAGAACCATGCTTCCCGTAAATTGTGGCTATGGAACGTAGCTATATAGCTAGTGGTTACAGTACCGATGAGGCAATGTGTGTAGTGGAAAGACATTAGATTTGAAATTAGGAAAACCTCAGCTCAGCTTGGACCCTTCATTTGTTAGCTATGTGCCCTTAGGTAAATCTTTTCGTTTCTCTGAGCCTTAGTTTTCCCATCTAAAACTAGGGATGGGGCTGTGCTATTTATCTCATAGTTCTGTTTTCAGGGGAAAATAAAGACTCTGGAAAACAATTAACTGCAGACTATTGTGTACCATGGTTAGGGTGACTCTACGTCCCAGTTTTCCTGGGACAGATTTATGTTCCTTATTCTGGCTTAATTTTTAGGAACACTTCTCTCACTGTCAAAGTGCCTAGTCTGAGGAATAGATTTGTCACCCAAAGCATAGTTGTCATTTTCTTGATTCCTGTCGTCCTGGGTAGATTGAAAACTGACTGAGGGCAGGGATAGTTATCTATTCTGGTGTCACCCATATCACCAAGCCCAGTGCCTTTCACTTAGGCTGCTCTTAACCCTTGAATTAATCAATATTTTATAAATAGGTATTTAGACCTCTGATAGTGTTTTGTGATGAACATCATTATCTTGGCTGATATCAGAACTTAAAATAGTTTGAGTGGGAGGAACTTGCAGCTAAATAGTATATGACATTCTTCAACTTGTACAAGCCATGTATTATTTAAGAGAAGTACTGCAATAAATTGAAAATATGCATGTGAATTATTAATGTGGTTAAAAGCCCTGTAGAACACATAGTCTATGACTTGTGCTGACAAATAGAACCACTGAAAAGACCATGATAAGATCAGAAATGAAGAGATGATGGTTTTTATCTCAGATTTATCAGTTTTGGTAGTTTTGGGGATCCATTTTCTTGTCTCTTTATCAGTAGACTTAAGGTTCTGCTGAGCTGAGATGCATGACTTGCAGGGGTATTACTAACAAACTTCAGGCATTGCTTCTTGGCCTGAGAATTATGTGTTCTGGGTCATGTCTTGAGGCATTTGTTTTCAGAGAAGCAATATTCAATCAGATACTTATTTCAGAGGAGATCTGGCATTTAACCATTTCAAGAACATGGGCAACATCAAGAAGTCTGCCTCTTAGAAACTTTGAATTTAGAGGCAGAATAATTTACACATTGAATGATCATAATACAGGAGGGGTAATTCAAAGTGAAATACTTGAGTTTATGCATTACCAAATTTATTTCTTGGATTTTTTTTTTTTTTTTTTGAGCCAAAAGAATCTGTGAAACATCTTGGCTGATTTCCAGGATCATTAAATGCTGGTGAGCCAGTCAAGCCCATGAAGCTGTCCAATAATGTGGAAGTGATTACTTGGTGGTGAGAAAAATGAATGTCTCATTACAGCATCTTAAATTGCTAAATTAAAAGAAATTAAAAAAAATTTTTCTAACCTCCCTCTTATATATACTTTCCTCCTGGGAAAGAGAAAATTGGACGTGTTTTACTTCATCTTTCTGAATGTAATTTTTTTTAAGGAAGTAGAAATTTTTATTTTACTGTAAGGCTGGTCGCTGCTCAGGTTTGTAACTTGAGGAGGTGACATCTATTATAGAGTTAGGCAGCTTGTCCAGCTAATTATACTCCTGCTATATTTGAACAAAACTAAGGAGAAAACTGCTTGAATGCCTCTTAGATTTTTTTCTAACAATCACTTTCTAGGCTTGATAAGAAAAAAAATGCCGATTACTATTCAAATTGCTTTTATAGTTGCAGTAACATTAATATAATATATACTATGGCGTGCTGAGAAAACTATTATTTGAACAGTGACTGACGTTTTAAAAAACAGATATGAGCTGAAATATTACTCTACATTTTCTTCCTGTTTTCACAAGCATATTAGAAGTAAAAACAGTTGGGGAAAATATACACAAAAAGAAAATTCTGTTTTGAAAATTCTTTAATTGAATCTGTTGGGGTTACATTGGTTAATAAAATTATAAAGATTTGAGGTGTACAATTCTATATACAACATCTGTGTATTGTGTTGTGTGCTCACCACCCAAAATCAAGTCTCTTTTTGTCATCATTTATCACCTCCCCTCACCTTTACCCGCTTCTACCTTCCCCCACCCCCTTTCCCTCTGCTAATCACCATAATGTTTTCAGTGTCTATGAGTTTTTGTTTTTTGTTTTTTTGTTTTTGTGCTTAATCCCTTCACCTATTCCATGCAGTCCCCCAGCCCTTCTTCCCCCTAACAGTTGTCAGTCCGTTCTCTGTATCTAAGAGTCTGTCAAAAGGAAAATTCTTAAAAACAAAGTGCAACAGTGGTTTTAAGGAACAGGGAGGAAGAAGAAAGGGAACATTGTTGTTTAATGGGTATAGAGTTTTAGCTCTGCAATATGAAACAGTTCTGGAGATCTGTTTTGCAACAATGTGAATATACTTGACACTACCAAGCTGCACACTTAAAATGGTTTTAAAGTGGTAAATTTTAGGTTATGTATTTTTTTTTTTAACTATAGTAATCATAATAAAGAAAAGCAGATTTATCTTATCAGTGAAGTCTATTTTCTGTAAATAAATTTTCTGGATGAGAAACTTAACCAGAAATCTACAATAATGAAGCATAGATATATTTATCGTTAATTTTCTCAGAGTGAGTGACATTTATCTTGAAAGTCATGATAGAACGGGATACAGGATCAGTTCTTTGTAAAATGTATGTTCAATTGTGATGAAATCCAGAACTCAGGCTAGATGAGCTCAGCATTATTGTTATTATTGTTACAGAGTTGGCATTTCAGGGAAGCTGAGATGACAATTATGTTATAAATCTTAATTGCATGTTCAATGAACAAAGAGAAAACAGCTAATGTAAAGGGAAATAGATAATAGAGTGGTTAAGGGAGCACACTCATAATACCAATTTACCACTTCGGCCAGTGGTATTAAACTCTTACAAAGCCTTTCATTTTAATTTTTAACACCCAGAAGAGTCGACTCCTTTGAAAGAACTCTCCCCCTCCCCCCATCTCTAGTGGGAGTGGTAATGAACAGGGAAGTGCCTGCAAATAATCACTCACTGGCTAGTAAATGACGGAACATCAGCTTTACCTTGCAGTTTGATGTAAAACTGAATGTGAGCAACGTGGATCAGATCTCAGGAATATTAACACATCATGCTAAATTCAGAGGGGTCATTAGAGAACAGTTAGTCTAAATATCCATCTGACGCCTAGCTTCTCTAAGATTGAGAGGGACGTCTTTACAAATGACAGCAGGTTCCCAAGTTGTTGTCACATGGGTTCTTTGCACAGTGACAGTCCTTGTTTTTAGTGGGTAGCCAATTCACTGCCTGATGAGAGATCCCAGTTCATCCTTAGTTCTGACTGCTAGCTGTACTTCCCTAGATGAATAAAACCTTCACTTCCCTAGGACAGGCATTCCCAGTGTTCTTTATATAACATTCAAGTTTAGTTTTCATCTTGGTTGATATTTTAGAAATATGTTCCATTTAAAATGTTTTAAAGTGCCCACAATATAATACTCAAGGTGACATAGGGCTGCTATAAGTGTAAGTGAGACTATACATATTGTACTACCTCAGTTTCAGACACTTTCTGTTGGAATTACTGTTTGAATTAGTAATACCTGCAAAGAATGACAGTACTGAAAATGACCTATCTTACTAACTGATATATCATGCTTTTTAAAAAAATATGTTTTTGAGTTTTAGAGAGAGAGAGAGAGAGAGAGAAACATCAATGATGAGAGAGAATCATCAATCAGCTGCCTCCTGCACACCCCCGGCTGGGATCGAGCCAGCAACCCGGGCATGGGCCCTGACCCGGAATCGAACTGTGACCTCTTTTTTCCTGAGTTGACACTCAATCACGGAGCACCCCCCCCCCCCGGGTATCATGTTATTTTTATAAAATTTTTATTTTTAAATTACAGTTTACATTCAATATTTTTTTTTATTAGTTTAAGTTGTACAGTGTAGTGGTAGATAATCATACACTTTCCAAAGTGATCCCCCTGATATTTCAAGTACCCACCTGGGACCATACATAGTCATTACAATATTATTGACTGTATTCCCTATTGCCATGTTGCTTTAAAGATGCAACTTACTTTATGTTTCATTTACTTACTCAAACTGGTCTCTCCACTTCCAAAACTCTAAAGTGGTGGATCTTGCATCATTTTGATTCTCTCTCGTGCTCTTGTAGTAATGTTTATTATTTTATTTTTTGGTTATAAAACTGACACAATATTAAAGAAAATTTGAAAAAATATAGCAAAATTTGAATAAAAACATTATTCATTAATCATGATCCAGAGATAACCATTTGTATATTTTTCTATTTCTTAATGGCATGCGTGCATATGTGTGAAATATAGTGTATGTAATAGAGTACAGAGCGTACTATAAATATATTTTGTACTTCAGTTTTTCTGTCAAAATCATATTTTGATCATTTCTAACTCATTAACTATTTTTAGAAACAATGATTATGTTCCTTTTAAATTAAGATTCCTCCAATGCTACCTCCACGAGAATTTTTAAAATCCCTTAGCATGGATAACTTTTAACAAAGATAATAAAAGTATATTGTCAAAACAATTCATTACCAAGTACAAAAATTTATGCTTTTTTATTTATCAGAGGTTTGTTTATGAGTGCTTGTAAAGCTACATTGAGTGTTAGAAATCACATGCACACACATTGTAAGTGGACCTGAAAACAACACATTTCAGAGCATTATTATAAAGAGGAAGCCTGAACCGAGTAACTAACCAGTAAATAAAGAAGGATGACATAATTTCATTAGTCTACAAGTCTTCCAAATAAAATGAGGAAGGAATTCATCTACAGTAGATTATTTTGAAGAAATAACTTTCACATGAAAGTGAATCAAGTTTGACATGTTATTTTAAGGCAGTCTTTTGCTTCCTTCAGGTTTAATTTGCTATTATTTTTATTCTATAAATGTTAATTAGGTCAAGTTGCTTGATAGTGTTGTCTCCTTTATCCTTACCAATTTTCTGTTTACTTTGCCTATCAGTTATTGATAGAAGGATACTGAAGTCTCCAACTATAATTGTAGATTTGTCTTTTTCTCTCTGCAGTTCTATCTGTTTTTTGCTTTGTAGTCTGAAGTTCTGTCATTAGGTGCATAAACCTTTAGAATTGCTGTGTCCTTTTGATGAACTGACCCCTTCTAAAGTGCTTGATCTAAATAGTTTAAATTATCCATAAATACTTTTCTAAATTTAGTCTCAGATGCTGCAAATAATTCAATTGTCCTGGTGAGTAAGTTACATACGAAGCCCAAAGCTCCAGTTTGTCAGCTGTTTTGTTTCTAACTCTTAATGCCAAGTAATACCACAGAGGATTCACATCTTAAGCCTTCAGTAAATATGTGATTTAGTTGCCAAATCTCATGAGTGTTTTCCTAAAGATGCTTGGTCTCTGTTTAAGTGCTCCTGTTGTCAAATAACCTTACCCTGGTTAGGGGTGGGGAAAATATTGGGATAATCCCATTATAAACAGAAATGTCACAGTCTGGATTATATATGTTGGAACTCTTGGCATCAGACACTCAAATTCCTGAGGGATGTGTGGACTGTTCAGAAAACTGATCCTACATAGTATTTTATTTTAACTTTAAAATGCACTTGTCCAGAAATTTTTAAAGCGATGTAGTGATGTTGGTATAATATCGCTACTTAAATTTTTTTCTTGTTGACTGTGGGTTGCTATAGGTGTAATTTATTAAGCCTGTAGCAATCCACAGACAGGCTAGAAAATCAGATGATTCATTCTCAATGATTTATTTAGTCTGTAAACTTTTCATTTTCTAACCCTGGTTTTGTTATCACAGAGACTGTGAAGTGGGCAAGGTCACTGCCTCCTGGTATTGCAGTTAATCCAGTTGCCAAATTGTAGAAAGTCTTCACAGTGATTGTGAAATTATGTCTCTGCCGAAGGCATGATTACTAACTGTGTAATCTACCCACCCCTTCATATTCTTGTGTGTGTGAAATAAAAGTTTAATTTGAAGCGAAATGCAGGATGTGTGACAAGAACCTCATCTCTATCTTTCTAGGAACTTAGGTGATAAAATTACATCAGGGCTGTGAGTAACTTTCCTTGAGATATGGGACTATTAGTCACACTCATTTTATATAAATTTTTCTAGACCCTTATAACTAAAATTAGGCTGGATATGTAAATTAAAAGTAATAAATACCCTAAACTATAAAACAGGTCTCCTGAGTACATGTACATTTCTAAAAGGCCATTTTACGTTGTCTCTCCTCTCTTTTTAAATGCACCTGTAGTCCCTCCTACACTTCCATTTATTCTCTTATTTTTCAAATGACTATTTATACATAAAAACGGAAATTCTTCAAAAACCAGTTTGTGATTTTAATGACAAAGACTAACGATCAGCAATGATGATAACACAGTTCAACAGACCATTTAATATTCCAAGTAAACCATGCAGTAACAATACTGAACTTTTCACTCTAACCAACATAATCAGTAGGGAGACCACAGGCCTTCAAATAAGATGCACTATTGAAACTAGAGTGGAGTTCAGAAAATATTAACCCCTTAAGATTAATGCTAACATTATGCAGGGATGGAATTTGCTTTTTACAGCCATGTCTTTTAGAAGTGACTCATCTAGTGTAATTTTGAAATGACAGGAGCTGAATATGACACTGGGAACAAACCATAGTAAAATATAATTAAATATAATAAAAGAAAAATATATTATGGAGATATTATGAAATGAATAACAGTACTGGTATTTGGTGGATCTTTGAAAAATCATTTGCAGAACAAGAATTTTAACAAAACACAAAAATCTATGTGTTCCAAGGTTTCTCAGGCAAGATGGCATATCCAGTTTAATATTCTGATAGTAGTGTCTGAGCAATTCCTATCCTCACAAAGATCAGGGTTGTCACCATAAGAAATGGAGAAACTGCCATTTTGATGATAGATATTTTGGTTAATGAAAAACATTTGGTTATATTTTACTTCTTTCTATTCCCTCTTTAAAAAAGTATATGAGTAATTCATGTTTTTAGGAAAATGAAAAAGTAAAAAAAAAAAAAAGAAATTGCATTGCATATTATCTTAAAACCTAATATTTGTTTTTGTTAATATCATTAGGCAAAATTTCTATTAGCCCTAGTTAAAGTAATGAAAAATATGATTAATATTATTAGGGTTAACATTAATCTTTTTCTTCCACAGCATTTTCCCGTTAATGTGGAGAAAGTAGCAGCAGTGATTCTAAAGGTAAAAACCAGAAAGGCAGATATAGTGAGTTTCTTGACTTGCATACCTGAGAACCAAATTCTGTACCTATGGGGATACACTGAATTTCCTATTTTTATTAAACATCTTTGGCAAGCTAAGATTTCTTTCCATTAATAATTCTGCTAGTTATGGGATATTGATTGCAAAATAGTAAATGCTCTGTGATTTTTAAGCAAGTCATAGAAATACAAAAATAGTGATTAACACAGAGCTCTTTATTTTTTTCTTCATGTCTTCAAAATTACTTCATCTTTGATTTCTCTTGTCTTCATACTATCTTTCTTGGTCAGTGTCTGTCTCTCCTACTTCAAAACAGTATCACCTTTGTTCTCTATCTCCTTGATCCCAGCACTTTCTGGCACATAAGATGCATAAGTATTTAATCATAATCTCAATTTTATAGGGCTATTTCATGGAGAAATATGTGTTTTGGTATTTCTATTATATTTAAAGTGGTTTTGTGTGGTCAGGTAGAGGAAAACATTATTTTTCCTCCCATGTAGCAGCCATCAAATGAACTCCTTTATATCATTTTCTAGGTTGGTGGCAGACCTAAATATCATTCTCTGACCCTTTTTCCGGGTTCTTTCCTGATTTCTGTAACATTCAGTTTGAAGTAAATGTTAAAGCAATACTTCTATTGAGTTTGAACTAAGGTTACAGTAGAAAAGCTTAAGTATAAAATTTTAGGTAACTAATCAAAACCATAGCTGACCAGAGATATGTGGCTTGGGACTTAGAATTTTTGTTAAGAAACTGCTCATAGAATTGTAAAGGTTTTCTCTGGCTTGGCTATCTGTGGGGCTGCCTTCTGCACTAGGGGATATAGCAGCATCCTTATTTAAAATCTCCAAAGCGCTGAAACTAGGCACATTTTTACAGGGTAGATTAGGACTTGGGGTGGTTTTTTTTTAAGAAAATGCATTATTGTCCTGGCAAATAGAGCACATTTCTCAGCGCTACTACCAAAAACATTCTGCTCTGAACTCCTTTCCCTCATTTCACAGATTTTTCCAGGTTAAAAAAAATTCCTGATTCTTTTCTTGTATCTTCCTGTGGGAATTTGCCACCATTCCTTTCACATCGAGAGAGGCAACATGTCCAAAGTTTAAGAGCTTGGCTTTTTGAGTCAGAGAGCACTGGCTCAAATCCTGGCTCTGCCACCGTATAGTCCTTGAACAAGTTACTGAACCTCCCCAGGCCCTTATCTAAGAAACTGAGATTATTAGTAGCAAGGGCAGAATATTGCTGTAGATCTTCAATAAAACCATGATTTAAAGGGTTTAGTGTAACAAAGATCATAACCTGGGGCTTCACACACCAATCACTCTTCTTTTGCAAACCTGAGAATCTCTGATGTTCCAGGTTAGGGCAGGAGCACGTCAGCTTCTGTGCTTCTCCACGCCTCTTTTTCTCATTAGGAGCCTCTTAAAATCCCACCTCTTCCCCGCTTTTGCATATACACCCCCAGCTCAACGTGTGAAAACATAACACTTTGCAAAGATTGCAGATTTTGTTTGTTTGTTCTTTCTGATGTCATATAAATCATGCTATACGGTGCACCAGCAGCATGATATTGTCCATGTTACTGCCTTCGGATGATGACAGTGGTAACGATGGACTCTATAAATAGGAAGCCACCCTATTTTAGCATAAGGGTCAACATTAGATTAGATGTAATTATACTTAAATCTCACTCATTGAATGTACTTGATAACCTTTGTTAGTCAACATCAGATGGTGGTACCAGAGAATGGACCTGCCTGTTCGTGTGTGCGCACGCGTGTGTGTGTGTGTGTGTGTGTGAGAGAGAGAGAGAGAGAGAGAGAGAGAGAGAGAGGGTGGGTGAGTGGGTGCATACTCCACGCATATATGTATTTAAATTTAACATTTTTACCTAAGCTGCCATTGAAAATCGCTGCCTGGCAAAGGGATTAACATCTCTGGGAACCTCTAATAAGAGTAATTAGGAAAGGTGATTTAAATAAAAAAGGATTTTGGGATTTGTCTGTTATAGGTTGTATAGATCTTTGGAGAGAGTCTAGTCCCTGAATTACAACTGAATAGGCTTTTTATAAATTAATCTCGACAAGAAATTATTTTTTCTAATCCCTCGTGTGAGACTGTACCTAAAAGTTATTAAATAAAAAGGCAATTAAATATAATTCTCCTATTGGCATTGATTGCCTGAGAGAGAGGGCCAGATGAGCAGGGCCTACAAACTCAAGATGCCTTTATATACAGAGATACTGCAACCTTTGTCGTCGGTGCTCACATCTTAATAAGGGACTGTGCAAATAAAATGCCCTTTTCAGTGAGCTCTGTAGTGCTGCCTCACAGAAGATGAAATAACATATCTCTTTTTATCAAAAAGATACACTTTGATACAGTCTGTCTTGCAGCACACTGCTGTAATTATGAGATGATTTGAATATGAAGCCGGGAAGAAGAAAACTTTTCCCCCCAGAATGGATCCTGGTGCCATCTTTTAAGCCACCTTCCTCCGCCCACCTGGTCATTGAAGAGAAGATTGTATGGCTGACTTAGAAAGATCACTCTCCAAATATGATCTTGTTCTGTTTATTACTTTGTATCTCACATATTCCTAAGTTTCCCCATCAGTGAAGAACCTCTTCTGTCATGTTGCTTAAACTGTTAGAAACAATTTTTAAAAAATCACCAGGCAGTTTTTCTTGATATTTTATTTAAATTGTCAGTGTATCTTAACTTTATTAGTTTCTTTTTTTAAATTTATTTTTTATTGTTGACAATATTACAGATGTCCCCCATTTCCCCCACCTTTGCCTCCCTCTACCAGGCCCCTGCCCCACCCCAAGCCTTCACCACTCTATTGTCTGTGTCCCTGGGCGATACATATTATGCGCATACATTCTTTGGTTAATCTCTGACTGCTCCCCCACCCCCCTTCCCTCTGAGATCTGTCAGTTCCATGCATTCATGTCCCTGGAGTTATCTTGATCGTCAGTTTATTTTGTTCATTAGAGTCCACATATAAGTAAGATCATGTGATATTTGTCTTTCTCTGCCTGGCTTATTTCACTTAGCATAATACTCTCCAGGTCCCTCCATGCTGTTGCAAAGGGTAAGAGGTTCTTCTTTCTTATGGCCACATAGTATTCCATTGTATAAATGGAATAAGTGGAACGCTGTACCACAGCGTTTGTATTGAGATATAATTGACATAAAACATATTAGTTTCAGGTGTACAACATAATGATTCAATATTTATACATATTGTGAAATTATCACAATAAATTTAGTTAACCTCCATCACCGTACATAGTTACAATTTTTTCCCCTTTAAGATCTGCTCTCTTAACAACTTTCAAATACAAAATACAGTCTTATTAACTAGAGCCACCATGCTATACATTACATCCCCATGACTTATTTATTTTGTAACTGAAAGTTTATGCTTTTTGACCACCTTCACCCATTTGGCCCACTCACCAGCCCCCACCTCTGACAACCACTAATCTAGAGGTTTTTTGTTTGCTTGTTTTTAGTTTAAGATTCAACATAAACATAAACAAAACTGAGGAAGGAAGAGAGCACCGGGCGGTGGTGGTGAGATTGGAAGCTTGCTTACCATGCATAAATGGGACTTAACGTTGGACTTGTGGCTTTGGGTTATTTGTTATTATATTATCTTGTAAACACATGTTGATCAGAAGAGGAGCATGAGTAGATCCATTGTTAAGGGAGATTGTTCTGATTTTTTTTTATGTTGAGTGATAAGGTCCTGTGTAAAGGAAGAGCTGAATTATATTTTATTTATTTGATTCCAAACACTTAATTTCACATTGTGGTCTATATATAGGCATTCTTGGCCCAAAGAATTGACAGAATAGTAGTGGTTTTATATTTTGTGACTTTAAGAAGACTAGCAAAACTTGTTTTACAAAGGCTTAGCAAAATTCTCTGTCTGCTAATATCCTTAAAAGCATATTATTTCTTAAAAGCACGTGATATATTTTTCCCTGTTACAATACAAAAGCATCAATGATGTGATAATTATGGACATTTTTAGCTCTTTGGGGGATTCTTCACTTTTCTAAAGTTATCTCATGTAGTAGACTAAATATACCTATTATTCCTTACCCTTACTTCCTCTTTCTTATTTTATAAAATATTTTTTTATAGAATCCACATATATTTATAGACTCAAGCAGGATGCAGTACTGACCCCTTCCACGCAGTCCACGGCCCTGGAATTCCCTCATTTTTTGTTTGATTACGTTCACTGATGTGGCCTTGAGGCACTGTCCATACTCCTTAATGTTCTCTTACTTTCCATGCGGTTCCCAGTCTCAAGTACGCTGCTTGTCCGGTTTCCCAGAAAACTCCCTCTCACTCGGTTTTACATAGCGCCTCTGCTTTTAGGGACTTTCAAATCTCCCACGTGGAAAGAGACCCAAGAGGAAGCGACAGTTATGGAAATGACTGCTTGCTGTGGCTGAGGCTTGGGCGCTATGCTAAATGTTTTCACATATTCATTCATTTCGTCTTGCAGCAGCACTATGAAGTTAAAGATGATGATTATTCATATCTTACAGATAAAAGAGCTCAAGCTTAAACTGTCCTACTTTGTCTGGGACTGAGGTATCTGCAGGAACGTAGGATCTTCAGTTTTAAAACCAGTAAAGCACCAGGCAAACTGGGACAGGTTGGTCCCATGAGGCCTAAGGTCAGTGACGAGGAAGTGAAGAAGCCTGGGTGGGAACCCAGGCCCACTTGAGACTAGGGCCTTCACTCTTCACCATGATGTTATAGTGTCTCTTACAACAAAGTAGAAAAGCAAGAAAAGGACTGATTCACAGAGGAGGTAGGAGGCAAAGGCATGGAAGAGTTCTTGCAGGGGAAATACTGTTTCCTGGAAGGCATTTCGTCCGGGGAAATGTGCTTTATCAAGCGTCACAAGACCTGCCCAGCTGATGTGGCTCAGCAGTTGAGCATCGCCCAGGATCCAGGAGATGGCGGTTCGATTCCCAATCGGGGCACATGCCCCTGTTGTGGGCTCGATCCCCAGTAGGAGGCATGCAAGAGGAGGCCGATCAATGACTTCTCATCATTGAAGTTTCTATCTCTCTTTCCCTCTTCCTTCCTCGCTCTGAAATCAATGAAAACATATATATATAATTTTTTTTTCTCAAAAAGAGTCAGAAGACCTAAATCTGGTTTCAGTTTATTCACAAACTCAGTGTTGAGTTGAAAAGATTCACTTAACATCCCCATTGCTGCTGTTTCCTAACCTGTCAAATGAGGGAGGAGCTAACAAGAAGACAACTCCTGAGATTGTTTTCAATTTTAAATTAGAAAATTGTATTACTTGAAAACTTGTTTCTTAAATATAAACTCTCCAAAACCATTTCAGAGCTGATAAATATTAGCAAGTTTTTACAAGGTCATTGATAAAAAAGAAATTTGAAAATAGATTCCAGGATTTATAATATTTCATGATTTTGCTCAAATTTCTAGATCTAGCTCTTTAACATTAGTTAGTATTTCCAAGCACAGCAAATTCCATTGCAATACCTTAACAGTTTTGTCCTTTATTTTATTAAATTTGTAATGATTAACTTTATGATATTTTCATTGCTGTCTTTAACTGTTTACATATGTCCCAAACATCTTAGGGGGAACTGATTTATAAATCAAGTTTTCATTTTTTATTGTGAATTTATAAAATATTAATGGTTTCTATTTTAAGGCATGTGTGATTAATAACTAAGACAATGTACTTTTATAATAGCACTGTTTTATTCTGTGAAAAATCACAAGAAAAACAGACTCACAACATGCCAAAATTATCATTGAAGGTATAATTCTGTGCATTGATATGGTAATCTTCATAGATATTTTGAAAGTATTTCTGATTTAATAGAGTGAATAAGAAATAAGGCACTATAGCCTTTTTTTATTCCTGGTCACATGTGTTCTAACCAAAATTCCCCCGATAAGACATAGCTTTTAATATTTTTAACATTGTATTCAAGAAAAGCCTCACTCTCCCTATGACCTCCACTACTACTACTTTCTATCAGTGTCTTAAGGTTGGATTCAAAGACTGAAGGGGAATTTGAGGGGAGAAAAAGGTGGAATAAAAATGGATATAAAGAGAAAAATGTGGCTTTTCTGAAACTAGTTTGTGTGTGAGCGTGTGAGCGTGTGTGTGTGTGTGTGTGTGTGATTACCACTCATTTGGGGCCGAAGTAATTAGCTCCTTTTCTCATTTGAATAATTACAATCTTCCTATCAAGATAACTAGGTGCATAAAATTAAACAAGCCAAGTTCATTAGCCACACTGCAAAAATCATGACACATTAGATGGAAAATTTAGTGGTAGTGAGATTTCTAAATAAATATTAGGAACTCTGTGAAAACTAAGCATATTGTAACAATTCAGGACTGACTTGTAGGAATTCAAATCAACTGCTTTTTATGGGGTACTAATTGCTTGGCTAGCCATGTGCTCAGTCTTATGGAAGTCCTAAAAGAAATGTAAAAGGCTAGTTCCTTTGCTAGTGGGGCTTGTAATCGAGCACAGATATTGTTAGATTTAGCGAAGCCCTATGCTTTATATTTCTTTTGAGGAAGGGTGAGATGAGCAGAACTGCAACTATCTATAATGATGAGAGCAGTTTTTTCAGTTTTAATGGATTACTTGGAAAAACTAATTAAAAATTAAAATTTATAGTTAAATATAAATAAATGTGTAACATATACTCAGAATATTGCACAATTTCTTAGTGTACAGATAGCTCTATGAATATTCACGAAGTGAGCATGCCTGTATGCCCATCCAATAAAGAAGTAGAACATTACCTGAATCCTAAGAGCCTTTCCTGGTGTCACTCAGACACTATACCCTTTCCCTAAAGGTTACCATTACCCTGCTTTCTACTGCCATTAATAAGTTTTCTCTGTTTTTGAACTTTATATTAACGAAAGCGTACAGTATGTCCTTTTTTTATGCAGGCTTCTTTCTCTCAGGATTAGATGCGCAAGAATCATTTTATACCTGTTTGTATAGCAATTCATTCTCACTAGTGTGAATCATCCCATTGTATGAATAAACTGCAATTTATTGATCTTTTGGATTGCTCCTAGTTTTTCACTGTTACAAAATAGTGCTGCTATGCTCATTCTTCTATGTGTTTTTCAGTACATATTATAAAGCATTTTTGTTGGGAGTGGGAGGGCTGAGTCATAGTTAGGTATAGATTTAGTCTTTGAAGATTCTGCCAAATAGTTTTCCAAAGATTACCCGTGTACAACTCCAACAGGCAGTTAATGGCTATTTCAGGAGCTGTCTATTTTTGTCAACACTTAGTATTTTGTTCAAGCGATTTGTTTGGGTGCATGGTGGTGGTGGTTTTATTTTGTTTCCTTGATGACCAATGAGATTTGAGCATCCTTTCACATATTGATTTCCTATTTGGAAATCCCCTTTGCAAAATGTCTATTGAAATCATTTGCCTACTTTTATATACGATTGTCTTTTTCATTGATTTGTAAAAGTTATTTATATTGTCTCTGCTATGTTAGTCCCCTTAACCACTGTGGAATTGATAGTCTTATCTAACCAACTCCAGCCTATCAACTCCTGTTGGTAGTCTTTGATTCTCAGGTGCCTTCAGTGTACATATTTATGTATTCATGAATCCTAATGAATATATCTCTATATCAAAATCCTAAAATCACAGAGAAACTCCATAGCTTATTGAACATGGCTAAGAAGGACCTGTTTCCTTTCACATTGAGTCAAAGGAGAAAAAATTCAGTATATGCTAGCTAAAAAGAGTATTTGAAAAAATTTTATTTTATTTTATATTTTATTATTTTATTTTATTTTTTGGAGGAATTTTAAAGTATAATGCCTTCTCAGTTTAGTATCTTTTTAATGACCTGAGAACTGAAATGAAATTAACAGCTTTCTTTTGTGATTTAAACATTTAAGTATTTTATTTAACACCAGGAATATTTGGGATCTCTTAGTATCAGTGTCCATGCAAGCCCACAAGGAAGTAGAATATAACATTTTATGAAACAGTTGAACCTTACACACAGAAAGCACCTATGAGAGTATGGACTGGGCTTCTCTGAGCCTGGAGGGTTGGGTTTGGGGTGAGTGGGTGTGATGAGATGTTTGGGGAAAGGCTCAGAGACCCTCTTCAATCACGGCAGCCAGGCTTTCATCTGTTGTCCTTACTGACTTCTGAGATAGAGTTCCTTTAAACATAGGCTGAAGCTGCTCTTTTTAACACTGTGTGTCTATTTTAAATCCTTCACTTGCAGATGAAGAGGTGGGATTCAGCGAGGTTGACTGGGTTTGGCCCAGATCACACTTTGGCAATGGCAGAAGCAGCACCGAAATCCATGTTAGCTTTCTCCATGGTGCTCGTAGACTCTGATGTTTGTGTCAGTTGAAGGAATATCCTGATGACTGAATTATGTTCTTTCCTTCCCACTTCCCGGCTCTGAGACATATATTAACCCAAGTTAATTAGAGAATCAGAGGGAGGTTCCTGCATCAGGCAAGGAGTGTTACTCCACATGCTTCCCACTGTTGTGCACGGCTCACAGGATCTCAGCTGACCTGATATTAATGGTCATGAATTCATAGACTATCTTCTTTCCAACTCATTTTATGGTCCTCTGACTAATTTGATTCACAATTTGAATTATGTGCAGTTGTAAATGTTTTCTCCTCCTATCACCTGATACATCTTTTTGCCCATTACTAGATGCCCAGGATGGCCCTGTACTATTGGACCTAGTCAGGGCTTGTTCTGTTTTGTTTTTTTTACCCGATCGCCTTTCTCTTTTCTCATTCCTATTGCTTGGCACCAGCACATCTGATCTAGTCAGAGAGATAGGGACACGACAAGGACCTACCTGGCAGAGGGAAATCAGTCAGGAAGCAAATCTGGAAAATGACCTAAAGATCCTTGTTGACTTGGAAGAGAAACCGTGGAGAAGAGCTCACAACAATCAGAGAATGGAAACAGTGACAAGGACAAAGCCTGAGGGGGGCCCTGGTGGCCAAGGGTTGAGAGGAACATTGGGGATGATGGTAACTAGGGGCATGACTGGGAGAGACCAGGCCTGGGCCAGCTTCCTTTTTGTTCTGCTCCTTAATTCCAGAGCACAGACTATGGTGAGAGGGACAGGAGAGAGGCAAGCACTAGTAACCATGCAGTTGATTTTTGAGATTAAGGTCCAGCTAGTATCTCATCCAAAAGCAATAAAATAATAGAGTTTTAGAAACTGAAGAATCTTTGAGGTCTTCTTGCCCAACAATTTAATTTTGCAAATGAGGAAACTAGGGAAATCAGAGAAATCAAAGCAAACCCCTTGGCTCAATTCTGGGTGGAGCTGTGGGATACCAGGCCTATATTTTTCCATCCATATTTACTCAGTTGCATGAGAAAGACCAGGGTAAGAAGCTAGGCTTTATTCTAAATGCAGTTGGAAGCCATGGAAGGGAAATGATGTGATCTGATACACATTTAAGAAGATGCCTCCTTCTGCTGTGTGAAGAATAAATTGGAAGTGGGTCAGAAAGTAAATCAAGAGAGCAGTTAGGTGGCTATTTCAGCATTCTAGGAATGAAATGGCTGTGCTGGGAGAGGAAAGATGAAAAGAAGCCAATGTATTTTGAAGTTATAATGTAGAAGACTTGATGGGTAGGTAAAAATACAGGAAGAATCAAAGACTATGCTTGAGCAACTTGGTGGATATGGGTACAGGTTTTAATGTGGAGAAGTGCGGAGTGGGTGAATGTATGACTTTCAGGGATTCAGGTGAAGGGACAGTGGGAGGAGAATCTGGGCTAGAAAATGAGGATTTTTCTCATTCACCTTTATATGAACTGCTGAAACTGTTTGTCTAGATCCCTGGACTATGACCTGTTTCCCCAAGTCCTGCTCAACACCATAGGGCAGTTCTTTGTCACCAGGATATGTGATTATATAGGATACCATGATAAAGTTGTATCAGTCATCTGCTTTAGGAAGGACAAGCTAAGGAGATAAGGTAGGGGAGTACTTTTTCCATTTCTGTGACTTTTATCCATATAGAAATGGAATTAGAGATCCTTACCACTCCTATAACCCAATTCAGGGGTGCCTTAAGTCGCATCTACTGGAGGAGAAATGGTGAAAAGACCTTTTCACAAATGTGCCCATGGAGCCATGGAGCTAGAGCAGCCCTGACCAGCATGCTGTTGCCATAATTACTCATTCCACAAATATTTTTTGAAATTCTTCTACATGGCAGGCCCTGGTCAAGGCACTGGGAATACAGCAGGAAAGAAACAATGCCCTTGCCATAATTACTCATTCCACAAATATTTTTTGAAATTCTTCTACATGGCAGGCCCTGGTCAAGGCACTGGGAATACAGCAGGAAAGAAACAATGCCCTTGCCATAATTACTCATTCCACAAATATTTTTTGAAATTCTTCTACATGGCAGGCCCTGGTCAAGGCACTGGGAATACAGCAGGAAAGAAACAATGCCCTTGCCTTTACGGAAGTTACATTCCAGAACACTGATTTATGTCAGTGCCTGTTCAAAAACTTTCAAATGGTTTGTTGCCCATTTCAGCAGCATAAAATCCAACCCTCTGCTTACATCCAACCCACTGCTGCTGTTCCCAAACCGTGTGCATTCTCACCTCCTTGCATTGGCTTGAGCTATTTCTCCCACTTGCCTGTTTGTCCATCCCTTTGAAGCCAGCCAATCTGACCCACTCGGGACTGATATTCAGCACCACAGGGCTGTGCTGGCCAGCATCTAGTTCTAACTGGTTGATGCTTGTGCCGAATCAGTTACTCAAATTTTCTCTATTATCCCTGCACCCACCAGGTGTCCCTCAGTCTCTCTCAGACCCTTTTCTACGTCATTTCTTCAGCCCTCAAGTGATCACATCTTCATTTGAACTCACGGCTCTCACTGATTTTACAAAGCTCACAAATTTTCTTATGACCACTGGCATACAGTTCTCTGCATTTAATTGAAAAAATTTAACTTATGCTTTTGCCTTTTCTTCTGAAAGAGATGCTATGCCCCTTGTACAGCTCAGGCACCACACATGCGTTTGCTGGTTGATCAGTGCGCCGGGAGGGACTCAGCATGCTGTAACTAACTGCCTGCTGGGGACCTGCAGTGGAGAGGGGCCCTGTCTGTTGGTACTGTGTGTCAGTGTGCTCATCTCTAACCAATTCCATTTTCCAGGGCCTTCTTCAACCCCGGCTCCTGTCTCAGAGTCCTCCTCATCATCTCGGGTTTGTGGGAGCAGTACCGCACCTTAGGATGCTTGACTAGTTTTCTGCATTAAAAGGACAGTGGGATGTCTTGTTCGCCAGCCAGTTTAATGCAGGCTGACCTGACGTTCCTGGCACACTGAATTAAGGTGGAGGAGCCAACGGTTTCAGAGAAGAGTCCATTTTTATGGGGATTAAAACAAAATGATGGTATGCAAAACACCTTTATTTTATTCTTCTTATAGTTAAATGGAAGGAAGATAGTAATTAAGCCAGACCAGGAAATGAGTTCTGATTTGTTAATTGCTAAGGGAGGTGCAGTATTTTAATTTATCCCAGGCCATTTGTTGAACTAGGCAGATGATGTACATGTTCTATGGTCTTGCCCATAGTGTAATGCTGACAACTTGAGAATTAATCATTTTTAGATGTTCCAGATTTGTTATTTTAAAGATGTAACTGCAGTATTTCCCCCTCTCTGGGTAAATGCTGAGGAAAGGTGTTATAGCCTTTTATCTAAGAGCATGTGGCTACAGTCATGACTTTCACAGGGCAAAGCTGACTTACAGATTTACTCAAATAATCCCTCAAACTTAAAATAGGTGTGACTAGACCACAGTGTGATGGTCTAGTCAGCCAACCGAATAATTATAGTTAGACTTTTATTTTATTTTTTATGTCAATTAATTATTTTATTTTATTTTTTCCAATCACCATTTATCTCTCCATACCCTCTTCTACCTCCCTCTCCCCCCAACAACCACCAAATAGTTAGACTTTTAGAACAAGAGTTTCCATGAGGCTTTGTATACATTTAATATTCCATTTCTAGTTATAAAGCTGTGTGAGTACATTGGTATAACTGGCTTCTTGGTTGTTTTTTAAAAATGCAGGAGGCTAGGCCCCACTCTAGACTTTGATATATTTTTAACACCCCTTCCACACACACCTGGCAATTCCATTGGTCATCTGGGGTTGAGGACCACTGGTATAAAGTGTAGTTTGGTTTTGTAGGCTTTTGGAATCTAATTGGGAATATAGGACTTCTATTAATTTCTATCACTGTCTTTTTAGCTCCTTACACAGAAGCATATGATAAATTTCAAGCGAGAGGCATAGACAACATAAGTACTGTGTTTAAGGCAGGAACAGATTACCAAGCAAAAAAAACTAAGGAAATAAGATTTGAACTTATGCTTTGACAATGATTAGCATATAAACATAGATGTGAGAACAGGGCACTCTGAATAGAAGACTGACGTGAACTTAAGCTTGTGGGTAAGCTCAAGGCAAGTGTGTAAGGTACGTGCCAGGTGTTAAGTGGATTTTAGTTGGAAAGTAGAAATCAGATGTCCCTGCACAGGGACTTGGGTCCAAAGATCTGGATATGAGTTCTGTACATGGCACTAAATAATGTATATTTCAATTCCCTGAGCTCCAGTTTCCACATCTACCCAAAGTTTCTGTTAGGTTGTTTGGAACCGGTAAGGTAATAGCACTTGATAAACCACAGAGCTCTACCCGATGCTAACTATCGTTGTCTTTTGGAGGGAAAGGCACTGAAGGTTTCATAACAGAAAAGTGATGCCTAAAAAGGGTTAATCATTTATCCTATTTCTTTATGAGTGAGTAAAAGAAATAGCTAAAAACGAATAATAACTAAATTTATGTAATTGTGTTTAGGGACTTGGAGCCCAACTTTCAAAAAAGAAGATCTGCCTAACTGCCCATCATGGCTGCTGCTGAGGCTGTGCCCGATAAACCACGTGAGTATCCCCGCTTACCTTACAACTCAGCGCACAATGCAGGACACTCCAACGGCTTTTAAAGACACTTTTCATTATTTATTAACCTTCAGAGCACTAAATTTACTGCCACGTCTCATTCCATTTATTTATTTGTTATTTATTTATCTTTAAAATATATCTTTATTGATTTCAGAGAGAGGAAGGGAGAGGGAGAGAGAGATAGAAACATCAATGATGAGAGAATCATTGATCGGCTGCCCCCTGCACACCCCTCCTTGGGATCGAGCTCGTAACTAGGGCATGTGCCCTGACCAGGAATCGAACTGCAATCTCCTGGATCCTAGGTCAATGCTCAACCACTGAGCCACACCCAGCCAGGCTCATTCCCTTTATTTAAGTATAACCAACTTTAGACAGATCTATAGCAACTTTTAACTTAGTGTGCTGTCCATTATGGTATCCACCAGCCACATATGGCTATTCAGTGCTTGAAATGTGGCTAGTGAAACTAAGGAACTGAATATTTAATTTTAATTCATCTTAATTTCAATGTAAAAACCAATAATTCAGTTATTGGAAAGCTTTTAAACATGTTTGGAGCAACATAGGTATGTGAATCTACTTTTTCAAGTGGACAGTTTATGAAGTCTAAATACAGATCAATTATTTCTGATAAAAATTTAGCATCCAAATTGAGATGTATGTAAGTGCAAAATAACTAATAAATAAATTTTGAAGAATAACAAAAAAAGTAAAATATCTCATTATTTTAAAATATCAATATTGAAGTGATAATATTTGGATATGTTTTGTTTAAATAAATATTTTATAACAATTAATTATTATGTTATTAAAATTAATTTCGCCTCTTTTCACTACCAGAAAAATTTAAATTATATAGGCAGCTCACATTATATTTCTTTTAGAGCTGATCTAGACTTGGCAACACTACAAGTAATTTTAGGGTGGGGTAGCATGATTGAGAAACATCTACTGCTGCCTAAAGAGTGGGATTATTAGGATTTCCTGTTCTGCTGCCTCCCCTTGGCTCATGTGACCCCAGGCAATATGTAATACAGGCTAGCTGGCTTCTGTCCAGGGCTACCAATAGAACGCTGTGCGGATCACTTTAATTCCCTTTGTATTTGGACAGTACAACACATTTTTCAAATGGAGGGCAGCAAAAGAGGAAGATTCAGGAATGGAGGGGGATGGTCTCTACTTCATTTTGCATTTGGGTCATGCCCATAATTACTTAAATTATATTTGAAGTCTTGATACTACGAGATTGGAATCCTCCTGCTTCTCCTTAGCAACCTAGCCCCAGTCTGAGAAATATTAATACAGGGAGATTTTTGGAGGAGTACACTGTACAATCTCCCTGAGGTGTGTAGGAAGCCTATTAATCCTTTATTGTTGCAGAGGACAAAACACTTTGATAAGAAGACCAAGGTGGGCAGTGAGGACAAATGTCTATAAGAGGCAGCTCAACAGAATGCCTTTAAGTTGGAACTGAAGAGCTGGGTCTTAATGCAGAATGCATTGTGAAAATAATTACTGACTATAAGTTTTAGGAGATGATAGTCATATGCAAGTTGAGATTTGGGCTTTACTTGGTTGGTTCTTTTTTTTTTGAAAACAGCTTAGAAAAAAATTATGTTTTCTTCATGTATACGTAATAGAATTGAATATAAATTATTTTATTTGCAGTTTCTGTTCAAAGACCTTCTAGTCCCTTTTTAGATTCCACAACAACTTGACCTGACCTAATGAAATGGTCTTCTTCCAGGTCCCCTGCCCTGTGTCTCCTCTCCCCTAACACTTTCCTTCATCAGAAGGGGCCCTTAGATCTTCCTGCACGTGCACAAATATTCAAATCTTTGCTTATTTGTTTGGTGTGTGTTTGTTATTTTTAGCCAAGGAATTTTTTCCTACAAAATAACACAGGAAGAGCTCTAGTAAATAAAACTAATAAGGTCAGATTGAAAGAAGGAAGAGCCACCAAGGCACGTGAAATTGGTGAAGCCCAAATTTAAAACCACTGCCTTGGTCTGGATTTGATTCACTATGTTATTTCTCTTGGGATATTTGTGTTTCAAATCTTATCTCTAAAAATACAATATAAAGCCTTATATCATTAGAGGGAAGCTTTTACATTAGGGAACTGGCAGTAGGTGGTGTTGGTGATTTATGTTAGTTAGCCCTTTTCACAGGACAAATCTTATTGAATTGGTCATGCACTTGTTTACAATTTTTTTTGGCACTAGACTCTAAGTACCTGGAATACAAGCATACCGAGTGTCTTATTTCTTTCAGTATATTTAGGACCAAAGCAGTATCTGGGACTTAGTAGGTATTTAATGAACATATGCTGACTGAGTGTTGTTGAACGTGAAGTTGGCTTTTCTAACACCTATAAAATCAAACAGGTGGTCAGGCACTTACTCTGACTTATATAGGCATGGATGGCCTTAGCTATGCAGCCGTACATCTCTGTTCAGCTTACCTAATTAATAAATTTTTGTAAAGTCTCTGAAGAATGCTGCCTGTTTTAGGAAGGATGGAAACTCTGAGTAAGGCCAGTTTTTTTTACGTTTATTAAAAAACACATTTGTTAGTCCCTGGGTCTTTTTGGATGCAGAAAGACTTGCTCAGTGATTACAATCAAGAGATCGCCAATGGCTCATTTCTTGTCATAGTTTCCATAATTAGATCTTCTGGTGTCTTCATGTCTTCACTCAAGAGTTTTACTAGAACAATAATACAGAATCTTCTAAAGCATTAAAAGAAAGCTCATTTTATGAATGATCAATCATAGTAGCATTAAACTGATATATAAGAGTGAGTTTTAAAAAAATATATAAAATAATGTAAGAAAATGTTTTAGGTTAGTGAAAACATTTGGCATTAGAAATTCATTTTCTTTTCCCATGGAAATGTTAATATTTGCGCTCATGTTTTAGCTAAGTTTAATATGACTATTTCAACTTCTTCATGAACTTTATCATAAAATATTTGTTATTGCTATAATAGTATTTTTTATTTCTATGTCAGGTTTTGGTAAATTAAAGAACTCAAAGTCTGAAGAGATTTTTATTATTTGTAAACCTATTAATTAATTAGTTTGGATAAAAACAACAATAATAAGACCAGATTCATTTAATCTAATTTAGAAGATGAAGTTTGTCTTTGTGGTATTGAAATGAGAATTGACTAATGAAATTAATCATATAAATCGTTAGCCCAATTATAGTAATACAACAATAAGTATGGTAATAATAATTGCTAACATTTATTGAAAGCTTATTATGTGATAGGTGCTGTGCTAAGTACTTTGCAACCAAATCCAATTTGATCCTCACAACTCTGTGTGAGATTTATTATTATTATTATTATTATTATTATTTTATCATCCTCATTTTACAAATGAGAAAAGTGAAGGCTTAAGACAATAAACTAAGAGGGGAGAGGGAAGATGGCAGCAGTCTGACAAGAAGCAGAGCGCCCGTGTTTCCAGCCACGGACTGGATTTACAGCTAAAATACTGTGTAGCCAGCTTGGAAAAATAAGAGAAATATACCTGAGAAGACATATTTCAAGAAAGGAGCACTGAAGAAACACCATAGAGTCTAGTAAGAGAGGGTGTTACTGAAAGGGGGAGTCCCTCCTGAAGCCAGTGCTGGGCTGTGAGGCCAGGGCTTAGAGGCTGCAAATATCCCTCCCTTTGGGAGTATGGACTGGCTTCCAAAAGCGGGGATCCCTAACCCGGAGTGGAGGAGAAGGGAAGGAGAGCCCCGTGCAGAGGGCAGAGGGGTCCAGGGGTACAGTGTGCCTGCGAGGAGGGACCACGTCTTCCCAGTGAAACAATGCACCTCATGGTGGCAGCCAGGGCTGGAGACTTTCACCCCAGGTACTGACAGCAGGAAAGGCTGTCCCGCAGGGTGTGGCTTCTGAATAGAAAGGGGCCAGAGGGCTGCACTTAGCAGTGACCTAAAGGGACCCTCTGCTTTTCTGTAAGGCATTGTGTAGAACCCCAGAGAGCATTTGAACTGTATGGCACAGGGAAGGGGAAGAGAGTCCTCCTGCAGCCAGAGAGGGACTGGAGTGGCCAGTGGGGTGAATCAGAGATTTTTGACCTGCTCAGAGGGGAGCCAGGATAGTGTGCAAGGAGCTGCCCCAGCTTTACTGAGATCAGCTGTGCAGGGGACCTGTGTGGGGCTGACTTTGTGACCCCCCTCCTGCTTGGTTCTGAGGTGCAAGGGTGCCGGGACCTTGCAGGGTGGGTTCTCTACCTGTGTGTTGCTTTGTGTGTTTTTGAGGTTTTGATTGCTGAACAGGAGCCCACCTTCCTGTCTTGCATTGGGGAGCCAGACCAGCAAAAGCTTGGATTTGTGCCTGAATTGTGGAGAGTTTGAACTGAGAGCCCTGTGAGATCAGCCAACCAGATCTGGGAAAGCAGGGGTGGAGCCCACCTACCTCCCCCACAGGCTAAGAGCACCACCCCCAACAGGAAAGGGGCTGGCTTAGCTCACTAAAGCCCCAGATATCCCCTGCAGGGCACAGTCCTGAGGGGGAAGGGAGGACAGCTCACAGGATGACAATACCAGAGTAAGAATCTCAGGGACTATTGTTTGGAAACTGGAGGAAAAGCTTAAAACCCCTTCTGGGGGCTGGACAGGCAGTGTGCTCACCAGAGTATGTTTTAATCAAACCCCCTGAGCCCAGGCTCTTGAAACTGCCCACACAGAAAAGGCAACCGACTGAATTCATTCTGAACCTGCAGCAGGCCAGTGCATGGGGAACTAGAATTGGAGGACAGGGTAGAGACTGAGGAGCTGGCTGTGGAGCAGAGACTAACTTTCCTGCAGTGAGTGCCTGACAGCAAAACCTCTAACTAAGGGGAGCAATAGCCTGAGCAACAATGGCTGACCTGTACCTTAAAGACTCTCTTCAGAAGACTCTGGACTAACACCAGGCAACCACAGGAAGAAGCAAAATAGCTGACAGGTGGAGGGATTCCATAGAAAGCCTCAGGCCAGCCAACTATATGAGGACACCAGAGCCAAACCTTTACAGCTCCTGACATTGCCTGACACACAAGTACCTCCCAGGAGACCCAAAATCAGCATACAGGACAGAACCTTAGACAATATAAACTGCCCAGATGAAACTCACCTGGTTGACTTTTTTTTTTTTAGAAAAAAGAGGGAAAAGAAAACAAATTTTCTTTTTAAATTTTTAAATTGTTCTTAATTTTTAAAATTAATTTTTAAAAAAATTTGTTTTGTCTTGCTTTGCTTGTTTTTTTGTTTTGTTTTGTTTTTTTTTGTTCTAGTATCAAGATTTTCTTAATATTCTCTGCTTTATTGTGGGGATATTATCATTATAACCAATAAGTTTATTGCTTTTCTCTATTATTTCCTCCATATCTCTTATTTGCCTCTTTCCCTGCCCTTGCTTTACCTCTCTCTCTCTTCTTGTTCTATTGGCATAACTTTCTTTTCATTTTTTCCTTTTCTTTTTCTCCTTTTATTCTCTGTCTTCCTGTCTTTTTGTTTGTGTTTTTCTCTCTATTTTATTTTTATTTTTAAACCATTTTTCTATTCCTACTCTCTACCCTTATTTTTTTGCTCACCTTTCTTTCCTTTCAGAATCTTTTCTCTGCCCCTTTTATCTCCTAGTAACTTCTCTACTTTTTACTTTTTTAATTTTTTAATTTACTTTTTACTATTAGCAATAATATCCTTCTCTCTCTCTCTCTCTCTCTCTCTCTCTCTCTCTCTCTCTCTGTTTTTTGTTCTGTTTTTGCTTAAGCATTTATGTTCTTGCTTCACTCTCCCAATTTTACTTTCTCTTCGGCTGTTTTCATTGTGATTGTCAGGATATTTTGTAAGTTACTGTTTGCTTCCTGGCAATTTGGTTGTGTTTTATTTTGCCCTGTCAACACCTGTACAACAGCTCACACAACATGATTGTGGCTGAGCCTCACAGTTAGCCAACCTGAGAGGAGAGTCCTCCCAAGAATGGGTCAACAACAATCTAGACCCAACCACAACAGGAGAGCCCAAAGAACCCACAAAAGGGACACCCACAAAGGAGACACATCTAGAGCAAATATCTCAGAAGTATAAGGAAAACACACCTCTGGGTCACATTGGACATACACTATAAAATCACACTCCACAAGACTGGGAGATAGCAAATATATCTAATATACAAATACAAACACTGAGTCACTAAAATGGGGAGACAAAGAAACAACCCCTAAACTAAAGAAAAGGAAAATTCACCAGAAAAAGACCTTGATGATATGGAACAAAGCAAGTTATCAGAAATAGAGTTCAGAGGAATGGCTATAAAGATGCTCAAGGAAATTAATGAGAACCACAAGACACTTAATAGGAAGGTCCAGGAACTTAGTGAAAGCATAAAAAAGGAGCTAGATATGATAAATAAGAACCAGGAATAAATGAAGATATCTGATATCAAGAATATGCTGGAAAAAATTAAAAGCAGGCTCAATGAAGCAGAGGATAGAATAAGAATTAGAAGATAAGGTAGAAAAAAACCACTCAATCAGAGCAGCAAAAAGAAAAAACACTTAAAAAGCACTAGGACAGTTTAAGGGAACTTTGGGACAACATGAAGTGAAACAACATTTGCATCATAGGGGTACCAGAGGGTGAGGAAAGTGAGCAAGGGATAGAGAACCTGGTGGAGGAAATAATGACAGAAAACTTCCTAAGCTGGTGAAGGAGAGAGCCACACAAGTTCAGGAAGCACAGAGGATTACAAATAAGAGGGACCCAAAGAGACCCACTCCAAGACACATAATTAAAATGGCAAATTTTAAGGACAAAGAATATTAATGGCTGCAAAGAGATAGACAAGCAGTGACCCACAAGGAGCCCCCATAAGGCTGACAGCAGATTTCTCAACAGAAGCACTTCAGGCCAGAAGGGAGTTCCATGAAGTTCTCAAAGTAATAAAAAGCAAGAACTGACAACCAAGACTGCTCTATCCAGCAATGCTATCATTTAAAATTGAAGGTGAAATAAAGAGTTTCCCAGACAAAAGAAGGCTAAAGGAGTTCAGTACCACCAAACCAGTATTGTAAGAAATGCTAAAAGGACTGCTTTAAGAAAAAGAAATATTGAGAGAAAGGTATATATGCATAAAGGGGGAAAATGGCATTAAATAAGTATATATCAATAACAACCTTAAATGTAAACAGAACAAATGCTCCAATCAAAAGACATAGGGTAGATGAATGGATAAGAAAACAGGACCCATAAATATGATGTCTACAAGAGACCCACCTGAGAGGAAAAGATTCACACAGGCTGAAAAAGTGAAGGGATGGAAAAAAATATGCCATGCAAATCGAAAAATAAAAAATAAGGCTTGTGAACAAATTGGAATTGAAGACTAAAGTAGTGTGACTCAGGAATAAGAGCTCTTAAAAATAATTCTGTATACTATGGGTATGTATTTATAAATAAACAAAGTCTTAATTATTTTTTTAACAGAGAAGGAGCAGACCTTGACAACTTCCTCTTAATAATTGAAATTATAATGTGCACTTGAATCTATAAAAGCTGCATGCTTGTATGTTTACCCTGTTGTGAACAAAGGAACAAAGATTATTAACTGGATGGATTCTTAATGTCAAAATTGTTTAATTTCTTGTGAGTTTAGACTCATTTGTTGAATATATACATATCCTTGGAAATTATGACAATAAAGGACAGATTCTAAGGCATTGAAATATGATTTATTTTGTGCTACCTTGAGAATTTAACTCTTTGGTTCAGAGTGCTTTTTAGTTACAGGAGAAAATCAGAACAGCTGTTGAAGCACATTAAATGACAATGAGGGCTCAGGACTGCTAACTTGGAGTCAGTGTGTCAACACACCTTCAGGGGACCCATTTTAGGACCATGTGAAATTGGTCTCTTTTGGTGCCTACCTTTTTTTGCCACTTTAATACTATCACAGGCCTTGTTTTGTTCAAGAACCTCATGACCTGACTGTATGGGCTCACTGTGGCAGTACCTCAATGAATTGGAATCCACTTGCTGGCTCCAAGAAGGTCATTAGTGTTGCTAAACAAGCTCCTCCACAGTTCACAGGCAACAATTGGCTTTTGGGAATAGGGAAAATCAGACACACTGGTCAACAAGAGCCCAGCTAGAAAGAAAATGCTACCTTGGGATTTTAACTGCTTTGTCAAAGTCTAATTTTTAGATATGAGGGGGAAAATGAGAACAGTTCTATTGACATATTAAATTACAGCATGATTTCTGGCTTGAAATGAAAATGTCTTAGTTCATTCAAGATGTTATAAAAAATATAATCTGGATGGTTTATAAATAAGAGAAATTTTTTTCCCACAATTCTGGAGACTTGGAAGTCCAAGATTGTGACGCCAGTCATTCGATGTCTGGTGAGGACCTGCTTTCTCACTGATGGACGTCTTCTCACCGTCAGCTCACATTGGTGGAAGAGACTACCTAGCTCTCTGAGGTCTCTTTTATAAGGGCACTAATCCCAATCATGAGAGCTCTATCCTCATGACATAATCACCTCCCAAAGGGTCTACTGTCTAATATCATTACATTAAGCATTATGTTTCAGTATATGAATTTTGGGGGGAGGATATGTATACTGAGTTTATAGTAAAAAGTGTTGGTGAAATATAAGTATTTTACTAGGGTAACCTACCAAATGCCAGAGGATTCCTCGGTACTTATAGGGAGTGCATGGCATCAAGAAAAGCAGCAGATGTGTAGAAAAAAGCAGTAAGTGATTCAGGAGTCCAGCATCTGGGTGGGTTCCCAGCATGGCTGTATAAATTTAGAAGGCTCTCAGGCCCTCTGCATCTTAGAGCTTTGCTGTAAGTGAAGGCTAGATCATCTCTAAGGTCTTGTCTGGAATGAAGATGGGATGGTTTTTATAAAGCTACGATAATCATTTCACATGTCTGATACGTGACAATATTGTAATTCTAAGTGATTATTAAGAGATGTTTAATTAGTCAAAGAGAGGAGGTAAACAAGGACAAGTTGTGGAGTGACACCTTGGAATACCTCACTGCCTTTTCTCCAGGAAGTTAGTGGTCTAGTTAGAAACACCCTCAAAATAGATTCAGATTTTAGTTGAAATTTAATGAAACAGACCACTAAAATTCCTGAACTTCTGTCTCTTCCATGTAAGGACAGTGCATCTTATGGCTTTGAATAGTGAAACTTATATGAACCATTTTATGACTCATATGTGAATTTGTGTGGCAATCTGTACAAAGAATATGCACACTTTTCAGGAACAAGTGCACAAAGTCTTGACAACTATTTTTATTGAAAAAGAGAAAAAAATCCACCAAGCAATTTCCTTAGAAATATGTACACAGCCCTGAACATGGGGAGATACAGTGGCAAATGTGGGAGAACAGAGAGATTTGGGTTTGGTAATGACTTACAGCATTTGCCATAGCTGAGAGTGGAAGAAAGATGCTAGAGAGCAAGGGGAGATTTTGTTCTTTCTAGAATAACTGCAGACGGACAATTCCAGTACCCAAGATGGGTACAACTTTAGTAGGTGCTTCCTCCCCTGACCCAGCACTTTTAATGTGGGCTAAAGTCCCAATTGCTCCTCTCCTTTATTGCTACAGTCTCCCCCAGGCTTCGTTCCTCAGAATGTCATTGCCCCAAAGTAATAGCTGCCTGTACCCATGAGTCTACGTGTTAAAAAGCAAATGGAAATTTTGTGAAGGAGTGAAGAGAAAGTTTCCCCCAATATTTTGTTATAAAATTTTCAAACATATAGTGGCCTTGAAAGAATTTTAAATCAACACTCAACTACCTACCCCCCAGTTCTTACTACTAATATTAATTTATCAAATATCCATCCATTAATCAACATGCAAATCATTAATCAGAATTCAATATTTTGCAATTGTAATTTTTTCTCTTTTGCTGTAAAATATACTACAATTAAATGCAGGAATCTTAGGTATACATACATTGATTTATAATTACTCATGCCCGTGTAATCCGCTTGCCGTGTATCAAGATGTAAAACATTACCATCATCTTAGGAATTTTCTTCATGACCCTTCTGAGTCAGTCTATGCCATACCCCACCAGAAGAATCACAACTCAGTTTCTTTCTCTAATATATTAGGTTTGTTTGCTCTAGAAATTTGTATAAGTGGAAACATACAGTATGAATGTTTGTGTAAGGAAGCTTACTTGGCGTAATGTTTTTGCGATTTACTCACGGTGTTGTGTGTGTCAGTATTTGACTCTTCTATTAAATTGCTGAGTAGTATTTCACTGTACGAGTGCTATTCCACAATTTGTTTACCATTCTCTTGTTGTTACACATCTGGAGTGTTTCCAGTTTGGAATGATTATGAATAAAACTGCTACAAACATTCTTGGACAAGTCTTTTGTAAATATATATCTTGTTCTCCTTGTAAATGCCTAAGATTGAGAATGATGGGTCACAGAATAGGTGAATATTTAGTTTTATAAGAATTACCCTCTCTTTTCCAAACCAGTCATCCTATTTTACATTTGAACCAATGATACATGAGGGTTCCAGTAGCTCCACAGCCTCCCCAACATTGGATGTTATCAGTCTTTTTGTTTTAGCTATTCTGGTGGGTGTGTGGTAGTATCTGCTATGGTCTGAATGTTTGTGTGCTCCATCCCCAAATATGTATGTTGAAATCCTAACTTCTAAAGGTAATGATATGAGGTGAGGGATCTTTGGGAGGTGATTAGGTCATGAGACTGGAGTCTCTTATGAAAGAGGCCCCACAAAACTCCCTAGTTCCTTCCAACATGTAAGGTACAACTAGAATCTGCAGCCTAGAAGAGGGCCCTCACCTGACCATGAGGGCTTCCTGACCTCAGACTTCCAGACTCCAGAACTGTGAGAAATAAATTTCTGTTGCTTATAAGCTACTCAGTCTGGCATTTTGTAATAGCAGCCCAAATGGACAAAGACAATATCTTATTGTCTTGATTTGCTTGAAGATGGAATTTTTAATTGCTTGAAATATGAGTGGATGAAAAGAAGGGAGAAAAAATCTTGATTCTAAGAGTGCTAAAGGAGGTAGAGTTATATAAATGGGGAGCACACTGGCCAGACTGAAAGCTAATTTAAATGGGTTATGTATTTTAATTTTACTGAGTCTAGGTTAAGAGGCGAAAGCCCAGGAACACTTTTAAATGTCACAATCAGCTAATAATAAAGGAAATATAAAAGGAAGAAATCTTAGACAAGACTAAATGAGAATGATGTATTCTGTGTAGGTGCTATAAAATTCCATACATAGCTCTGGAGAAAATAAATTAAGAATCTCAGGAAAATATAAATGAGTTAAGAGTTATTATAATATTACACATTTGTTGGTGTTTATATATTTTTTTCAATGTTATTTCTATTTAATAGAGCTATTGAGAAATTTTATTTTGCAGTTATAATTTAATCAACACATTTTAAGGTAAATAGTTATTGAATAAATGTATAGTCATATGAATCATTCATCAAGTATAAAAAACACAAATAGACTTGTTAATAATTTTTGTGCCCAAATCATGTTGTGCCTACTGTATAGTAACATTTTAAAAAGTTTTAGAACCATTTGAGATTTTAATTTTGTGTGCTTTCCTTGGTTTCCTTGAATTTTAATAATTTAGGATAATCTATTATTCTGATGTTTTAAAATCAAAATGTTATATTAAAGGAGCATTACATTAACTTATTTTTGCATTCACTGACAAGTTCCACTTATAAAATTCACTTTTTAATAATGTCCTGCAAGATTCATAACTGTCCCCAAATTTTAATATCATAGTTTTACCATTTTTTTATTAAGAAAGTACATTAACTACATTTTTAAAAAGTTTCTCTGTTTCTATTTTAGGTACTGTATTAGAAATCACCAAGCAAGATTTTTTTCAGGAAGCAAAAACTCTCATTGCCCAACATCATGAGAAAATAAATGAGGTTAATGCTTTGCATTTATCTAACATTATATTTTTCAGCAAACTAATAACTATTTTTGTATACTGCAATGATCGTTCCAAATGATTGCATGAACCCTAATAGATTTTGAATAGAATGGAAAGAAAATAAAATCCTTACTAGCTATAAGAATTGATTTCAGATTGCACTTAAAAATAAGATTTTTCAGCTCTACAGATTGTTTAATTATGCAGATACACTTAATTTGCACACTTATTTTTAATGTTTTCTTTTGATGCATTATAACAGAAATATTTGGATTAAATATCTCAAGTAAATATCCCTCTTTAAATACTATTAGGCAAAGCTAAACTAGAAAATATGCTGTGAGATGTCTCCTCTATGCTCTTAGTATGACATGCTTACCTGATCTTCCACATCACTTTGCTTTAAACTCTTTACCAGTCTGACAGCTTCTTGAGGGTAGTGGCTGCCTTTTTTGAATGTTGCATCTCCAGCAACAACATTATACCTGGCCCAATAAATACTTGCTGAATGGCATAGATTCGGGAGGTCAGAGAAGAAGGGATGAAAGAGGAAGTGATGGCAGAGAGACAGGAGAGTCAGCACAGGGTGCAAATTTGGAGGACAGCATCTACAGAGGAGATGGGAAATTTTGGGGAGCAGCAGCTATTGTGACAAATAGGCCTTTGGGGAGACAAGTGAGGAAAGGGGATCTTAGAATGATGTACTTTGTGCTACACTATCCTATTCCCTTTTGAATACTTTTTAAATCAATGTATTTTAAATAAAGATTTTAAATATTTTTCAATGCTTACTGTGGAGGAAGAGAATTATAACTTTTACATATGTTTGCTTTGAATGGTCCTCTATGCTGAAACTGGTGGTTTTAATCTTGTAATCAACATTGTCAACATTGCTTAACTTTTTCCTCTAAACCCCAAAATACCCTTAAAATATATTGATTTTACTAGTAGGTACATGGGATGAAAACTTAAGTCTTCAGAGTTAGATAGATGTGCCTTAGAATGCTGACCTATGTTTAGAGTTTAATCTAATAACAGCATAATAGTCCATCTTTGGTTGCTTGGCAAAACATCATACCTCCTTATTGGCATCTTGAATTGGCAACAATTTGAATTTGTCTAAAGATTTTTATAGGCCAAAGAATGAATAGACTAGAACAAGTATAATTGTTTAGATAATTACTTGTCAGAAACCAGGGACTGTATTATTTTTCTATTGCTCATGGTGTTAGAGAAATGGGGATGTCCCTTTTCCCACTGAGTGCTGGGGGTATTCTTACAATATCTCAAGAAAAAGAATTTTCTGAGACTCACACAGGAGGATGAGTGATTTTTCTTTTTTGGCATGGAATTACATCCCTGCATTTCTAAAGTTTAATTTCCCATAGTCCAGTCATAAAAGAAGTGTAGCTGGAGTTTCAGGAGAGCTAGAAGCAAAGCCAGTGTCCAGAGTTTCCTTCCCATGTTGGAGCCAGGTCCAGTCCAGAATCAGGCTAGTTGCAGCCCGTGAGTCCATTGTGTGTGGGGTCCACATGGCTGTGGGGCACACGGGAGAATGCCAGGAAGCCAAGGGTGAACCATGAGCCAAGCGTGCCAAGAGGAAGCAAGAGAGCAGACTCTTTTGTTTAGGGGATTAAGTATCTCAAATTTCCCACCTTTGCAGTGGCCACGCCCATCCTGGCCAATGACCTGTTCCCAGGTGGGACTGACTGGCAAGTGCCTTCCCGACATCACCTCAGCTTTACCGGGCATGCATCCATTCTCCTCCCTGTCTAGTCCCTTCCCCCGGTGACCTGCAGGGAACAGACTGGTGGCTCCCTGGGAAGTGTAAAGCTTTAGCTTCCTGGTGAAGCTACCCAAATGACATGCCTATAATATTTGACCTTCCCTTTGCTCCTTTCCTGTTATTACAGTGGTATCAAAGGTAGTCAAAATTAAGAAGTATTTATGTGATTGAACTGATCTGAAATACATATCCAATTATTAATATTCTTTTCTTGAGAATCTCCCTCCATGTATGAGCAGTTATGGTTCAGCAGAGAAAGAGTTTTGGGGATGATAGCATTTTATGGACATTTGAGAATTCTTCAAAGATGATTGAAAATAATTAAATTCTTATATATCTAATTGAAAACTTCTATCTTAAAATAGACTTTAAAGCTGTATTTAATAATATCAGATTGGAGTAGAAAATTACTATTTTAAATTTACATTTTTTGAAGTGCCTGTGAAGTGCCTTTTGAGAACTCATAGGATAACATCTGCTTCCCTGGAGTACTGTCAGATGCTTTATAGTAACTGTCTTATGTGATAAGGTACTTAGCCAAATGTATTTGGTGGATATAAGTTTATTACTGTACTAATATAATTTATTATATACTTTTATTATATAAATGTTACAATTAAATTTTTTTTTGTTTTATTCACAGAGCAAAGTTCAAGGTACTTCTATAAATGTTTTTAAAAATAAACACAAAAAAACAAAAGCTGGCAAATCGATACCTTTGGAGATTAAAAAAAAGAAAACACTTGATGTGGTCCAGACAGCACACAAACGGATTTGTTTTCCCAAAGATGCCTCCAAAGGTGAACATTTTGAGGAGCCTCCAAAACAAACTTCTTTCAAGGAACCGCACCTTTTTAATGTAAAAGAGAAATTCAAGGATCCTATAGACCGAATCGCAAAACGTAAGTTTTTGCTGGAGCCAAAAGGTTCACCAAACTAACAGGCAAAAACTATTTGCTTCTTGTGTGCTTTTAATGGAATTTCCTTGTTCAGACAAAAATCCAAACTTTAAATTTTAGCAATGAAAGGTAGGGAGACATGATTAAAAGAGCTGCTAGCCTCTGGGGCCCAAAGAAATTGGGAAGAGAGCATCGTAATGGGAAAGAGGAATTTAGAGGAACAAAATTGGCTAGCTACATCTTCCAACAGAGTGATATTCCTTCTGGTTCAAGTCCTCAGAGACCGGTTAGTTCACTGTTAGTAGAGCAGTAAGAGGCGTATGGCTTTGGATTCTGCAGCTGAGCAGGGTAGGTAGGGTAGGCAAGCTATTTGTGAGCGTGTTCCTCCAAAACCCTATAAGGACTTTTGGGAGTTAAAGGGTTTTCCTTTAAGACAACTTATAGTAGAGGTTTATTCTCTGTCAGGAACTTGGCAAGGTGGAACCTGAGGATCTATTTAAGCAAAGTGATATTGTTTTAAATATATATATATCTTTATTGATTTCAGAGAGGCAAAGGGAGAGGGAGAGAGAGAGAGAAACATCAATGATGAGAGAGAGTCATCGATCCGCTGCCTCCTGCATGCCCCCTACTGGGGATCTAGCCAGTAACCTGGGCATGTGCCCTGACTGGGAAACGAATCCTTACCTCTTGGTTCATGGGACGACACTCAACTAGTGAGCCATGCCAGCCAGGCTGAATTTGTTTTTATTCAATACCTGCTCTGTACCAGGCACTATGTTGGGAGCTGGAGAAACAAAGATTAAAAGGCTCAGAGAGTAATGGTGGGGATACACACATAGGTAGTTTCTAATCATACAATGTGACAATGGCTGTAATAGAGGTATGTGCAAAGCAGGATGGAAACTAAGGCATAACCAGCCAAGTGCTGGAATGAAAATTTCTCAGAAGACATCTCATTAGAAATGGGTTTTAAGGAGGAGTTTATTAGAGGCAGGATGGAAACAGAAGAGGCCATATGGAATAGTGGCAGCGAAATAATAAAGCCCTAAAGGATGAATGTGATGTTTAGGGAAAGGAGAACTGTGGAACGAAATGAAGTTGGGAAGATGGGTGAGGCTAGATTTTGAAGGTAATGAAGTCTAGGACTTGAACTTATGTGGAATGGAAAGCCAATGGTGATTTTAAAGCTGGGGTTGGGGATGGAATGAGGCATGACCAAATTTTTCTGATAGAAAAATAAAACTGGTAAAGATCAGCAGGAAATTTTTCAGGAAAGAGATGGTCTATGTAAGAGATGACAAGGACCTAAATTAGGACAGTAGTAAAGCATGAAGTGTGGAGGAGGGATGCTACAGTGGATTTTCTCAAAGTGTAGTCTTCAGAACACTAGTCCTGAGTTATTCACCTTGACCAAAGGGTTCTTTGGTTAGATAGGTTTGAAAAAAATGCATTCACTTTTTCAAGATTCATATTGAGCATTAATATATTGAAAGCCCCGAGAAATATTGCAGAAAAGAAATCTGTCTACTGATTTCAACCTGACTATCCCCAATCCATCTAATTAAAGAATTCCTAAAAACAATGTTGAGGTTTCTAGCCTGGAAAACTGAGAAGATATCATTAAGTTGAGATAGGAATTTAGAGGGAGAAGCAGATTTTGGTCAGATTAAGAAAGGGATGGAGAAAATAATGAATTTAGTTTTAGACCTGTTAAGTAGACATCTATATGCAGATAACAATTAGAAAGTTGGAAATGAAGATCTGGCAGTTAAGAAAGAGGTAGGTGAAGACTGATCATTGATGTTGGGGGCATCACTATCATGCTAAAATTGTGGGGTTCATGCATTTGTTCAACCAACATTTATTTATTACATGAGATATATAGAGACTAAAGATATGCTACTTTCCTTAAGAAGTTGCAATTTGACATATGTAATTTATATGTGGTTGGATGAAGGAAGTTAGTTATAATAGTGTTTGTTACCAGTTAATAAAAGCAAGCTCTGGGTTTCTTGACTCCTTCTGACTTGGGACACCCACAGGAATGGACTTAGCACTTACATGTGAGCCACTGTGAAGGGAGATGAAGGCTGATGGGTAAATGTTTCCTCCTTTCTTTATCTGGGCCGAAGGATCTCAGTTACATTCTGTAAAGCTTCTCAGAAGGTCTCAAGCAGTTAAGCAACTAGTTTCCTGTAGTGATGGTTAACCCTCACTCCCCCCCAAATTCTTACATTAGTTCTCTCTCCTTCTTTGTTTATTTCCCCATCATTCGTTCCTTTGTCTTAAACTCACTTCCTTAAAATACTTAAAATTTTTTGGTCACTAGTTTTCAGTACTCGCTGAAAGATTGGGTGTGGATTGTGAGGGAAAGGATGATTCTTAAGCTTCAGATGTGATGAGATGGAAGATAAGAATTGCCACTCTTTAAGATGGGGAAGAGAGGAAGCTGCAGTTTTGAATGGGCAGAAACCCAAAGTTGAGATTTGGATACTTTATGTGTGAGATGCCTAGTCCACATACAAATAAAAATGTTAAAATAGCTTGTCTGTTATGTAAGTGTGGACTCATAGGAAAGGTTGGAGATATTAATGTATAGATCAATATTGTCCATTAGAAATACAAGCCACAAATGTTTTCATTGAAAATTTTCTAGTGGCCACATTAAAATGTAAAAAGAAACAGGTAAAATTAATTTTAATAATAGATTTATATAACCTAATAAATCCAAAATATTATCATTTCATCAATATAAAAATTAATGAGTGGGGGTGGAAGGATTGAGCCCCAAAACCCCAAAACTCATGGACATGGACAACAGTGTGGTGATTGTTGGGGGGAGGGGGTGGAGAGAGGTAAAGGAGGGTATAAGGGGGATAAATGGTGATGGATGGAGACTTGACTTGCGGTGGTAAACACACAATTCAGCATACAGGTGATGAGTTGTAGCGCTGTGCACCTGAAACCTGTATAATTTTGGTAACCAGTGTCATCCCAATAAATTAAATTAAAATGAAAATTATAAAAATTGAGATATTTTACATTTTTTTAATACTAAGCCTCGAAAGCTGAAGAAGCTGTATCCTAGGAATCGGCCTGGCCACATTTCTAGTGCTCAGTAGCTACAGTTGGTGAGCGGCTACCGTATAGCCACTCTGGGCAGCACACGTATAGGTTTTGTTTACAATCATAGACTTAGGTAAGATCATCTAAGAAGTAAATATAGGTCGAGGAAAAAAGCCCAAGGATTAAGTCCTGGGGGTTTCCAACATTTAGAGGACAAGTAGAGGAGTACTCAGCAAAGGAAGCGGAAAATGAACAATGAACAGCTAGGAGGGAAATCAGGAGAGTGTGAGATGTTACTCACACTTGGACCAAGGAGGAAGGGCAGTTTAGGAGCAAGGAAAGCTCGCCCGTTGTCCCAGGAGGAAGGCAGGGCAGTGAGCACAAGCCTGGGCTGATTGGTCAGCCAGGGATGGGGTTGCTTCTGCTGTCTCAGTGAAATTAGGAGTGAGGTTTTCACTTAGGGTGGGATGGGAAGAACTGGAGTTCTGAGGAGCAAAGAGAAAGGTGAAATAACCATAATCTGGGCAAGTGTGAAAGTGTATGGACTATGAAAAGATTGTTTGCTGTGAAAAATAAATTCACCCCCCCCCCCTTTTTTAAGAGAAATGGTTAGGAAGTGTCATTAAGGATCAAGGGAGAAATTGACTTTATCTTTAGCCCTAGATATGGGAAGGGTAGAAAAAAATAGTTACCTCTTGAAAGAGCTGCTGAAGAAGCTGTATCCTTAGGAAAACAAGGGTCGTTAGAACAAGAAGATATGGGGACGTATAGAGAACGTATTTTGAATATCTGTTTCACTGAGGAAAGAGCTGGGGTTTCCTAGGGCACAGTGAAGAATTTGAGGAGGTGATTCAAGAAAGGATGAAAGATTGAGGGTCTGCGGAGATTAAGATAAACAGCCAAGAGAGTGAGAAGATTAATTCTGAGGGTCTCTTAGGGAAGGTGGGTAATCCATTCTAATGATGGTTTCTTTTTGGGGACTGTTCTCTTCAGCAGGTTGTTATCTTGAGGCCAAGAATGTTGGGGCTGGGGTTGTAAGAAAGGAGCGAAGGTTTTATCAAGAGCACAAGGAAGACAGTGGGTGTCCTGAAAATCCTACTGCAGGCTCTGTTGAAGTCAGAGACATTTTACTAGGAGCCTCTACATGTGTCCCGCCAGATAGCTGTGGAGTGCTGATCTTAGAGTTTACATGTGAATTAAAATTGTAATATTTCTCAAAGTTCTTATCTCAAAAAGCCTATATTAAGTCTGTAGCTTGAATTTATTTTTTAAACATATTCTCAATATTCACTTCACTGTGAATGGAAGCATGATCTAAGATATCAGTGGCATTAATTCCAGAACTTGATTAAAGTTTGTGAGATTGGAAAGAAAAGTGAGTCCTTTGTGTGGTATATGCATGTACCTTTTGCTCTTGCTGTACCGACAAACTCAGTTGCATTATCTTCCATAAGTTGAACATTTTATGTGAGAACAGTCCAAACATTCTTTGAATTTGATCCAAGGATATCAGCTTAAAAAGATATACTGTAACAATGATAATATCAAATATCTTTAGTAAATATGCTTTTTTGTGCTTGCATGTAATACATACTCATCTTTTACTTAATAGAACAAAATCAGAAAAAATATGAAATGATTTCCTCTTTGAGTATCTAGATATTCTATGGTACTGCTTAACCAATTTCTATTGCCATGCTGCCAGCAATTTATGAATCTTGATTAGAAATCACATCTAAAAATCAGTTTTTGTAATATATATTAAATGTTAGTTTATAGTTACTATATAATATATAGTACTCATCTACTTATGCATTCCCTTGGAAACAAAAAATACTTAGGTCTTATTTCAATTCATTTAAATTTGAAAACAAGTTTTAATTATACTTAATGAAATTTTATGATATTTACGTCAAGCAAATACATTTAAGGTTGGTATTGATTTGTTTCTTAACAGTTAGGAAAGGAGTAGGGGTGTGTGTGTGTGTGTGTGTGTGTGCCTGTTCTTTGGTCTCCAAATCATAAATCTTTTTTTAAAATATAAAATGAAGGCATCATGAATTTTAATAATTCTTTGAAATAAGTACATGGCTAGAATGCATTGGAAAAAGCTGTCAGAAAAATTGACTTTATGCTATGTTTATTTTTTTGCTCACAGTGCTGACAACTTACCAAATAGCTTTTTGATCAACAGTGTTTATAAAATCTTCTTTTTTTAAATGATTTTTAAGTGTATGGATAATACTAACAAACATTAAAAGTGTATTTTACTCATTCCCACAAAATTATTTGAGGAAATTTAAGACCAGGCTTCATAACAATGTAAAAGAGACGTGGAAACTAGAGTGATTTTTTTTTTAATGAATTAGAAAGTTATATTGAATTTGGTATTACAAAATAATTTTACTTTTGAAGCATTGGAACTTGAAGCATACTAATCTTCCTCCATGTTATAAAAACAGACTCTAATTGAGGAATTTATAAATGAGGGAATAAATTTGGTATAATGTTAGAGATCATCCCACAGAGAACTGTGCAGCTGCTTCTCTGCTTCTAGCATCTCACTGGTGTAGATTGTTATGTTTCTTCCTATTTCTGTCAAGAATTTTCTTTGGCTTGCCTACACTCTTGAAGAAAGAATCTAAACAGAATTTTAAAAATTAACAAGTGAATAGAATTATATATCTGAGTGACAAATGTTTCGGATGCAGCCATTTCTTCTTTATGCCTTTTCTCTTTTTGTACTGACCTGGTAAGCTCTGAAATAGAAAGATGCAGGACAGAGACACAGAGTAAGAGAAGAGCCTCATCGCTTCTGTAGCAACATGGTTTCCTACATTGGAGTAGCCACCAAGTCCTTCAACTTTTAATAAATTGATAGTATCTTGAATATGAAAATCATGAAAATATTATAAAGGATTTAGAGACAACTGAACAGCATTCTTTTTACCATCCCCTTTCTACTAACTCTGTTATTAGCCCAGAGGACAATTTAGGGAATAACAGAAATCTTAGGATTAGACAGTGACTTGCAGAGGCTTTCTGATTTAGTACATTTGTTCCATGTTTTGCATTTGACAAGGAACACAGGCAGAGATGAGTTAAGAGTATAGCAGAATATTTCACAGTGGGATGGGTCCTTCCTAGGTCATTTGTACCTAAGCTTTATGTACGAGGAAATAATACCATCTTCTCCTAGGAAATGAGTTGTGGCTTCCTAGAAATGGTTTTCTGTGTGTATTGAAAACTTCCTTCAGCAGAAATTTTTCTTTGGTTTCTTGGCATCCTTTAACCTTACCTCTGGTAACAGCAAGGCCCAGTGATGCGCCTATGCCGCTTTGGCAGGAGACAGGAGGCAGGAGGCAGGAGTGGGAGTGTGGCTGCTGCAAGTTCTTCCTGTGGCTGGGAGAGTGAGTTTAATTCCAGAAGAGGGTTAACGAGCCACAGGGCTACTTTTCAGGAGCAATGTTCTCTTATCTGCTTTTTCAGTAACAAAATGAACATTTTAATCTCATTTGCCCAATTTCTGTGTCTTATTTCTCAATTCATTTGGTTCTAAACTCAGAAAAAAAAGGCAGTTATTTATTACAACCCTGGTCCCCCCACACCACACACACACACACACACACACACTATACTTTTTGAGAGAGAGAGAGAGAGAGAGAAGGGGAGAGGAAGAGAGAGGAATTTCTACTAAACTGAAAGTTCCATGAGGGTAGGGACCATGGTACATAGCATCCTAGGATCCAGTTCAAGTAGAAGCTTAATATAGCTGCTGAATAAAAAATTATAAGATAAATTAAAGAGGAAAAAAGAAAAAATGGTAAATATATGAATGAGAAGGTGAAAATTGAAACAATTAGCTTATTGATTACGTTTTTGCACTCACTATAACAAGGGAAAATATTTTCTAAATGATATCTACAATGGAAACTTATTTTGGAAGTATACTCTGTTAGATTTCTATGCCCATAGTAACAAATTACCAAAAACTTGGTGGCTGAAAACCATAAAAATGTGTATGTATGTGTATATATATATATATATATTCTCAGTTTTGGAGGCAGCCTGGAGAAACTCCAGACCCACTAAGCCCAACCCGAGTCTCCCAAACAGTGAGGTGGGGTGGGGGAAAGCAGGCCTTTCACCCTCACAGGCCAGAGCCACGAACCTTTCTAGCCAGCCATACCCCCGGGCCCCTTGTATGTCTGAATTGAGAGAAGTATGACTGTATGTGCTCCCCAGTAGTATAAATTCCTATTAGAGGCCACTAAGAGTAGATGTTACAAACTACTTGCAGGATTTGCCTAAAGTCTGAGGTTTACACACCTTTTCAGAGGAGGGGGGGTTTAGAAAAGGAACAGCCAAACAGCCATAAACTAGGTATTAAGGCAATTACATCTTTTACTGAGTGGCATGTAATTTCCTCCTAGCAGTGCTAGGCACTTAGGGACATTAAAAAATGCGCAAGCAATGGAACACTTCCCGCCTCTCACTGTGTGAAAATTGGTTAACCCCAACCGCTAACATTTGTATTAATTTAACATTTTTTAGGCACAGATATGATTGTTACATGCTAATTAGTAAATCAAGTCACCTTCATTTTAAACATGGGAGGCTAAACTTCTTGTTAAGGTCTTAGCCGTCTTTCTGATACAATACATTTCTGAGATTGATATGTTTATATAAAAGAAATAAGCAGAGGCTAACTTAATTCACTTCTCTTTTTACTGTTTTGAAATGGAGTTTTTTAAAAATTGACTTCCATATAAGCTAAAGAATGTTGTTAAGACAGTAACCCCATTTCCAGTAAGAGCAAGTCTTTTGTCATTTGAAACTACATTATTAGCGTGCTCCCTTAGCTTGTCCCCCTGACTCTGGTCTCAACCTCACTTAGTCTTCAAATAAAGTTATGCCAGAGTGATTTTGTAAAATGTGAATCCTACATTCTCTTTTTTTCTAAAGTCCCTCAATATTTCCCCAGGGCTTACAGGATAAAGGAGGTGAAGTTATGTTTTATGCATGTTAACTATAAATATTAAAAAATTAATTAACAATTATAAAAGAAAGTGAATTATCTTTCTATTCTTTTTATGGAAAATATAAAATTTTTTTGCATGAAGAGGTAACTAAAGAGCATATAGCCAAATAAGTAGGAAAACGTATTAAAGAGGTATTTCTGATAGTTAATTAACAAAAACATTTTTCCCCCTAAATTTTGGAATGTGATTATTGTGATTTTTTTAGAATTTGTTATTTATGCTGACAATCTTCTCTAATTTTAAATATTCACATTTGCATCTCATTTTGTATTTATGCTTTTATAAACACCTCTTTAGTGTGGCCCCACAAGTTTTATCAGTTTTAGTCCCCAGAATACCTGGATTCACTGATGGAGGGGCAAAGTTAGAGACAGGAGGCTACTGTTGTAAAGGAGTATAGTGAGACGGTGACTTGGATTAGGGTGATGGCAAGTTTTAGGTTTGGTGTTTGTTTTAAAGGTAAGACCTTCAACAGGATTTGCTGATGAGTTGGTTACTGAATGTTACTGAAGGGAAAGAGAACAGTCAAAGAGAATCTTTCATCAGCAAATCCTGTTGAAGATTATACCTTTCAAGCAAATTCAAAACCTAAATGCTTTTGCCCCAAGTTACTGAGGATGACGTTTCCATTTACCAAGGTGGGGGTATCTATGGGAAGAACAGATATGATTCTTATGACCAGTAGTTCAGCTGCAGTCGTATGAAGCCTGAGATGTCTGTTAGACATCTAGGTGGAGATATTGATTAGTGAGTTGGTATCTGCGTTTGGAATTCATGGCAGAGGACTAGGCTCGGGCATCGCTTTGGAATACCTCAGCTTATTGATAGTATTTCACGCCTGGAAGCTATATGAGATGGCCATAGGAGTTCAAAAAGTATAAAAACTAAGCCACGGAATATTTAGAGATCAGGGAAATGAGCAGAATCTAGCAAAGATGACTGAGAAGGAGCAGCAAGTGAGGAAGGAAAAGCAAAACAAAACCCACCCCGGCCAGGCGTGGCTCAGAGGTTGAGCATCGACCTAGGATCCAGGCTATCGGGGTTCGATTCCCGGTCAGGGCACATGCCCGGGTTGCAGGCTCGATCCCCAGTCAGGGGCGTGCAGGAGGCAGCCGATCAATGACTCTCATCACTGATCTTTCTATCTTTCTCCCTCTCCTTTCCTCTCTCTGAAATCAATAAAGATATATTTAAAAAACAAACAAACCAAAAAACAAAACCCAAAACAGGAGACTGAGATGAGCCTTATGAAGAGGGTGTTTCATGGATGAGGGAGTGATGGATCAAGTGAGTCAAATTCTGCTTACAGAACAAGATTAGGACTGAACATTAACATTGAATTTAGCAATATAAAGGTCAGTGAGGACCTCCACACTGCTGTTTCGGTAGAGTCGTCAATTTAAAAGAGAATGGTCAGAGAGAAATTAAACAAGTGTAGGAACTATTTCAAGGTGTTAGACAGGAGAGCATAGAAATTGGGTGCATTTTGGAGGAGGTGGGATCAGAGAGAGTAGTTTTCTTTTGTTTGTTTTCCGATGGAAGAGCCCGGCCGGGTGTGGCTCAGTGGTTGAGCACTGACCTAGGATCCAGGCGATTAGGGTTTGATTCCCGGTCAGGGCACATGCCTGGGTTGCCAGCTCGATCCCCAGTTGGGGATCTGCAGAAGGCAGCCTATCAATGACTCTCTTATCATTGATGTTTCTGTCTCTCTCTCCCTCTCCTTTCCTCTCTCTGAAATCAATAAAGATATATTAAAAAACAACAACAAAACAAAACTTATTAAGATGGAAGAAATAACAAACTTTCTGATCAGAATGATCAAGAGGAGAGGGAAAAATCACTAATAAAGGACAGAGAAGGGAGAATTGCAGGGGAGCAGTGTCCTTAAGGTGAGAGTGGGTAACTGCTGTTCAAGTAGAGGGCTTAGTCTTAGATTGGAATGTGGATTATTTTGACCTGCAGTAATGAGAGGGCACACAGAGCATGTGGATACAGATGCTGCCTGGAGAGTAGTTTTGGAGGTCTCTTTTGATTGCTTTTGTTTTCTCAGTGAAATTGGAAGCAAGGATATCAGCTGAAAGTAAGATGGGGGTGGGGGAGGAAGATGTTGGAGATTTAGAGTAGAAAATGTGAAATAGAGAGGAGAGAGTGAACAGACAATGGAGTTGTGCTGTGATTACTGATAGCATTAAGGTCCACTTGGGTTCATGTTAATGAATATGAAATGAGACCAATCATGTTTTTGTTTTCTCCCACCACACTGATTATGCAAATATCACAGAATAGGTGGAGATTTAGATTTAACTAGGGTTTTATGTTTTCCCAAATGAAAATGACAAAATGGGGGAGGGGCAATGAAGTTGAGAGTCCATGGGAAAGAGCCATCGTGTGGATGGCTTTGGAAGTTAAGCTGGCTAAGAGATGAAGGTGGCCACCAAGGGTGAAAAGGCGGCGGTATCAATGAGTTACAGGTCCTGGTCATGGTCAAAGATTGTCCGTGATGGGCAATAACCTGAAAAAGTAGAAGTTGGTGATTATAGAGTAAAATGCTTTAAATTGAGCAGTGATTGGTAGCGAAGAGGACCATGGTGTGAACTTGATCACAAATGGCTCCTTAAGGGGAGACAGTAGTTCCTTTCAGCTTTTTAGAACCTTTAACTCCACCAGACAGATATTCAATAAATGTTTGAATGAATTCAGAGAAAAAGTTGACTATCAGAATGGAGGAAAGCTGATAAAAGTAGGTCACTCTTGAGTCAGTTTTTAAATTAGCAACTGCATTTGTCTTTATACACATTTGTAGGGTACACAGGACAAAGACCCACTCAGGCTAGCTTAAGTAAAGGGAACTTATTTTAAGTTTCAAACCTCACTAAGTGCAGAGTAGGAACATAAACTACAGCTGGGTCTCATAAGAACTGAAAATCCACCAGGCACCGAGGCTGCCCTCTCAGTCTCGATGACCACTTGGTCTCTCATCCTGCTTCTCATAGTGGCACTGCTTTCCTCCAACATAGGTGTCTTCTCCACATCTACACACAGACCAACATGGTCACCTCAAGTTCTAAGTTGTATTGTTGGCAGAAGAATATGATGGGCCTAGGATGGGTTAGGTGATCCCAAAGCCTCAGTCAGGACAGGAGTGATGGTGATCAGGTACCATTATGACCATTCCAGCGCAATGTCTCAGCAGAGTCTATAGACAAGAAGAGTGGTTTGGAGGGAGGGAGGGAGCCGCATGGGACTTAGCAACCCCAAATAAGTCATCTTTTTGTGAGGGTGAGGATCAGGTATAAAATAGCAGGACCTATTGTGTTAAGCAAAAATATTCTTGCATTTAGGAGAACAATATATTTTAGATTCTAAAATTTTATCTTTTATCTTAATAGAAGTTCAGTAGAAGATAATCCTATTATCAACTAGTTAATATTGGTTATTTTGCTAGTTACTATTACTCTTAGCAAACTTTGGCCAATCAATCAATATCTTTATAAACTTATTTCTATTTTCTCTGATGAGGCCACTTATTTGCACCCTTACCTAGTCAGTTATTTGTACCAGAACATGCCAGGATAAGTTACTTTTCAGGCCAAATATTTAAAAAATAAAAATCCTCTTTATAACAGAGGCACTGTAAGGATAGCTTGGGCAGTAGCTTCACACAACATCGGCAATCTTCCAAGAAGAGTGGACAGCGTTCTTATTGCCATTTTAGAGGGGTGCTAGGTACTCCTACTATGTGTAGCTCCAAGAATATCTCCAGTCAGATGTGTTTGCCTGCATATTGATCTGTATTCTCTGCTAGAAAGTAAACCTTCAGAGGGCAGGGATCTTATCTTGTTTGCCTTTGCATGTGCCTTAACAGCAGAATTCTGGGCTCATTTAGAACCTGACAGAAGTTCTGTAAATATTTGTTGAATAATGGAATGAAGGAGGTGGGAGTGTAAGTGTGTGTGTAGTTTACTAACCAGGTTTAAGCAAGCCTTGTGGCTTTTCAAACTATTCCATGTTCCATTGAGTGGATACTTCTGCTACAAGGTGCTGATCCCTGTGTTATACCTTAAGAAGACCGTGTGTGTGTGTGTGTGTGTGTGTGTGTGTGTGTGAGACAGTTACTGTAAAAAATAAAGAGATCAATTGTAATTACTGTCTGGTGTAAAACAGCTGTTGCCTGAACTATTTAGTGCCCAAGGCAGTTATTCATTTCTCTGGCCTGCATGGATGCTTCCAAAATGATCCTGTCACAGCATGTGTGTTCTGGCATCCCCTCCGAACACTGGGAAACCTGGAGCCAGGGATCTATTAGTGCCTGAAGTGTGGAATGTGTGATATTGATCTCTGAGCTGGCACTGCTCTAAAGCAGCCTGAGAACCAGGGAACGAGCCCACTGTCAAATCCATCTGGTTTTGATCCCAGTGCACTTAATGAATCAAAACGTTATTTTAGAGAAATTTTATTTTTTTAACTATTCCAGAAGTTCAGTGAGTACTCTTACTGTACTTAGGATGGATCCAAAAAATGCTTCACGTAGTCCTGTGGAGACATTCATGAAGACATATAATGTGTGACCATTACAAGTTTAACAGGTACTCGTAAGTACTTCCCATGTGCTTGAGTTGATGGTAGTTTCCACTTAAGTTTTCGGTTTTCTGCTACACTAAGCCATTAAGCATGGCCTTTAAGTAAAATTCAAAAATAGATGGAATACCCGATTGCAGCTCTGTAAATAAATGACCTTTACTTTTTCATTTCTCAGGGAAAGGTTGGGAATCTCTATATATCTCTACAAGCTGATTTGTGGTTTTAAGAAACTGAAAATGCTTTCACTCTTCTATCGGAAGTCAATTAATGGAGAATAGGACAGAGGAGCAACAAAATAGCATATACTGAGCATCTGCTACTTACTAGGCTCTATGTAAAGGACGCCTTTTCCCAAGTCTTGCAAGAGAGTCATAGGTTTAGTCGCATGCTGCAGATAAGAAAACTCCGGCTCAGAGAGAGACGCGCCCAGGCTGCCGTCCTGGCGGAACCGGGATTGGAGGCCTTTCTGGTGCTAGAGCCTGCGCGCTTCCCCTCCTCGCTGTGCCACCCTTTTCCTCAGTGGCATTCGGAGCAATTCGGGGTGCTTGGAGCAATGAGGGTTTTCCAAGTGTTCTGGGAGTGTGGGAGTGCCCTTAAGTCTTTTTCCAACTTATTGTATACCTTGAGCAAGTCACTTTTCTTCTGCATATCTCAGTTTCCCTCATAAAACGGATTTACTCTTTCCTACTTTGGAAGGCTATTCTAATTTTCATAAAGAGCTAGGATCTTTCAGAAAAAAAAGTTGTCTTTGAAAGTGCCCAACCTCATCCTTGAATAGTAATGAGAGCAATGCCAGTGTTGTTTATGTCCTGTAGCAAACGAATGCTCTCCTGGTTTTCCCAAAGACGTTCCCCAGTGGCAGTGTGACTTTCAGTAGGTCCTGTAGCGGCATCCTGTGGAGGGAGACAAGGACTGCCAGGGATGGGGACAGCTAGGTAACTGGGCACTGACTGCCCCTGCGGATCAGTGGAGAAATATTCTATTACTGCTGCTGCTTTCATGCTCCTGTCTGACCAAAGCCACAATTTTAGAGACATTTTAGAAATTTCATTAGAAAAGAATGACATCTGAGGGGGCTATTGTGCTAGGGATTGACAAAATCAAGAAATGACAGGAAATGAATATATTTTTGCTAGTAAATTGGAAAAGAGAGGTATTTTAAAGGTTAGAATTTGCAGTGAGCTTGGGCAGTTGCTTTCCCCCCTCCTTTTATTGTGAAAATGGTGACTGTTCTTACATCTACCCAGGAAACCTTTCTTAATAATAGCACATTTATTAGTGGGAGCACGATTGTTTCCTTGAGCGGGAGGGGCAGCCAGAATATGGGGACCCTCTGTAAAAGAGTTGAGCTCATGATTATCTAGTGGGGACAATAATAATGAATTGCCCAAAATGTCCATAAAGATGTGCTTGGTGTTCCTACACAGTTTGTTAGAAAAATTGTTGTGTGAGTAGTTAGAACTTAGCAATAATAACACTATGTGTTTACAATTCTAGGACCCAGTGCTAGAATGACCAGGCCTTGGGTTTCTTTGCCTGGCTTTTAAATGAAGCTTGATTTTTAATCTGTACATGGGCTTTTGCCTTGTTGAATGGAAAAACCCCAAAACAATCACAATAGCTGGAATTCCAATTTGCTCAAATCTGCCTTTTGCAGCTGATTTTATTTACTTACAGGCATAATTACATTTAGAAAAGGTTTTACGACATCAGCAGTAAAATCAAATGAGTGCATGAATTTTCTAATCATCGATTTCCTACACAAATTTTAATTGTCCAGATCTACAGATTTGGGACACTTCCCTTTGATAAAGGAATGTTTTTCAAGCGTTGATTCTCACTGTAACTAGAGGTTTGCACTCCTTTTGTGGTTGCCCTCCAATTTTTTTTTCTGGAAACTGGAGTGAATTTCACATCTTCCTAGATTTGTTCCTGTGTTTGTAGTCCTGATATAAACATCCTGACCATGAGGAAATGTTTGCACTGCTTTAAGGAGCAGCTTCTGTGGCTGGAGAGGATGGGTAGCAAGAGGACCTCACATTTGTGAGCACGTGCTGGGAACACAGTCCAGAATGAAGGTCTGTGCATGAATGATAGTGGGAGTCGAGTACGTGTGCCACTCAATAAACCCTCTGCATTGGCTTGAAGAAGAATCTAAGATTTAGACACAAAAATACAAAATTACAAAATCGTCTGGCTCACTTGCCATATGACTGTGGCAAAATTATTTAACATATCGATCCCCAGTTTCCTATTTTGTTAAATGGTAATGATAAAAATGCCTGCTGGATATGTTGCTAGAAGACCAAACAAGATTTCTGGGTGAAAACATAATGTAAACCGTACACTACTCGGCACATTATTAATGACTCACGGAAGACTCGTGAGAACACATATGCTAACGTGGAAAAGCTGACAGTTGTCTATAGGTGTAAAGCAGCTACAAAGTACATTTGCAATAGGAAAATTTCCTGACAGTATGAGTGGGCTGAGCAGGCCGCCCCTCTTCCCCCTTCAGCTAACTGGTCATATGCCAAATGGCACTTGGTAGGGAATCGAAAGGTCAATATGACACGTTGACCTGGTGGTTACCCAAAGAGTAAACTGTTCCGGTTTTATGTAAATGTGTTCAAGCTCCTTTGGTGCCCAAGTGTGTCATCTGGTTTTAGAGTTTCGTGTGTTGTGTGGTTTTAAAGAGTTAATAAAACCTTAACTACGTAATAAACTGCTAGGGAACAACTGTGACCAAGTGTTGTTGGCATCAAGCATCCTGGGAAACAGGGTTTTCAGCAGAAGCGCCTTAATGAGGAGCGGGCCCCGCTTCCATCCTCTGTTTCACCTTGGTCTGTGCTTCGGCAACGAGTCACACAACCGGTCAGCCTTCAGCCTAGAGCTTCGCGATTGGCTCCAAATGAGTCCGAGTCCTGCTCTGTCTGGTGGTGAACATCACTGGCAAGTGTTGTAGGTAAACAGGAGAAAGGGTGCCAGATCCATTTGAGGACAACAACGTACCCTGGGTTGGAGAGCATCCTTTGTCCCTTCGAGTAGACTCAGTTTGGGGCCTGGGAAAGTTATCACCCCTAATGCAAAGTGAGAAAGCATGTCAAGGTGTTGGAGAACTTTTCCCTGAGACATATAATGGCTTGAAATGTGCGGAGAGCTAAGAGCTGGGGAGAAAACAAAGAAAGAAATAATCATTTACAAATGGCTGTTTACTTCACCGGAAAATGATCATAATCAGGAATTTGCATTTCTTTAAAGTCTTTCTGTTAGTGATAATATCCCAATCCCTATTTCTCAAAAGGCAATTATCACATAAAATAGCTTATAATAGAAGTGTTATTGCTTTCCTGGCGTTCAGCATGTAAGATTTTTATTGGTATACTTATCTTTTTTTTCCTAAGCACCTGCAATTATATTTACATTCTGACAAAATATAGTGGGGGCGGCACGTAAATCTCCCAAGTTTCTGTCTATGATCCTAACCAATTTTACAGTCTTCTCAGCTCTGTTTTCTGTAACAATTTCAAATGCAATTAAGGCATGGAAGTATCATTTGTAAAGTTTCCACAACGAGAATATATTTTGGGTTTTGGTGCTAGATAACGTGATAATAACTTGCTTTATAAATAGTGTGGCAGATCTAGGATATTAGCTCAGGATCAGAACCTTGGTAGTGAGCTCTAAGACCTTAGCTTTATAGTGAGAAAAATTCTGACTGGGTGAGGAAAGAGGAAAGGTTGGGGGAGGTGCTGGCATTTGTCATTGGTCATATGGAGTGGTTGGCGGGGTGGGATGGATGTTGATGGAAGTGCAGTGAATTGCTTAATGGATGACAATTTGTGACAACCACAAATAAGACAATCACAAACATGCCACAAATTCTTTTCCTGGTTCTAGATTAAAATATAGGACTCTATTCTACTAAGAATAGGTAATGAACTTACCTTAGATTTCTCCTAAGGAAAGGTAATGAAATGCCTATGAGATACTCTAATTGGCATTCATGCAACAATCATACATTTATTGAACATCTTCACAGGGTCTTTGAAGGGTATGGAATTTCCTCCTATTTACAAGCTAAAAAGTGAGAGTGCCACAGTTTCATGGGTGCAGGCAGAAGACACAGATTCAGGACTTGTCAGAGACAAGGACTCCCTTACTCACGGCACAGCATGCAGGCTGAGCTTTATGTCCCTGTCAGTTCCCCCTGTCCCCAAGTCCCATGGGGCCATGTGCAGAGGTTCTGGTGGATGCTATACTTATGCTATTCTAGCTGAGAGGTGTGAGCTTGGGGAACCAACGGCTTTGAGAGTAAGCGTGTTCATTTTCCTAGGGGAGGTATTATCTTACTCTTCAAGGCTGCCTGTTGGGAATACAACCTTGAGAAACAGACTGGGTAAAGAGCAAAGAGCAGGCAGAGCCTGGCATTCTTGGCACCCAACACAGTTGTCGGGTGCTCAGGACCCATGGTGGATTGCCTCTTCCAACACTAAGGAACTCATGACAATGATCTCACAAGCCGTAAGTGCTATGCATAAGTAAGTGTAATATGCATGAACTCTACGCACATGGATTGCTGGTTTCCAAGCATTATTATTCCCTCTTTTTAGCAAATGAAGAGTTTGAGGCCTGTTATGTTTAAATAAGAAACTAAAATCACAAATAAATGGCACAGCAGGTACAACAATATAGTATTTTTAACTCATAGTCTAATTTTATTACCATGAGACTGTCTTGCAACACCGCAGAGGAATTTTCAGGCCGGGTTGCTCTGTGCTGTAGTGAGGGTCTTTCCTTTATTTTGTTTCATGCTTTGTACATTTCAGGAAATGAGCACTCCTTTTGCTCATCTATTGCTACATTTTGATTCCGTGGGTCTAGCATGTTCCTACAGCTTTCCTTCCTTTACCTTAGATCAGTCTGTTTATTTCTAAAGACCTGTAGCTTTCAGAGTTTTAAAAAAATAGGCGCAAAACAGTGATATTGTCTGTTATCATAGAATTGCAGCATTGCAGAGATAAAGTGTACATCAAACACAATTTAGTAAATACGACACATTTTATGAATAAGAAAGCAGAGGGCCCAAGGTCAAAGTTCTTTTTAGTGGTAAAGAGAAGACCAGAGCCCAAGTTCTTGTTTTGTTTTGCATCCAAATTGAGTGTTTTTGTCCCTGCACTACTTTGCATTCTGAAAGAAAAAGATATCGAGAATATTGGCCGAAGCTCAATACCTTCTCATTATCTATTCTGAAATTCTGTTTAGTAATACTAGTACTTCAGGATAATTGATCTAGGTATTGAAATGACAACAGAATTACAATTTCTTCATATTGTGGGTAAGAAACTTAATGTCTTTCCAAGATCAGCAGGTAACTGTGGAATAGCTAGTGTGATCAGTGGGAAGAATTGAGTCTGTGGCAAACTAGAGAAAGCACACCCCCACCTGGATATTTCTTGAACATTGTATACCCCCCAAATCTATGTCTGCCTCTGGATGTGGCCTTCCAGCTGCCATTTCGCAATGCCTGACTTGTATGACATGGTTTTAAGAGATTTTCTATGTCCTTTCACGTCATATTGTCACACAGGCTTTTAGAGCTCAATAGGATATTCGTTGTCAGCCGCTCTCACCCATTATTTTGCTGAGAGAGAAACAAAGCAGATTCAGCGACTGGCTCAAGTCAACAGAGCTAGTTTGTCAAACCAGCTGGGACTAGAACCAAATTTGCAAACTCCTAGTCCTGTGTTCTTTCTACTTCATCTTCAAACATTAAAAAAAAAAAAAAGAATCTTCAATTTTGTAAATAAAAAACAATGAGAAAGTCAGATTTGACACGTAACCTCACATTTTGCAAATAACCTCTCAGGAGTCAGTCAATATTTTTTTATTAAGTACATTATTACATGCCCATGTTAATTGATATAAGGCATACAGAAACACACTGAACATCTTTGTTCATTTCTGTCCTCTTACGTTGGGAAAGTCAGAACCAATATTGGAGATGCTAGAATCCTCAGTATTGATTTAAGCATAATAAAAATTCAGAAAAAGAGATTATTGGTGACTTGAACTTCATAACTCTCCGTATTCCAACAATTATCTTTAGTGGCACATTTAAGTGAACCCTGTCATAGGCAAAAGGGTGTTATGATGCTTTCTAGAGGATGCCAATACCAGAATTATATGTGTGTGCACGAGAGAGAGATAGATTGAATTGGAATCTGTGTTATTCGTTCTTCATGTTAAATAATATTTTTTGTCCGTTGATATCTTAAATATCTCCTTAGCCTTTATCTTAAATTTTATGGCAAGTACTGAAATAGATACAAGGTATGCCAACTAAAGATGTGTTGAGATGGAGAGAGATTTCTACCCACTGATTGAGGTGTTCTAAGAAATACAAGTTTTAAAAAAACAAACTCGGGTACTCCATGCCTTTTGCTTAGTTTTCACCAGTATTGAAGTTCTGCTCTTATACTCCACGATGCTATAGTCACTTTACCCTAATAGTCTTATCCTGCTAAGGAATTCCTCTCCTGTGCCTGTTTTGCAACTTGGTTGGCATCCCTAGCAGATTTCTCACGTCTGCCTTTTTCTTCCTGTCCATCTCAGATGCCCAGTCTTCCTACTCCATCTTCAGAACTCTCCCTTCTTAGGTACTTTGAAATTAATCCCAATCTACGGGTTGACACACTTTTTCTGGAAAGGATTAGGTAGTACATAACTTTGGTTTTGTGGGCCATATGGTCTCTGTCACATCTCTGCTTTTGCAGGGAGGAAAGCAGCCAGAGACAATAGGTAAACATGTGGACAATGCTGTGTTCCCCAATAAAACTTTATTTACAGAAAACAGGTGATGGGCATGCTGACTTTGGCCCTGGCCATGGTGGTTTGCCAACCCTTCTCTAATCTGTTAGTATCATAATATGGAATGCTCACTCCAAGGGTTGAGCAAGATGATATCTGATTGCATAGGAAGAAACTCCTGTTCACATTTTTCTGTGTCTTCTAATTATATGTCTGTTTTGTTCATTTTGCAATGTACTACACATGATATGTTAATAAAGTAGAATGTAAATGTAATTCATAGATAGACAACTATACATACATTGGAGAACCTACCCCCCAATTTTTGCCCCGATATTAGTGTGCAAAAAAATATTGGAAAATTGGAGTCTCCTACTATAACTTTTCACATTCTTCACAAAGGCCATGCATTTGAAAATATACCTTTCTCATGCTGACACATGAGAAAGACATTTTTATTATAGGGAGCAGTGAGTGTGGAGTTGTGACATAGAGGAAAGGAACTAGAGGATGTCAGGATCTTATGAATTCTCTCTCTCATATTCTAACCTTTTCATTGGAACTGCCTCAGTTACTCAATAGTTGACCATTAGTCTCATTTTCCCTTTAACAGTAATTATTTTCCCTTTGACATTCAAACAATTATTGCTTTGTAAATATTATTAAAATAGCTTATTCTGCATAAGATATTATTCCCTAATTCTATTAATGGTTTAGACCGTATATTTTATAGCTTTTGTTAACCCCATAGCATCTGACAGAAATTTTCATATACAAAGAGCAACATGTTCATAGTAGACAAAACACAATTGACTGAGGCCCTATCATCTCTTTAGAGACCATAGTTAGGGCCTTGGCCTACTGTCTAAACCAATACTTGCTACCTTTTTTTGGAGGTTGTGATAGCTATGAAGTTCTGCAGGTATTTTGTAATACATTTTTTCTACCTTCTCCCTCCATGTACTTCTAAACATGCAACTGGGCAAGTGTTTATTTTAGCTCTACATGAATTATAATAATTTATTTTTTGAGTCCTTTTTGTTAATGTCATGAGGCTGTCTGATACAATTTCAGTACTTTGAGGCTATGGTAAATCCAGAGTCAGAATGTCCCATACAGGTAGCTAATATAAGTAACCAAATTAAGTCAAAACTTTTTTAATAGTGTAACATTATTGCTTCCTAGTAGCCTACTTTTATCCTTACAGTAAAGAAATTGCATGTTTTGAGGGTTTTTTTGGTTGTGCTAAGCATGTAAATGTATGTGCAAGAGCAAGTTACAAATGTAAAATAAAAGATAATAAATAGAGACAGTTTTGCATTTTTAGTGTGGGCTTGTCAAGCTAGAGTTTGGATTAGGTTGGAAACATGAAGCAGACGATGCTAGCATTCTGTCTTGATTAGCTCTTCTTGTGCCAATTGCCCATTTTGTGGCAGTTGGCCCTATCTCTGTACACCCGCTTGCAGGATTACCTTGCAGGATGCTTGCAGGATGCTGTCGGACTATTTAAAACTAAAGTAGGCCCTTTGAACTTGTAGTAGTGCTGGCAACACTTCAGCATTATTAGTCAGTATTTGTTTCTGTGTTAAGTGCTAGATTAACAAGTTAATCTCTCACTTTCTAACAGTTAATTGTAACCTTCCAGATAGCCTCATTGTAAGCATACATCCCCTCTTCCTACCAGGGAAATACTCTTAAAATGTCAGTGGAAAATAATTTTAGATATTGAAAACTTATTCAGAGCATGCCTAAACATATCACTACTTGAGCTTCCATCTGTATTTGCTTATTTTGTTTTCTTTTCATGCTTACTAGTGGCTCTCAGTTTCTATTTGTAATGAAACAAACCAGACATTTAAACTTGAGGAGGCATCTTGTGCATTTGGAAAGAGAGGGAGAGGAAAAGGAGAATTCTTAACTTAATGCTCAATTTGATCCAACTGCTTACTTCCTTGGGTGAAAACTTCCTCTTTTTTGCACCTTAACATGTTTATTATTATTAATTTGTTTATTTAATTTTTTTGGTTGACTACTAGACAGTTTGTGTTAAGAAAAAAATACATACAGTATTTGGATGGTCAAATGTCAAAGTGCTCGATTCCCTAGAAAAGACACAAGGGACAGGAAAGATGAAATCCTCTAGGGCACCTCAGGGGGATGCAGGAGTCCCTGTGGGTAAAGCAAGTGTGAATGAATTTATGTTTTGCCTCAGTGGAAAGCAAAAGAGACAATAAAAATATTAAAGTAAAGCATTAAAGTATAAAGTAAGGGAGTCATCAGTAAGTATAGAGTCAGAAATGGAACGTCATCTTGTGTCAGTGCTTGACAAAGATTGATGGTGAGATGCCTGTCATTGTTTGCAGATGCCGATCAATATATTGTGTCTGATAGTCTTAATGCATTTATATGTGTGGCAGATACATGTCATTCTATCTTTGTTTAAATAGATTGACTTTAACACATTAAATGGAAATGTGTGTCAAGATATATACATAGACGTTCACTCGGTATTTATACTGGATTAGATCAGGCAACTGGATCGAGGCTTTTGGGTTTGTCATGATAGAGCATATGGGCAAGTTGTAGGCTAAAAAGGACGTATGGTGTTTTCCATTTCATTCTAATTATAGATTCTTATCTACATCAATAAAAGTTTATACTTAACTTTATAAGAACTCTATGCGCTGAGCAAAATAATAGTATGAATCCCTGCATCTGTAAAACATAAATTAGATTTTGATAAAAGGTGAATTGATTCTTGATGAAGTTCTGACTGTAAATGGGACAAAAATTCCCATCTGACTCTAACCAGTTTCTGTTCTTTCAGTAACTTTTTCAATGATATAGGCTGACTTTTTTTTTTTGGCACCCATATAGCAAATAACTGTGAAACATTTCAAACCTCAAAGTGACACTAAAACTGTGAAGTATGAAATGGAAGTGCCAGAGTGCGTGAGACACACTGCACAGTGCAGCTCAGTAACTCAGTGTGTGTATGCAAGAGAAATGACAGTGCCATTGCAAGATGCAGCATGCTGAGTGCTGCAAAAATTAACAAATAAAAACAGTCTTCATTTGCAAACACTCCCTAATGCCTTAACGTTACTACCTTCTATGTTTAGCAGCCCTGCCCAGTAATTGCACCCTTGTCACTCCATGAATATCTGCTGTGAGAAGTAAAATTATAAATGAATATTCTCCTTGCTATGTCAAGGTTACTAAGTGGTTATGATAAAGGGCTGCGGCATTTCAGTCTTCTCCATGAGTGCTTGTACCCCCCTCCCCTCAATACATGAATATAATTAGTTTGACATTGGTTTGTATTTATACCCGTCACCCACTTTGATGATTGCTCCCTTCCTAGGTTTCTTCGGAGAGTGTTCCAGCTACGATCAAATGAGTTCTTTGAGTTCCCAAAATCTGATTTAGGGCCTATGTTAGTGTGTCCTTATGTATTTACTTGCATCTGGGGCTCAGGATATTTGTACATCTCTCTTTTGGGAAGCACGTTCAGAGGGATTAGAGCTTATCACCAAATATCCTTGATTCCCTGGAAAACATACAATGGGAAGGAAAGATGAGTTCCTCTAGGGTCCCTCAGGTGGGTACAGGAGTCCTGCTAGGTCCACTGAGTGCTGATGAATTTACGTTTTGTCTCAGCGAAAAGCAGAAGAAACAATAAAAATATTAATGACAACGGCAAGAGTTCCCTATATCCCGAGAGCTTATAAGCAGTGCTTTATGTGCAGTTAGTTAACTTACTTAACACATTGCAATCTAATTTACTAGGCTCAGAAGTGTCATTCCCCAATTTCAAGAAGGAGGAAACTAAAGCTCAGAGAAGCTAGGAGCTTACCGAAGGCAGAAGTGGAGCAGCAAACTTAGTCTGTTGACCCGAATTCCCTTGCAGCTCACCTAAAGTGGATCGCAGAGTATGAAACATTTCCTGAAGGAATGAGATTTTAGTGCGTTGTTTTTGAAACCCTTAGTCCCAAGAGATATTGAAACAGACTGGTTAGTGCTAGAGGGTTTAATTAATAGGTCTCCAGCTGTGAGCCGAAGGAGAATAGTGCCCAGCTGTTAACTGAGGCCAGCTGGAAGAAGGTCTTCCTTCCAGGTGAGGAGGGAGCCTGGGAGCAGGCGGGAGGATGGTGACCACACAGAGCCAGACCGAGGAGCTGCTGCAACAGCAGCAAATCTGAGACATCGGGAGTTGCCCAGAGAAGAGGGCGAGAACTTGGAAATGCTTCCGTGTGCAAAGCAGTTATGAGGGCCAAATTAATTGCTGGACTAAAGAAGCCTCAAACATCTGGAAGTCAGCTCTTTACTCACCTCCGTGTGGGCCATCTATGAAGGGAGAGGACTATGTGAGCCCTGCTTATGTTAAATTTTATATCTTTATTTCTGAATCTATGTATCTATGTATCCATCCATCCATCCATCCATCCATCCATCCATCCATCCATCCACATCTGTTCTGACAAGAAACCTGAAATTTCTGGATCAGAGACAGAATTTTAATTACTCAGATAGCATCGTACCTCTGTTTCCCCATGACTCAATTCTTCCTGATGAGGACAGGTGTTACCCACATGTACAGCGGAGATGGCACAACAGAAGAGGAACTCTGAAATTATGGATCTTGGGGCTTATTTAGGACATTTGACACATTTTTCTGTCCTCTAGAGAGAGAGAGAGGTAAAGGTGTAGGTGAGGGAGAGGGAGAGGCATAGGGGCAAGAAGAGAATGAGGGGGAGGGAGATCAAGCACCTTAGAAATATAAGCAAATCCATCTGGGAAAAGGAGGTGAAATGAAGGTCCTATGTCTACCCCTCTTTGGAATGTAAATTAATGTCTCCAGGAAGGTGCCTCTGAATCTCTGATGAGGTCTCTGTGGCTTGTTTGCCATTCAAGCATCCTTCACTGCTGTGCCAGAATTCATTGCTTAGAAAGCCCTGGCAGTGCCAGAATGTGAAAATATTCATGGAGAATTATTTCCTAAAATCTGTTTTTAACTTTGTTTAAGGGAAAGCTTAGGATTGGCTGAGTAGGGATATATACCAGTATTTTTCCCTCAGGTGGACCAGGGCCCAGTGAACCCACACAAAGGCTCAGGTTTGCAAGAGTCACTGAAATGTAGCCACATCTTTTGAGTTTTGATTTCGTTCATTATACAGCATTATTATGGCAATTGTTGTGATATCAGTGAAATTAGAGAGAAATGGACACGTTTTAGATATATTTTAGTGATAGATAATGAGTTTCTGCTTTGAGTGGGTGGCTATATGATGATGTCATTTACTGACATGAGAAAGACAAGAAAGGACAGTTTGGGAAGAGAAAAATGGGGGGTTCCATGAAATATATTTGAGACACTTATTAACATGCAAGTTCATGTGAAATACAGTTGTATACATGAGTCTGAAATTTTGAAGACAGATGTGGGCTACAAAATAAAATTTTAGTATGGACATAATTTATCTAGGGGACGGAGTGAAATCTAAAGAACAAGTGATGGTGGCATAAACAAAAGGGCTTATGATAGAGGCCCAAGGCACGCCATTCTTTAGAAGTCACACAGAAGAGGGAGAGTCAGCAAAGGAGATTTGGCAGCCTGGAGGAAAATCAGGAGATAGTGTGGTCGCATAATGCCTTTGCTAGAGAGTCAACGTTGTCATCGAGCATTGCTGAAGGCACAACACAAAGCAGACAGAGGTTCGCCCAGTGGTATGACACCACGGAAGTCATTGCATCCCAGATAAGAGCGATGACTGTGCAAGCTGCATCAGGAGTGAATGGAAGATAAATGGTGTGAGGAAGTAAGTGAAAACAGTGCGTGTAGATAACCAGTTTCAACATTTTGCTATAAAGTGATGAGAAATCGAGTAGTAGCAAGATAAATTTTTGTGTTGTTTTGTTATTGTTAGCTATGATGATGACTGCATTAAGAGGTTATCAAAATGAATAGCTTTTATTTGACCTTAGTCAATTCTTTTCCCACCCAACTTGATGTATATTCTAAACCTTAGCTGCTATCTTGAAGACCTTTATCTAACTGCTGTCCCCTTCTCTCAGTAAATGACCTCACCTCCTGCTTCTTGGAGAACATAAAGGTCTTCTTGATGAATTTACTGGACACATCTGTAGCCACCTAATCTACTTTCTTCTTTTAGAACAAAATGTCTCTTTTCTCTAGATCATGGCTAATTTCTATTCCATCTCTTCCCTTCTCTGCCAGGAACCTATCCCATTTATTATGTGTTATTTGCTTTTTTCCTATGTTTTCAGCTTCCCCCTTTTTATAATAGATAAGAATTCTAAAGGCTCTCCTGTCTTAAAACATTGACACCAAAACACTTTTTTTCTTAAACTTGTATCCTTGTGGTAATCATTTCATCTCTCTTCTCCCCTTCAAACCACACCTTTTGAAAGGAGAGTCTACATTTACTATCTCTACTTTATTCCTACAAGCCAGTGACATCTTGCTTCCTTCTGCTTCCACCTTTCCATCAAAATTTCCAGTAATAGCCTCCCAATTACAAATGCTAAAGGATACCTTTCATTCCTTGTTTTAAATTTATGAGATAATGGAAATAAATTTTCATAGAATTGCAACAGGAATTACTCAATTATTTGTGTAATTATTTCATTATTTGGTTAATTTCATTTCCCAGAATAGAGCCTTCATAATCCCCAGGTTATTTCTCACATTTCTGGACCCTAGCAAACTGCCCTTCACGTTATAGGCATTTGGTAAACATTTGTTGAATGAATGATTGAATAAGTGGAAGATGGATGAAAACACAATCCTTGTCCTCAAGAGACCATGGAAGAGTTCACAATCTAGTGAGGAATTGGCATTCTATATAACACACATGTGCTGGAAATTCCAACAGTAGAAAATCATATGACATCCACCCAGCCCACACACTAGGATGTGAAATGTCAGCAAATTGCAATCTGTCATTCTTGACTAATGAATCTGTCTATAAATTTGAAACATTGAGTTTAAAATTTTGTTATAATTACTTCATATGAAATTGAACACAGTTTAAATAGCAGGTCGTAAAAAGAGAGAAAAGTATTTTATAATGACATCAATATACAAAATCTGAATTCTTATTTTTGAAGGTAAAGGATCTAGAGTTAACTTACGTGACGCACTTTTATGGTATCATTAAGTCTCTGTGTATTAGAAAGCTTAAAGCTCTTCTGGCCCAACTATTTTTATGGTATAAAATAATGTTCTCTATAATGTTCTCCAGAAAGTTCTGATCAAATCTCTGCCAGGAGACACCTGTGATAGGGAACATACTCCCTTTTATGATATCCAATTTCTAAATTATTAAAACTCTAAACTCTATTTAGCATAATAACCCTCTACGTCCTAAGTGAAATAAGTCACACAGAGAAAGACAAATACCATATGGCTTCACTTACTTGTAGAATCTAAAAAAGCAAACAAACAAATAAAACAAAATAAAAACAGACTGATAGAAAAGGAGATCAAACTGATGGTTTTCAGAGGGGAGGTGGGTAAGGGATGGGTCAGTAATGTGATAAGTTTGCATGGTGACAGATAATTATTAGACTTAGAGTGATGATCTCATTGTAAACTATGTAAATGTCGAATCACTGTATTATACACCTGAAACTAATATAATAATCTACACCAACTCTATTAAACAAACCCCTCTAAATTCTAGAAAACTGGCTTCTAGTAACTTAAATTGGTCCAGTTTAACTGTTGTGTTTAAGATTGGCTGCTTTTAGCCATCTGAATTAGAGCTCTTTTTTTTTTTTTTTGGAAAGGGGGAAATATAAGGATTTGTTATGATGGTTGGGGCAGAAATGGGGGTCAGTTGAAGGAGGAATGGCAAACATATATTAAGTAGTGATATCAAAAATTTTGTGTAACTGAATAAGAAGTGTTAAGGATTTTATTTATTGACTCATATAACAGATATTTAATGAATGTGTTAGATATTATGAGTATTGGGAATCCTTTGAATGTTTAGACCAAATAGTGTTTCCTGAGTTAAGTCTTGAGATGTGAATGGGTAGCAAAATGGGGGACAGTATTTAAGGCATTCCTTTATTCAACACATTTTTACAGAGCCTCTGAAAACCCAAAATGGAAAAAAAAAGAATCTAAAGATTTAGGGAAGATCCCAGCTTCTGTTCCTGGCATTGTCTGCATATATCTGCTAGCCTTGAGCTTTTGTTTTCATTGCATGAGCAAGGCACAGAATAAATACTTATGACACATGCAAGATGGAAGTCTGTGCAGACTCCCCAAATATGAGTCTCCCCAAAAGATGATGCCATCAATGAACACTAACCAAGGAAAATAAAAAGTCTTGCTTTGTAAGAAGAAAATGGCAAAGAAACATGAGTATCTTGCCTTGGCTCTGAGAGAAGAAAAAAAAAGTTTTCTCTTATAATTTATAACCACAAACCAGCTCACCTGGGATTGAATCAGAATCCATATTACTGGTATCCCCAAAATCCCGAAGTGAGAAATGTCATTATGAGTTGAAAGTTCTCTCAACTGCCTGGAGGAAAAAGAAATTATTTATTGCAGAATGGATCTTAATCCCAACTTGCATATAATTCCCATTCCTATGGAATGAGTTTACAATAAAAAAAAAATCAGAAAGAAATTAGCCACTGTGAGTGAGGGACTCAACCTTTCAGCTCCCCCAAAATGAAATTATATTTACAAAAACCATAAACATTAGAATTTTCTGATATACAATAGAAAATACATATGCTTAATATGTTTAAAAATAAAAGTGTAAAACTATGAATGAATTAGAGACTATAAATATGTTCAGGAAGATTCGATAAAGAACCAAAGAGACTTCTAGAAATAAATATATAATTTAAATAAGAAATTTAATGTTTTAAATATGGATTTAATAAAGCTATAGATAGAATTAGTAAACTAGAGAGGGTATCTTAAGAAACTTATAAAATGAAGCAAAAAGATGTGGAAAATATTTAAGATTAAGAGCTCTGCAAAGTATATTGAGAATTTTTAACATGAACCTAAACAGAATTTTCTGATTAGGAAACACTAGAGAATGGGAAGCAAGGTAATTTTAGAAGAGATAATGACCACTGCTTCTTGGAGACCTGACTCCAGGTCCGGGACATGGAAAGGACAAAGTGAGCCTAGATTCTTACCGTGGCAGAAAGGAAGGAGAGTTCAAAAACTAATGGAGATATGTCAAAATGGTACAGGAGGTGACCAGCCGATTTTGCCGTTATGAGCATCACAAAGAATAAAGATGGAAGTAGGTTATAACACACTCAGTAAAAAAGGAATTAATGTTTTATATCCTACATCTTCCTCTGTAGGAGTTAGCATAGCTATTTTCACAAAGTAGATATTGCTTAAATAACTAAATAAATATACATATTGAGTATTATTATTGTGATTAAGAATGCAGGCTCCAAGAAAGGCCTGCCTGGGTTTGACTATGGACTCTACCTACTGGCTAGCTGTATAACCTCGGGAAAGTAGGGAAAGCGCTTCTATTTTTCTGCTTAAGTGTCCTCATCTGTAAAACAGAGATAAAAATAGTACCTAATTTATGAGGTGGTTGTGAGAATAAAATATGATACTCAATACACAGCAATTATCACACTTAGCATGGGACAAATATTTTGAAATGTTTCTGTTTTTAAGATTCAAACATAAATTTTGTCTCTATTTCACTTTGATAAGCTATTTCTCAACCTATGTATCTTTATGTAAAGTGTGTCTTTTTAGCCCTGTAGTTACCCTCCAAAGTTAGCAAGGCAGAAATTACTCTCCCTGATTAGGTACCTGAGGCTCCATGAGCTCTGGGGGCAGTAGAACAGAGCGATGAAGGGTGAACCTACAATCAGAGGGATACAAGTTCGCTCCCTGGCTCTGTGTCTTTTGACTTCAAGATCTTGGATAATCTACTTTCCTGGTATATGAAAGGGGTTAATCAGAATACATCACCAAAGAAACAAACAAATAAAAAACAGTTATAAGGCTTTTTTTAAAAAAAATCTTTATTCTTGAAAGTATTACAGATGTCTAAGGGTTTTCTCTCTGTTAACCCTCCCCCGGGCCTTTACCTTCCCCACACTATTGTCTGTGTCCTGAGCTATGCCTATATGCATATACATTTTTTGGGTAATCTCTTCTTGCTGCTCCCTCCCCCTTCCCTCTGAGATTCCTGTCTGTTCCATGCTTCTGTCTCTCTGGATCTTTTTTGTTTGTCAGTTTATTTTGTTCATTAGATTCCACATATGAGTAAGATCGTGTGATACTTGTCTTTCTCTGACTGGCTTATTTCAATTTAAAAAAAAAGTGATAAGACTTAAGTGTAAGATATTCATAGGAAATGCTATCTAACACCCCTGGTATATTGTAAAGAGTCAACAAATATTAACGTTCTGTTCTTCATTTCTCCAAAATTTTCATATTCCATGTTATACGTTTTCAACCTAAATTACATAATGTAGTCACTCTGCTTTACTGTTAGCATTGAGACCCGGCCAGTTTGTAAATAATTCTAAAAACAGAGGGTTTCATCTCATATGTTCTATCTTTAATATATCTTTAATAGAGCTGAGCTAGTAGCTAGAAGGTGCTTGATGTATGAGAAGATTTTATAGTAATGTTTCAAACTTTATGTTAGTCCTATTGCCTGTGAAAAATAGAAAGTAAGAGATATTTTGGAAATATTTATGTAATTTTTTCTTTGGACTCTAAGAACTAGATTTTTGTTTTTTAAAGCAGAAACTTGGCCTTTTCTGGACTTTAGTCTTTCTATCAAATAGATGAGATTTCTGGAGCACTTGTTCCTATTTATATTAACTAATGATTGCTAAATTATTTTAAAATAGCAGGCTGTCCTATAAAAACTAAGCCTTATGGTGATCCTGATGATAATAATGCTGATATGTGTAAACGAGGCTGTTTGTATCCATTGGGATGTGCTGTGCTGTTGCAGACACTTCTTGGGGAGCTCGCTCCTTCTTGATATATGTAGTTCATTTACTCTGTACTTTCAGTGCTAAATTTTAGTAATTGCAAAACATCTGAGGAGCATGGGCCAAAAAAGCCCCACTCAAATGTGTTTTTAGAGTACTTCTGTGTTAGTAATTTTTTTTGAAAAATATTGTACCACTTGTTATTAAAAAAATCTGTGATTTGCAATTTAATTTGAAAAAAATGCACTTATAACTTGAAAACTAATAGTATACAATTAAAGCTTTTTTTTTTATTTTCTTTTTTTTTAAATTCCAGAGGAAATTAAGCTGTGTAAAATAGTGACTAATATTGAGTCAGTGGGTAAGCAAATGGAGAAAGAAAAGCGACAGCACCGAGGAAAGTCCAGGTAATGTGTGCTAAGCTAACCTATATAATTTTCTTGTACATTGCCAATATTTCCTGACCAATTCTTGTGGTTTCTCAAGTCTATTAATGCCCCATGCATGAGGCTAATTTATCCTTCTGCTTGAGTCCCTCAAAGCATATCAATTATCAAAATTTTAGTTTTCAGTTCAATTAACTTTTGAACTGGAGGATATGTGAGTAGCTAAGCAAACCATCTGGGTTTTACAGTACATAAGCTCAAATCCAATTTGTGGCTTTCTTGAGAAAAATGCCATATTTTATGATAATATTACATAAGTTTGGAATTTTAATAACTCATCCGCAGCAATTATGGAGCAGAGTTAAGTCATAACTTTTCTTTTTTAATTTAATAAAGTTACTCTTTTCCTAACAGAAGGTGAAACTGATCCTACAAAGCATAGTTAGAAGGCAGGCATTTTGACTATTGCTTCTGCTTTACAAAGGTGTGGGGAGATGGGTCCATTACTTTGCTAAATTGTTCCACTAAATAGCATCATCTTCTCCAAGATAATATTACAGTTGTGTATATAATTGGTGCCCTTTAAGCTACAGGTAGACTCTCTAAGAGGCCTTTCCGCACATTTTGTAGGAACATTTATACTTGTAGAATGTAAATACTCTGTTAAAATATTTTTTCAGAGTCTTGTTTTACATTAATTTATTATTATGACATGATTAAAAATTTGGAGTAATTGGCACAATTATAAATAAAATAAATTTGAGAAAATGTTGCCATGGCTATACTCTTTTTATGACAATAATGATAAATGGGAGTGCTTTCTAAATGTTGATTTTCCATCGAGGAAATTCACTTATTCACTCATTTATTAGAGAGGATTTTTAGTTGATAATATTTGGTGCATTTGGAGGCATGACAACTGCATTTTTGTAAATACATTCTATAATTCAGGCAAGTGAGCCTGGACTTCTTTCCCTAGTTTTGTGACCAGTAGGAGTTTCCTATGTGTTACATGACAATTTATATTTAGGTTATTCTGATCAGTTTAATAACTGATGAAGTACATAAAATAATGATAGGATCGCCCATGGCATTTCACATTTGTGTTGAAACGACTCATTTCACCTTAAAGTTTGTAAAATATTTTATTGACGTGTACGAATTGTGGTCTACTTCTATTAGAATATATCCTTAATAGGCAATCATTTTTAAAAATGCAATTAATAGTTCTAATTTGGAGATTTACATAATATTTAAACATGGATCAGACAGAAGAAAGCAAAGCAAACTACAACTGATCAGTTTATCTTGGCCCAGTTCTTGGTGGCATACAAATAGATTCTAGAGTCTCAAAGGGAGTTGTGCAAAACTGCCTGAATACTTATTAAGCCTCTCATATTTCCCCTTGGCAATGTGACTTTGTTATATTAGGGATACCTCAGTTCTTTGGCTACCTGTATGTGTGTGACCACGTGAGTGACAACTGGGCTAATGAGTCTTATAAGTCAGTCATTTATTTACTATTTATTGAGTGCCTACTATGTGCCTAATGGAAAACTCCTAACAAGACAGTTACATGCTCTTCCCTCACAGACCCTACTCTTTGATGGGAAAAATGTTTTAAAATCCTAAATATTTCTTTAACATTTATATAACATGAATTAGCAATTTCATTTCTAGGCATTTATAATAAGAAAATAATTGGACAGTTATACAAATATGAACACTCAAAGACTCATCCTTGTTTATAAATAACAACAAAATAATGGAAACAACCCAAATGTCCAGCAAGAGAAGATTCATAAATAAACCATCAATATGTTAAGTCCATACAGTGGAATATTATATAATAGGCTGAAATAACAATGTGCCATCTTTGCATATTTACAAAGAAAGACATTCATGATAAAAAGTGTAAAAATAAGTTAAAAGGTTATGTATACATAAACATAGAAAAGGTATGGACTGTATTGCACATTTTAATCATGACAAATGGTGTAAGAATAAAGTAGTAATAAGCTTAGGTTCTGTTTTTCTTTTTTTTTGTTAACCCTCACTCAAGGATATTTATTCCATTGACTTTTTAAGAGTGGAATGGAGGGAGGGACCAGGAGAGAGGGAGAAAGAGAGAGAAAGAAAGACAGAGATATTGATGTGAGAGAGACACATGGGTTGGTCGCATCCTGCACAGCAGGGCCGGGGATTGAACCTGAAACCCAGAAACGTGCCCTTGACTGGGAATTGAACCTGAACCTAAACCCCTTTGGTGCAAGGGCCGACTCTCTAACCACTGAGCAACACTGGCCAGGGCAAGAAGCTTATTTCTTGAAGTCCCACTCACTGCCTGGATTCAAATCCTGACTCCACCTATTTCTAGCTGAGATAATCTGAAATGCATACTACTTAACCTGTAAATGTCTTAGTTTCTCCATTTATAAAATGGGTGTAATGATAGTAAATACCCAGAGGACTGTTATGTGGATTAGATGTGATAAGATGCATAAAGGGCTTAATATAGTGCCTGGCCAGTAGGAAGCACTTAAGGGTTTGTAATTATTACTAAAATATTACGGTGGTGAATTAAGGGTAATTTTAATTTTCTTCCTTTTGCTTATTTATATTTTCTAAAGTTTCTACATAATATCTGCTGTGTATTTATTCCTCTGACTTGGTTGAAGCTCTCCAAGTAATGATAGGAAAATGTTACTTAAAACCTTTTGCAAAATAGAGAATAGATATAATACATGTTTATTTTTCTGATTTTTGTTAGATTTTGTTGTTGATGTTCACAAAGTAATTGTTACTATTTGTTATCCATGCTCAGAACCATCAAAATTTGGTACTATTTTGTCTTCATTCAATAATAAATATTTATAGAGGGCCTACGATATGCCCTTAACTGTAGGGCACTGAGGGTGCACAGGCGTTGTCTCTGTTGATAGGAGACAAGTAGTTTTGTCTCCAAGATTTGTATCTAATTTTATAACATTGTTCTTGAAAGTTTGTATTTCAAAACAGGGACTATGAAATCATTCAGCACTCTACCTTTATGTTTTTGAAACAGAATGTTGGACTCACACACCTTCCCCATCAAACTTGGCTTGTCCTCACAACCCACGGCCCACTCTTTCATGGGGCTTATGAAAGAAAATGGTGAGTCTCATTGTGTAAGTGTTGGTAACAGTGATTTTCATTATTATGTTCATTTAAAATGCAAAGTGAAACAACTAATATTGAACAGTATCTTTTGTTTATATTTCATTTCAAATACTGTGTCAAAAAGAGATTTCAGAAGCAACTACTATTTTTTAGCTCCTTTGAACTTCAGAGATTGGATATTTTTTTATGTGTATGAATTTTGAAAGTGTTAGGAAATTAGAAGGATAAATTCTTATACTTTTTAAAGTTTCTTAACAGTTGAGTTATTGTTATTTTTAAAACTACACAATTCTTCAAAAGAAAATATAAATGATTCTTTAAAATCCCTTAAGTGTGATTGAAAAACTCTTTGGAACTTGGTGAGCTACTTGAAGACCTATGGGGCTATTGATTGAAAAAAAACAACAAGACTCTTTTGTACTTTTCCCTCTTTTTAACTTACTACTCATGCTCTTGAGCTTCAGGCTGTCATTAAGAGAAAACTCTTCTTGCAGAGTGGGACTCTGATTAATTTTGGAAGAAATTTTTGCAAATTTTTAGAATAAACTCCTCCTTGATCCAACTACAATTTTTCAGTCTTTCTTTCTTTGGATTATTATAGGAGGAATTCCAGCACTAAGGGGAGGCTCATGAAATACATGTTCATTAATCCAACGAAGTTTCCTCCAAACAATTACAATTTGTGAATATAATGTCAGAATCTTAAACAGATACAATAGGTTGTTTAATATTTTTGACTGTTACATTACTCCATAGCTTAAATTCTTTTAAGGCTTCATCAGGTAATTTGAGGCCCTGTGGCGGTGGAATAATGTGTGGGTCTCCGTTGAGTCTAGAATTGGGTGGGTACATGAAGAAGTAAATGCTGTCAAAATCCCTCATGAGGCACAGGTCTAATGGATGGAATTGTTTTAATAGATAATAATCTTGAAACCTGAGAACCCCGAAAACAGAGGTTTGCAGCCCTTAATTCCCTCATAAATGAGAGTTCTACTAATTCTGTGACATTCAGAGTTTGTTCAGGACCATCCTAAGGGTTGACGGCAGCCTCATTTTTCAAATACCTGTGTCTTTCCTTTGTGGAGGAACTTCTCAGCTCGCTGAAGTGTTCAGGAATCCTCATGGCTTTAGCCTGAATGCAGAAAGCTATTTAAGTCTTCTCTTTGTATATCCTCAGAGCTTACTCTGCAGGGGCTTGGCCACTGTTTTTTTTAGTGCTAAAGAAGAGTTAGAGACCTTTCTAAAATACATGTTGAGAGAATCCCAGTTAAATTGTGAGTGAAAAGCTGGCAGAATGGGCAGTCACCTGCATAATGTTTTGAGATTTGCTAATGGTTCTCTCTGTGCAAAATTTTTCTGCTGAAATATTTATTAATAGAATCATAACTTCATGCAAACTGAAGACTCCTACTTATCACACAGATTCCTAACTGGAACATATTAGGCATTAATAAACATTTGTTGAATGAATGAATGAAGGAATGAATGAATGAAGGTAAATTAAAAGGAGAAGCCACCTACATGGACTATACTTCTCTATGTATCTGCGTGCCTGTTTTTGCATATTAGGCTAAAACATGGTAACCGCTAAAAGAAAAAAGAATTTGGGAAAGTAAAATACAATAATAACAGTAATAAATATAAACCTGAAAAAGAATAGGACCAGCCACTATTTTTTAGTTCTTGTTTACTGATTTTATGCAGGCTGTAGAGATACCATTAAAATAAGGAAAATGTTATGCAGTTTAGTTGATATGCTTTAAAGCCAAGTCGTTGGGCAGATTATTAGTTTTATGATATAAGTCTCTCAGTAGTCATATAACTTCATGGGGAGTTGGAAGGTTGGACATGCTGAAAGTGTAAAAAATTGCAATAAAAATCATTATTTCCATATGCTATAGGGTAGCTATTCTTTTTTTCCCCTTAAAATGAAATGTATTTTTAATCAAGTAAGAGTGGGAATTTCATCACTGCTTTGTTATACGTGAGGTTTTTGTTTTATTTTGTCTTGTTTTCAGCCAAACCACTTCTTTTATAATTGGAACATTCTTTTGTAAGCACAGAAATATCTGAAGGCTTGCAGCCAGCAACTTATTTTATGTAAGCTATTAGTAAAATGTGAAGTGTGTGAATTTTCTTTTTGAATAACCTTGGTGTGGTCCTGGCTTTGTGTCTTGGGTGAAAAATAATGAATACTTTTTATATGCTTGTTAATTTTTTAGTTCATTTTAAGGCTATTGTCTAAAAATTTGCACAACAAAGCTTTTTCTTCACATCATGATTATATCTCTGTTTAGTAAGCTACAACTTCACTGAATGCCTGAGACAGTCACTGAGGCCTACTTAATAATAGAATGTAGCCTAAATTATGAGAGAATGCAGATCTTGTGGTTTCCTCTGGAGTATATGGTAATTTACTGGACTCTTAAATGAAAATTGCCCAATTCCTTTTTAGAATAAATAAATAATGCTTTTTAAATGAAAAAGGAAAGGAAATTAGAACATAGGAATTAAGACAAAGTCATTATTTCTATTCACTTCACTTATATATCATTATATATAACATATTATATATAAATGTATGTAATTTACACTGCTTGAAGCCTTGCCTTTTAAAGCAACGTAGCCCAGTGATTGTAGTGAAGGCACTGGAGTTATTCTTGTTACTCCAATGAGGTTCGAATTTGGGCTCTGCCAGTTTCTAGCTGGGAAACCTCATGCATGTTGTTTAACCACCGTGAGATTGGTTAGTTAAATAGGAAGTAAGCAATACTAACCTCAAGGTTTAGATAACGCTTGTAAAGTATATAACGTATATCCTGGTGTTGAATAAAATTAAGCTATGATTATTAGCTACAATTCCCTAGATATAAATTGTAAAGCATAGTAGTTTTGAAAATCTGATGTTGTCAATCTAGCTATGACCCAATCCTAAAGGGTGTATTACCAGAAGCACAAGACTCGTGTCATTTCAACACTGACTTACACTAACTACGATAGCACCAAACTCAGGAAGTGTGACTTACTGTTACTGTGTGAACACAGTCAGTGTGGCCTTCCCTGGATTCAGCAGCCGTTATCATGATAAGCATTGTGCTCTAGACCTTGAATCTGCCTGTTTACCTCCTACTTCAATAAATTTCCTAGGCCACTCTTAAACTTATATTATTCAAGTGTCCCCTTTCCCCAGTAATTTGAAAGCTTTCTCTGCATCTTGATGGCTCTAAGGGAATCAGTGCGTGTCAGAAGTGCTTTAACAGACTTTTTCAAAAGTAAGTTCTGGGGAAGGCAGATATGTTAAGGAAGCCCACATTGCTGTATGTAAGAACCAAATCTCCATGCGGCCTGGTGCAAATGCCTTTAGTTTTTCTGGGCTTTATTTTCATCAACCGTAATCCTCAAGAAAAGAATGAAACTGCCCTCGACAAGCGGGATGTAACAGTTAGAAAACTTTCTGTCTTCTGTTTGGTTTCTTCTCTGATATGAAAGCCTCTATTATATAATCATTGGCAGGAGGGAAGAGGGCGGGCCCCACACTCTGGTCTTGGCAAGATTTTTTTTACCTATTCTTACTTGCCAAGTTCATGACCTTGAGACCCTCAGGACGAACCTCTTTAAGTATGTCCTTTAACTCTTGTCACACATCAATCTCCATAAGATACCTGGGACTTTGGGTCACCTCTTATCACCAACGCCCCCCCCTCTATCATTCTGTATGTCTTCTTTCCTGAACTCATCCCTCACCCTTCCCATTCCTGAATCCCACTGACTGTTCTGCATGAACTCACAACCAGTAGCTAGCAAAAGTCCCAAATCCTTAATTTCTTCTAACCTTTTGGTCTTGCAGAAATCCGTGCTCTGTTCTCAGCTCTGAGGACAATTCTTCCTTTGCTGCCCTCTGGAGGGGCGATGCTCTTCTCTCCCAGGCCTCGCCCTCTGGGACTAGAGATGGCTGGGTAACCTCTTTATTTCTCATGCCCTTTCTGTTCCTCTTCCTTAAAACTCCCGTTCCTCTTCCTAAAACTCCCAGTTTTGAATCTCATGTCCTCAATGATATCCTTCAGCACCTCTCCTTCTTACAATCTGTATCCATTCTCTTATATCTTAAAAAATGTAGCCCTCAGGTCCTAGTAATTTTCTCTAGCACTAGTTTTATAACTTTGTGATTTTGGTTCCCACATAAATAAGCTCTCTTGTTCATTGGCTTCTCAAGTCCCTGATCTCATTTCCTCCAATGATTTTGGCCTTCCATCATATTATATGTATTCTCTGATAGTTGTGGCCCAGAGACTTTTGAAATATTTTCAAAATATCTCACTATGAAGAGCACCACTATTCAACCAGATCACCTCTGAACTCCCAACAATTTTTTTTAACCTCCCATTGGGAGTCTTGGGACCCCCAGTGCTCATTGGAGGCTTGGGAATCAATTTTTGAATTTCTTCTCTAGCTACACTCTTTCCCTTAGTAATTTTATCCATCTATAGCTTTCAGTACCATTCATACCCTGATGACTTCAAATTTATATCTCCCGCTTGGTTATTCTCTTGAACTTCAGCTCATTTTCAATGGCTTAATCAGCATTTCTGCCTGGATTTGTAATAAGCACTTCAAACCTAACGTGTCCAACTCAGGAACTTTTTACTTCCTGTTCCCTTTGCCTGGAAAGCTCTTTCCCTTAGATGTCACAGGCATCACTTCACCACTTCCAGGCTTTGTCCAGATGCCTTCCTATCAGCAAGAACATCCCTGGCCAGCCTATCACAACAGCAGCCATACTTCCCAGCCCCTTGTGCCTCTCCTGCTTTATTTGGATTTCTAATACTTAAGGCCGTAGGACATATTGTCTATTTTAATCATCTGGTTTAATGTAATCCTCCTGCTAGAATGTAATCTCCATGAGTTCCAATAGCTTTATTTTTTCTTACTACCAGATCCCTTAGATCCAGACTCATCCTTGGCACGTAGGAAGTGCTTACAATATTTTATTGGATGAATGAACTACCGCTATTTTATTTTCTAAAAGAGTGGTACTGATTTTCATATTTATTTTTCTATTTAATAAGGAAATTTATCTAATATGTTAGAATAGATATTTTCACCCATGTAACTCCAATATATTGTTTTCCTTTTGAATGAAAACTACAGCTGAGAAAATACATGGGTGTGTGTACGTGTGTGTTTCTGAAAATATGTGAAAAACTATGCAAGGAAAGACTTCTGTGTTGCAGAACACTTAAAAAGGCTAGTTAAATATTAAAAAATAACTTTAAAAGCCTGACTGAACTGACAAGAAATCATAAAAATAGTAAAAACAGAAAATAAAGCCTGATTCTATTGGGGTTTAATGTTCTTTAGAGTAGTTTGTTTAGGGCTCACATCTATTTCTGGTTGCCTAGAACTTTCCTAGTTAAGAAAAAAAAAAAACAGCAAAAAATTGACAACACTTCTATTTATCTTTCTTTGTATCTATTATCTCTCTCTCTCTCTCTCTCTCTCTCTCTCATCATCATCATCATCTGTCATCTATCATCTATCATCTATCATATCCATACTATCTATCTCTAGATTCAATGCAATTTCTATGAAAATGCCAATGACATATTTCACAGAACTAGAACAGATAATCCAAAAATTTATATGGAACCACAAAAGACTCTGAATAGCCTCAGCAATCTTGAGAAAGGAGAACAAAGCTGGAGGAATCACACTACCTAATATCAAACTATATTGCAAGTTTGTAGTAATCAAAACAGCATGGTACTGGCATAAAAACAGACCTATAGATCAATGGAACAGAATAGAGAGCCAAGAAATAAACCCATACTTACATGGTCAATTAATATTTGACAAAGAAGGCGAAAACATACAATGGGGTAAAGATAGCTACTCAATAAATGGTGTTGGGATAATTGGACAGATACATGCAAAAAAACCCCACAAAAACTAGACCACCTTCTTACACTATATACAAGAAGAAACTCAAAATAGATTAAAGACTTAAATTTAAAACTCAAAATTATAAAACTCCTAGAAGAAATCATAGGCAGTAAAATCTTGGACATTTCCCACAGCAACATATTTTCTAATATATCACCTTGCACAAGGGAAACAACATGAAACATAAAAAAATGAAACTACATCAAATTAAAAAGTTTATGCACAGCAAGGGAAACCATCCACAAAATGAAAAGACAACCCACTGAGTGGGAGAACATATTTTCCAATGATACATCTGATAAGGGATTAATATATAAAATTTATTAAGAACTCATGCAAGTCAACACCAAAGAAAACCAAACAATTTAATTTAAAAATGGGCAAAGGACCCGAATAAACACTTCTCCAAAGAGGACATACAGCTGGCCAATAGACATGAAAAAATGCTCAACATCACTAATCATCAGAGACATGGAAATTAAAACTATACTGAGATTATCACCTCACACCTTTAAGAATGGCTATCATCAATAAATCTACAAATGAAAAGTGTTGGCAAGGATGTGGAGAGAAGGGAAGCCTCATGCACTGTTGGTGGGAATGCAGATTAGTGTAGCCACTATGGAAAACTGTATGGAGGTTCCTAAAAAATTAAAAATGGAACTGCCTTATGACCTAGCAATTCAACTTCCAGGTATATAGCTAAAGAAACCCAAAACACTAATTTGAAAGAATATATGCACCTGTATGTTCATTGCAACATTATTTACATTAGTCAAGCTATAGAAGCAATCCAAGTGCCCATCTATAGATGAGTGGATAAAAAATGGTACCACATATATATATACAATAGAACATTATTTGGCCATAAAAAATAGTGAAATCTTACCATTTGCAATAGCATGGATGGACCTACGGAGGATATTATATTAAGTGAAATAAGTCTGTTAGAGAAAGAAAAATACCATATGATTTCACTTATATGTAGAACCTAAAGAACAATACAAATAACCAACCAAAACTGAAAAGACTCATAAATACAAAGAACAGAATGATGGATGCCAAAGGGGAGGGGTGTTGGGGAACTGGGTGAAAAAGGTGAAGGGAATGAGAAGTACAAATTGATAATTACAAAATAGTCATGGGGATGTAAAGTACACGTAGGAAATATAGTCAATAATATTGTAATAACTATGTAGGCTGCCAGTTGGGTACTGGAAACATCAGGGTGAACATTTTGTAAAGTGCATGATTGTCTAACCACTATCCTGTACACCTGAAACTAATACAAAATAGTATTGAATGTAAGTTACAATTGAAAACAAGTAAAAAAATATATTTAAAAAGATCTGGTGGCTATACAAATTAAATTTTTTTCAGATCAAGTCTAATACAGTAGTTTTATTTCATTAATTGGACATAAATGTCCATTTCATTTTCTCCCAATGATAGTAAGAGAATTCTCCCCCATACACCAATGCAGCAACTCTTCAGTCTCTTCACCTGTCTTCTCTACCAGGGGTTATTTAGTAAATTAGTCAGCTTGGGTTGCGAAAAAAATACAAAAAATACCATAGACACTGGGTGGCTTAAACAACAGAAATATTTTCTCACAATCTGGAGGCTGGAAGTCTGAGATCAGAGTGTCAGCATGGTTGGCTTTTGATGAGAGCTCTCTTCCTGGCTTGCAGCTGGCCACCTTCTAGTTTTTTTCACATGGCGTTTCTCCAGAGCATGCATTCAGAGAGAGAGAGAGAGAGAGAGAGAGAGAGAGAGAGAGAGAGAGAGAGAGAGATAGATCTGGTCTTAGAAATACACTAATCCCATCTTGAGGGCCCCACTCTTATGACCTCATCTAAACCTAATTATTACCCAAAGGCCTGATCTCCAAATACCCTCCCATGAATGGGTAAGGCTTCAACATAGTATAAATTTGGGGGGACACAATTCAGTCCATACCACTCAGTATCAGGGAAGGAAAAAGCCATGTTCTTTGTTCTTGTCTTCTGACACCATGTGAAAGAGCTGAAGAAGAAAGGGGAGAGAGGGCTGAATTCTCAACTAATTTTGGAAGTGGAAAATAGAGTTTTTAAAATAATAAAATTCTAAATAAATTTAGTTTTTGATGCAGGAACCCACTGTTTCACAGCAGCTGAAGTGGGAAGTAGACGATTCTTGCTTTGTGTACATTTAGACTGTCGCTACTTGTCCTTTTAATTTTATGGTCACCTATCTCCCCAAATTCTACTATAACCATCAAGTACTTCTTCATAAATATCTTTTTCTTTTTGAATATGTTTTTATTGATTTCAGAGAGAGGAAAGGAGAGGGTGAGAGAGAGAGAAACATCAATGATGAGAATCATTGACTGGCTGCCTCCTGCACGCCCCCTACTGGGGATCAGGCCCTAAACCCAGGCATGTGCCCTGACCGGGAATCAAACTGAGACCTCCTGGTTCATATGCCGGCCAGACACAAATAGTTTTATTTGTTGATATAATTTCAATTATTTTACTTCTATTTTTATTTTTTCAATTATTATTTTATACCAAGGTCTTTCAAAAATTATTTGAAAAAGCTGAAATTTAAAATATTTAAAATATTTTTATTACTTTTTGCCACAGCAGCTACTCAAAACATTAATTGAAGGGTTGATCTTTATAATAAAATACTAGGATAAATTTGTTTTTAATATAATAATAGCGTAATTTGTATCACGCTTTACTGGTAATAAGTTTATTTTTACATGCTGTCTCCTTGATTCTCATGGGATTTTCAGTTGTGGCCAGTCTCACTTTTTCAATCTTTCAGATGAGGAAACTAGGTATTCAAAAGTTGGCAACTAGATCAAATCTGACAAGTATCAGGCTTCTGAGTTTTTGTTCTAGTTTATTGTATTACTTTATCTATGTTTATATTGCATTATGTGTATCTGTACATATTTTGCTCCTTAACTATAAAATTGAGATATTTCAAGGCTATATTTCAAGGTAAAACAGAGTGATTCAATAAAGGATGAGCTTATAGAATGAGTATTTTTGGTACATACAATGTTATGAACTAAAGGGTCGTGTAACTTTGTTTTTGGGAGTTTTGGTCCATCTGATTCTCTACAGTCTAAATTTGGTGTTACCACTGTACATATATTTTAGAATTACATTTTCAATTAATCTTACAAGATTATTGATAATATTGCATTCTATACAATTTTAGAGTGCTAGCCTTTATGCTGAATTATAATTTAGTTTATATTGCTCTTTCAGTATTTAACAATATAATAGGAAAGGTGGCTTTCTCGTATAGTTCCCCACTGCTTGTGTTAATAGACATTTCATAAAGCATATGTATTTTATTGTCTGAAAACACATCCTGCCTCATCTTTAGGAAAATGTGAAAAATATATTTAATGTACCAATTTCTAGACAATCAAAGTTTTTCATGCTGAGAGAAATGAACACTACATTAAAGGTGTTCAGCAATTCTCTAGGAGATACTTATACATTTAAAAGAGCTGTATTCAATCTACTACAAGAATACGTGTGTCTTGAATCCAGGCATTTCTCTAATCATTATGCGCTCTGTCAGGAAAAGAAAAACCAGTTGGGTTTAGCTAGTTTTAGTTAAGCTAATTTCTGAAATTTCAAGAGAGATTGAATATACAGTCAATCAATATTGATGGTGGCAAGAAGATATACTCCATAGGGTATTATAGATATTTATTCAAAATAATTATGAAGTATACATTTTAAAATTATGGGTAGGTAAATTCATTTATATGTCCTGAAGCAAGAATGAGAGGACACCAGTGATACACAATAGAGATAAAATGTGAGACACACTTATAATTTAAAATGTTCTAGCAGCCACATTAAATAAAGAAAAACAGATGAAATAAATTTTAAAAACACTTTTATTTAATCTAATGTATTTACCATTTATCATTTCAATATGTAATTAATGTGAAAAATTATTAGTAAAATTTATGTCCTTTCTTTTTCTTATAAATATTTGAAAATCTAGTGTGTAATATAACTTGCAGCACATCTCAATTCGTACTAGCCACATTTCAAGTGCTCCTAGCCACATGTTACTTATACTGACAGCACAGCCTTGGATTTGGGACTTCCTGGGAACTTGGCCACTCATTTTGTGATAATGCTTGGCACATAGTAAGCAGACAGTGAATGTTTAAAGAAAAGAAGAAGAAAAAAAAGTAGCAAAGAAAATCATAGAAGAAATTTGTAATCAAATAGAACTACACACCTACTTATTAGCTGGGTGACCCTGGTTAAGGTATTATCTTTCCTAACCTCAGTGTTCTTTTGTAGGAGTGCAATATTTGTATCTGCCTTTCCGAATTACTGGGAAAGAATTAAATGAGGGTGACATAGCACCTACTTGTGTGTGTTTTTTTAACCCATTTCCTTTCTGAAATCTGAAGTCATATATTAGATGACTTAATCTATTTGTATCTACTTTTATTAGATCTAAAATCGTGTACCAAACATGGGACTTTTGTTTTTCAATTACAAGTGAGCGGAGAGGAAGAAATTACTATCAGAGAGTAGGAGGTTTTTAGAGTCAAGGTTTCGGCTAGGACAACTGTGTCAAATTACTTAGCATGCTGTGGAATTAATCGCCCGTAATCTTAGTTATAAATATTTAATTTATAAAACAGCCTTTAAACACTCAAGTCTACTTTCAGATATATGAACATTTTGGTAAATAACCTTCAGTCTGATGGCCAGTTTAAAACATGAATGGCACAGTCACTTCAGATCTTCTCACTTTCCATTCTGCTTAGACCTGACCCGTGGCTTGGGGACTTGCAGAGAAAATAGAAACATTACATGTTTGTTCTCTTCTTTCCTATACTCACACCTACACCTACACAATATTCTATACTTGCACAAATGTGTAAAAAACATTTATGTATGGTGTGGGCTGGCTTCACAGGTGTGAGACCCCGCAGTCATATAGGACTCCACCCGCAGAAGGGGCTCAGCACTTGTGATTTTAATGCTCTGTGGTCACCATGTTGAAATTATTAATAATTTTACCTTTAAATTTGTGGTTTATAAATGAGTCTTATAGGATAACGAACATGCACTGTAAGCTTGGAGCCTTCATTCCTAATTGGTCTTACCTCCTGTACCCGATCTCACTCCCCCACTGTCCAGGTTTGGGGTCTTGACCACCCACTCCCAGGTTCCAGCCCAGTGACTGTAGCCACCCTCTGCCCTGGGTGCAGGAGCAAGGAGTCTAGTGGGAGCATGTGGCCCACACACTTATGAGAGTTTGCACTTGTCCCCCCGGTATCCCCATGCTTAAGCAAGCTCTACATTAAATAGCAAAAACACCATGACAGACTGAGAGAAACCACTGAATAAATGAAAACCTGGTACAATGTGATGAATAATTATAAAGTAAACCTTGTGTAAGCACTACCCAGGTCATAAAATAGAATATTCTCAGCACCCAGTCATCACCATCCCCCAACGTTGGCTCTTTCCAATTAGGATACTGTTACCCCTTAGAGTTTATCCACTAGCTATAGTTGTGTGCTAACAATTTCTGTGATTTTTTCTCTCTACTTTTATCACCAAGAGTGATGGTGAATTATTGGTACCTATTCTTAAAAATTTATATAAATTAAATCGTACTGCATGCATTTTTTGTGTCTTAGCTGTTTCATTCAACATTGCTTGTCTTTGGTCTATGCTGCTACGTACTGCTCTAGCATGTTCATTTCCACCACTGTACAGCATACTGTTTTAGAAATATAAAGTTTTTAGTCTACTGATGGAAATTTGAGTTGCTTTCACTTAGGATTGTTATGAACAATACTCTGTGTGTGTGAGTCCTGGTGTGCATGTGCGAGGATTTCTCTAGGGTATGCAGCAAAGAGAGACTTTTCTAGTTCATGCATTATGTATACCTTCCAATTCTCAATAATGCAAACTGTATTTCTAGGTTGATACTAATTCACACACACTTTTGGAGAATGAACATTCCCATTGTTTTACATCCTTTCCAGCTCTTGGAATTGTTAAACTTGTACATTTGTACCAATATCTTGGGATTCACTGTTTAAACTTTTTTGTTTTAATTTGTATTTATCTGATGATTGATGAGATTGAGCACTCTTATCATGTGCTTCTTGGCCAGTTGGAGTTCCTGTTTTTAAAAGTCTTGTTCAAATACTTGCTCCCCTCCCCCCTTCAATTTTCCTTTCAGTTGTCTTCTTTTACTTATTGAGTTGTAAATATTCTTTATAAAATTTTAAAAACCACATTTTGGTCAATAGCATGTGTTGAAAATTTTTTTCCAACTCTATGGCTTGTTTTTATATACTCTTTTATTGTGTCTTTTAACAAGTAGAAATTGAATTTATCAGTGTTTCCTTTAGGACTGTTTCGTTTTATATTTTGTTTATAAAACATGAATTTCTTTACTACCTAAAGGTCATTGAGCTAATGTCCCCAATGGCCTTCTAAATTATTATTGTTTTTAATAGACACTTCTCCAAAGAGGACACACAAATGGCCAATAGACACATGAAAAGATGCTCAAGGTCACTAATCATCAGAGAAATGGAAATTAAAACCACAGTGAGATACCACTTCACACCTATCAGAATGGTTACCATCAATAAGTCAACAAATAACCAGTGTTGGCGAGGGTGTGGAGAAAAGGGAAGCCTCGTACCCTGTTGGTGGGAATGCAGACTGGTGCAGCCACTGTGGAAAACAGTATGGAGGTTCCTTAAATTATTAAAAATGTAACTGCCTTATGAGCCAGTGATTCCACTTCTGGGTATACATCTGAAAATCCTGAAACACTAATTTGAAAGAATATATGCACCCCTATGTTCATTTAACTTTATTTACAATAGCTAAGCTATGGAACCAACCCAAGAGCCCAGAAATAGACAAGTGGATAAAACCGTGGTGGCGCATATATGCAATGGGATATTATTCAGCCATAAAAAGAACGAAACTTTACCATTTGTGACAGTATGGATGGATCTAGAGGACATTAAGCTAAATAAAATAAGTCAGAGAAAGATAAATACCATGTAATTTCACTTATATGTGGAATCTAAAGAACAAAATAAATGAACAGACAAACAGAAACGGACTCATAGATACAGAGAACAGACTGACAGTGGCCAGAGGGGAGAGGGGTTGGGGAACTGGGTGAAAAAGGTGAAGGGATTAAGAAGTACAAATTGTTAGTCACAAAATAGTCATGGAGATGTGAAGGACAACACAGGAGATCTATAATATTGTAATAACTATGCATGGTGCCAGATGGGTACTTGAAGTATCGGGGGATCACTCTGTAACATATATGATTAACCACTATGCTGTATACCTTAAACTAAAACAAAATAATAATGAATATAATCTGTAATTGAAAAATGAAATTAAAAATTATTATAGTTTTTATGTTTATTTTTAGTTTTTTAAGCTTGTTTTAGTTGATTTTTGTGCAAGGTGGGAGAGAAGGGTCCAGTTTCACTCCTTCCCCATTCTGTCCCCCTTTCCTGAAATAGAAACTCAGTGGTCCTAGAAATTTTTACTGAAAAGTCTCTTCGTTACCTGGTGGTCTTCAAGGCCCCCTTTGCCATATACTAAAAGTCACGTACACACAGGTCTTTCTGTGCTCTTATTTCTCTCCGTGGATTTGTTTCTCTACCTTGGAAGAGCACCACTTTTTCCTAATTGCCATGTATTTATAATAAATCTTTTGTCTACTTTTCTAGATGTTTGTGACAGGAGGCCAATTCCCACAACAGTTAATACTTCATAAGTAGGAGACATTTTCTTTCTATATAACTCTGACTCCCTCCCATGCACAATAGTGGAATTTGCATACATCTGTTTATTCTTCCCTCCCCTGCCTTCATACACAAAGTTTTATTAAGTATGTCTTCCCTCAGTGTGCACCTTTTAAAATATATCCATTTTTGATTATGCGATTTAGTAATTCCCAATGATATCTTTCCCCTTGACGAATAAAAGATGTTGAAATCAGCTACTTACATCATTTATAAGTACATCTTTTCCCTCTTGAAATTTTGGTTTGTTATGCTATTTATTGGTTGTGTCACCAAGGCTAGGATAAAAATCTTACATCACACTCATTTTTCTTGAGTATTTTGTAGACATTTTTCCTCTGCCCTGTAGCTTGGGGCCTCGCTTTTTATCATTATATTGTCCTTTTCCCTATTCAGAGGATTCTTTGTGTTCGAATCCAAATGCTGTTTCCGAAATGTGTTTTGGTGAGCATGATGCTGTGACAAATTCTTTCTCGATACAGAAAGTATGTCCTTCAGTTTGAAGATTCTAATCCTATTTTATTTCAGTGATTGCTTCTTAAACTATGTCTTTAATATGTTTTTTTGTCCTGTTACTTTGTTTCTTTTCTTCTTTTGACCCTTTCCTGTGTCTGTGATTTCTCTTGTAATCCCTCTATATTGTGTTTCATGCTGTCCACATCCGCCAGTCCTGTTTGCAATAGCTCATAGGCTGTCTTCATTTCTGTGAATGATTTTATTTTTTATCCATCAGCTCAAGCGGTGATTTCTATCATCTCACTATTTCTTTTTTAAGCTTTTATATCCTTTTATTAGGGAGTTCTTTTATTAGAAACAATTATCCTTCTTTCCTCTAAATACCATCAGCAATATATTTAGTCAAAACATTTACATTGTTTGTGCAATAATTTTATTCTCTGGCAATATTTTCCTCGTGGTGTTCATCTGTCATATTTTTTAAATCACCTTTTCTATTTTATTTGTGTCTGCAGCATTTTTGTATACTTTTTATGCTACTTCTTTAAAAAAACAGTTATTAGTCACTTTGAATGTGGTGAGTTCTTCCTGGACCAGCTTTTGTGTATGTGAGCGGCGGGTGCAGTGGTCCAGGTTAATGGGAAACACCTTTAATGACACACGTCTGTGTGTGTATGTGCGTTCTTTTAGCCTTGACTTCTCCCCAGCCATTTTATTTCCACTCTGAAGGACAGCTCACATTCCTGACTCTCTCTCCTTACCCCAGCATCAAGGAGGTTGAGTCCTGAAAATATACCTCATCAGTGTGATTTTTTTCATTCAGCCTTACCTTGCAAACTTCTTGAGAATGTGGTCCTTGTGAGAATGTGGTCCAGTGTGCTTCTCTGTCAGAAAGAGCACCTTAGTTCCATTTTTTTCCCAAAGGGAAAAATGATCCCCAGAATGTGGCTGCTTATTAGAGAGCTATTCTCTGCGTCGTCTGAGATCTGCCACCATGGGCATCTTTAATTTCCTCTCCTTCCACTTATCTTTCATTTCTATATGGAAGCTCTTTCTCATATAATGTGCTTCAGAATTGTGGTGGTCTCTTCATTCCACCCAAGGAATTTGCTTTCCTGACTTTTTCATTGTTGCTATTGGTTTCAGACTATTTTCAAGAGAAGAATCTAAGACTATACTTTAATTCCAGACTTTACATATGAGAAGGCACGATGATATTTTGAGGAACTAAAGCAAATGTCAAGAAGCAAGCTTCCCTGAAAGAATTATAGTTCATACATTAATGTTTAACACAAAGCTTATTCTCTTCTTTTTTTTTCTTTTATGTTAAATGATAGTCTTATAACTTCTTCAAAAGTTACTCATAAAATAAAATTAAAATAACCTTATAATAGGGTGTATTAGATTTTGTAGGGCTCCATAATATATTACCACAAACTCAGTGGTTTAATACAACAGAAATTTATTGTCTCACCGTTCTGGAGGCTAGAAATCTAAAACCAGAGTGTTGGCAGGACCAGGCTTTCTTTGAAGTCTCTAAGGGGGATCCATTGTTATTTTTCCAGCCTCTGATAACTCCAAGCATTACTCGGTTTGTGGTAGGAGACATATACCACATAGTACTTCAAACAAGAAAAATTTAATATAGTTATTATACCATGAGAAAAGAAATAGGAGAGAATTCTACAGGGCACCCTAAGGCTAAGAGAGAACATCCAGGAATGGAAACTTGGAAGGGGTCTTCTTCCTGAAGACTAGGGTTCAGACCTCATTGCAGAAGGTGGAGTTGTAGCCCGCTGAAGGCAGAGGGGTTCCTTATGTGCCTGGACCTCTGCTGGTCCACAGTCACTGATTAATCAGGAAGCAACCTTCTGGGTTACATGTGAGCCTCGGCCAGGGCCAGCCACACAGGCATGAGGCTGTGCAGGGGAGTGAGCATGCTGCTGCGGATGGAAGGCCTGTAATGTGTGGTGTCCACATTGGGAGAGGTTAGATGAGCAGAGGGAGTTGGGGTGCCAGTGTTAGCAGGAGGTCTGGAGAGTGAGGTCTCTATTGCAAGGGATGTAAGAAGGCAATCACCAGGCCAGGCTGTGGCTATGAGTTTACCAAGAGTTCTGCGCCCTACATATATATTTGATATATTAAAGAGATGGCAAAAAAGGGATTTTTATCAATATATTGTACTATAAAAATTAATTATCTTCATAGAAAAAGGCAAAATTGGATATATATCACCTCACTCTTGGGGTGTAGCGACTAAAGGGGACCATTGAGGGGCTTCCAGTTGCTAGAAATACTCTGGTTTAAATTTAATCATAGTTAACAAGGATGTTTATGAAAATTTACTAAGCTGAATTCTTATGTTCAATTTTCTGCATGATTAATATTTTAGTAAAAAGTTAAAAATATGAATCTTTTAACTTTCGCAGACAATGTAGGGAAATATATTCAGGACTTTGGAGTAGAAAAGGATTTCTTAAACAAGACACAAAATCACCAAATACAAATGAAAAAAATTGGTTAGCTTACCTATGTAAAATTAAGAACTTCTGTTCATCAAATGCACCATAAAGAGTAAAAAGGCAAGTCACATAATGGGAGAAATAATTCCAGTCCATATATCCAACAATCTCTAAAACCTAGTGTGTAAAACAATTTTTTTTCAAACTAAGAAGAAAATGAGAAACATCCTGACATAAAACTAAAGACTGAAAAAGGAAGTTTAAAATGAGGAAATCCAAATCCCTTATGAACTTATAAAAAGATGCTCAACCTCATTAATGATTAGGTATCTACAAAGGAAATGTAGGAGATTCCAGACCACACCCATCAGGTACAGGGGTAAAAGACTGACTGTACCAAGTGTTGAGACTGACTGTACCAAGTGTTGGTGAGATTGTGGAAGGCTGGGAGCTCTCAGACTGTGCAGTTGTCAAGTAAAGCTTAATTGGAGTGATTCTACTCCTTAGTTTATACTCTAGGGCAGGGATTCTCATCCTGTACTGCATATTATTCACACAGACTTTAATGTACAAATCAATTTTTTTTAAATGGAGATTTGGGTTCAGTAGGTCTGGGTAGGGCCTGAGCACATGCATTTCTGTGAAGCTCCCAGATAATGAGGATTCTGCTAATCCATGGACCACATTTTCACTAGCACAACCCTAGAGAGCCTCTGGGACATGTGCCACCAGGAGGCACATATAAGAATGATCATAGCAGTGTAGTCTGAAATAACTCCAAACCAAAGACAGTTCAGGTATCATCAACAGTACAGTGTGAATAAATTGTGGTAAATGCATCCAAAGGAAGAGTATATAGTAAGAAAGGGAATAAGCTACATCTACATGCAGCAATATGGATGAGTTTCATTAAAATAATCCTGAGCACTAAAAGCAAAATATAAAAGTATTTTGGTAGATCAAGTTCAAATAAAAAGGTAAAGCTAAACTTTATAGTTTAATATCACTGGTAAATTTACTTTTAAAAGACAAAGAAATGTTTATGAGAAAAGTTGGGGAAGTAGCTGGCTTTCAGGGGAGGCATGGTACTTTGATTATGAAGGAGGGATTCTGGGGTGGCGGCATGTACATGGTTTCTGGTTCTGAGTGGTCCACTGTTTGTTAAAACTGTACAAATAACATTTTCTGTGCTCTTCTTTATGTATGTTACATTTCATATTATAGATTTTTAAAAGAACAAATTCACTAGGAAGATATTCTGCTAGAGGCTTGGGAATAGGGAATCTTAAGGTGACCAACCGGCCAAGCTTGCCCTGGTCTGAAGAGGTTTCCAGGATTTGTTACTTTTAGTGCTAAAACAGAGGCTATCTTGCGCTAATTGGAGTGGTTGATCACATACAGCTAGAGCACTTTATCATTGAGAGGCCATTAAATACAAAGGATAAGTCCTGAACATCTCATCATAATAGTGAAATTGTGCTAGGAAACATAACACTAGGAAGGCAAAGTCTTTAAACTCAGGGTTTAAAGTAAGAATATAAAGGCTAACCCATTGGAGAGCTTTACTTGGCATTTCTACTTATAGCAGCTAAGGAAGGGCCACAGTATTAAAAACAAAATTGTTAGGTTTCTTGAATAATTCCTGGCCACCCAGTCTTGTCTTGCTGGACTAGCCTCACTGGATATCACAGGCAACTTCTGGATTTTTAACTGGGTTCTCCCACTTCCACCCTCCTGTCTGGCTAAACAGTGCTGCGTGCTAAGTCTCAGGGATCTCCCAAGAGTATCCGAGTGCCTTGAGAATGTTCTGAGGAACAGCGACCCTGCCGCCCCTTGCTAGACACACTCAGCATCATTCGGTGTCCAGCTCAAGCTCCCACCGCCTGTGAGGCTGTCCCTGGACTTCATGGTAGAGTTGCTTCACCTCTGAGTGAGCCTCCATCGCATGTATTTATGAAACACTTCAGCACAAAGTGGTAGGAAATCGTCTTTACTTACTTTTCCCTACTAGGCTGTGCACGTCTCAAAGCCGGGGGCTGTGCCTAGTTCATCTTATATTCTCAACACTAAGCACATGCCTGGCACATAGTAAGCATTCAGCGTTGAGCTGTGCTAAGTAAATATGAAATAAATACCCATGGCGCTTGTAGATTATAAAGCCAAAACCATGTCCTGAACTGAAATGCCAGGTAGAGTAATAGTAATTCCCTTGGCCCTGAAGAAAACCGTACTATGTTGTTGTGCCTGTAGTGTAAGTCCAAGGTGGGGCCAAATAGGTTGACATTTGTGAGGCCATGAAACACAGTTTATTCTTGTTGTATTATTTATTAATTATTTATTATTTTCCATACAAACGACTGTAAACCTCCTCTTTCCCCACCCTGTATTGTTTGCCCGATTGAGTATAGCTGTGGTAAATAACACTTTCGATTCAAAAAAATAAGTAAAAAATAGTTTTAAAAAGTAAAAGAAAAAAGTAAAAGAAAAGTAAGCACTGATCTGTCAGTTACTCTTATTGAATATAAATGTCATAGAACATAAACCCCTCAAGGGCAGGTAGTACATTGTGTGTGAATTCTGCTAGGTAACCACCACATTTATTATTCCTAATTTAAAAACTTATGTGTTCTCTCGCTCTAATATATATGGGTAAGTGTGAGGCAATTTTATGGGCCAGTAGATGTGTTTGTGTGCCCTAAATATAGTTTTGAATCTATCCTAAATCAAGGAGAACTATTCATTACTGTGTCCTAACTCATAGGGAATCCAAAGTCAGTCATTCTTCAAATTTAATATCCTGGAACAATATTTGAGTGTTTAAAATATTCTTTAAACCAATGAGAATCTCTGTCGTATCTGGATGATTGCGCTTTGAAGGAGCTCCAAATTTTCCTGTGCAGTGCATGAGAAGGGTTTATAGTTTAGATAGATGAAGGCAATAACTGTTGAGATCACAGATCTCAGTTCTTTGCTAAAGGGGAAAAAGAATACTTTCGTCATTCCTGACTGCTTTGCAAAAGGTAAAATATCTCATTGCTTTTAAGTTGGAATTAATTTTTAGCAACCATTCAAAGAATCTATTCAATTACACACCAATGGGCATGAAAATGGATTTCCTATTTTACAACCCTTCATTTTTTATCAGTTTGTACTAAGCTGTGTCCACTGGGAAATATAGTGTATATAAGGGATGTTTCTTTCAAGCATTTCATACATATGAATCTTTTAAACATGAGGCAGTGAAGCTATGCTGGCAAAATATACTACAATTCTATGGCTTAAAAACAAATAAAAGCTGAGGTGGTTTGACTTGAAGATTCACTGGGGCTTAAGCACTTCTTCAATGTGTCATTTATTCAATGCCATACTAATTACTGTACCCTCAGTCCTACAAAGCGAGTCTCTGTGAGAGCATTTTATGAAGGTGATTTTTCTCTGTACAAACTATTTGGAATATTTCTTCTTAAATATGTACACTGAGAATTTATCTTTGTCCATAGACAGCCAAAATTTTAATGTTGGTTAATTTACTTGCAGTGAGTTTTGAACAAATTTTTAGAATACCAAAAAACAAGATGTTATTCTTTAATTTGCCTTTTTTTAAAGGCAGTTTCCCAACCAGATTTGCAGTCCTTTTTTTATGCCTAAGGTAGTTTCTCTGGCATAAGTTTTAAAAACTGAAATTAATAATTCATGACCATAGAAAATTACACATATGTCATAGAATATCTTACAGGCTTATCTAACTTAAGGAATAGAAGGCTAAAACATAGAAATAAGGATAATTGAATATTATGAAGTTCTCTTTTTCTGGGTTTCTAATTTTTGGTTTAAATTCCTCTGTTGGGCAAAATTTGGTTTGGAAATATATTGGAGAAATATAAAAGACTGATGCATTTTCTCTTACTGTGTTAAAAAAATGAGACCGTTTATTTCCCACTTATAAAAAAGAGAAAACACACAGACTTTTACAGAGAATTCTAATGTTTTTCATGATTTTAATTTACCCCAATCATTTTCATTTAATTATATATGAATCAAAGTGTTTTTCCACCTATAATTTTTAGAACATGAATTTTTAAAATGGTATTTATAATTTTTTTCTATTTCCAGTGTTTCTGAAATAACACACAATTAAAAACAGATATGATTTTGTGTGTAATTCTAATACCAGAGGTCTTTTAAGAACAACTTACATTAGAATTAATAAATTGATGTGGAGGAAAAAAATAAAATGTCTAAATAAAGTTGCAGTAACTTTATTTTATTCTTTTCAGTTATAATTCTTTTCTATTTTTTATTGTTTTGTGTTGTTAGTTTTTTAAGCATCAATGAAAATGAGAACAAATATTTTCTGGAGGATACATCAAGGATGTTTTCTGATTATGAAAAACCTCATATATTCTTGGCTTCAGTAAAATTGCCTTTGTATCTCAAAATTAAAAAAGAAAGAACCTGGATTAAAAGGATAATTTATTTAGGAAAAGTAAAGATATTAACTAAGACAAAAGCCTTAAATGAAGATGGTATACAGGTGGGAAATGTGGTTAGAATTCAAGGCAACAAAGAGGAAAATAGTTAAACAAATAGGAATTTCAAGCAAGATAATGAAGAACAGTAAAAGAAGGTCAAACCATAGTTTTGTCTGATTTATAATAGGGGGAGAAAAATCCCTCTTTCATCTATTTCTCATGGTGAATATGAGAATCAGATAAGACTTTTAATAGCTGTGATTATATTGGTATTACTTTGAATCTATACATTACTTGAGGGATATAGATCAACAATCTTAACATTAAGTCGTCAATCCATGAACATCGTATATGTCTTCATTTATATGTCTTCTTCACTCTCTCAGAAATATTTTATATTTTATAAATTATACATTTATGTAAAATTTTACATCTATTAAATTTATCTTTAATACTTTAGTTTTTGAAGCTATTACAAATGATAATGATTTTTAATTCCTTTTACTAATTATTTGTGGTACTATATAGAATAAATTAATTTTTAAATTGCATTATACACTGCAACATTGCTAAATTTACTTAATAGTTCTACTAGTTTTATTTTCGATTCATTAGAATTTTCTACATACACAGTCATGTCATTCTGATAGTGGTAGCTTTTCTTTTTTTTTTCCAAACTGTATGTCTTCTTTTATAACTGTCTTGTTTTATTGCACTGGTTAAGAACTCTAGCACAATGCTGATTACAGACTTCCTGTCTTGTTTTATATCTTGGGCTTCGGCATTCAATATCTCACCACCATGCATGATATTATCTATAGTTTTTTTGTAGGTTCTCTATGTAAGGATTAGGAAGTTTTTATTTTTCGTAGTTTGCTGTAAATTTTTTTTAAGTGATAGAGTGTTGAATTTTGTAAATTGTTTTTTATACATGTACTAAAATAATTATTTGATTTTTCTTTCAGTGTTTTACTACAGTGAGTTATACTGATTAATTTTCATAGGTAAAACCAACTTTGTATTCTTGGGCTACATCTAATTGATCATGATATAGTATGCTTTTCATATATTGACGGATTTGATTTGCTGATATTTTGTTAAGGATTTTTGCATCTATGTTCATGAAAAACCTTGGTCTGTAATTTTCCTTTCTTGTAATACCCTTGTCTGGCTTTGCTATCAGGATTATAATGGCTTCATAAACAACTGAATTTCCTGCCTGTCCCCCAGCAGCAGCCAGTTGCCACCTTGTAATCATGCAGTGACTGGTTTGAAGATGGCTTTCTCTAGGTTCTTGTGCTCCTCCTCCAAACCAAGTCTAGACCACAGGTTGCATCACAGAGGAGGGCTCTCTCAGATTTCCTGCCCTACCCCAATCTCCTCCATCTGCATTCAGTGGAAGCCTTTAGAGAAGAGTAGGAGCGTGGATGTGGATGCTCACTGGTGTCTGGGCTTCTGAGGATTCTCTGCTATGAAGTGAGTCCACACTTGGCCTTTAAAGATTATTAAAATTTCAGCTGTTTTCTCCTTGCCTGCTTCTGTGGTGGCCACCTCTTCCTCCCATGGTTTGCCTAAGGCGAATTGTTTTCCATCTCTCCTTGGAAGAGCTTATCAACTTGTATTGCAGTTCATCAGGTTGCCTGTCACCTCAACTCTCTGACTAAAAAAAGTGGTTTTGTAGACTGGCTTATTCTCATTGTTAGAGTGGGAAAGATTTTTTGTGATTTTCTATATTTAAACTGAAAGATGATTTGACTTTGGTTGATGTGCACACAAGGCAATATACAGATCATGTATCATAGAAGTGTACATTTGAACCCTACATGATCTTATTAAACAATGTAACCCCAATACATTTGATAAAAACAAAACAAAAAAGAAAAAAACGGAACTCTACATATCTTTTAAGGTTTTGAAATGATATTCCTTAATATTGCACCAAAAAGCCCACAAAATATGTTTGATTTTCTCTCTCTCATTCTTTAGCTCTGGGCTCAACCTCTCAACCTGTTTCTTGTATTTACTAGAATTAATATTTATCCTAAGTTCAAAAGAACATGTAGATAGTTCTTCAATTGAAAGAGTGAAGAATCATGAGTTAAAATACAGGGTTGGAATCTCAGCTGACTGATATGTTGTAAGCTTCAGTATTTTATTTTATAAAATGGGACAGATAATTCCTGTTTTATCTATTACTCATATGAGACTAAATGATATGGATATGAGACTAAAATGAGATAGTGTATGTAGTAGCTATTTTTAACATGCTAAATAGATGTATTACTGATAAATAATTTTCAGAAGGGAGTGTGAATGATTAAAACTTGAATCTTTGAAATGAATTTCAATCCTGATAGTATAATTCTGGTACTAGTTCACGGTCCTGTGGTGGTAGTCAGAGCATATTTAATATACAGGAATAACAGAAAATTTAATGAGTTCTACTATGTGTACTCTGTTTGATGCTAGAGACACACTGGTAAACATTACAAAAGTTGTTGATCTTGTAGTGCTAATATTCTAGTGGAAAAGACGAAAAGTTCTCAGCATCCACAACCATTCATGTTGGTGTATCCTATCAGTGAGGAGATTGCAAGGCATATTTTTCTTAATATTGAAAATACAAAACTTTGTGAAAATTAATTAATTTTATTAGAGTGGATTTGGGGTTATTTTTGTAATCATGCTGGTCATATTCCTTTTAATCCCAATATGTGTTTATGAGTAAAGAGAAAAAGATGATGGATTTATAGCTTGACTTTGAGAGTTTGGTGTGCTTCTGAAAGGTGGAGACTGGTTAGGGCATGTTATGAAGGTATAGTAGTCAGGGCTGTCTAGAGAAACAGAACCAATCAGATCTTTCTCTCTCTTTCTCGATATAGGTAGAGATATTGATACATATCTATAGATAGATATATCGATAAATATGCATTTATATCTTTTGTCACTCTCCATATGTGATTTCTTAAAATAAATCAGTCTCTGTCTCTGTCTCTCTCTCTCTCTCTCTCGTCACCCCACTATTTATAAGAGTTTATCTTAAGGCAGAGCTCATGCAATTGTAGGGCCTAGCAAGTTCAAATCTGCAGTGAGGTCTTTCAGGCTGCAGACTTGGGAAAAGTTGATGTTGCAGCTCCAGACTGAAGGCAGTCTCTCTTCTTCAGGGGAGGCTAGTCTTTTATTTTAAAAGGCCTTCAACTGATTGGATAACACCCACCCACATATTGAGGGCAATCTGCTGTATTCAAAGCAGATTAAAGTGTAAATCTCACCTAAAAATACCTTCACAGCAACATCCAGATATATTTGACCAAATATCTGGACACTGTACCCTAGACAAGTTGACACATAAAGTTAACCACCATAGTTGGAGGCTATGGCATAGGCAAATCAGTGGGATGGACTTCAATACTCTTTTAGGTTAAGGCAAGTAGAGCACTTTAAATAGAGGAAAGATTCATAATTGGACATAGTAGTTAGCAAAACCAGTAAGATAAATTAATTAATAAACTTAATTTTGTCCTCAATTATTAAAGTTGCTGCAAAATAATACATATTATGTTTCTGAAAAGAACCAAATTGTGAATTTGATCTGTTGATGTGTAGGAGTAAGAAGACAGAGCATCTGTGAAATATTTTATTAGTACAGTCAATTTTCATTTATTGGTAATAATGGAAACAGGGCCACATGGCTACTGAGCTTCATAGATAACATTTAATACATTAATATTCAGAATTTTCATTATTCACTCAGAACTTAGATTTTTACTTATATTTTTAACAAGGAGTAACTTTTATATTTTATCTTTACTTCCTTTCTGATGATGATTGAAAGGAATGAAAAGATAGAAATTGGTTAATCCTTAAACCTAATAATTGTTAATTGTTGTTTTTTATTAAAGGAAATCCGTATTTTTTTAAAAAATATATCTTTATTGATTTTAGAGAGAGAGAGACAGAAACATCAATGATAAGAGAGTCATTGGGGATCGAGCCCACAACCCGGGCATGTGCCCTGACTGGGAATCGAACCTTGATCTCTTGGATCCTAGGTTGATGCTTAACCGCTGAGCCACGCCTGGCCGGGCTAATAATTGTTAATTGTTAATCATCATAATGGAAACTTATTATTGTTATAGTTTATTTCACTAATCTTATTTGTTATATTTATGTGTGATATTTGCTGTAGCTTTATAGACTTGGTCTTTGTGAATCTCTTCTACTTACATGAATTTTTAATTTAATTCTGTACAGTATTGCCTATAATTTTGTTAAGTTGCCAGCAACCATGTATGGTCTATACCTTGTAAAGTGACAAGCTCACTCTCTCTTAGCTGTGACTAGGAGTATAGAATAGAGTGGAGTGAAACATTTGGAATAAATACACAGACATAAGCAGGGCTAAAATGCTATTCTGTAATTATCTTTTTGTTTTTGTCACCAAAATCTCATTTCCTCCCTTGAATGTATTACTTTAACAAGCTTTTAGTAAAGATAATGATACATTAATGAACTTCAATCTTCTGACAAGCCAATCATCAAAGACAGATGGAAATAAACTAAAAATTAACAATCTTTCTTAGGAAATTAAATTCTTGTTTTTATTTTCTAAAAAGGCCAGCTGATTCCAGAATGTGCACAATAATTCTAGTGCATGCATCGCCTGTGAATAAATAAAATGCCAAAGATTTGAGACAAAACATTTTGTAGGTAGGTTTTGTTTCTAAAGCTTAATCATCCTTTTGTTTTACAAAATAAATGTATCTCCATTGTAGGTCTTCTGGAAAGCCAAATGTTCATGTCAGGCTCCTTCTAACTGAAAAAGAGTGGCATGTGCACATTTCTTTTAGTGATGGAGCATGTGTGTGAAGGTACTGTGTTGTGGAAAGTCATCCTCTCAGCCCCACAGTTATTCTGTGATCCAGATTTCCCAATACTGGGAGTATCAACCCTCTCTGGAGAGAAGTGGAGAAGTTGCTGAACCTCTCAGCTAACAACCTGCTTCTGTTCATTCACTTAGCATTTAAACTGTTAAAATTTAAGATTTGATTGTGTCAGATTGTTTCCATTTGGTGTAGAGAGCATACTGGGCAGAGTTTGAGCCAAACATGTCCAGTGTGCCACCCTCTCATATCCAACTCAGATGTGTTTGTCTCGGGCTCATGAACTGCTTCCTAACCCAGCCCTCTAAAGCTCAGGAAGCAAACCTGGTTTCACAGATAAACCAGGGGTTAAGTCCTACAGTCACTGGTATGAGGAAAGAAATCAATTAGGACAGCTTTCCTCAAAAGGTGGCCATACGTGAGTGTGGTAATTAGGATTTATGAGCCCCACATTCAGCTAAGTCAGAGCAAAAGTAAAGAATAGAATACAGACAAAATTTGATCAAATCAGAAGCTATCACTTTCAGCATATTTTTGTTTAGTATTTTTTTTGTGGATTTTTTGTTCATAATTAAAAGCACAAGAAATGTAGTATTTTCAATTTTCTATATTATAGTTATCTCGTAAAAATCTTCATAAGCAAAATTTTTGTTTTTATAAAATAATTCAGTGCATTATGTCCTATAATTTTCTTAACTATTAGTGGACATTTATGATATTTCCAATGTTATTGTTGTGTTGTGGGTCCCATAGACCACCTCCAGGTTCAGTGTCTTGCTAGGAGAACTCGTGGGACTCAGTATGTAGTTATATTCATAGCTAAGGTTTATTATAGTGAAAGTATACAAAGCAAAATCAAGAAAGGGAAAAGCCACATGGGGTGAAGTCCAGAGAAAACCAGGAACAAGCATCCAAGAGTCCCCTTCCACTGGAGTCACAGGGATGCACTTCATTCCCCCAGCAATGAGTTATGACATGTGTGAAGCCTTCTAACTGGAGAAACTCTTTAGAGGCTCAACACCAAAGGCTGTGAATGAGGGATGGACACATAGGAATCTTCCGTTTAGCATGTTCCAATATTATTTTGCATAAACAATATTGTTTGCACAGTCTAGGCGCAGTGATACACCCTTATCTCTTAGGGAAAGGTTTACATCAGTGTAGGGAACTCTTCACCTGCCAAGTTCACAGATGCCAGCCAAGGATCTACCTTGCAAGACTCTTCCTACGAATACCAGTAGCAAGTTTGCAATGTTAACTCATTTCTGCATAAGCATTAGAAATAATTCTATAATAAATATTTTTGTTAAAGAATCTTTTGGCATACTTCAGATTATTTTCTTATGAAAGGAATTTTGAGAAATTGATGTTACATAAAAATATGAATATTTAAAAGACTTCTCTTACTGACAAATTGATTTCCTGGAAGTCTTTTCAAATTTTCATTTTCATCAAGCGTGTATAAGAGTGGGCACCAAAACCTTCAATGAAATAGGTAAGATACATATGGTCCAAACATCAAAATATAATAAACCTGAAAGAATTAATTTAAAAAATTTAGAATTATATGAGACAAACAACAGACTAGTTAAAAAGACTAGCTGCTTCCTTCTGTGGGGGGTGGGTGGGGAGTAGACACTAAGAACACTTCTACTGGATTATCACCCAATATCCACTTTTCTCTTGGACCTCTATTTTTTTGCTTTGTTTTATTTATCTATTTACTTATTTATTTGCCTATAAATATATGACATCATTGGCATCTGTAAAACATGCACAGTCTAGCTCATTTTAAAATTCATTTGTTCGCCCTAGCCAGTTTGGTTCAGTGGTTAGAGTGTCGGTCCGTGGACTGAAGGATCCCAGGTTCGATTCTGGTCAAGGGCACGTACCTCGGTTGCAGGCTTGATCCCCAGCCCTGGTCGGGCACGTGCAGGAGGAAGCCAATCGATGTGTCTCTCTCACATCAATGTTTCTCTCTCCCTCTCACGCTCTCTCTAGAAAATCATATCCTTGGGTGAGGATTACCAAAAAAATTAAATAAAATTATAAAAAAATGAAAATAAAATTTATTTATTCAAAATTATTACATTCTGTCCCAGGCATTGTGGTTGTGCAGAGAATAAAATGGTATACCGGGCACAGGCCCTTCCCTCCTGGAGCCTGCCGTTCGCTGCCAGCATGAGCTGCATTTGTCAGAGAGCTTCTTGGCAAAGGTGGCAGGTGAGCTGCCACCAGGAGGCATTTTCAGGTCATGTATTCATATAGCCACCTCTGCATTGCAGAAGTAAATCTGTGACAGTTTTGGTACTCGGGTTCCTGCTTTAGTTATTTAAGAGTCTTTACTTTCTAAGCCTAAGAAGCAAAGTTTTCCAACGCTGCTATGACACAGCAGACTGTCTCTTACTTCCTGCGAGGGGGATGTCAGCTTTGACTCTTGAAAGATGTTGTGGTCATTGAGGGCAAATTTAAAGAAAACATTTATTTTTGTATGTATGTTAAAAGAAGTGTATACAAGTAGTATTTTCTTCTCATAAGTATGAAATGTCCTTGTTAGGAGAAAAAAGTAAAATTTAGTCTTAATCTCATGTCTCCCTAGAAGTTAATGTGCCTAAAGTTCAATGATGCTTTCTCCAGTTTGCTTTTTTTCACAGTTTTCTACATAATTTTCCTCCTTTTAACTAAAGTTATATAGCCTTATTTTAAATATGTTTTCTCTAACATTCAATTAGTTAAAATTAATTGGCGGCGATCTGGAAAATACAGAACGCTATCTCAGAAAAATGACAAAATTAGTATTCCTATTAGTATATCTTTAGTATTCCACCACCCAGAGATACTCACTGTTAAATTCTGGTGTATTTCCTACAATCTGTTTTCTATATATTTGTTAGTTAAATAACAGAGTGCTATAGAAATACTCAGAGGTTGTTCCTTTGACTTGAAGCATGTCATGATTCAGGTGACTCACTTTGAATTTTGAAAAAGAAAAAAAGTCATTATTTAGGTTCTGTGAAAATAAAATAGCCATTCCATTGTTCTTTGTTATTCTTGTCTTGTTTCCTCAGTCTCTGGGTATGTGTCCCAGACATCTAGTCATTGTAAGCACATGACAGACATTAGTTATTGGTTATAGTTTTTGATCATCACAGAACCAGATTCCATTTGAAAGACCATTTCATTTGAACTGTGAGTGAGTTCAAGTTTATACCCTAGGAAACAGCTTGTTTGGTTCCTGGAAAAGTAGAATAAGCAGAAAAACAAACAAAGTATGAGGTAAAGCCTGGCAGGACTAAGTTTTAAGCCCCAGCTATGGAATCCACGTGACTATGTGTGATCCTACTAGAATTGTGTACACTGGTTACCCGAGGAATGGCTAGTGCTCTAATACTATGTCTTGGTCTTCAGGTAAGTGTATGTTTGTCTAAGCAAAAACTCAAGATTTTCCTGAGCTTTTTAGAGTGTTGGCATATTTGAGAATGCCTTTCTTTCCGGCCCTTATACATTGAAGACCATTTGGTTATAAAATTTCTGTTTGACCGTGTTTCTTTTTCCTAGAAATTCTCTCTTCTGTTTATTGGTTCTTTGGCTGTTTCTTAGAAGAAATTTGAGAACAAACATTGTTTTACATCTTTGAGATTTTTTTTTTAAAGAATAGTTTATTGATTCTTAGAGAGAGAGGAAGGGAGAGGGAGAGAGAGAAACATCTATGTGAGAGCGCAACATTGATTGGCTGCTCCGCATGCCCCTGCAGGGAAAGTGAAAACTCTTAGGCTTTCTCGCCACTGTCTCCACTCGATGTAAACATGATATCGCATAGTCAGAACAGATGCCATGTTAGTTGACTAATGTCTGACCCATCGTTGGCTGAGAGCCACTATTGTCTTGGGTCCTATAAGACTGGCCCAGGACTTTCAGAGGTGCAGATTGTTCTGGCAGGTTTGGGGTTTTGTCTCCCCCTGGGCGGTTTTGCTCCCCCTGGGCGGATTGTTCCCCCGGTGAGGTGTGTCCCCCGTGTATGCCCAGCTGGCCCCCCCCCGGGAGGGAGACTGTGGGTTTGTCTATCTTGTACATTTGTCCCACCACAGCCAAATAAAGGAAATGTCTCATCCTCCTTCGGCGTCACAGTTTTCCTTCAGACTGTCCGAATCTAGAGTGAACCTCCCTGGCCATGATCCTTGGCACTACACTTGGCATAGTCATTGGCATTACACCGCCTCGTGGGATTGAGACTGCAACCCAGACATGTGCCTTGACAGGGAATCAAACCGGCAACCTCCTGGTGCAAGGGACGATACCCAACCAACTGAGCCACACCGGCCAGGGCAAGATGTTTTTTCTTTCTAAATATGTATAAATTCTTTTGTATGATAATTTACATTTTCTTGTTCTTGTAATTTTGCAGGATGTACTTGCATACAAATCTTTTAATTACTTTTTTCTAAAACATAACAAGTCCCAATACTGAGAAAAGATGCACATTTTTTTCAGCTCAGGAAATTATTATTCCATAGTGTATGTTTTCTTCATTTCTGGTTGTTCTGGTTTCATCCTCAGTAATGTCTATGATTCCTTTGATGGATACTTATTTTTCTCTCCTCTTTAATCTATAATCTTCTCTCGTAAATTTCATCTTTGGATACTTTTCTTCTGCATTTTAGGAGTGCTTGCCAAATCCACTCATTTGATATTCTGCACTGTCTCCAACATCTCTACTAATTCTGAAGTACATTTTAATTCTGCCATCATGTCTTTGGTTTTCTTGTATTTCTTGCCTTTTTAAAAATTCTCATTTCAATTTTTATTACCTTGTAAATATTATTATTTTTTAAAGTTTTAGTTTATTTTCTCCTTATTGCTTTTGGTCTCTTTTTTAAAGAGTTGGCTTACAAAGTATAATGAGAATGCCAACACTTTTCTAAAATTTTTGGGGGGGTGTCTAGTAAAATATTTTAAGACATAAAAGTATTCTACTAGATTTTCAGAATTAAAGAATATATTAGTTTCCCACGGCTGCTCTAACAACGTACCACAAACTTGTGTTGTTTTGTGTGGCTTAAAACAACACAAATTTATTCTCTCACAGTTATGGAGGCCAGAGATCCAAAATCAGTTTCACTGGACTAAGCCAAGATATCTGCAGGACTGATTTCTTCTTGAGACTAGAGAAGGATCTCTCTCTCTCTCTCACTGTGTGTGTGTGTGTGTGCATGCATTTTGTTTGTTTTTGCCTTTTCTAACTTCCAGAGACTGCTTGAATTTCTTCGCTCATGACCTCTTCCTCAGAGCACTCCAATCTCTTGCTTCTGCCATCAGATTTTCTCCCCCCCTTCTGTAGTCAAACCTCCTGTAAGGACACTCGTGAGTACATGTAGGGCCCACCGGGACAATCAGGATTCTTGATTTAATCATATCTGCAAAGCTCCTCTTGCCATAAGAGCTAACGTTTACAGGTTCCAGGGATTAGGACATGAGTATCTTTGGCGTCATTGTTCCTTCCGTCCACCACAGGGACCTTTCCCCTTGTGTCACAGTCACGTGGACCTCAAATTCAGAATGACCTGGGTTCACCCAACCACTTACCAGCTGTCTGAATTTAGGCCCGGGATTAATTTTGTTCTCGCCTCCCCTAACCTGGGGGTGCGCTCAGCATCCTCCTCGTAGAGCTGTGGTGCAGCATAGATTAGGGAATGTATGTAAAGTATTTAGCAATCCAGGTCCTCAGTAAGCGTTCGCTGCCATTGTCAGGATTGATGTAGGCCGCAGCGTGTTTACTGTCTAAGGAGAAACTGCTGTATGCAAAATGAGTGATTACAAAAAGAAATGTAGATTTTTCTCAACTCTGTTCCACCTTCACTCAGGCACATCTGTTACCTTTTCTAGTTCTGTACTTGATGAGCAGGTGTCGAGGCCCACTTTCCCACCTTATTCCCAGGAACCTGCAAACGTCCATCTGGAACAGTTTGGCTTTGCTGCATGGGAACTTTCCAGTTCCACTCCTTCATTCTTTATTGTATTTAGCTGTTCAGCACATAAAAGTTACAACACCCATTATGCTTTGTTATCAAGCCCTGCCAGTCCCACCTTCCAAACAGAGCTCTTGCCTTACAATAGAACTATATTAAATCCTGGCACTACAGTCAGGGACTTCCTTTCCTAGTTGGGTTTTTTTTGAGTTGTACTGTCCAAGTGGCTTGTGACGGATGGGCGAGGGTGTGGAGAAGGAAGTGAATCTTCAAAAGCAGCACCCACGTTGTGGAGAAATGGTTTTTGTTCTAATTTTTTTCTTGGGAGGTATTCACTCTAACATCTTTCAGGTGGGCTAGCGGTTTTATTATCACGTAAAGGTCATTGATTGCTTTCCTCAAGTCATTTTCAACATCCTAATTACGTTGTTTTTCTCATCTGCAAACTGGTGAACAGTGAGACTTAAATTTTTGTGACCTTGAGATTTTCATCTTTTCCTTTAGAGTTGTAGTATTTTAGTGGGGCTGTCAAGGGAGCTGCCTCGCAGCCGAAGGGAACAAGCCATATTGAGCCAGAAATCATGATTTTCTTTGAATGTTTTTTTATTCACTATTAGCTTAGAAGCATCTGCCAAACTTGTTCAAATACTTGGCAATTCAGAAAGATATTATGCAATAGTGATGCCACTGTTCTGTATTATATCCTGATCAGAATGAAGTTCTCATACAGTTTTTTAAACTCACATTGAGCTTATCCTGCCTCTTAGTATTTACTCTGTATCTACTAACAACTGGTCTCAATAGATAGCCGGGAAAAGCATTAAAGGTATGTCTTACCTGCTGTCACTCAGCACACACTTAAATAAAAATATTAAATAGACCTAGTACAAAAGGAGTTATCCACATTTCTTAGATTTTTCATAACAATATTTGGGAGCCGTGAATATTAATTGGTATCCAGTAGATATACATAGTTAGTCTGCTGAATAGTTTTACTGAATCCTTCTGGAAACAGCTCATTATAAACAAATGAAGGAAGGTAAATAGTTTAAGAAATTTTAGAATACATATCATTCATTTTTTACTGTAAATTAACAATATTAATTGACCTAAATGGATATTTCAGTCATTGATTCTAAAATCTGAGCTAATATAACAGCTGGAATTCGGTTGCTCGAACAAGCTTCTGGAGTTTGATTATTCAAGTGATTGAGATGCTATTTGTCAACTCTCGTTTACCACCCCTCTTAATTATATAGATAATCAGACCAAGAACTGCTAATTCTGTCTCCTAACTATTAATTGTTTGTAATTACCTACAGATTAAAACTGCATGTGCAATTAACTCAGAGAATTAATTGTTACAAGGGAATTGATAAAAGGGAAACAACAAGCTTGGCATAAAAGAGGCTCTGGGGACACAGGACCGCTGAAGCCATGGTCTCTTAGGCTCTCCCATTGTCCTGAGACATGGCGCTTTCATTGGGCTTCTTCAGCTCTGTTGGAGGCAGCCGCATAGCCTGTTTCTTATGAACATTTGGTTTCTGAAACAGTGTATTTGAAAAGTTTGACTTCTATTTTTGGCTCTTCAGCCGATATTCAGGTGACTTGGATCAATCTATGCATTTGCAGTGTGGAGGAAATGTACGCCTCGTCCAAGGCTGCTGAAGTGGAGACTGTTTTACTAGAGAGGCCTTTTCCCTCCCTGCCGTCCCCTTCCCTCCTTTCTTTCCCTGGCCCAGCGCAGTGTCGCTGAAGTACGCAACCTTCTCAGTTTCTGTCTGCTGAGTAACTTCTAAAATAGCCATGCTTATTAGATTTTAGAAATAGCTCTCGCCCGCGTAAATAGTTGGCTCATTGTTAACTACATAAATTTGAATAAAAATGGGAAATAAAAAGCCGCACCCAACTGAAATGTGTTTAAAAACTATTAACAAGATAAACATCATGATGATGCTAGACTTCCTTCCTCTCTCTGAAATCAAAGATATATTAAAAAAAAAAAAAAGATACTAGAAAGTGAGGGAAGATGGTCTGCTGAAAAAAAATGTTGGTCCTGAAAAAAAGTAAAATTAAAAAACAAACATTTTTAAGGCTTTTCCATTCCTTCAGAGATTTACAGCAGTTGCATTGTACTGGACCTTTCACTCTTGACAGTTCCGCTGATCGGCCTTTCAGTCCATCCGTTACTAGTGGAAGAGAGGAATCCCTTTCCCCAGCCAGTGCTGGGGGTGGTGTCCTTACGATATCTTGAGAAAAAGAATTTTCTGAGACTCGCATAGGAGATGAGTGATTTTTATTTGTGTGGAATTACATCCCTGGGTCTCCAAAGTCCCATTCCCCTTAATCCAGTCCTAGAAGAAGTGTGGCTGGATGTTCAGCAGAGCTAAAAGCAAAGCCAGCATCCAGAGTTTCCGTTCCATGTTGGAATTGGGTCTAGGGTAGCATAGGGCTAGTTGCAGCCCATTCGTCCATTGTGTGGGCGCCACCTGGTTGTGGACCATGTGGGCGAATACAGGAGCCTGAGAGCACAAACCAAGAGCAACCAAGCTGTCCAACAGTGCAAGAGAGCGAACTCCTTTGTTTAGGGACATAAGTATCTCAAATCTTCTGGTGCTTGCAGTGGCCACACCTACTCTGGCCAGTGACCTGTTCCCAGGTGCGACTGACAGACAAGCACCTTCCCAATTTCATCCAGACTTTACTGAGCATGCGCCTGTTCTCCACCCTGCCCAGTCCCTTCCCCCTGTAATCGGCAGAGAATCTGGGCAGTGTTAAACTGCAGCTTCTTGCTCTTTCCCCTCACCCTCCCTCCCTCTCTCTCTTTCACACACACACACACACACACACACACACACACACACACACGCCCCTGCACACACACACACACACACACACACACACACACACACGCCCCTGGACACACACACACACACACACACACACACACACACGCCCCTGGAATTCAGAATCTTTATTTCTCTGTGGCATTATCTGTTAGATTGTTAGATTGTTGGTTCTGTGAAGGGTTTGTGAAGATTTAGTTGGATGTATGACTTTGTTCTTCTTTAAACTATCAGTTTATAACTTTCAGCTGACTTTGAGGAATAAACCAGAATTTGTGGCATGTCACCTTCTGTGCCTGGCTTCTGAGGAGAAGTCATTAGCATAACATCAGCGTGTGAATGATTACCTTGAGGATTTTAGTGGAGGCTTTACTGCTTCCTGAAGTGGAAAACTTATAGCTATATTTTTAGTCTGATACCTATAGACTGAGGAAAATAATGCATGGCCTTCTGGACAATGTGAGTCTGTTTTGTGGGTAAACAACATACAGTATTTGAAATGCTCTGGACTCTCTTGGTAAAATAAGTTGTATAGCATTTAGTGTCATTTTGGGTTGGGCTCTCCAGTGATCAGGAAGATTCCATGTGTGAGATTTAACATCCTGAGGATATCTCGTGCACTAGTGTTTACATAGCTACCTTAATGAACTGGAAGCACAGAGGAGTCCCAAGTAAGATACTGTCCTTCCCCTGGAAGAGTTTAAACATTTAAAAAGGAGATTGGAAAGAGAGCCCAGTTATCTAAAATATGTGAGAACCCTTATTGTAGAAGTTCATTAACTGAAATGGGTGGGCCAGGGATAATGTCAGTGAGTCAGAATGTTTCAAATTAGTCAAAAAAGCTACATAAGAAATGAGGGCTTACACATTTCTAGGAACTCTTATGCTTTCCTTTTATATACCCCTGAGTCTATAAGAGTCCTTGAAGTATAACATGTATGGCCATTCTCTTCTCAGATACTAATATTTTCAGGCTCTCTATAATCTCCCCATTATTGACATTATTTCCAGAAAAAGTTGAGGGCCACGTGATTTAACTCATATGTGGAATCTAATGAACAAAATGAGTTATCAAGCCAAATAGAGAGAGACCCATAGACAGCAGCCTGACAGCTCTTGGGGGCTTGGGGCACTGGGTTGGTGGGTGGAAGGATTGAGAAAAAAAGAGGGAAAAACTCATGGACACGAACAATAGTGTGGGGATTTCCAGGGGTAGGTGGGATGGGGGAGGTAGATAGTGATAGAAGGAGACTTGACTTAGGGTAGTGAACACACAATACAGTTTATAGATGATGTGTTGTGGAATTATGCACCTGAAACCTGTATAATTTTGTTAACCAGTGTCACCCCAATAAATTCAATAAAAAGGAAACATATATATATATAACTTAAAAATTACATTTGCTTATATTAAGTTGGGATTGAAATATACAATTTATTATGATGCCTCTTCTAGATACTTTGCCTTTTTGATTGAGGTCAGAAATTCTTTTTGACTGAAATGGAAGAGATACCTATAAACTTAAAATGGGTTAGGATGTGTGTGTGTGTATATGTGTGTGTGATTCGATTAGGATGTCTCTGAGGTAGCATCACATATTATTTTATGTTACTACTCTGCCTCCCTATGAGACACTTAACTCTTGATCCTGTAAATAAATTAAAAGCAATGAAATGAGAGAATTTATTAATTTTTAGTTTTCTCTAAATTTATATAAAATCAACTAGTCTATGGATGACTGTAGTAAATGGAAAGTTTCAGGAAAGAATATATGTATATGAATAACTATTAGAAAGCAACTTGGAAATGTGAAAATAGTTTGATTCATTTGGATGGCAATATTGAACTGAATTTTTTTCTTTTGGAAATGATTCATATTCCTGAGAAATAAACAAATCTTAAATCGCCTCCTCCTCATTAAAAAACCAAACAAACATTTCCTGCAGAAATTCCATGTAACAACCTCCACGGGAGAGAAGGAATATGTGGGTATACCTTTTGCTCTTTCAACCTATTTTTCTTAAATACTTTCAATAATTTCATTTACTTTGCAATTTCAAAACCTGTGCCTTCACAGTAATTCTGAATTTTCTTTTAAAGTACTTACATGGACAGGGAAAAGAGTTTTCCTTTTATTTTTTAAGTGCTATCCACAAATATGATTTTGCTTTAAGGCTCATTTAAGAAAAGAAGTCAATGTTCTTGAAGAGAAGGGTGTTAGAAGAAGGAGCCTATTAATTTTCTGATGGGCACACTGTATGCAATAAAAACATAGAGCTTTCCTGTGTGAAGAAGCCAATTAATTGAAGTCTCTCTCTCTGCAATGCCGCCACTCCATTTCTTTGTGATTAGATGACAAGATGTGATTTTAATACAGAATAATGGAGCCATAAAGATGATTTACTTTCCTCTTTGTAATATTAAGCAATATGATCAGTGTGTACTTTCCCTGGATAAATACTGTTTTAACCTACAATGATATTTCTAACAGACAAAGCGTTCTACGATTGGCGAGGAATCATGTCGGAAAGGTCTTCCCACTTGGCTCATGACTCCAGTTTACCTAGTTTCTTGGAGTATAGTACTGTAAGTATTTGTAAAACTGGACATAGAATTAAATTACCATTTTCCTGGCAAATTATTGGGTTAACTTTGATATAACATGTGAAAATTTACTATGGCCTATTTCATTCCTAAAATTATTTTTTAATCAAATTCATCTTTTTTTCTGAAGTACACTGCTTATTTCTGTTATCATATCTTATCTAAATCTTGTTGATCACCTTAACTCCTAAATATGTGTATTAATTTTTATTCGAAGAGCTCTAATAGCCAAAGTAATAATCACAATGGTTTGCCCCAAATATGATAGCAACTATTTTTTGTAAGGACACTTAGACTATGAAGAAAATATTATGGAGGCCAATGGAGAATGAAGACATTTGTTAGGAGCATGACAATTTGAAGACTGAGAAATCCAAGGACGATTTCATGACTACACATTGATAGTTTCCTGAAGGAGGGATATGGGAATCTGTGACTTGAAAATGGAATCAGGGCTTCACTTTAAGTTCATCTGTTCATCAGGGCAAATTCTAAGATGTCTCTATAAATAGAAGAAGAAACTTGTGATTCTGACATCTTTAGCAACACTTTTTTAAAAGATTGCAAACTGCAATTTTATAACATTGTGTCTCATGTCGGTATATAGTTTTGGGTTTATTATATCTCCTATGTATTCTGTTCTGGGTATGAATGTGTTTCTCATTCTTTCTCTGTCTTTTTCTCTTTTTTCATATCACTATATTATTTTTCTTCTTGACTTGTCATTTGTTTTGGTATGTGTGGGCTGCCATAAGAAAGAAATAACACAGACAGGTAGGCTTAAATGTCAGAAATTTATTTCTCAAAGTTCTGAATTCTGTAAGTCAAGGTTGTTTGTCCTGGGGCCTCTCTCTCCTTGGTTTGCAGGCAGCTGCCTTATTGCTGTGTCCTCATATGGATTTTCCTCTGTGTATTCCTGGTATCTCTCCATATTTTTATAAAGACACAAGTCATATTGGATCAAGATTCTACCCTTATGACCTCATTTAACCTAATTACCCTTTTAAAGTCTCTATCTCCAAATACAGTCACATTGGGTGTTAGAATTTCAACATAAGAATTTTGGGGAGACACAATTCAGTCCATAATACCATTAGATAACTGAAATATATTTAATAATAATTTTTTCTATCTACTGACTAGTTACCATTAAAAAAAACCCCCAAATACTGAGTTTTATATTTTTCTTGTAAAGTAAAACTTTTGAATTATGTCACTTAGCTTATGTTGTGAAATTCTTTGTGAGTAAATTTACTAAAACTAAATCATCATAACCCTGTTTTAAGCAAAGGCACTCTATGAATATTATTAAGAAATATTACGAGAATTTTGACAAGGAAATTATATGAAAATTATGTTTGCTGAAATTCTAACAGTCTTTGTGCTCTACTACTTTTAGAACATATTTATTGATCACAGCATAGACAGTCATCTCCAGTTAGCAGGATATATATTTCTAATGCATATATGTCTTTAACCAAAGTAATACCCATGGAAGGTTGTTCTCTTACCTTCCAGTAAAGGTGAAAAAATGAACTGCTGCCTCTAAGCCTTCTAGCTCTAGCCTGTTTTATGCTAACAGCTTAGAGACTGCTCTTAGCTGTGCAAATAAGTACATTAAACATATTTCTTTGGGGAATACATCTGGCAAGAATAGACTTGATTGTGGAGAGCTCTGAATGCAAGATTGGGGACTTTATTCATTGCTGAGTGGTAAATTAGGAGCACAGAGGCTACTAACCATGGCTTTGACGTAATAGATGGTGCTTGGGTATGTGCACCTGTCTAGAGGTTTTGGGGTGGACTGGAATGGAGACTGGGTGAGTATTAATGGTCCTTTTTCATCAGTCTAGTTAGAGGCCTGTACCTTATCCTTGCAAACCAACTATATAGGGGTGGGGGAATGGATAAGAAGTACCATTCCAACCTTTAAATTTTTTCCTGCAGCTCACTGCATTTTCATTTTTCACCTGGTTTCTTTACTAAGGATTCCTCTTTTTGTTTATCCTTTAAAATAATAAGAGTTCTACAAGGAATCAAATGCCAACTTCCAAGTAAACTCTTTTTTATATTTTTATTGTGGTAAAACATACATAAAATTTACCATTTTGAAATGCACAGTTTGTTGGCATTAAGTACCCACATTGCTGGTAACGATCACCACCATCCATCTCCAGAATTTTTTCATCTTTCCAGTCTGGAACCCTGTACCCATTAAACACTAATTTTCTATTCTTTCCTACCCTCCATCCCCAGGCAACAAATACTATACTTTCTGTCTCTATCAATTTTATTTATCCTTTTGTGACTGACTTGTCTCAGCATAATTTTTTCAAGCTTCATCTATGTTGTAGCATGTTTCAGACTCTCCTTTCTTAAAAAGGCTGAAGAATATTCTATTGTATGTATATACCATATTTTACCCATTCACCTGTCAATGGACACCTGAATTGCTTCCACCTTTTGGATATTATGAATAATTCATTATGAACATGGGTATACAAGTTTTTTTGAGTCCCGACTTTCACTTCTTTTGGACATATACCCAGAAGTGGAAAACCTGAACCATATTGTATTCCTATGTTTAATATTTTGAGGAATCACCATATTATCTTCTACAGCAGCTGCACTATTTTGCATTCCGACTAGCAATGCCCAAGTGTTCCAATTTCCCTACATCCCCTTCAACACTTAATGTATTTTCTGTTTTCTTGATAATATCCACCCTAATGCATGCATAAGAGTAATCTTCATGTGAGTTGGTTCAATCAGTTCAGAAGACTAAAAGTAACTTGGAAAGTTGAGAATGTAGAAGCCAACATTGTTCAAAGAGGAGTAGAGACAGGGAACAGAAAACCCCTATTATTGATTGTAGGAGAAAAAAATATAACACATTCTGCTTTCAAAACACTCTCTACAGCTTAGCTGCTCTTATCAACATTTTAATTTGCTCAGTAAGAAGATTCTGTGCATTTGCTTTCTGTAGGCTAAAAAGACACTATCCCTTTTAAGACTGAAGTTTTTGTTTTCTTTTAATGTATTTGGTATGCTTATATGTTTTTAGTTCTAATTAAATAATAATTTAATAATGTTACATGTCTTTAGTTTCAATGTTTCATTTCTGCCACTGCAGTCTTATTGTATTGGAATTTCCAGTTATTTTAAGCAATGGCACACAGCCCACTAAAACTTCTTTCTATGAAGTTAAAGAAACTGCACCCTGAAGAGAAAGTTACTAATGCTACTTTTTATGGTTCCTGAAGTACTGAGATATTTATAGCCTTAATTATCTTGAATGGTAATATTTATCGAAGATAAGTGAGCACCTGTGAATATAATCCCTCATGTAACATAAAAATGTAATATTACTTCACAGTGATATAGGAAAGACCACCATCTCCAACTTTTTTTTTGCAATTTCATTTCATAACTCTTCTTTAAAAAGGTTTGCTAACTTTATGATAATCTATGAAGCAATCCTGAAACCCACGACCTGGAGGACTGTAGTTAACTTCAGTATTTATCGAAATCCGAGATACAAAAATTAATGTGTTGATCAGTGCATTAAAATATGCTTTTAAAAATAAGATAAAAACAAGTATTGATATATGTTTGGGTAAGTAGTTAATTTATAGCTATTATTTGGAAGCACAGGAGAGAGTAAAATAACTTTTATTCACTAGTTGTCAGTAAGGCAAAACTCTCCTGAGTGGGAGGGTGATGGACAATGTTGTGGTGGCTCTAGGGGTCAGGAAGGCTTCCCTGAGGAACTCTGCCCTGTGGCGATGCCCTAGAATCAATGGTGACGAGAGGAGGAGCGAGGGAACGGCCAAGGCCGCGTGTGAGCTGCCTGCGTGGTGGGTGTGGGGCAGAGGGGAAAGCGCAGTTGTGGTTGCCCAGGGAGGAGGGCAGGGTGCCTTTCAGGAGCTGAAAGAAGCCCAGTGTAGCAAAAGCCCAGCATGCGAGAGAGAAAGTGGCAAGATTTAAGCAAGGTTCCATCATCACAGAGTGGTTGAAAGGAATGTGTCTCATCTTGACACTAGTAAGTACGGGATTTCCAGCAAATAGAATTTGGTTTAATAACTGGTTGTATTATAAATTGTTTTGTGTTTTAAGAACATGCTGTGGGTCCTTTGGGCCCTTGGTTTCCTTCCTCCCACCTCTCCCAAGAGGAACATGTTCTATATAAGAGAGAAGAAAACAAGAGTCACTGGTCATATATATTTTTTAATGTATTTATGGCTTCATCGCATAAACAAAAACAAAAAATTCATTTGTTTTGTAGAAACATATTTTTAAGAAATGAAAAAACTTCAAATATGTTATTCTTCACATCAGCTTAATTTTGGCCAGAGAGTGGGTTGACTAAATTTTAACACAACATTGCTTATCACTTTTCTCTGGATAATTTGATCCATTTTGGTAAAAGAAAACTGTAAGAATCCAAGGATAAATTGTGTTGTGTTTTTTTTTTAACTTGGTAATTTATATATATTTTGTAATTCTTTACCAAGTTATGGGGTTAGAAGACTGTGGGCATCCACTTGATTTTATTATATAACAAAAAAAAGTAAGTTAATGTTTAATATGTAAAACATCTTTGCTTGTTTCTTTTTTCCACATCACATTTTCTTCTTAAGCTCTTTTTCTTCTCTTCTCCAAAATACTTCAGAAGGTATTATAATTATTTTCATACTCATAATTGTCTCCCTTGGTGGGCTGCATTTATTAAAAAAGGTCATCTGGTTTGATTTTTTTTTTTTAAATATATCTTTATTGATTTCAGAGAGAGGAAGGGAGAGGGAGAGACAGAGATAGAAACATCAATGATGAGAGAGTCATTGATCAAGCCCGAGCCTGCAACCCGGGCATGTGCCCGACCAGGAATCGAACCCTGATCGCCTGGATCCTAGGTCGACACTCAGCCGCTGAGCCACGTCCGGCCGGGCAGATTTGATTTTTTTGATATTTCTAAGAAGTAGCACAAATTATCACAACTACTAAATTTAAAATTTCTATTTATTCAAATGATTTTCTATATTTTTTTGTCATTTTGGGTAGCAATGAAATTACTTTTAGAAAATTCTATAGTTGATTTGGGATTAATTTAGGCCCTGAGTTAATAGCTAAGTGATTTTGATTTTTTTTTTGACATTTTGAACAGCATTCCAGCAGTTTACTGTTAATTACTTTTTTATTTATTTGTTTTGGTTCTACTATAAGGTATAGGGATGCTTAATGTTGCACATACTTCAACCTTCACACTTTAATTTTGATAGGTGTATTTCTTTTCCTATGAAGTTTTAAAGCTTTAAATTTTTGTGACAAAATGATAAATTTACTTTGACACATATGTTTAATACACATTTATAAAATATACATGGTTGTAGTTAAAAGCCCACATTTCAATAGTTATGTTGTCCTGCAGCAGTATTATCTGGGCCTAAAGTGTATTTTTATAACTGTAATTTTTTATTTCATTAACTTTTGAATTCTAGGCAAAAATTCTTTACTCTTGTCCTAGTTAAGATACTTATTGGGAAAAGTTAAGGAGGTGCTCCATGCAAAACTTAGCAATAAATAGGTTAAGATGTTGTAGGGGCACATACTAATCCTGACAAGCTCAGGGAAGGCCTGAGCCTTCCTTGCAAACTCAGAGACCTACAGTAACCACAAAAGAGGGTCTGAAATGAAAACTTTTTAACTAAAAGCAGTCTCTGGTGGGTAGTCACGCCCTAAGGCAGTATTTTTCCTTTACAAAGGTTAATTTTCACCTTAACTGAGCCTGTCAGTTGTCTTTTGCATCTGAAATAACGTACCTGATTAACAAGCTTTTGCAAAACAAAGTAATTTCCCCCTTTTGGGGTCCTCAAAGCACCAGAGCAGAGAGGGGAATCCTCTCATTGTTATTGTTGTCTTAACTGTTAACTATCTTGCACCTACCTAAGTAAAAGTAGTATGTGTCTATCATTTTACTTTTGATCCAATCCCAGAGGTGTCCGTTGCCCCCCCCCGCCGCCCCCCCCCCCCCCCGTTTTGCTTTCTCCCGCCTCCCTAATCTACCACCAGTGGATTTCCTGTAACCCACTTGTCTCCTCCTTTGATTGTAATCTATAAAGCAAGGTGCAAAAAGCTGGTGTTCTCAGGACCATTATTTCAATCCCTTGAGATATTGGCTCCCCTGCAATTGTCGACAGTTTGGCTCAAATAAACTCACAAAAATTTCTTAAATGTAGTCAGAAGAAATCCGTCAAGATTTATATTCAACATTCTCATGATGTCTTAAAGAAAGCACTTTGGACAAGTGAAAGAGTTGAATGTAATGTTACTGAGATTTACCCAATGGGCCACCCCTTGACCACATCGCAATCCCATCCTCACTAAATAATATACAGAAATAGAGCATTAGGTATATAAATAGGATAATTTTTAATTTGTATTTTTGGATTATTTTACTTTTTAGAGAAAAATCTTAACCTATACTTCTCATTTCTTTTATTATAAAAGATCATTCAAATTTTACTTTGGGGAGTTATTTCACTGTCTTTCTTTACTGTGGAAGCCAATGGCCTCAACCAAATATTCTCAATCATATTGACCTTTTATTCTAATATATTCTCATGTGAGAAAGTTATTTGAGGGGCACTAGGCCCATCTGCATTAGTAATAGTGCCCACCATAGTTTCCATCAACATAAGCATTTTTTTTGAGATAAACTGGCATGTGATTGTTACCAAAACCTGGATGAAGGAATGAAAAGTTGAATGTAGAGAGCATTTGAGCAGATATTAGGTTAAGGGAGTGAACAGACTGTGCCTGCCCTGGGGAATCCCCCTCCCCCAACCTCCTGGGAAGCTAGTACGCTTGTTCTCTAGTAAAGGGAACATTAACTAAATTTCTTAAAAAGTAATGAAAGAGAACAAACTGTAAAAAGGCAGCCAAAAAAGGCAAACATCTGTTACTGAACATGTCTCACTTGACTTCCTTTTAATATTCTTAAGAGTAAATTTATGAACTAGGGAAGGTTCAGCGCTAATTAGCTTATTTTCATCAAACAAAATGCACCAGACATGGGTGTTGAATGTGAATGAAAACTTTAGCAGCAATAATAAGTACACATAGAAAGTGCCAGTGGACATAGAAAGTGCCTGGTATACAAGGTTATGGTCACAGGCTTTGGATATTGCTATGACTGTTAATATTACATTGACTTAGATTTGCTGTAATTTGATTTTGTAAATGATCAGAAAATAAATGTTTAACAAGTTAAGTGTATTCATTAAACAATTGATGGATTAAATGCAAAATTTTCTCTTTAGTTATATACATTTAGGCTAATGAGATGTTAGAATGATTCAGAGTAACAAATACAAAGCTAATCAAAGCAATGTTTTGTAGTACAAGCAACAACAGTAGTAATAGTTGTAGCTTGTAGGGGTTGTATGGATCCATAACCCTTTATTAGAAATGCTTGTAGTATGATGTATTTTAGAATTCAGAAAAAAACTTTAGAAAGGTAAGATGATAAGTGGATCTTCAACTAAACATGTAATCAAAATATGTGTTAATATTTTTCAGTAAAGCATAAGAATATTCTCATTAAGTGGGAGATAGAGTTCACTATATTGGCCTTTTGTTGGGTGGTTCAAGTCAGGTTTTGCCACCAAAGGTTAGGTGAGTTAAGTTTTGTATCCATGTGTGTTATGAAAAATTTGTTGGTTTTCTAAACTTTTGGGATTTCTGAGACTCAAATAAGGAATCATAGACCTGTAGTAGTAGTAGTAATAGTAATAGTAACAGTAGTAGTAACAGTAGTAGCAATAGTAATAGTAATAATAATAATGGTGGTTAGCAGATGAAGATAGATGGCGAAGACAAAGAGATAAAGACACCCACATATGGTTAGTTGCATAAGAAAAATATCATGATCATATATTCATTGTTCTCGATTCTTGGTGTAAGGCATCCTGGAATTAACTGCGGAAGGTCTGGGTTTTGTGATTCCGAGTGGCAGAACCCGGCTGATGTGATAATACATCTTTGATTGATGCTACCTCTTGTGAGATTTCTTCCCTGAACCCCACCTAAAAGAGCACCACTGCCTTTATTTTTCAATGTATTCCGCCCTGACAGTACATTATATAGGTCTTTATTGGTTTATTGTTGGCCTTTCTCACTAAAATGTAGGCGTCACAAGCCTGAGGATATTTAGATCCCTGATGCAGCCCCAGTGCCCAGTATAGCTTCTGTCATACAGCAGAGAGGTTCAGAAAATTGCTGAATAAGTGAACAATGGGCTGATTGACATTTCCCCTAAAAGGAACATAAAAGAGACCCAAGGTCCCCGAGCAGTGAAAACCACAGCCATGATATTATTAGAGAGAGGAAAAAGGAAAAATAATAAGGACATTATATAAATATTGCTACAATTATTTTTTTTTATATTAACCAAAAAAGAGTTGTACAATCCTTAATGACCTGTTCTCACCCCCATTCCTCTTCTGGAGTCGGTGGCCACTGTCGTTTTGTGGGGCAGTTCCCTTGCTGGTTTCCTCTGTTTAAAGCCCTTCCAGCACGCTCCTTAGAGTCCCGGGAGGCTGCGGGCAGGGCAGCTGTCTGTCGCAGCTGGCTGCCAAGGACCCGCCTATACCAGGGCGCAACCCAGCTGAGCCCCAGGAGGTCCTGGTGTTGACAACCAGGCCATAGATGGTGCAGCCTGGTGGGCAGTCAGCAGGAGGCCTCGCACACTCCTCAGTCACTGCGTTGGGAAGTTACCAAACAATAAAGATCCTACCGGTGACAGGAGACTGTTTCAGGATGACGTCGTCAGTGATTGATTCCTGCTCCGATTCCAGTTTTATCCTGAAGTCAAACACAGGACAAGTTTTCATCTCAAATTACTTTAGGTCTTTGTGCCCTTCTTCCTCTGTTCTTCCTGTATCTGTTACCTCATATTTATGACCATCCCATAAGCCTTTTAACATTAGCCTTTGACATTTGTTAAGGTAATTTTTTATGAATTATGCTTGTAATACATATATTTTGAAAAAAGCTTGGATGAGCCAAAAATAAGGAGAAAAATCTACCATACTTATTATAACAACAAATGCTTTATAACCTTATTTTTTCTTTCCAAAATACATCCTGAACATTTTTTTCTTATTCATATATATAAAACCGTTAAATCAATGGCAGCAATGTTTCATTTTGGGGCATAATTAATTTTTGGTTATTTTGGCCATTGAACAAAGCTTTAATGGAATATGGTGTACTGTATTTATAGTGAAATGTTTATGCATATTCTTAATTTCCTTAGAATAAGTTCCTTGTAGTGGAATTGTTGGTGTGCTTACCCTCTTTTTTTGCTTTGTCTTTTATTATATACTGTTCAATTGTACTCCAAAGAAGTGTTGGTTTTGGATTTTTACATAGATTTTTCTCTGCTGCTTCTACTTCAAAAAACAAAAGTACACAAAGAAACAACAAACCAATAACTAATTAACATTAGATAATCATATAGGAAAAAGGCTTAGCATAGTACGACTGGATTATAGTAAGAGCTGATTATAGTGTTTTATTGTAATTATCTGCATATAATTAATTAGAACTATAATTAATACCTCTATCAAATTGCTAAAGAATTCATTAAAATCCCTTCATGAAGAATTTATGATAGCTTATAAAAATATTCACAACATGAATGAAATACTATATAAGTAAAGACAGGATTTATGAAAAAGAAAATAGAAAAGATAAAGTTAAGATTTAGGTAGGTACAAAAAATTCATAATTTGGTATATTATATGTTATTAATAATTAAGCCACACCTTAGATGTGGATGTTTTTTATCAGCAAATAAATATAATGGTTAGTCACTTGATTCAGAGTATTTCCGTAAAACAAAAGCAAACCAAAAAAAATGTGCCAAGCAGATGATATGAATATGGTAATGTAAAATAAATGTTGTATATTATGTATTCAAAAACATGCTTTCAGAAAATGCAGTAACATACTACAGTTGACTCTTCAACAGTGTGGGAGTTAGACGCACCAACCCCCGATCAGTTGAAAATCTGTATAACTTTTGACTCCCCCAAAAACTTAACTTCTAAGAGCCTACGGTTGACCAGAAGTTTTCCTGATAACATAAACAGTTGATTAACACATATTTTGTATGCTATATGTATTATGTTGTATTCTTACAATAAACTAAGCTGGAGAAAAGACAATATATTAAGAAAATCATAAGGAAGAGAAAATACATTTACAGTACTTATTAAAAAAAAAAATATGCCTATAAGTGGACCCCTGCAGTTTGAACCTGCATTGTTAAAGGGTCACCTGTACATAATGACTCGTTTTAATCATGAGACCAAAGCAAAATTTGGTGAAAGCACTTTTACAGGGGTTGGAGGACTTGGGGTGGATGGGTAGTTGTGGTGGAGGTGATGTGGAAACAATATGGCCCTAGTATTCAGCTCTCTGCAGGTTTAGTTTAAATCAGAGACAGATTTTAGGACATCTTGAGCAGGGGAATATCCCTCAGGGCCTTCCCACTCCATCAGTCAACAGCATTGTTATTATGTGGGAACTTGTTATAAATGAATCTTAGGGCCCACCCCAAATCTATTGTCAGAATCTGTTTTTGAACAAGATCAGTAGTGATAAGCATATTAGAGGAACACTGTTTTAGATAATTCCCCATCGTATTTTGCCTTTTAGTGAACTTCTGGTAAAGTGACAATGTATGGAAGGTAATTCTTTCTTTCTGATAAATACCTGAAGTGTAGATAGTCCCTGTTGAATTTTGAGTCCTATGGTGGAATAGGAATGTGTTTTCTTGTGAAAGTTGAGGAGTGTGATAACCAATCAAAGATATCAGAAACACAGTCTCAAGTAATGAAATAGAACTACAGTGAATGTCAAAACCGGCCTGGGAAAGTATGCCATATATTTTTATAATAAAATTTCCACCCAAACTGATTAATCTAGACAATTTCAATAAGTTCATATATCTATCCAAGTACATCCTGAGTCTCTAGAAATCATATCTTAGTGATTTATAAGCACAATACATTTTGAGAAGCCCCATTTTATCTAATTCCTTATAAAAATCCTTTAAACAAGGAGTGATAGTCAAGTTTTAGATAGGGGCTAGGGCACCCTTTGACCCAGATGCATTGATTGGCAGTTCTAAATCCCATTATGATTAAGTCCTACTGACTCCCTACAAAATCACTGGATCTTTTCTAAAAAAATAAAAGTGGGAAACAAAATTGCTGAGTGCCAATCCATTAGATATCTAACATAAATTCCAATGCTGTTTTGTTCACTGTAATCTATTTTTGTAGATTAAAAATCTCCTGCCTGTATCATCAACTTCACCTTCTAAATAAAATAGTAGATCGAGTCTGAATCCCAGCTTCCTCCTACTTGTGAAATCAAAGTAAAGATATTAAACTGCTCAACTTCCTCAGCAAAAGTGGCACTTAAAATATCTATTTTGCAGTCTTGGTGAAAATAGAAGAAAATGTACATAAAGCACAAACTAGGTTTTAATTTTTAGTTATAACAGTTTATTAGTTATGCAATGCAGTTCCCTATCTACAAATCTCATAATGATGACTGACATCACTTTACAATAGTTTCACATCCCAACAAATCCCAAACTAATACACACAAATGTGTAAAGGATTGGATTCAAAATTTTAAAATACTGTCGCGTTTATTACAGAATTGTTTAGTAGTAAATTTACTACTAGGGAGGTTACCTTAAATGCAGAGTGGAAAGGAAACATATTCAAAATCAAATAAGCACCTTATGCATACTTAAGCATCAACTTCAACATCAGTATGAACACAAGCATATTAACATGCCCCCAAATTATAAAACAGAAACTCTCTTCCTCAATTTGATCTTTTAATTCTAGCTGATTGAAAAATATGAGCCACATTATTAACAGATTCATACAGTTTAAAACTTTATACCAGCAGCATCTGTTCCATTGCCTGGCTTTCTTGAATTTGAGAGTTTCCAAGAACACACACAAACCACAGGAGAGATTTGGAGCCATGTATCCTGCTGGGGTTCCCAAGATATTGTCATTCTCTTTCTCAAGGGGAAGACACTCTTCTTAAGCTGAAGGAATTTTTCTACCATATTATTTTCTAAATTTCTTTTTTTAATATGTAAAGTATATAAGACAGTATATTATACATGCACATCTATCTATGTACATATATCTTGAAGAATAACAATGAAACAAATATTTACAAAGCTTAAGGAATGGAATCCTGTGTTTTTTCCTTCCCTTCATATCCTGAGGAAGCCAATCTTCGTAATTTGGTTTCTTTGCTTTTCTTTAATTTTAGGACATACACATGTACCCTTAATTAGTATTTTGTTTACTTTTCCTTGTTTTAACTTTATATATATGGAATCACAAACTCTTCCCTCTCTTTTTGCTCACCAATGTCTTTTTGAGATCCTTCATTCTTTTTTTTTTTTTTTTAAATATAGCTTTATTGACTTCCGAGAGAGGAAAGGAGAGGGAAGAGAGAGAGATAGAAACATCAATGATGAGAGAGTCATTGATCGAGCCCGCAACCCCGGGCATGTGCCCTGACCAGAAATCGAACCCCGATCGCCTGGATCCCAGGTCGAAGCTCAACTGCTGCGCCACGCCCGGCCGGGCGAGATCCTCCATTCTTCATAAATGTCGATGTGGGCCCCCTGTGGTTCATTCATTTTCATTGATGTGCAACATCCTATTGAATGACTACAATTTTGCTGAGATATTTGGCTTTTCTTTTCAGTTATTTCTGTTTATGAACAATTCTGCTACATTCTTTCACATATCTCCTGAAGTATAGGTACAAGAGTTTCTCTGTGGCAAGAATTCCCCACATCACTATGAGCCTACATATAGTTCCCAGGATATTGATCCCTTCAGCCCTGGAGGCAGATGGACAGGGCCTCGACAATGGGAGTTCAATAACTGATTATTGGCTACCTGAATAATTGACGGCCTCTAGCCACAAGCTGCCTGGAGTAGAATGGATGTGCTGGCTAGTGGGCATATGTTCAGTTTTACCAGGGAATAGCAAACAGTTTTCACAACCAGCAGCAGTTATGGGAGTCCCCGTTGCTTCATATACTTGGCAACACTTAATTGGTCAAAATTGTAACCTTTGCTAACTTGGCGGGTGTAAAATATTTCTTTGTGATTTTCATTTGCATTTTCCTAATGACAAAAAAGGCTGAGATTTTTTTCACATATTTCTAGGCCACCAGTATTTCTTCTTTGTGAACATTATACATTTGTATTTTAAAAAATGTATTTAGAGTCCTGGCCAGTGTCTCTCGGTTGGTTGGAGCGTTGTCCCATGCACGGAAATGTCTTGGGTTCAATTACGGTCAGGGCCCATACCCAGGTTGTGGGTTTGATTCCCGGTTGGGGTGCCTATGGGAGGCAATCGATTGATGTTTCTCTCTCCATTTCTCTCTCTCTAAACAATAGAAACACATTCTTGAGTGAGGATTAAAAAAATATATTTAGGTGCATTTCTGCGCCTTTTATTTTGTGCTCTCTCTTTGTTCATTCTATTTTGCCCTTTGTTGTTTTTTTTTTTTTTGTTTTTGTTTTTGCCATTGTACTAGTTTTCCTTATACTAGTTTGGCATTTATATTCTTTGTTTTAGTTTTTATAAGTGGTTAACCTGTAAATTTTAATATATACTTTTAACTTAAAATATCTTTACCGTCTTTCTATATCATACAGACATCTTAGATTGCCTTAACTACTAGAGTTTAGTTCTCTCTTATATTTTTAACCTCACAAATTAGACAACATTATTTTGTTTTATATTTTGTTGTTTGTTTGGGTTTACTGCATCTAACTGATTTTTTTTTTTTTTTAACCTGCCATTACATTTAGCATCACAAACCTATAGGATGATTTTTCGCTTGTGCTTTATATATCTTTTTTTTTTTTTAAATGCATCTTTATTGATTTCAGAGAAAGGAAAGGAGGGGGAGAGAGAGAGAGAGAGAGAGAGAGAGAAAGATCAATGACGAGAGAGTCATTGATAGGCTGCCTAGCTTGCAACCTGGGAAATGTGGCCTGACTGGGAATTGAACCCTCATCTCCTGGATCCTAGATCGATGCTCAGCCGCTGAGCCACACCCAGCCAGGCTGTTTTCATTGATTTTTAAAGAGAGAAAGGGAGAGGGAGAGATAGAAACATCAGTGAGAGAGAAGCATCAATGTCGATCAGCTGCCTCCCGAGCGCCCCTCGCCAGGGATTGATCCTGCGCCTGGATCTGTGCCCTGACGGGGAATTGACCTCTTGGTGCTCGGGTCGATCCTCGACGACTGAACCACTGGGCTCTGCTGGTTGGTTGTTTTTTTTTTTGTTGTTGTTTTTTTTTTTTGAGATATATAGTATGGTTTTGTTTTTATTTATTCTACTTTGTTTTCCTTGGTCTTCCTAAATATGAAAATCAGTGTCATCCAACATTCTGTAAAAATCCCTGCAAATGCTATTTTCCATTTTTTCTCTAAAAACTAATTAAAACATTTTATGGAACTCTACATAGACATATGTAAGTGTTCCGTTCAATTATCTTTTTCTCTCTCTCTCTCTTATATTTGTCATCTCTCTGTCTCCCGTTGCAGCACGTTGGGTCTTTCTTTTTCTGAACCTGATTTATCTTTTAGGTTACTCATTCCCTTTTCATTTGTATGTCTATTTCTTTTTTTGCTATTCATTGAGTTTCCAATTTTAGTTACATATATTTTTAATATTTAGAATGCCTAGTTACTACTTTCTAAATAAGCTTAATCAGTTTTGGTAACCTTTGGTTCCTTAACGTATTTCTCTAAACATATAGATATGAAAGCTCGTTCTTATTTCACATTCCATATATCTTAATTCAGTATTGCACCTTCGAGGTTCTGACTGTTTAGTTTGTTATCGCTCATAATGACTTGTCTGACTGTGGTCTCATTTTCTTGGTATTTTATTGTGAATTCTTCTAAAAATGATTGATAATTGCCTTTGCCAGGTACTCTATGACACTACTAACCTGGAACCACTTTATTTTAACTTTTGCCTTTCTTTTCGGGAGGAGGTTGGGGAGCATCTCAGGTAGTATGAATTGAGGCCCCGAATTCATGTGAATGAGGTCTTGTCACCAAAAGTTACTGGTGGTAGTAGGATTTTTCCCCCTCTCCACCCAAAGTTCAGGTCATGATAGACATGGTTTCACAGTATCTCTTTTTCTTTCTCTTCATTTCTTTCTTTCTCTTTCCACAGAAAATTTAAAATTCTGGTTTGTACTCTAAGGTTATTGTACTTCCAGTACCTAGGTTTTATGGGTGTTGTCAGTTCTGACATTCCTTCATTTTCTGAGTTCTAGTGTTTGTCTTCCAATTTCACATCATGTAGTTCATTAAAACTCAGGCTCTAGGTTGTCAGGAATTACCTTGAAATCCCCAAGGCAAAGACAGGCTACAAAACTCATACAATAATAGTAAATCTAGAATTTCGGTTTTTTTGCTGTGAAAGGAATTCTGTTATTTTCCATCAGCTCAGCCATGCGTTTAAAATATCTTTCACATGGCTAGTGTGGCTCAGTGGTAGAGTATAGACCTAGGATCCAGGAGACCGTGGTTCCATTCCCAGTCAGGGCACATGCCCCGGTTGCGGGTTCGATCCCCAGCAGGGGGAGTATAGGAGGCAGCTGATCAATGTCTCTCTCATCACTGATGTTTCTCTCTCTCTCCCTCTTCTTTCTTCTCTCTGAAATGAATAAAAATACATTTAAAAAATAAAATAAAAAAATATCTTTCATTTTTGTTTTTAACATTTATTATGGTATTATGCTGTGATTTGTTGCTTTGAACATACGCCTGGAAACTACAGCCTTCTTATCTCTTTTACAAACAGATAACCCTTAGAGGGACTTACACTGGGGCGTAAACTTCTCTGTGCAGCTCCCTTCTACTCATCAGTTTTTGTATGTCTCCTACGATATGCCAAAATCCTACAGATAAAAAAGTAAATTTTTAGAGTATTGATTTCGCTTGGAGGTTAAAGAAACTTTGTCTAAATAAACAACTTATGATTTGTTGAGTCACCTTCTTCAGTTTCCCCTAACCTGAAAGTTGGATGGCTTTTTGAGGCCACCGCCATTTAGGGTGACCAACATTAGCTTTGGGACCCCTCCACCTTGCTTAGGAAATGTAAAAGAAATAGCACACTAGAGAACACCTTTCAGAATGGAGGCTTCTCTGGCCCCATGAGAAGATTTGGGGAAATTACGGGTTTCTTGGGCCTACTACAGCTTCCTACAGGTGGTATAATGTCTTGAAAACCACCCTGTGGTTTGTGTGTGCTCTTGGAAGCACTACGATTCAGTAATGCGAAGGTACTGACTTGGGAAAAGCCCCAGAACGGTGTGTTTGGTGCCTTCTGGTTTTGCATGTGTGTCCATTATTGGCATTTTTCTGTTTAAACCATTTCTTATGTAAGAAGCATATGATACTATTAACCAATGCCACCCCAATCAATTTAATAATAAAAAAAGAAGCAGTAGCAGTATACGGAATGCAGCTCACTGCTGTTTCACAGAAGGCGCTAGTGACATGATCGAGTTCCTCTGGGGAAACACAGTGTTAATATTCAAGCCTGGGAGGAAAAGCATTGCAGTTTATTTCACATGTTTTAATGTGTAATTTGTACTTTTATATGTGTATGTTAATAATTTTCTCTTCACAGTTACCTATTTTCAAACAAACCTTTCATTTTTACCTTTAATAGTGTGTTTATATATGCTTCTGGTAGGGTCCCAAAGCTGTTAAAAACTATGAAAATTCTTTGCTACTTAAAAAATACCCTTTAAATTATTTTGGTGGTAAGTATTGGGGGCGTAATATGCCAATTATAGATTATCTTTTTATAATAAACATACTCCAGAATTTCTCACTAATCGTAGTAATATAGAACTATATCTAGTATTACAATATATATTAGCTTATAATATATGTTATAATGGAATGGTTCCTTCTCCCTTTGATAATATAACAGAACATCAATAAAATTAAAGTTTTACAGACTATGACAATGTTTTCCTACTTATGTCAATTCTTCTTCCTCTTATTCTAGAAAACCTTTTTGAAAAAAAGGCAAATATCTTTCAAGCCAGAACCACAGCCTCTACCCAGGTATATCTTTTATATGATAGCAGAAAAGTATAAATTAATGTGCTTGCCTTTGGTTTTATCGTAAGTCTCTAAGATTAAAGATGTGTAAATTTTGAGCATATCTTTTTCAATGTTCTCATTTAATTTGAATAAGACAAGGAAAAAAAACCTTTTATTTTCAAGTGTATTAATGATCCTTCAGGAGGTCAGGCTGAAGTTTACTATGTGGCAGGTAGGAAAAGCAGCTCACAACACTGCATGATGCTTTATTAGAAACTGTGCACTGCAATTCACTAGGATAGAGTGCCTGCAATGAAGCTACGAGGGATTCTTAAGATTGCTTTGCTACTTTATGTGGACAATTTGTAAACTATTATGAAAAATTACTGACTTTGTGGGACAGTTTAGAGAGTGAGGTGGAAAGAGGGATTGTAGAAAGTTAACAGTGAAGTTTCTACAAAGGACACATTTTGTGTTTTCTTATGCATTGGTAATATCATTTATTAATTCATCAAATGGTACTTTAGTACTGACCAGGTGCAAAGCACTGTGCTGGACCATATACATGAAAGTAAGCAAAAGGGTAAACCTTGGAGACTGAAGCTTCTCAAAAGCAACCTGTTTAGAGATCTAAATACAGGTTTATTAAAATATATTATGTAGGCTATGTTTTCTTACCTTACACCCTTCCTCCTCTCAGTTACTCAAAATGTGTGGCTATATAAGGTCCATAGTCCCTCACCCACTCTTCCAAAATCCAGAAAGCTCCAGAAATTAAAATGGATATCACTGAAGGTTGTGCCAGAACTCTTAGTGTCAAAACCTGACCTGAAGTGACAAGTAATTATGATTATTCAGAGTTTTTATTTTCTCACTTCATGTGAATATTCATGTTTTACACACACATTAATATTAATCATATTAGCTAATTAATGTTAATATGTTTGATGAGAGACACTGTTCCAGACCTTGATTGCATGTTATATAATATATGGTATACATGCTAAATTAATTTCCTAATATTTGAAAAAATCCATTCAACTCTTAAGATTCAAGTACTGTGGAATTTACTCCATGGTGAATCTAGGCTAAATATGATGATGATGCGATGCAATGCAGTTATTTAAATATCTGATAAACAAATATCCAATTTTAGTGACCTGGACTTACTAAACATGTTAGTCTTTCCATGGAAATCTTCGAAGGCCAACACCTAAGGAGTGGAGGCTATATCCTAGGACTAAGGGATTCACCTTAGTACTAAGGACAAAACAAACTGATTCACCCAACAAAAGCATGAAACCAAGGTTTGACAATTTTGAGATGGTAAACCAGTAATTTAGCCACCATCTAGAATAAAATTTAAAAAATCAACATTCCTTCATGGACAATAACAGAATCCAGAGTCTCCACAATGTATACCATGTTACGTATACAATAATTAAAATGCTAAACATGTTAAGAAACAGGAATATCTAACTTATACCACTAAAAAATACCCCAGTTATTGGACTTAGCAGATAAGGGCTTTAAAGCAGCTGTAATAAATATTCAAGGACTTAAAGAAAAAGATATTCATAATAACAGAGTATCCCAGTGCAGAGATAGAAGCTATTTTAAAAAGTCAAATGAAAATTCTAGAATTGAGAACTGTAATATCTGACATGAAAATTTCATTGAATGGGTTGAGCAGCAACATATTCGAGAGGACAGTAGAAAAAAATAATTAAACTTACAGATCAGTAGGGATTAATCAGAAGAAAAGAAAACAACAATTGAGAAAAAATGAACAGAGCCAGAGCGATCTGTAAGTTAGTATCAAGTGGCTCTGCCATGTGTGAATTGGTCTCAGAAAGAGAAAAATAGAATGAGGCAGAAAATGTAGTTGAAGAAATAGTGGCTGAATTTTCTCCAAATTTAAAGAAAAACATCTTTGCATATCCAAGATCATCACATTCTAAACAAGATAAATGCAAAACAAACAAACAAACACAAAAACACAGATAGACACACCATAGTCAAAGAGTTGAAAACTGAAGGCAAAGGAAAAAAGTTGGGAATAACTAGAGGGGGAAAAATATCATATATACATTGTACAGAGGGTTGCATTTCTAGGAATGATCGATGTCTTCCCATCAGAAATTATGCAAACCAGAAGGCAATGAAATTAGGTATTTAAAGTGCCAAAAGAAAGAAAAAAATCAGCTGATAATTCTGTATCTAATTAAGCTATCCCATAAGGTTGAAAATAGACATTTTCAGTCAAATTTAAAAAATGAGAATTTATTGACAACTAGTCTTTACTTTACAAATGCTAAAGGAAGCTCTTCATACTGAAAGAAATTGACACCTGGTGAAAATTTGAATCTACAGAAGAAATAACATTGAAAATAAAAAAATATATGTTGATCAATATAAAAGAAAATATATTTTAAAAATTTCTCTAAAATCGACCGTTTACGGGAAAATTATAACATTATTATGGTATTTTTAAGTTGGGGAGATGCAAACGTATATGACAATAATAGCAAAAGAAATGGAGTTATGCTCTTGCGAGTTTCTTTTCTTTTCTGTGTAGCGGTACTGACTCTAAGCGGTGTGTGGCAAGTTGAGAATGCACATTGTGATTCCCAGAGCAACCGCTAATATAAAAAGGTAGCGGGAGCTCTCTGGCTCACCCAAAGGAGGCAGGGAAAGAGGACCAGATGGACTGAATAAAAAACGAAACTGAAAATGGTAGACTAACCGAACTGCATCAGCGTTTACAGTAAATACACAGAATATGCTTTAGTAACGGAGCTCCCGCATAAATAAAGCAAAACGCGACAGGCCTAAAGAAGGTAATGGACAACTGCATAGTTATGGCTGGGAGGTCGACAGGCCTCGCTTAGCACTTGATAGGAAACTGAGCACAAGGAAAAGCTAAGGATGTGCGGGTTTGGACAGGCCGCGCCCTGATTTGACCTGCTTGGCGCGAACAGGGGACTGAGTTGAGCAGCTGTGGAGTGTGTCTTAAGTGAGCCTGGGACATTCGCCATAAAGATAAGAACCGAAAGGAATGCAATACAAATGGAGAAGCAATAAAGCAAATTAACAAAGCCAAATGTTGGCTCTTTGAAAAGATTAATAAAATTTGCAAGTTCCTAACAAAACCAAGTAAGAAAACGCAGAGATAAGACACAAATTACCAATATTGAAATTGAGAGAGGTGCCGTCACTCTATGTCCTGTAAGACATTAAAAGTATAAGAAAACATATGAGTAACTTTAAGCCAACTAGATTCAACAGCTAAGATGAAGTAGACAAATTCTTTGGAAAACAGACCACATACCAAAGCTGATACAGGAACAAATAGAAAATCTGAATAACCCACGCCTATTAAAGAAATTGAATTTGTTATCAAAAACCTCACCACAAAAAGACTTGCTTTAAAAAAAAATAGGAACTGTCACATGTAAATCATTTTCCAAAGTATTCGATTATGTTAAAAGCAGCTTATCTTCTTATGTAAATCTGTTTCTGTAAATATTCTTTACTTGATTAGTTTCATTGGGAAGTAGTTTTTCCTCATAGGTGTTACAAACTTAAAATTTAGTGCAACTCTTTCAGTGATAAAAAATTGTATAGTCTGAAAGATGAGTGTTTATTATCATTATTTTCCTGGAGCCAGCCAGCTAGTCTGAACGCTAAACATTTTTGTGTACAGTCTACCATCTGTTGCAGGCATAAAGAGCTGTGGCAAAGTTTTGCAGGGATATCTAGCTAATTTTTGCAGGGAGATCTTAAATATTTTAGAGAATGATGGCTGAAGGAGAGTTTAAAGATCACTGGATTCAATCCTTTTAAATTCTCCTTGACAAAACAGAGATTCAAAAAGCTAGTGACTTCTTCAAGGTCACAAAAGTAAAAAAGCAACCACTTTGAGAATTCAGTCCTAAATTCCCTGTATTCTTAGTCAGTCATGCTGCTTTTATTCTGCTTATATCTAAAATTTTAAGAGCCTTTTTAATCATTACTTAAGAGAAGTAGACTGGAACTTTACTTAATGAATTAGCATATCTAAGAGTGGTTCTAGGGATTAAAAAGTATTACTAGAATAGAATCCTGGAGAAAGAGAAATTTAAAAAAGTAAAACAATGTGAAAATAAAGCAAAGTGTAGTAAACAATATAAAACTACATATATAGTATACCTTAAATACAGACACATTTCATTAAAAGTATTTAAATGAAACAATACCAAGATTTTTCTTGTTTATATTAAATCCTGCACCATTTCTATCATAGAAAGTCCATAATACTTTAGCTTCTAAATGTCAGGACTCTTTAAATCTTGGCCTAAAGGATTTTATTTTTTTTTTGTTAGAGAGGAATTTCCCATATGCAGGGTGTCCCCAAAAATGTATACACACTTTAACAGCTGATTTGATTACATTTTGAAAATGAAATGCATTTTAATAAACAGTCTTTATAATTAATTATTCAAAGTGTGTATACATTTTTGGGGACACCCTGTATTTTCAGCTAGAAGTTTCCTTAGAGTCTGCATAAGGCAGAGTATATTATAACCTTCCATCAGTTGTCTGTCAACTTTAATAAAGTACTGGCCAATTTCTAAAGTACTTTTGTACTTTTACATTTTAAGGATAAAAATATGTCTCACATAGATTACTATTGCCAGGCTACGGTAACACAAGAGAGTTTTGATTTTTTGGTCCCCTCTGTTCTTGGTTATAGAAAAAAAAGATGATGGTGGAATTCATTACACATACCCACAAGGTTGGCTGGAACCCTCCACAGTTGGCAAATAGGACTGGTTTATCCACCCCCTCAGCAGTGTTTTTTAAGGCAGCAGTCACTGGCTGTTAAGAGGTGGGGATGCTAGATTAAGCCAACTGAAAAATGCTGCTGCTGCACTTGACTTGGAATTACCGCGAACCTGAGCACCCAGTCCTACCCTTGGTAGGGAGTGGAACCTGTTGCTTTACAGGCATTAACAGTGGTAGATAAAGCAGTCGTGATTATTTCTGTCCTAAACTTTAATGACCGTAAGACTAAAAGCCAAGTTTTCACATTTCTATTGTTTTGGTTCATCTTCCTGTTTTTCTCAGCTGTAAAGACCTCAACATTTGGAAGGAGAAGAAAAGCTGGTATAGTAGCGCGTAGGCACATGTGCTTGCACAAATACGTGTGCAGATGTGCATAAGATTTTTCACTAGCAGCATTATTAAAGGGTTAAAGTGCTCAACCTCAGCACAATTATGATGACTTCACTGGGTCATGAGTTCTACGCAGTGGCTACTTGATTTTATTTTGGGGTTCTTATATGTATATTTGTGTGTGTTTATGAGAGAGATGAGCTTATTGTCTTGATTTCCTAATTCTGTTACAGACATTTCACCCATATCCTTACCCAACATGCACAGGATGTAATTTTCATAGATGAGCATTTATACAACAAAGTTATTTGATTTCTGAATGAAGGTTTCTACATCCTCAATATTTCAATTTAAATGATACAATTTGAAATTATTAGAACTCCATAATTTTCAGAAGATTGTTAGAAATCCTTAAAGTTAAAATATGGTTGAGAAAACCTAGAAGCTTTTGTAAGGGAACAAAAGGTTATGCTAAGCATTTCAAAGAAAACCAACCAACCTCAGTTCAATTACAAATGTCAAAGGAACATTTTTTCTGAATTTCATGTATTTTAAAATAAAATACCTAATGGAAAATTTGTAAACAAGAAAGAATTAAGAATTTCTCAACCAGAAAGAATTTCTAAAGCGCATAAGTGTAATGTGCACATAAATTATAGTACATATGTTTATGTTTTTACCTTGATAAAGGTAAAGATTGAATGATAATTTGCAGTAAAATGGAATATAGTCTTTTCCTGGTCTTATCTTATTAACTTCTTTATGTCTAACCAATTTTTCTCTTATTCTGATTTGGTATCTTCAACATAGAGAATCAAAGGCAGTTTATATTATTAGGTGAAGGGAAGTAGCGTGTTAGTGTACATAGAGTTTACAGTATCTAAATGAAAATTGTGAGCTCAAAGCTGTATTCACTGTGATCCACGGTACTATTATGATGACATTGCACTTTTACTTCCTGTTAGAAAGATTTTCTTTTTATATAAACATCTTCCTGAGGTCCACTTGAATTTGTTTCGTACCTCTAACTATATTGTAAATCTCTTTTATTTTCTTTCGGATAATCAATTGCATTCCTTTAATAAAACACGTATTCCTTTTAGCTGTCTTTCTGCAGTTAGCTGATAATTCCTTTGCAGATTAATATAACTTTAGTGATACATTTTCTTTTGTTGAATCTCTAAAGCACATAATTGTTTTTTTAAATGACTGGTTGATTTCCAAGTATAGAATAGAACAATTGATGGGTCTTCACTTCAGAGGAAAAACATTCTTCTGTTGATTCATAATATTAAATTTGTAGTGGTAAGTTCAGGCTGGTCATCAGCCTTTAACCTTTTAAATATTTAATTTGTTTCAGTTCTGGAAAATAAAGATGTCATTTAAATATGCCATCTTTGAAGTTAAGTCTAGCTTTTTGGAACTCTTAAGTTCCTTATTTTTAATTTAAAAGAAAATTCTTTAGGATGCCAAGGTTCCAGATATTCATGTAGATATGTAGGTGAATAATAATTATATATTTTCTCTTTTCCATTTTATAGTGTACATGAACTAAAAAATAGTAGTAACAGTATATGATTCACTAATATGTTACTGGAAGGCAAAATTGCACTATCAATTCGAAATTTTCTGTTTTTTGGTATAATGGAATAGAGAACATTTACTGGCATATCTGATTAGGAAGCCCACAGTTCAGTCTGAAATTTAGGTAGGTACTTGAATATTTCTTTTATATCTCTAAAATTACTGTATTTGTTCATCACCATTTTTTCCTGAAAAGGGTCAAGCCCTCTTATTTTATCTCAAACCAGTTTTATTATTTACCATCTAATAACTTTCCTTTGGTCTCTTCTGAAATTTTGTTATCTATTAATGGAATATTAGCTTGTTTATTGTTAGATACCTACAAACAGTTTTCTCTGGGTCAGAATTTACCCTAAGTATTTTTTTGAAAATAAATTTATAGTGAATAATATTTCTCCAATGATATTTCTGTCTTGGGAGAATTATAGACTCTCAGAGTTTTAGGAAACTTAGAAGATATTTTTTATTGAAACCTTCTACTCAAAGCATGAATCTTCTCTATAACATGGAGCCCACATAACCTCTACTTGAAAATTCTAGAGAATCGTCGTATGTCCCTTCCATAACCTCCCATTTCATTCTAAGGACTGCTCTGATTTTCAGACAGTTCTCTGTGTGAAGCTCAGAGAATTGAGCTGACAGCCATTAATCCTGATTCTATGTTTGAGCCACTCTTGTTACCAATTTTCACTTTTTAGATTTAGTCCCTCATTTTATTTCAACTACTTTTGTATATAATGGTTTACATCTTCCTTAGAATGGTAATTCCAAATTAGCTTAAGCAAAATGGCACTTAAACCTGTTTGCTCACATACTGGGGATTCCAAGGATGTAGAGTATGGTGGGCATCTGTGCTTTATGTCTGTTTAACATCTCAGCTCAACTGATTCTTCATACTCAAGGAATGTCTTTAGGATGTGCTCTTCTTTCATTTTCTTAACAATTAAATTTATTGGGGTGACACTGGTCAGTAGAGTGATATAGGTTTCAAGAGTACATTTCTATGATACATGATCTTTATATTACATTGTATGCCCACCACCCAAAGTCAAATAATCTTTTGTCACCATATATTTGGCATCTTTCCCCTTTACTACCCCTCCACCCCCTTCCCTGTTGTCTGTGTCTATGAGTTTCAGTTTATATCCCACGTAGGAGTGAAATCATTTGGTTCTTAGCTTTTTCTGACTGACTTATTTCACTTAGCATAATATCCTCAAGGTCCATCCATGTTTTTGCAAATGAAAACATTTCATCTTTTCTTATGGCTGAGTAGTATTACATTGTATACAGTGGTACCTCAGTTTTCAAATGTCTCCTTTGAAGACCATTTCGGCTTATGAACGCCGTAAACCCGGAGGTAAAATGCTTCGGTTTTCGAACATGCCTTGGAAGTTGAAGATGCCCCACGGCTCCCGCTGAGGGCAAGATCCTGAGGCCCAGCTGTGGGCTGTTGACCCCTCCGTTTTGGAACCTTTCAGAACTCGAACGGGCTTCTGGAACATATTTCAGTTGAAAACCCACAGAGGAACCACTGTATATGTACTGTATCTTCTTGATCCAGTCATCTATTGAAGGACACTTCAGTTGTCTCCATGTCTTGGCCACTTTGAATAAGATCACTTAAAACTTTCACCTTTCATTCATTTTTAATCTCTTCTTGCCCCTCTTGGCTTTACTACCTCTTACTATAGACTTTTTCTCCCTGTGGTAAGGAAAACAGCTGGCTTCTGTTTTTGTCATTGTAATTGACTTCGTTCCTGCTCTTCCCAAATGTAAAGGTGTCTTATTACCACACACACAGACACACACACCCAGAGAAATATTCCTGCTGACCTTCCAGCTCTGATGACATGACCAGCCCTAGGAAAATCTTGGAGCAATCATGTGACTGGAGTGTGATCAAACAAAATCCCAAACGAGCCAACCCTAATGCTCCGGAAGATTTGGAAATGGAGTACTAAGTGATATTAAGACAACATTACTCATGGAAATGTATTTGTATTGCACCCCTGTTCATAAAAATCTATATCACCCATTCTGAATTTAATATTGTTTTCAAACTGAACAGACCTCATACAGAGGATTAAAGTAGGCCACAAGCTTTTTTCACTCGCCACCCAAGTTGCTTTCAAATCCGGCATTCAAAGCATGAGAGCATCACATGTTTCTACTTCAAGGCTGCTCCTACAGGAAACACAAGCCCTCCACCCAGCTTGGTAGCAGAGGATCCAAGTCAAAGTAAACTGTGTAAATTATAACTAGATTGCAAAGCATTTGGACAAAGCAGGCATGCTAGTCTAATCAGGAAAGCTTTCGATAATGCCGGTTGGAAGAGGAATTGGGGAAGGACAGCATCACAAATCTCTTTTAATGTATTTCTGAACTTGGCAACCCAAACTGGTTTTGTCACATATTTGCAGCTTAAAAAGTATTTGGCTTTTACAACAGCCAAAATAAGTATCCTTTAATCACTTTCAACCTATGAACAGATGGGCAAACAGTGCTTTTATAAATGGAGCATACAAAATACTTCAATATCAGCCAAAACTAATTAGTAGAAATATCTGAACCAAACTCTAAAACTGATTTAGTGTTTAATATATATTATCATATAAGCATTAGCAGTTAAAAGGAAATTCCCTGTTCGAATGTTTGCCAAGCTCAGTGTCTGATGTTCAGACATGATTAACTTACTAATTATTGCATCTTTTCTCACCTATTATCTTTCTTAATGATTTCTTTTCTCACTAAAAACTATCTGATTTGGTGCCTTGATCCTAGATTTGTCAAACTGCAAGTGGAAAAGTTAGATTCAGCTATTCAGCCCTGGTCTTTCTCTCAGTCTTCCTTAGAGTGACTTTCCTAGGAGGTGGCTTGAGGACACAGGGAGTTGTCTCTTCTATGGTGAAGACTGATTTCATATCTCGCCTCTAATGAATCACATTTTTATCTTCATAAAGATTTTCTAAAAGAGTTTTATAGAGACTGTTTAGTGACTAAGAATCTGTAAAAATAATAAGACTCTCCATATCAGAATTGTGTTAAGACACTGTGAAAAGAGTTGAATTTAAAAATCACATTTAGAAGGTAGTTCCTACTCATTTTCTAAATCAGAGGAGGTCACTTGGTCTCTGACAGTCAGTATATTTTCCAAATCTCATCTATTTACAACTCATTCTTGTACCTTCCATGAAGCTGAACGTTTCTGTAGCAGTATATATGGTCTGGCTGTGTCTTTTCAGTACTGCTGAAACCAACAAACAGACGAAAACTTAAAGGCAGTCACCTAAATCACCCTAACCACAAGGACTGGGGGCTGCCAGTGCCAGCCTTTCTGAAGTATTTTGTCCCCATAACCAGGAGGGCTTTGAATTCTTACTGTGCTAATTGTACCTTCATGGTCTTAAAAAGTCACCTAATTTTTTTCAGCATCAGTTTATAAAATCAGCATAGTAACATTTATCCAAAAATTATTTTGAGAATTTAAGGAGAAAGTGGGTCAGAAGCAAGTGCTTAATAAAAGATTTCTACAACTACTGCTGCTAATGCACGTAATTATTACATTTTTCTTTTATATTATACAAGGCATATTGTTCTATTTCAGAAACTCTGAACAAAATAGAAAACAGGAACAAATAATCATTTTTTCTTTACACCTAAAGTTTTCTTTATAACCTAGTATTTAATTAGGGATTCACATTTATTTTATTGGGGGATTTAATGAATTTGAATATTATGAGGGCCGGTCCTGAGCAAGAATTCCTTGGAAATACTTCTCAGATGGTGTTGCTGCCACTCTTGATTCAGAAGCACTGTGTTAATACAGTCACTAATGATATTTGGCATGTTTCTTTCTGGCTTTATTTATATACGCCATTAAAAAATAATGCTGCAATCATATAATGAATATAACTTAATCTCTTCATTCTCAATACCATTTTGAAATCATAAGCATTTTCTCAAGTTATTACATAATCTTTATAAGTATCGCTTCTATGGCCACATAATAATTTACTCATTGGATATAACACTATTTACTTAGATATGTATTTCTGAATTTCTCCCATTATCGATGAAACTATAAAGAATGTCTTCATACATATTGCTTTTTTTGAAATTTTAATTCTTTTGAAGATTAGTGCTAGAGAGGATTACCTGTGTTTGTTTGTCTCAGCATAAAAGATGCATTTCTCCCCTGACTCTGAGATAGTATGTGTACAGTTACTTATGAGGGAGGGAAGACAGGTTGTCAGCTTGCTTTCTGAGCCCTGCCTTGTGGTTAGGCTACAGTTTAAGGAACGGTTTTGACTAAAAAAGTTGTTTCATCAATTTAAAAAAAAAAGTCTTTATTGATTTCAGACAGAGGAATGGAAAGGGAGAGAGAGAGAAACGTCAATGATGAGAGAGTCATTGATCGGCTGCCTCCTGCACGCCCCCTGCTGGGAATGGAGCCCTCACCCCGGGCATGTGCCCTGACCGGGAATCAGACCACAGTCTCCTGGATCCTGGGTTGATGCTCAACCGCTGAGCCACGCTGGTTGAGCAGCTCAGCAATGTTTGATTCAATATCACTAACTTGGTGTTTTATTGGGCCAGTTTTATTAACATAAATAGAATAAGAGGTGTTGATTAAAACATAAAGATGCCCACACTGTAGGGTTAGCAAAATTAGAATCATATGATATGAAGGCATCAAGTTCTGTCTAGAAGATTGATAAATTCCCAGTGTTACATTTATTTAAAATGATTTTATGTGGTAGAGATATTTTTATTGCCCTTGTCAGTTCTTCTGTTGGGGTTAAATGTTAGGAATCATTCTATTTTCCTCTTCCAGGTTTTACCTAATTATATAGAATGGTATAAGCACCCTCTGTCTCTCTTTATTACCCTCACGTTTTCTGATATTCCTTGTTTGCCTGATGTTCTGTCAGCTGAGAATTCCTTAAGAATCAGAGGAGAAACCAGGCTGGTTAACTCAGTGGCAGTGATTTTCACATAAGTGATTCTACCCATGTTCCTTAACAGGAGCCGTCACATCTACTGAGACTACTTGCCTTTAAATATTATATCTTTAGTATGGAATATGGATGCAGGCTAGATTTTTCAATTATATCATGGTAGGAAAAATGTATTGATTTTTATTAAATCTTTGTAAATAAACATCCCTATAATGAATTCATAAAGGCATTTTGTATACGTTTAACTGTTGTGCTACATTGTTTTGTAGATAAATTAATATGTGTTTTTAATTTTTATAAAATTATTTCTGATGATTTATTAACTTATGATTTTTATTAAAGTTTTTATTAGGATTTATTTCCTAGGGTCCTGAGGGGTTAGTTGGAACCATTTCCATACAGTTTAAAAGGTGTTTCATTCTGGTTTATACAAGTCAAGTAAAAAAATATTGAAATTTACAAATAGTTTCTCACAAAGGGGGAGTTTTCTCAAATTTTAATTAAAAATTAATATTGCTCATTATTTAATCTGTTTATTAAATGCTAGATAATTAATTCTTGTTTTGCTTGGATCTTGAATTAAGGAGACATAAAGTTGTCTGTTTCTGGACAAAAAGAATTACAGTAGGTTCGTGTTATAATACCAGTTTATATTGAGAAGCCTGTGGTCATGAGTCTTCTTCTTTCTACTATAAGTTGTTAGGAAAATGCATTCTTTATAGGGCTACCATTCTTTTTATGTTTATTTCAGAAGACATAATTTATGAACTGTAACTTGTATCAGGAGCTTTGGGCAAGTGTGAAAAAGGCAGAAACTACCTGTTGAAGATAAGACTAAATGGCATAATATACATTTAGTATGCTTTGGTATAATAAGCAACAGTATCAGAGTGGAGAGGAATGGGGTCCTCTACTGAGAACATACATATCCATCCCACAAGGATGTAGTCATTGAGTATCTTGAAATAAGAATATATTACCAATAGTGCAGGCATTCACAAACCTCAAGTTTAAAAAAAAACTTATCCCATAAACTGCTTGTCATGAGTGTCACTGCTTGACAGAGATAATTTATCTCTAAAATAAAAATCTTCTAAAAATCAATTTGACATTTTATTAGCCTTTGAGTATAAACAGTATGTGTATCAGTTATGTATTGCTACAATGACATCACAAAGTTTGGTGGCTTAAAACAACTTATTTCTCACGAGGCAATTTTGATGATCTGGTTCAGACTCAGCTGATATCTCTTAGAGGGTACAACTCATTTGAGTTGCATATAACTTGTCTCTTCTCCATGTGGTCTCTTGCCTGTTATAGAGTTGCTGGCTTGTTCTCATGTTGATGTAGGTTTCCAAGAGAATGGAGCTGTGTAAGGCCTCATAGGGCACCTGCTCAGAATTGTCACAGCATCACTTCCATTGGATTCTGTTGGTCAAAGCAATCCACAAGGCTAGCCCAGATTTATAGGTGGGTAAGTAGACTCTGCCTCTTGTTGGGTGGAGCTATAAAACCACATTGCAGAGGTAGGGATATAATGAGTCATTAACTGGCTATCAATATGACAATTTACCATGGTATGCTTCCAGTACATTTATATTAATAATGTTATATATTATTGTTATATATTTAAGTTAAGGGTGCAGAACTTTCCTTTGATCACTGACCCCCTTTCATATTTTGGACTTCGAGAAATAAGACAGCAGATAAATATCATGCGGAGTTAAATAAAACTATGGGCCATTGTAATAAGTTCAAGGATTTGGACCTAATCAAAAAAATGACATGGCTAGGAGGTGGCACTAGCACATAACAAGCTTTATTTGGGCATCATGGGATCTGCTTTTCATGAGACGGGAAGTCCCTCACAGCAGATCTAGAGACAATGACATAGGGCCACCACCCAGAAGGGGAAGAGGGTAAGAGAGAGGGGAGTGAGAGAGGGGCTTCATGTTTAGGTGATGTTGTTCAGCAGTAAGATGGAGAGGCTCTGGTTAAGAGAGCTCCTAAGGGCAGCCAAGTTGTGTGGTCTTTTAAACGTCAGCATTTGTCTTATCTATGATAACTGATGTTGGTTGTAGTTTGGTGGGATATGCAAAGCAGGCAGTCCGTTACTGGCTAAAAATATGCTTATTTGGGCCATATTTAAAGTAATTGAATGTCTAATGATTTTGAGTTTGGAGCCAGCAGACTTTTAAGCTAATAGTCCTAGTCTGATGTTAGAAGTAAACTCTAAAGGGCCAATATGCAAGGGCCAACTTTGCTTCATTTATATAACAACTATGCAAATATACCTTGCCATTTCTAGCATCCCTCCTTTTCTAAAATGAAGAAGAAAATCTTTGGTACAGTCCTGCAGCGACATGGCACACCCAAAAGATAGGTTAAAAAGACATTATAAGAGTTTGTTTTTAGATTTGGGGCTTGAAATTAGAGAAAACAGTATTGGAAAAATTTGCCAGAGAAGGCAAAACATGAGTGAAAGTCATAGGTACCTTTAGAGTAAAAAAAACCCCAGTAGCAGCCCCAAGTAACTAAATATTGGGAATACCAGTTTTTGCAAAAAATAGATCATAAAGAAGAAACAAGATTCATAAGCATAATAAAAGGAATATTTTGTGAAATAAACTTATGTTCTAGAAAACTATACTGAAGGTACTGATATTTTCTGTCAAATTAAGAGCAGACTGTGTATTCAAAAATCAATTTGTTGATATAAGAGAAAGTTAATCAAATTCTAATTTTGTGTTTATCACCTATGTCACTTTGCATAATCAAGGATTCATAAGCAATTCTCTATTTGATGACCAAGCTCATCAAAACTAACCTGTCAAAGTTTGGTATATTTTATAGCTTCTTTTCAAACTCATTGTTTGCTAATATAGTTCACTTTCCATCAAGCCTTCCATAAATTATTCTTTAAACTCAAATTTCCCTTTCCTTTATTTTTAACTGTCCAATTATTTAGAAAGTACTATTGATCAAAATCCATATGTCTAAGGCCTAAGATAAAATTCTTTTCTTTTTTAGTTGACAAAAAATCAAACAAAATACATCCATCATTTGTAAACTTCTTTGCATTTATCCATAGCATTTTTACTTAATATACTTAATATTTACTTAATATTTCACTCATTTATATTAAACATATCTTTTAATCAAAACAACTAATTTCAATTCATTCTCTCTCTCTCTCTCTCCCCTCTCTCTCTCACACACACAAACACTTCTCATTAAGCGACTAAGAACTGTGCCATTCAAGACCACTTAGGAGACCAGAACTCTTGTGACCGATGCAACAATACATATCACACATCACCTTACATTCAATCACACATGTCACTTTAAGAATTATTTACACTTTGCCTGGCTGCGTGTGGCTCCGTGGTTGTGTTGACCCAGGAGCCAAACAGTCATGGTTTGATTCTGGGTCAGGGTGCGTGCCCAGGTTGCGGGCTCAGTCTCCAGTGGGGGCGTGTAGGAGGCAGCCGATCAGTGTTGTTTCCCTCTCATCGATGTTTCTATCTCTCTATTCCTCTTCCTTCCTCTCTCTAAAAATTAATAAAAACATCTTTTTAAAAAAAGAATTATTTACACCTTGTTGTAACATAATGGAACTTTGGGTGTTAACTTGGCTCATTTGGGCATTTCGGTAACACTTATTTATTCTCTGGGAAAGAAGAAAAAATTATGAACTCAGAATCCTTTAGATTTTATAGTAGGTCTTAAACTCTGGACAAGCCAGAAATAATCATTTCTACTCATCTCCATTTCATTTATCTCATACATCGAGACCCACTCATAAAAATTGTTATATTAACCAAGCAAAAATGCTCTTAGAAGTCAGAGCACCCTCTTTTCTAAGCTATTCAACATCAATCTTAATATAAACAAACAAACAAGCAGAAAACTTTTCTTCATTTTTTTTTACCTTTCCTGATAGCTTTGTCTATTTAAATCAGATATGTATCTGACTGTACCACATGATCTCACTCATAGGTGGAATATAATAAACAAAATAAACTAGTGAACAAAATAGATCCAGAGACATGGAAGCATGGAGCAGACGGAGGGATCTCAGAGGGAAGGCGGGGGTGGGGGAGTGGGTGGGGAGAGATCAATCAAAGAACTTATATGTTTATAAGCATAACCCATGGACACAGACATTGGTATGGGAAAGGCCCAGGGGTGGAGGAGATCAATGAGGGGGAAAAATGAGACATCTGTAATACTTTCAACAATAAAGATAAAATAAAAAGTAAAAATAAATAAATAAATAAATAAATCAGACCTGTCTCCAGAGAACAAATGATACATTTTGACTCATTAATCTACAGAATGAGAGAAAGAAGAAGCCGCAGATACAAAAGAGCTCCAGTTACTAGAAACTGTACAAGGCCAACTTCCATTCTTTTGCAAGGAGAGCAAGGGCATTTTTCATTCATACACACAAACACAAATAAACTAACAGCCTCAGTTCTACGCCTTTAGCTATAGTTTAAATGTAGCTGTGGTGTACAATTTTCTGTGCCTGAGTAATGTCACTGGTCAGTTGTTGCTACTTGGGAGTAGGAAGGTCAGGGAGACAAAAAGGATCTCCAAGGAGTACTTGTGATGAACATCTCTTGATTTGGAGTTGATATCCATTCTAGTGGGCCCAAAACTATCTTGAATGCTTTTAGCTATATTTGTATTCAAGTAACATATAATACAGGGTATTTCAGAAGGTACCATAAGCTTCAAGACAAACTAACAGAAAAGACAATGAAAAGACTGATGTGGAATTTCCTGTCAAATTCCATCTGCTACCCAAAAGAGACTAGATGGGTCAAATGATCAAAATCAGACACCCGACATTTCAGTCACTAAAAGAAGAAAAATAATGGCTGTGTATAAAACAGAGCAAGATGCATTAAGAACCAGCTTAATGCAGACATCAAAAGAGACTCAGAGGGGGAAAAAAGGCAGAAATGGAGTCAGTGCATTCATTGTGGGAATCAAGAAAGTTGGGCCTAGGATTCAGAGGTCTTTATGCAGTGCGCTTTTAGGGCAAGTCTCAGCTCTGGTGTGTGAGTACACCTGGGCATCTCACTGGAACTTCAGCTGTGCAAGTTGCAGAAACAAAAGCAATTAAAAAGAATAAAAAGCCTTTTATATGCTAAATATTACAAGGAAGCTAGACTTTGGAAGACATTGAAAAAACTGACTACCATATAAAAAAGATAACATATATAAAGGAAAACTACAGGTGCAAGATTACCAACGTTACAGAGCATCTGTTCATGATAGAAAGTGCAGTTTTTTCAAAATGCTATCATCACTGCAGGGACCATCTATACCAGTCTCGCAGGGCTCGTCACGGTTTCCAGTATGACCCCTCACTTCTGTGATCCTGTCGTCCGGGGCCCTACCGATACACTAACTACTATGCTTCTCAATTGATAGTATTTGGAAAATAAAATTAATTTTCAGAAGACTGGTAAGCAAAATAGCAGTGCCACATAAGTTTGAGGTAGTTTTTAGTTTAATAGTTTCTGGAACAGGCACAGTATTTTGACTAACTTGCCTCATCGTATGAAAATATTTTTTTTCTTAGATACTCTTTCTCTCTTTTGAATAGTTGTGAATAAGTTTTGACCGGTTCACTTTATTTTGAGTTTTCTTCTTTTAGAAAGTTAATTTTTTATATGCTATATTGCTTTTATTATGTTTGACCTTCTTTGGAGAACCCCATTGACATGGTCAGGCAATGTATATGAAGTCCATGTACATATTATAATATGTTTCTTATTTTATTTTATTTTTATTTTTATTATTTTTAAATGGAATTCATTTTTTAAAATTTATTTTATTTTAAATATATCTTTATTGATTTCAGAGAGAGGAAAGGAGAGGGAGAGAGAGAGAGAAACATCAATGATGAGAGAGACATTGATCGGCTGCAGCCCGCAACCCGGGCATGTGCCCTGACCGGGAATCGAACCCCGATCACCTGGATCCTAGGTCGACGTTCAACCACTGAGCCATGCCCGGCTGGGCATGTTTCTTATTTTAATATGGTCATCAGTGAAATGAATTTAAGACTTTTCAAAAGTGTTCTTTTTCTTATTAACTGTAATAAAATGTTTTATATTTCATTTTTAGGGTACAACATCGTCTAAGTAAAACCAATGAATATGAAAACAAAGTTAAAAGAATTGGACCACACATAGAAATTTTCCAAGTATTCAGGGAAAGGACCAGACTTATAATCACCAAGAAAATAATTAGAATGATCACCACTGTGCAGGCACATGTCAGAGGGTGGATTGAACGCAGAAGATTCCAGAGAATACTAGTCAAGGTAAAACATATGTTAAATATCACAAGGTGTTTATAATATATCTAATTAAGTAAAATTTTGAACAATCACCTGGCCAATAAATCTATGATTTTTCTAATGTCCTGTCTGCCTTCTTTGGATTAAGAAAATGTTACGAATAATCTACTTTGCTGATTGTGTCAGGCTGGAGAATCAGAACAAAAGGCCTGGCTTATCCTTCACCGAAAAACAGTTGTGGGACTACTTTTACTCTTAAGGCCTGGACCACCTATGTTTGCACTAATTTTGTTTCTCCTTTGCTATCTGTTTAGTCTCTGTGAGCATTTAGATGGTGTGTTTGTGGAGTTTAAGTTTCTATAGAAAATGTCAGAGAGATGACTAGTAAAACACAGGTGAATGTCCAGGCCTCTTTAAGAACCTAGATAAAGTTGGTGATCAAAAATTGGAGTGGTGCCATTCCTCCTGGTTGTATAATTATCTTTAGTAGTTATGAAAAGTAAAGCACAGAGAGGTAACATGTCTAAAGTTACACATCTAGCTAGTGGCATACTTAAATTTTGAGAATCAAACCTAAGCCTGTCGGGCTCCAGAAACTTTAAAACATTAGGAATTCTAGTAACAATAGTATCCATCATTGCAAAATGGTAGATTCTTTTCTCAAATCAGGCTCAACATGGACATTGGAATGTCCTGTCAAAAGCTTGGGCCTGCCCTGGCTGGTGTGGCTCAGTTGGTTCAGAGTAGTCCCATGCACCGAGAGGTCACTGACTCCAGTCTCCATCAGGACACATGCCCTGGTTGCGGCCTCGATCCCCAGTAGCGAGAGTGCAGGAGGCAGCCCATCTATGTCTCTCTCTCTCTCTCTCTCTTTCTCTTTCTCTTCCTCCCTTGCTCCCTTTCTCTCTCTCTCAAATCAATAAAATCAATGAAAACATATTTTTAAAAAGCTGAGGCTAGATTAAACTCCCTTCCGATCCTGTATCTCTAATTGGGGTGTGCTCGCATCGGGGAGACGACGTGGAGAGCCAGGGGCGCGCTCATGTAGTGGCACCAATTCTGTGGGAAGCAGGAGTGGCGGCTACGGCTTCAGAGTGCACTGGAAGGCAATACGATTCAGGGATACGGGTGGCCAAGCATGTGCGCTTAGTTTTTATACTAAGCAATTGGATATAGAATGATTGAGCGTGTGCTTCAGATAGTAACATAAGTCATCAGCCCGACCTAGGTCAGGAGACACAGAGAAGAGGCCTGGAAAAGAGAAGAATCAACCCCAGGGGGGAGACATGTCCTGTCGCTCCACTGTAGCCAAGGGAGCCACAGTGGGTGGGGAAGTAAATACACAATCATACGTCATGTTATTCGTGGCTTACATATTTGTTAAATGTGTGTTTATGTGTAAGCACTTGAGATAACTATTCAGAATATTCAATTCTTATTTCATTGTATATAGGTTTAGTCATTTTAAAACCTTTTTTTTGTTTGTTTTCACAAGATTTTGAATAAAGACCCTTTGGGATATTGTCCTACATCTTTGTTTAGACAAGTTTAGACTTCAATCAATGAACATGGTCAAGATATCTACTTATAGGTCTACAACATTTTTTTAAAAGTTAAATTGTGGGAAAACATTTGCAGAAATATTGTACAAGGATTACGTGTAAACATCTATCTTACAAACTGATAAAAACCATAATAATAATAGAAAAAATAGGTAGAACACATGAACTTTACAGTAGGAGAAACATAAATGGCCAGTAAACATGAAAAGGTGCTACTATTGTTCGAAAAATCAAAGACATGAAATCCCACTGAGTGTTATATGGTAAGGGAATTCTCCAAACAAGCAATTAATTTATAACATATTTTAAGAAAGACATGACCATAGCAAACAAAAGGCAGACTGAAAATGCCTACTGAGAAACAATTTTTTAAAATGTTGAGGTGTGTTGAGTATGATACATTTACCCTTTAAAGCAGGGGTGGGGAACGTCTGGCCCGAGGGCCATATACGGCCAGCGAAATCATTTGGTCTGGCCCTGCCAAGGCAACTGCAGGAGGGACTGATAATTCAATAAATCTAGGAGCTTTTTTCATAGATAATTTTTAAACTGATAATTTTGTATGACCTGAAAATGTTGTTATAAATATCCCAATGGCCCTTGGCAGAAAAAAGTTTCCCCATCCCTGCTTTAAAGTAAACAGGGGTTGGAAAATTATAATCAGTGATTTGCCATGAGTCTTTTCTATTTTAATATTGTTGTGATAAATATCAATCACACATTTTTCAGATAAATTCTATCTTGAGAACTGTTTAGAAATGTAAATATTTACATCCTGAGGTGTCCATAGCACCATAGCTGAGGCATATTTCCATGCAGAAGACTGGCGGAGAGCATGCTGTAATAAAAACCACAGCTTCTTAACCATGAAAACCACCTGGGTAATCTGAATGCCTCAGATCCGAGAAAGTTTTCTGCATAAGATAAGTTATCTACCCCAAAGAACATTTATTCAATTCAGAGGGAAAGACACTTAAATTGGCTGCCCAAAGCTCCTGCTCTCTCAGCAAATGCCATCATCTGTCTAAGCAGCACGTGCCAAGCAGGGACCTTTTGGCTCCTGTTCTAAGGATACATTTAAAACATTGCTTGATTCTCAATTATAAGCAAAAGAAACCTACTGACAGATTTAAGCAGGAAGAATATTGGGCAGAGGACTGAGAACTACACTCAGAAATAAGAAGGGTTAATGAACATAGCTCCCAGGCTCCAGCCAAATCTTGCACGGAAAGAGCCTGATGTAGATACTGACCCCCTGGGGCTGGTGTAGGTAACGGATGAAGCTTTTGGTCACGTTGTCTGCATCCTAGCAACAGGGGGCTTGGGTCACCCGCACCTGATTTGTAGCTTCAAATTGTAGGAGGTGAGTTTTGCCTCCCACTAAGATTCATGGGGTGGGGAATACTCCAGAAGTGTGACCAACTCGTTATCTGTAAAAAAACCGAAAACGCGACAAGGACCTATTGAACAAAAGGCAGGTTTAAACATTAGAAAATGTTACTAAATGTTGAAAGGCATTAGCAAACATTCAGGATCTGCCTGGATTCTGATGGCATTCAGATGGAAGGAGAAAGAAGAGGAAGGTAGTGACATTATGCTAATTCTTTTTTTTGTTCAAGCAAATTAAGCAATACATCATTGATAATCTTGTGAAATTAAGAAATATAGGGTTAAGCATAGCATTTTAAAATGTCAGAGAAGAATCACAAACTTAAGCAAAGGTGAAAAAATAAAATGATAAAAATAACCTTTAAAGAATCACATAAAACAAAATGACAAAAGGAATAACATCATAAGTGTTATAAAAAATATACTAGGAGAGAAGCCAAAACAATAATTCACAAAATGGGTGAAACATACTAAATTTAAGTAAATTAAGAGGAATATAGTGTATAATTAAATGTGGGCCCTGGAGTGTTTCTATTTTGATTTCAAAACTAATTCTGCAATTTACCAGCTATAGAACCTTAAGAAAGTTATTTAAAGATTTTATACTTTGGTTTTTTTCACTTGTAAAATGGTATGCAAAGTACATCAAAGGAAAGCTGACTCAGGAAAATTCATGACCTTTAAATACATTCTTAAAAAATAATGAAAATCGAAGTTAAGAACAGAGAAAGGCTAAAAAAGGGAATTAATAAAGATATGTAAAAAAAATTAATGAGCTAGAATATGTAAAATATAAAAATAATTGAATTGAGAAGTAAAATGAAACTGGCTATTTAGAAAAAAATCTAAAATAGATGAATACTTCACTTTTTAAAAGTCTATTAGAGTGTAGAAAATTCATATACAGAAAAATATAGTCACAGAAGATAACTGATAAGAGAAAATTTGCACATATGCTAAAAAGGGTTATTTTTTTAATATTCAGAGTTTTTAGAAATCAACAAGAATAACCTCAAAAAGTCCACTGAAAACTAGGTAAAAGATATAAATATACAGTTTCAAAAGGAAGAAAATACAAGGATTTGAAGACCCAGAGTATATAGCTGAGGCAAGATTTATTCATTACAGAATAATGCTTTAATAAAACTTTAATTTGTTTCTTTTTCTGGCTGGATAGGCTACATATTATAGAAATCCAGACATCACCCTAGGAAACTCCTATGAAGGTGTCCACCACTGAAACCTCTATTCTGTGGGAAGTACAAGTATTTGATGACAAAGACACTCAATGAAATTCTCTGAATTTCAGGGAAATTATCTCACTGTATAATGCACTTATTTAACCAACCTAGGCAAGAAATAATAAATACATCCATAAGCTAAGAAACTGGGTGAGATAAAGTAAAATGAAAGGGACATACTCAAAGATAAATAGCAGAAATATACAAGGAGCTTTACCATTTATTATTTTATAGGTTTTGAATCATGGGCCAAATTTGAGAGCAGTTATGAACATGTATCGCAGACTAATCCATCGTGTTAAATATCGACTTGGTCTTTGGAGAACAAGACAAATTATAAACTTTTCAGAGCTAGAGGAATGGATGGATAGAAAGAAATGTAAGTAATGAAGTTCCTGAATAATACTCTTTTATGGGTGGTAATTTTATCTCCTATTATCTAGTATGAATGTACAGATATATTAATATTTATTAAAATATGTGCTAGAACCTTACAGTTATTACACTAACCACCATTTCGTTTCCATTCACATTCTTTTTAGCTACTGAATTCTAAGTCACATATCTTTTGCTAAATACCCCCACTATTTTTACTCTGTCTTATCTTTATCCCCCAAACTCTGTCACTAAATTTATTTTTTAATCTTATAGAATCTTGCTTATTTTTCTTAGTCTTACTTTCTTTCCATGATTTCTCCTCCCTGATTTGTAACTGCAGATTACACTATTTTTGCATCTAAAAAATAACCTTTTCAGTTTGAAACCCCCCCCCCCACAAAAAACGAATGTGGTTATGTTTTCCAGTGTGGACTCTGGTAGTTTCTAGCTGAGAATTTGAGTAAAAAAGTCTTAAAGAAAGTGAGGGAGGAAGAATGCTCCAGTAGAGGGTGAGGCAAGCACCAAGGCCTGAAGTTGGAGGCAGTTACTGTGGGAGGAAGCCAGGGGTCTAACATGCCGGATGGAGTTTGTGAGCCAGAGCTGAGCAAACTGAGATGTGAGAGGCGGCGGGGAGTGGGGACACAGGTGGCATCAGGCTTTATAGACCACTGGATTTTACCTTGATTGAACTGGGGAGCCTGTGGAGCTTTGTGAACTGAGGACCATGGTGAAATTTATATGTGAACAAGTCACTCTGGTGGTTTTTTTGAGAATAGGCTGACATGAGGCAAGGATGTAAAGAAGTCCAGTTGGGATCAATGGTGCACTATCCAGCATAGGATCTGAACAATACAAGAAAGTTAGCTAAAGGAATGATTTAAAGAATTACCAACTAAGGCATTCATTTGCTTTGAGGTCTACAGTAACTCTACAGACCATAGAATTTGCAAGTTGTTATTTGTCTTCATGTTCTTTAGAAAAGTCTCTATTCTTTCCATATTTTGATTGCTAATTGGGTTGGTATTTGATATCTGGCAGATATCCATGCACCTTTTTAAGTTTTTTTTTTTTTTTTTGAGGTTTAAAAAAATACATATGTCTTTATGGATTTCAGACAGAGGAAGGGAGAGGAAGAGAGAGAGAGAGAGAGAAACATCAACGATGAGAGAGTCATTGCTTGGCTGCCTCCTGTATGCCCTCTACTGGGGATTGAGCCCACAACCCAGGCATGTGCCCTGACAGGGAATAGAGCCTTGATCTCTTGGATCCTAGGTCGATGCTCAACCGCTGAGCCACACCGGCCAGCCTTAAGTATCTTTCAATGACCAGAAAATTTCATTAATTTTCACAATTTGAGTTTTATATTGACCTAATTACACCTGTCTACAATATTAATTCTGCTAGTATGTTGCCAAATGTTTGCTTTTAGGGCCTAGTATACAGGTTAAAGGCATTGTTGTCTATTAATATAGATAAAAACCATAATGTTAATCTGCACATCAGTCAGATCTAGTGAGAAACATCTAAAATGGATTAATTCAATGAAAAAACAAATAAAGGCATATGTATTTTCTCAAGGAGAAATATATTTAACATAAAAGTTAAAAGTGATGTTCTTTGTGTGTTAGTTTGGGTTTCACTAGAATCAGGCCCTGAGACAAGAATTCAGGTACAACTAACTTATTTGTGAGTTGATCCCAGGAGATACTGTTAGCACAATGGGGAAGTGAGACAGGGAAGGGATGGAAGTCAAAAAAGAGTGTATTATCAAGCAGATCATCATGTGGGCAACTGGAGTTTAATTCATCTAGAGGACAGTGCAGCCACCTTGCCTCAAGTGCTGGATCTTTATCTACCATCTCCTCCCAGTCGGTGGTTCAGGGCTGCTCCAGTGGGGGCCTTAATCTCCTGGAACTTCTGACTTGCGGCTCAGGTGGGCAGAGTGGAGTCCAGCAGCCAGAGGGAGCCCTTAGGCAATGAAATGCAGATGCCAGCAACGGAAAGTCAGGTCTGCATGCACGGAAATGTAAGGCAGTATGGACAGGGCACCGACAGCAACTGCTCTAGTTGGCTTACTTGAAACAAGAGAAAAAGCCATAGATATACTAAATGTGAACTTATGTTTATTTTGCTGCTGTGCTTCAGGCTCTCTGCTCGTATTTAGGCAATCACTAAATACTGCTTGAATTTGTCAATGTCTCATGACTGCCCCCCTCAACTGAATGAATGAATGAATGAATGAATGAATGAATAGAAAGTTGAAGTCCTTACGGTTGAGTGCCAAGATGATACATTAACTTTTGTTAGGAACCTCTCTGGTGCCTTTGTCATCCAGAGCCCACAAAACCTGTCATTCTGTAAATGCTAATTAACAATCAGTTTCTTGGGGCTAATCCATATACTTAAGAATAGAGATTCAATATTACCATGTTGAAAAGAAAAAATAAAATGTTTATGGAGAACGACACTTACAAAATGTAAGCGTCGATCCTCTTGGCCATTACCTAACCCCCGTCTAATGCCAAGCGTGGGAGATGGGTGAGGGATGGCCCAACTGAGGGGCTTTCTGGGTAGCCTTGAGCCAGGAATAGCCAAGTACTTTACACTGGGAAGTAAGAATACAGGAAGTCAGTGAAAAATAGACATCGTTCCATTCAGGGGCCAAATCAGAAGTAGAATAATCAGTCCAAAGTGGAATCAACAATTCAAGTAGTTAAAGTGTGTAGAAGTCAAAACGAGATGAAAAATGAGGAGAATTAGTAAACAATGAATACTGAAATGGGTCAGCGGAAATCGGGCCCCCAGAAATCTTGACACAGAAGCTATGTCTTCTGATGTAGCTTGAGCATTCACGTATGTGGGGTCTGTAGACAACTGTCATGTAAGCCAGGCCAGAGGCTGCCAGTGTTCTCTTTGGGAAAGCAAGTCCAAATTTCACTTCCTTCTAACCTTGTGCAGGAGGTTGACGCAGTGCTACGCTAAGTATGGGGGCTGATCACTAGACATAAAGATAAACCCGAGGTTAAAGTTTCTTCAAATCCAGGTGAAGATTTTAGGTGGTTTGTACCTGATATGTTATTTATAAAGAAAATATTTTCTTTCATTATTTTTCCCCCTTTTAGTCTATGAAACAATGTTTGCTAAGAGAGAAGATTGGCAAGGATTAGAAAGAAGTGAGCTCCTTAATTACTTCAATGACTGCGGTCATTTCCCAACTCAGCAGCAAATTGATCAGGTTTGGGACCTGGTCCACAAAGGCAAGTAGTGTCTCATTTGCTTTCTCTTCCCGCCTTATTTCCCTTTCTCTTTTTCCTTCCTATCTATTTCTTCTCTTGTTCTTTCCTTCCTTCCCTCTCTTTTATTAAACTTGTGTCATAAATCCTTTTCGGCAAATTTATTTTTATCTGATTTTAATGTATATGAAGAAATAGACTTAAAGGTTAAAAGAAGTTCATACAATGGATTTTCTAGGTGGATGGAGGAGGTGATTTTAGCTTTTTAAGCTTTAATGTATTTTTTTGGCTATAAGTTATATCTAACTGAGTACGTTTTAAACCACCATATTTTACATACTGAATCTAATAAGCTTTCTCACAGATAGTTAGATTTGGCACTAAAGAACATAACTGTTTAAACATTGTGAACGATTTTAGTATGATAGAATTTTACAGTTAGAAAGTCATTTCTTTCCTGAACAATAAATAAATGAAAGGATAGTGTTGTATGAAAATATTTAAATGGAGCAACATTCCTCCCTTCTCTAAACATTAGTAATGGGGTGGATATTTTCATTGAAATGTGAAAAACTCAGTGAATTTTCCTTAACTCCTTGAGATTATTCTCAACATTTCTTTCTAGTATGTCTATGTTCATATTACTGTTCTGGCTTGCTGCCATGTGTAGAGGTGATGCATGGATGTATCCACAATTTAATTGAGAAAAAAAGGGAAACATATCAGGACCTTTTTAAATGGAGGAATAGGGCTTGCACGCTAGTAGGAAGGTGTGTTTCAGGTTCGAACGACAAGGTTGCAGGTTCATTATCGGTCTGAAGTCCTCTTCATCGGTAGTTCTTAGTGTGAATTCACCTAATTTTTTACCTGTGGAGTTTGCTCTACCAGTGCTGTGTCCTTTGTGTCTGGAATGTTTTTCTTTTCAAATTAAGTTTCATTTGAACTTAATCAGTTCTCTACTGATTCTTTTGGATTATATCATAAAGGCTTAGATCTGGAATTAGCTTGCCTGGATTTAATTCCTGGTTCCACTGTTTACTAGCTGTATGTCTCTGGATAATTTATCTCTGATTTGCCTTATTTTGCTTAACTATAAGAGGAAGATAATACTATCTAAGTCATTGACTGTTATGAGGTTTAAATGAAGTAATTCATGGAAAATGTGTTTTCCATTATATAAGTGCTCAATAAATGTTTGCCATTATTATTCATAAGTAATTTTAAGTACACTTAATTATAAAAAAAATTAAATAATTATTTTGAAAATGTTTATACATTGAATCTAATTATAGAATGACTAATTTTTAGAGAGATTCTTTATTGAATGCTATCCATTGATTTCCACCCATATCATCTCTTTTGTATCATAATGACCTGTGTTCTAGAGGAGCTGATATGCTCACTTATGTTCATTTTTACAAATGAGAGAACTGAGACTTAGAAAGAAACTTTTCTAAGCTCATTAATAGAGCTGGAACTTGTTTCCTGGTCTCTTTAGGTGAAATTCAGTGCTCTTTCCATTTTGCTATGGGAGACACTTTAAAAGTTAATGTTATGAAAAATGAATGATTATAGCATTTTTGACAGCAAGTACTGCCTTTTATTGATATACTGCCTTGAACTATAGTAGGTTTTCTGTAAATGATTGAGTCTATTAAGTTCTCATAAAAACTAAAATTTTCAAAAGAAAACTTAGTTTAAAAACATATTGTTTTATTATAATGCCTAAAATGAAGAAGTTTTGCTTTATAGAAAGAAGCCACTCTAACGTAATTTTTAATATATGTCCAATTATGTTCCTCCATCCAATTAGAAAAATTATTTTGTCACATCAAAATCTTTCATTTAAAATGGTAATATTCTAAATAATGGAAAGAAAAAATTATGGAAAATGAAGCTAAGTTAATGGTTTTCTGCTTGCTTCTGGAATATATTCCATTTTTAAGAGAATCTGATTTTATGCAGTTTAGATTGTCAGTCATCTTCATTCATACTGACTTCTTTGATTGTGGCTAATAGTTCCAGATGTGCAACCTACGCATTTTTTCATTCAGTAGAATATTTCATCTAATGCATATGTAGTTAATTCAATTGATTAACTTCTTCAGTGTATGACACCAAGTAAGTCAAATTCCTAAAATCATCTGTATGTGTTCAGGTATTTTTAGCTTTTAAAAAATTCTTCATTCTTATCACTATGGTAACAAAAGAATTTGTGACCGAGGACATGATTTTCATCTGAAAATCTTCCTTTGGGAGAATGAGACAACTTTAGACGGCATGCATAGGCTGATCTTAAAGTGGAGGGCTATGCAAACATGAGAACTTTTACTTGCTGTTCACTTAAATCTCAATGAATGAAACTAATAATGATAGAACAGCATATCCGAAAGTAAGGAAAGTAACACATTGTGGTTCTATATTGTCTATTCTCACATCTGCCTAATTTTTAGAAATTTAAACTTTGAAGGTTTTCCAGTAAATTTGCAACATGTAAATCTAACTTTTAGTTTATTTTCTGAAGTTAAAGTAAACAGAAAACAATCATGAAGACAAGTCTATTTTCACTGTGGAGCCCTAGACAAAAAAACTTAAAATAAAAAAACATAGAAATTACCTGAATACCCTATACATCTGAAGGAACTGTGACCTGAGATAGAATGTGAATTGTTTTAGACTCCCTGACTAGTTAGTTGCAAACTTACTATATTTGAGCCTCCTGCTCCTTGGAGCACAGCTTTGTTTACCACAAACAGACAACACTGCATTTTCTGTTGTTCTCCCAAGCTGTGGCTCCATGTTATTAAACAGGAAGCATATAAGGACTTTCCCTTCATTTTTTTAATATGAACAGGTACTCTAACAATAAAATTTTAATTGTATAGGTAAGGGATTGAAGGGGATTAAAAAAGATAGTAGAGCCCTGGCCGGTGTAGCTCAGTGGTTAGAGTGTTGGCCCTTGGGTTGCAAGTTCGATTCCCGGTGGAGGACACCTACCTGGGTTGCAGGTTCGTTCCCCCGCCTGGTCAGGGGGCTAAAGTGGGGGGGCAGCCCATCGATGTCTCTCTCACACTGATGTTTCTCTCTCTCTCCTTCCCTCCCTTCTTTCCACTCTATCTTAAAAAAAAAAAGACAGTGGAAAAATGTCCTCACGTGAGGATTAACGACAACAACAGAAAAGGAGAGTAGAGGATTCTAGGGTATAAGAAATACGAGACAATGGCAGATTCTGATGGCAGAGTATCAAATATTAGAGGTAACTTGTTCCAAAAGCCTTCTTTTAAATAACTTCTAATAAAAATGAAACAACTCCTTACTATAAAAAAATTTGAACATACACACTAAAAACAAAAGATGAAATGAAAAATACTGGCTGTTTGACGTTCTAGAATGACATGAGGCTACTGACTAGGAATCAACCAGAATAGGTGGCCAGGTCTTATAAGGATCTCTTGGTGCCACCATTAACACTTGGAGAAAGTCCCTGGCAATCCACCTCCCTTTTTATATAATAAAAATGTCATGACCCTCCATATTTATGATGCTGGTAGAAATCTCAGTCCATGAATTCACTGGTTTTCTATAAGGAGTTAAGTTTTATTTCTATCTTTTGTTTACCAAAATTTAATTTCAGTCCATTTATTTTCTCTTTTTAAGATTGTGGCGAAGATGGAGGGCATTTAGGTAATGGCATAGCATGTGGAGCACCCACTTGATCTGCAATATCATGTGTTTATATTAACATAAGTATTTCCTAGTACATGCCTGCTTGGGCTGCCGTAACAAACATGACAGGCTGAAAGGCTTAAACAACACAAGTGGGTGTGGGTCAAGGATCATTTCATGTTTATCATACTTTGGGGTCATTGAAGATTTTGGATCTGGAGAGTAATATTTTTCAGCAGATTAGGCAATTTTTCAGCCAATTATTTTTGCACATTTTTTCTTCTTTCCTTTGTGGACTCCTATTGAACTTATATTAATACACTTAATATTATCCTAGAGGTTTCTGGGGCTGTTTATTTTTTAAATCTTTGTTCTCTTCTTAAAAGTGGATATTTATTGATCTGTCTTCGAGTTTCATTGTTCCTTCCTTCTGCTGCCATCTCAGATCTGTTGCTGAGCCCATTTTACACATTTTTCATTGCGCTGTTATATTTTCCAACTCTAGAATCCATTTAGTTATTTTTTATAGATTCCATTTCTCTTGATAATCTTTATTTTTGAGTAATTATCATGTTTTTCTTTAATTTTTAAAATATAATTTATTTCAATTATTTGAGCCTATTTATAATAGCATCTTTAAGGTCTCTTTGTCTGCTAAATCTAACATCTGGGTCATCTCAGAGTCAGGTTTTATTAACTGCGATTTTTCTCTGAATATAGGTCATACTCCTCTGTTTATTTGAATGATTTATTTTTATTTATTTTTTTATTGTTGAGTATTGGACATTTTAGATAATATGTTGTTGCAAGGATGGATTCCAACTACCCCGACTCCAAGGGTTTATTTGTTAATTTAGTCACTTGCCTGTACTTAACATGTGGAATCTGATCCGTCTGCCCCCGATGCTGTTTGGCTATTCATTTCTCTGCTCAGCTATTGTTTTAAGTTTTACATTGTTAGGGTGGCTTCTCAAAAGGTCATCTCTGATCTGTATAAAGTAGTTGTCAGCCTGTGATTGAACATAGTATTTACTGAAACACCTTGAGTCCTCAAGGTTTCTACCCTCCGCATATGTACCTGTGTGTGGGTCGGGGAGCACATTCAATGTTTGATTTTATGCCTGCCTCATATTTTACTTTCCACTGGCACTCGTGGGTCTTTCCTGTTTATTCCCATTGTTTCCCAGTGAGCTTGGGATGTGTGTAGAGGTTATCAAGTTCTTCTATGACCTTCTCACGTCCAGAATCTGCCTATTAAATTTCTGGCTGGCTTGATGTTATACTAACTCAGGTTGAACCTGTGGATAACAGAGCTGCAGTTTCTCTCCATTTATTTCTCATCAGGTATGTTACAAATACTGTCAATGCCAATAGTGTGGGTTTTCCCCCACTATCACCTCCACCTCACTAGTGAAATGAGTCCCTGAATTGTACTTCCATGAAGTCTGTGGGAGGCTTTGAGATATTTGTGTTACATAACACTACATCATTTTAGAAGTGTTTGAGGTTCACCCCACCTACTCTGATGGGCCTACTGCTAAGGTCCCATGAGGCTATAGACCCCTTTTATGCATTACAAATATATAAAGGTTTTGTCAGTGGTGCCTATAGCCCGTATGTAGCAGAATGCCACTTTTTCCCCTGGTATGTTAATAGATATTCTCTAATGCTTTCAGCCATGTGAGATTTAAAAACATATTCTCTTCTCTAATTGATAATTTCCAGAATATGTCATAAAGCAAAAGAAAATGCATTAGACATACTAACTGGATGTATTCCTTCATTGTGACAATCCAGAATTCTTTCTGATAAAATCGTTGTGGCAAATATATTCAACAAACGCCTTTGGAGCACTTAATATGTGCTGTGATATGTAATGTGGTTCGAAGGTCTCAGAGTCCTCATAGTAACTGGAGGGACATGCACACATACAGCTAGGAGACAATGTTGTAAATGCTTATACATTCGCACATGTATCAGGTGCTAAGATGATACAAATATGAATTATGTCTTAAATTGGAGATCAGAAAAGGTTTTATAGAACGTTTAAGACTTGGGTTAATCATTGTTGGATGAGTTAACTAGATAATAAAAGAAAGGCCAGGGTTTAATACAGAAGAGACTGGGCAAAGCAAATTATAGTTTTCAGGGCTGCTGGTAACACTGTATAGTGGGAAAGTCTATGTCTGCTGGTGGCTAACTGGAGAGGGCAAGATGTTACTAAAACTGCCGACTAAAAGGTTCCAGATCATTCACTGCAATCCGCGGTTGCTTTTCCCTGTGGGAAAAGTACCCTGTTCTCAGCCCCCTGTTCACCTGTCATCTGCCTATTGGAAAGGGATGTTTCCAAATGCACAATGCAAATTTGATTTTGGATACAAATCAGTTTGGTGTCAGTAGGAGCTATTTAAACACTTTCCCTAGAGCTTTAATACCCCTGAATAAACTAGAGATCAAACCCTAGGGGCAAAGAGCAATCCTGAAAGATCTGTCTGTCATCACCTTGCTTCGGCTACCTAATCCAAGCAGCTGCTCCTACAATTCTGCCTGCTTTCTCCCCTAACACTTTTTAAAAGATGCTTCTTGACATTTTGTCTCATCTTACATTATGCAACTCTGTGAATGCCATCTTTCACCCTAGCCATGGCTGTGCAAATCCTGTGAAAGCCTGTGCTAATAATGTGCTCTGGGAATGGCCATGGCCAGTGAAAGACTTTCCCCTTTCCCCTCTGTCCTGTCCTCCTATAGTCTTTGAGTTGTTACCCCAATTAGTAAGTTACTCTAATTAGTCATTCTGAGTTGTGTGTTTTTTTTAATTTTGAGTCTTTCATTATTTGGGTTGAAATATTTGTACCATTGTTATATAAGCTGCACAGAGAATCTGATTAAATCTTATAACATTACTTAACACCAGCTATTCTTCTAAAGCCTGTCTGTTTTCTTTAAGTAGAAAATAAGCATCTTTAAGAAACAGCAGGAGCAGCAGGGGTTTGAGAGTGGTGTAACTTCAATAAAGGTATAATTACTTTCATAAGTCTGTTAGAGAGCAAGGCTTTAGGCCCCTTTTGTTAGATCACTGTTTATTAAGATTACACACCCAGCACTCCTAGCACGCAGAGACCCACTAGCAAGTCTTTGTTTTATATGATTAAATTACTATAATATCAGGAATATAAACTCCCTGGTGCGAACAACTTTGCTATGCAAGTCTCTGATAAATTAAAAAAACACACACACAAAATATTTCATCAGAAATTCTTATGAAATGCAAAATTTTAGGTTATAGTATATTTATTCCAACCTCATAAACATAACCTTAAAGAGCTTTTTTTTCCCCCCTCATGTTTCCCTTGATCTGGAGTCCTGTTAATTCCCACAGTGAAGTGAAAACGTCCAAAGCATTTAAAGCCATTTTCAGCCCTTTAAAGTCAAATAAGGTTTGCAGCTCTTACTCAATCCCCTTCTTAAGTCACCTTTAGAATGAACATTTGTGAATCAAGCTTTTAAAAACAGTATGTGCTGCTCAATAAGGCACCTTGATTCTCCGATGCTGTGAAGTCTATCACACTCTATATGAATTATAGGTGGTATTGAAATGAAAGCCTATGATTCAGATTGGTAAGACCAAGCCTCTTGTGGGAGGCTGCAGGTTTGGGAGCATAGAAGCCAATCGTTAATGCTCAAGGCTTGTTTTCTTAAAGTCTCCCGCTAGAGTTTGAAGCCCATGAGAGTTTCATTTTGGTATTTCAATTTCTAAAATTTAAAATTCGTCACTTTCCACATTGAAATCAGCATCATAAGACTGTTGTGTAGGTGTGCAGGGTTTTTGTTTGTTTCTTTTCTCTAATAATCAGAGTCATGTTGTTCTATTACACAAAGACATGTTTATAGAGTAAGCTTCTTTTTGGGCATAGTTTTTCAGGCATTTTAATGTAAATATATCACATTCCTACCATGAAGATAATTGGGTTTCTATTTTTTAGAATTATTCCTGCCAATGATTCCTTATCTACCAATACATACTTATTGATTTCAGAGAGAGGAAGGGAGAGGGAGAGAGAGATAGAAACATCAATGGTGAAAGAGAGTCATTGTACTCCCCTTGCTGGGGATCGAGCCTGCAACCCTGGCATGTGGCCTGCCCAGGGATCTAACTGTGACCTCTTGGCTCGAGGGTCGATGCTCAACCACTGAGCCACACCAACCGGGCACATATATTTTTTTAGCATGATGAAGGACTATACATCTTTACAGCTGGATTTTGTTTAGATATTGATGTTGTTTGGATACAGATGACCTGGTTTTCATACACATGTTCATATGCATTTGTCATCTTTTGAGGTGAAAACATATAAGCACATTTGCATAGCATGTGCATAGTAGTAACTCCCATCAGCACTAATAACTGCCTATAATAAAGGCAGATATCAGAACCTTTTTCTTGCCTTCCTTTGTGGAGTTGAATTCATAGTATTAATCAGGGAAGATGCACAATTGAATGTACACCTGCAATGTATTGTGCATATTTTCTAGCATTGAGATTTACATTTAATATGAAACATTCACTTAACCAAGTGGCTCTTAACCAAGGTCTCATAACATATTCATGTATTTAAATAAGTTGTAAAGTGTATTCCAAATATTTTGATTCAAAGAAAGTTAATGTACCCAGGTCTTTAAAGTAAGAAACAAATTTGAATGGATGAAAAGTTAATCCCAATAGTGTCATTTCCCTTGCTGGGAATTCTAAAGACTTTGTTGAGAAGAGAGAGGGTGGAACTATAATTAGTGCTTGTAGCCAGAGTGACGACTCCTGTCTTGCATTAATGCCCCTTACCAACTAACTAATTTCTAGCAGGTAAATCTTAATCTGCTTAATCTGCCTTTGGAAGACATTTCTGATATTATGCAGATTAAAGAGTAGTACTGCCGTTCAGGGATGAGAGGATTGCTAATATAACTACTGCATACCTCTTGCATACCTAGAACTAATCTTTGCTAGAAACACTCCTAATTCCACATTCTTCATAATGTTTTTGGTTACACTGAAAGACAACAGGCCTATTACCAACTACTGTATTCTAAACAACATTCCCGCCAGCAGTGAGTGAGGGTTTCCTTTCCTCCAGAACCCCTCCAACGCAACCGTCCTGTTGGTAACAGCCACTCTGACAGGCGCAAGGTGGTATTTCACTGTAGTTTTGAGTTACAGTTCCCTAATAGCTAGTGAGGTTCAACATCCTTTCATATCTCTGTTGGCTATTTGTATGTCTTCTTGGCAGAAGTGTCTGTTCAGGTCCTCTGCCCATTTTTTCAATTGGATTTGAGACAACAGGGATGGAAGTTGAGGATATTATGCTGAGCGAAAGAAGTCAATCAGAAAAAGCTAAGAACCATATGATTTCACTCATATATGGGATATAAAACTGAAACTCATAGACACGGACAACAGGATGGTGGTTACCAGAGGGAAGGGGGTGAGGGGTGAGGGGTAAAGAGGGTCAAATATTTGGTGACGGAAGATGATTTGACTTTGAGTGGTGGGCACACAATGCAGTATACAGATCATGTATCATAGGAATGCACACTTGAAACCTATACGATCCTATTAACCAATGTCACCCCAATCAATTGAGTAAAAAGATGAACTGGTTGGTTGCCCGATAAGAACTTGCTCCGTAACTGACATTTTCGGGACTAGCATTCATTGCCCCTTGAGCACTTTTTTCTGTTTGCCTCCGGCTGTCTTGTGTTCCTTCAGTGTCCTGGGGGTGTTTGCAGAGAGCAGTTTCCTGTGCAACTCAGGTTCTCATTTCCTTTAGTCTTCATTGCTAATGATTATATTCTCACAGCTACTGACTTCCTAGGTTAAACTAGATTTTGTCATTACTGAGAACTGTAAGCCTCCAATACCTTGCTTTTAAGCCTCTTAATCTCTGACCACCTCATCATATCTTTCTGGCTCATTTTTTCTAACTCCCCTTCTTCGATAAATCTGTAACCACATGGGGAAATTCAATCCAGCAACTTTACTATGTACAGGTATTCGTAACCCATCAGGAGTTTTATCTTTCATGTTACCAGCTTAGATCCATTCCGTGGGACCCCTGCATATATTTTTTAACTTCCCCAGCCTCCTCAGACTTATCTTCCAAGAAGCTGAGCCTGATAGAACCAACTTTCTGCCTAGTTCAAGCACATGAACGTGGCATGGCTGGAGAAAAGCGCACCATGCTGATTTATCTCACGTTCCCCTTTTCTGCTCACAAGTATCAAGCCAGAACTGCCAGACAATTTTATTCCAGTTTTTTTGAGTTAATTCAGTCTCCCCCTCTCTCAGCTTAATATTCCACAAGGTCTTGGCCTTCCTCAAACTTTAAACCCCTCCACCTTTCCTCTCTCTCTAATGACCGTATCTATAATAAAATTTATGCAGCGGAAGCAATTAGGAAAAGCTATCATATCTTCCTACCTTTCCGTCTATCAACCTCCAGCATCTACACCCTCAGAACCTGCTTTTCTTCCTCTTGCCGTGGGTGAACTTTCCCTGTTATTCCTTCTTGAGCCCAGTGCCCCAGTTCTCTCTGACCTCATCAAGGATTTTACTCGAGTCTGCTTTCTTTACCCCTGATTCTTTCCTGTCTCTCCTTTATTATATATTTCTTCTCACCTGGACCGTTTCCCAAGAGCATATGAGTATGCTCTGGAACTTTCCTTCCTACAGATGCCCTCCCTAGATGCCGCGTAATCCTTTGGTTCTTCCATCTTTAGTCACCTTTCCATTGCTTTGCTTTCCTTTATAAGCAACTCCTCAAAAGGTTACTTGCCATGTCTACTTCCTTACCTCCCACATGTTTATCCTTTTAAAAAGATATATTATGCATTACTTCAGACCTATAAAAAGTATTAATGAATTATATAATAAACATTGCTCAGGTTGTGAGCTAATGCTACATGTATCTACATGGATAAATATTATTTTTAAAATAATAACTAAAGAAAATGATTGAAAAGGACACATAATTTACATTAAAAAATTTTATGTGTTCAACCTGATGTTTTATATTGTTTACGAGTACATGTATATGCAGTAAAAGCATATAAAGGCTTGAGTGGTAAAGGGAAATAGCAAATTCAGAATAATGATTACCTTTTTTCCCCCCACTTAGGAAAAAACAGGTGTATTAGGAGTCTATAGAACCCCAGTTAATCTCAGAGGAAAGAGGCTAAGATTGGTACAGGGCAAGAATCTAGCATTACTAAAAACCAAGTGCAAAACTAAAACCTTCAAAGAGTCTTAATATCCTCACATTCAGAAACACTGCTGAGTGTAGTCCAGGTGCAACTTCTGGAAGCTCCTGGTGAAGTGATGAAGTTTTTGCTTAAAGGAAGGACCCTCCATCATAGCTGAATCTGAGCTAGCTCCATACAGGGTTTTAGGTCTGGAGGGGAAGGAGAGAAGATGATGAGGGAAGAAGAAGATGATATATGGTAGACGCAGGATTTACCATGCTACTTTTACTATATAAAATTGCATCTAAGCCTGAGTCTGTTTCTGAATTTTCATTTCTATTAATTTATTTCTTAGTATATCCCTTCACTGACACACCAATTCATGTAAAGCTTTGCAATGAGTTATAGCTGTAGGGAGAGGTCCACCACTTTCTTTCTTTCTTTTTTGTCTTGGACCTTCTTGGACTTTTTCATTTCTATATAAATGTCAGTATTAGTCTTTCTAGTTTCATTAAAAATGCAGTTAATATCAAAGTAATTTGTAGAGAATTGACTTTTTTATATTAAATGTTTCTACTTATCAATGGGTTATCTAAGTGTTTATATTTTACATTATATATTTTATGTTTATGTGTTTTATATTTTTCATAGTTTTCCTAAAGATCTTATAAATTTTTATTAAACTTATTTCATTTTATTATTTTATTTTATTTTATTATAGTTAGGACACTTAATATGAGATTTACCTATTAACAATTTTTAAAGTGTACAACACAGTGTCTACTGTAGTTACAGTGTTGTATAGCAGATCTCTAGAATTTACTCATCTTACTTAATAGACTTATTTCTAAGGACTTGATTTCTTTTGTTGCTGTTGGGCTATGAAGGAGATTTAATTCTCTTGTAATGTTTCTTAAATTGGGCTCTGGGTACACAGATGTTCTTTTTTTTTTTTCTTGTTTCTTTTTTATGTGTTTGAAATGCTTAAAAAATATAATGTAAAGAATCTCTACTTTCTTATCACATGTAGAAAAACCTTTAAGCACCTAAAAAATGATACGTTTTCTACTTTTCTGCCTCACTTCAGACCCCTCTTCCTCTTGCTTCCTCTACTTCAGTCAGACTGATGACTTTCTTTTTTGAATACAGAAAAATTCTTTGAACTTGCTATTGCTTCCAGTTAAAATTTTTTTTTCATGGATCACTTTGTAAGAGTTTGACACCAAATGTCATTTGCTCAGAAAGGCCTTTTCTCACTTTGTTCCTTGAAAGACCACAGTCTCCTCCACTGCCCTATGCCCTCTGTATTCCTCTGTCTCTCATATTTATTTTCCTTCATTACATGGATCTCCATCAGATTTTAAATTACACATGCATTTGTATGTTTATTGTCTATCTCCTAACTTCCCTGTTGATTTCCAGCAGGGCAGAGATCTTATCTTTCTTATTCACTGCTATGACCCAGTTCATAGAATAGAATCTTGTATAGTACCAAGGAAGGATGGTGTCATCAGCCACATGCCAGTGACACACACTAGTACTAAGGTAAGAGACATGAAAGGAAAATCTTTCTTACTTTCCTCTAAAATTAATGTAGTAAGAAAAATGAAAAAGGTAGGATATGACCGTATAGTCATCCTAGAGATGATTAAAAGCAGATTATTCATTTGCCTTATCTCTTGTCTTGGGGCCAAGAGCGTTATCCTTCAGAAAATATCAGCTCCTCTCAGAACTTTGCAAAATTCTTCTCCAGGGCAGCCTGTGAAAATTCTTTAGTATTGCCCAGGTAATAATCTCTCATTCATGACTGTTCTGTTCAGTTTGTTGGGGGATGTGATTCCAAGCATAGGGCATCTCCTGTAGTTCTATTGCAAATGTGTCACTTTATAGGTATTGAGGATGGCCAGGCCCCTGGGGTCATACCAGCATCACCTTTGCTTACCAGGCTGCACAAAGGACATCTTGTGGCTCTTGCATTTATTTAGTTTGCATGGTATTTCTAAGGTTTTTAAGGTGAAAATAACTAATGTATCCTGAGGCTTATCTATTCAGGCATATAAAAAGTTTTCTGCAAGGACCCGGTGAACTTAGGACACTCTTGCATAGCCAACCAAGTATGAGTCACCCAACAGAAGGGTAAGTTAGGAGGGGATTCAGCCTGATTAGGATTTAAATACATGAGGTTGTAAAGAAGCTGGAACCTCTGCCAGGCTATACTGCTCTCTTATGTGGCCAACAATGAGCCTTCAGTGACCGGTTATGTTAATCAGACACCTGCTATAAACAGTATGTTCATAGGAAAGTTAATAAACAGTACCAGGCCGGTGTCTGTTATGAGTCAGCAGAAGTGGACTGTTTAATCAGAGCAAATGTTTAAATATTAAAAAGGGGCATTATTGTTATTGTTGAAATAAAGATAAAACAGCGTGATAACTAGAGTATGCAGTCTTCTTTGTGGGGCCCGGTTCTGTTAGTGCTGCACAGAATGAATTTAAAAAACTGGTAGCTGTCAGCCTACATCCAAGAAATTATTATTTGTAACAGTTTCTGAAGACAAACACATTGAAATTAAAAATACAGATTTATTTCACCAATGCGTCTATCATCTTAGTCAGCTCGGGCTGCCATAACAAAATACCATAGGCTGCATGGCTTAAACCACAGAGCAGTGTTTTTATGCAGCATAAGAGACAGGGGAGGTGCTCCTGCTAAGTAGCCAATGGCCACCAGACTTCCAGTGAGGAAGCGTGGTGGAAGAGCAGGAATGCTTTGTGCCTACATGTATGTGATATGTACTGTGGAGACTAATGTAACTGAGGAAGCCTTCAAGGAAAGTGTGGAACCTTAGAATCATTCAGATGGGGTTAAGTGCAATTAGAATTTTTGCATTAAAGCTAATGAAACTGTATTTATGTTCACTTGGTGACACCTGGAGCATTCAACTTACATTTTTATCCATAAGGAAAAGGACCCCTGATGCATTCTCTAGCCCCTTCAGGTGGTATATTTTCTCTAAGAGCTGCCTACTGCTCTTAGCAGCACCTTCTTCCTTTTTCTGTTTTAATTCCTCAGCACTGCTAGCTTTCTGCCAGAGAGACAGTATTATATACTTTTTTTTTTTTTTTTAATATACCTTTATTGATTTCAGAGAGAGGAAGGGAGAGGGAGAGAGAGATAGAAACATCAATGATGAGAGAGTCATTGATCAGCTGCCTCCTGCACGCCCCTGACTGGGGATCAAGGCTGCAACCCGGGCATGTGCCCTGACCGGGAATTGAACCCCGAACACATGGATCCCAGGCCAATGCTCAACTGCTGAGCCACACCCGGCCAGGCTAGTATTATATCCTTGATAAGGGTTTGAGCTCTTATAATATCTCATCCCAAAGGGGACACTATGAGAATTAAAAGACGTGTCATTGATAACTACAAGGGGACAACTGGCAAACCAGGAGTCTCCTGAGTAAAGAGGTGTGCTGTCAGCTGAGCCCTGAGCCAGATTCGGTGGGTCTGAGTCCAGCGCCTGCCGTGAATGAGAGCTTGGGAACATGACTCAAGTTCTTTTGCTCTGATTTTCTTACATGGAAAAGAAGGTAATAATGGTACCCACTTCATAAGGTTGTGTAGAATAAACAAGGTAGGATGCAGAAAGCACTCTGGCAGTGCCTGGCATGTAGATAAGTGCCTTAAAGTGTTAACCATTCTTACCATACCATTGCCGTTTGGTGGGAAAGTCTTAGCCAAGTCTACTACATGTTGTTTAACAGCTATCGAACATGACAGTGTTTTAAAAGCATGGCATATATATTAAATGGTACATTTTAAAGAAAGCATATTTAAGGGCATGATCTGGTTCAAAGAAGAGCAAATATCATCACTCTGTGTGCAAAATAATTAGAAAATATTTTCCAAAATGATAATCACATAGTCACCAAATACTAGTACTAATCACAAATTTGCATAACATATCACAGAGACTTAACTGAAAGGAATACACTTAATAGTAACATTTAAAGCAGTTGACGGTGGTTAGAAGACACCTTCCCATGTCTCTCTCATATACCCAGTTAGCACTAGGATAGCAGAGATCTACTCTAATTTTATTAAAGTAAATTATGACTTTTAGGCTTGTCACACAGTCATTTTCTCTCCGCTGCCTCCACCTAGGAGTATAGTTCTCTACACTCTCGGCATCGGACTGGGCCGTTTAACCAGCTTTAGCTTCATGGTGAGTGGAATAGGCTTCCTCACCCTTTGGCATTGGGCTCAGTCACGGGACTTGCTTTGGCCAGTTGGATATTAGTTGATGCGACGCCAGCAAAGACTTGACATGTGCTTGTGTGCCTGCGCTGGTCTTCTTGTGCCTGTGTTGTTTCTGTGAGAATCGCACATCCCAACTAGCCCTCTGGTCCAAGCAGGATGAGGGAGTAAAATGGAAACAGCCTGGAGGTCATAGCTGCCTGGCTTTGTTCACTTGACTCCTAGCTGACTCACATGAGCTAATGGTCATTGATAATGATAAATAAATGTTTATTCTCATATTCTATGCTGTTTGTTTCATATCCACAGTTCCCTGGTACACTTTCTAGGAGATCTATTAAAGTTCAAATAAGCAAACTATTTCAGTATGTGATACTTACTAAGAAAAGTTAAATTAATTTATATACCTTATAAAGATTATCATGATAATGTTGGAGGCAAGAGAGAAATCCTATCAGTAAGATACTCAGCAAGTCCTTTCAATCAACCATTGAATTCAGTGGATCTGAAATTTAATGTGATAAAGATTCACTTGGGTAGATTATTTAAAGGAGAAGTCCCTCATTAGATTTGGGGTGACTACCAGGAATCTGTATTTTAAACAATCGCCTCCAGGTAGTTGTGATGCAGGTAGTCCAAGAAACATTGGTTTCATTTATTTTGTCTTCTTTCATTCTTTTTTCCCCCTCTCTTTTTCTTTTTTAAGATGCCATAGAAAGGAAAGTACAAGATGTATTTGGGTGACACATAAAACAAATATAATGTGGAAAAATGATAAGGGATCTATTCTAATTTCTTCTCTTATACCCTACTGAATATTCTTATTCATTATGAGCTGAAGATTGAAGAACAACATGAACCTATTATTTTTGGGTTTCTGTAGTTTACATTATAAATTCAATATGCTTTAATTTTTATTTTAGTATTTTTTTCCCATTTAATACCCAAGAGTTCTCCAGAGGCCTCTTTCCAACAATCAATGTTCCCTTTGGCAGTGAAATACATTTACCTTAACTGACTGTGATTATACTTCAACCCAGTTCTCAGAGTCATGATGGTAATATTCATTTTGCTGTCCCAAAAGGCTCTTAGTATTCATCAAATATTTGATTAACATTGTCTAATAGAGCTTACAGAATGCAGAAACATGAAACCTAACTCCACCATGATTTTTACTGCTGTTTCTTTCATTAACACTGTGAGTTGCTTCTCTAAAGTAATTAAAAGCCATAATTGAATACACTAGAATAATTTTGGAAAGTTAGCTTAATGATTCCAGTACTTCCATTTGGAAAGCTTTCGTTATTTGCTACAACGCTGTGGATAAATGTGGCTCTTTCTTCCTTTTTTTTTAATTTCACACTTACTCTTTAGGAGCAACTATTTGTTTTGTGTATTTACATTTTAAGAGAATGAAGAATAGCTCTTAAAGCTGTGTTGACAAGAACACAAGGATGACTTGGGCACTACAAATAGGATGAGTGCACTATCCGCAGAAGTCTTGTTTACCTTCAGGAACTGGCATCTTTCTAAGAACTATGGAGCTCCCTGCCCTCACCGAGTATGTTGTCCAAGTTCTAAGTCATTTTATACCCTTAGAAGCAAAGTGTGAGATGGGAAATTATAAATCTTTCAGAGATGCTCTTTGTAATAAAGAAACCAGGTTTACTTTCTTTACTAACTTTAGACTTGGTCCACTGGTTAGCTAGAATGGATTTGGGAGGCAGGTAGTTCATTAGTCTGCATCACCTTTGTAGTTGAACATGGCATCCAGGACATGGCTGGATTATTGATATAACAGAAAAACTGGAGACATTTCATAGTTTAGAAAATAAAAACTTAAAGAAGTTATTTTAAATTTAGATGAAATCCCTTTTGACTATATTCATATAGCTACCTAAGAATCATTCTGTAGGAAGCTCAGGCTCCCTTTATTAAAAACACTTCACCCCACACCTGCCAGAATGGCTATCATTAATAAATCAACAAACAAGTGCTGGCTAGCATGTGGAGAAAAGGGAATCTTCATGCACTGTTGGTGGGAATGCAGACTGGTGCAGCCATGGTGGAAGGAAATATGGAGTTACCTCAAAAAATTAAAAATGGAGCTGCCTTATGACCCAGCCATTCTACTTCTGAGAATTTATCTGAAGAAACCCAAATTCTAAAGAAACTATTTCAAAAATATATATATTCATGACAGCATTATTTACAATAGCCAAGATTCTGAAGAAACCCAAGTGTCCACCAGCGTTTATGAAAAGCTGTGGTACATTTATACAATGGAATACTACTCAGCCTTAAAAAAAGAAAAAAAAAGAAATCTTACCTTTGTAAAAGCATGGATGGACCTGGAGAGCATTATGCTATGTGAAATAAGCCCGTCAGAGAAAGACAAGTACCATATGATTTCACTCATATGTAGAATCTAATGAACAAAATAAACTAACATGGAAAATACAGACAGACTCATAGATAGAGAGCAAGCTGGCAGCTGTGTGTGGGGGGGTTTGGGGGGTAGGGGGTTGAGTGGCTGGGGTACAGGGATTGAGCAAAAAAGAAAAAAAGAGAAAAAACTCATCAACATGGACAATAGTGTAGTGATTGCCAGGGGAAAGTGGGGTGGGGTACAGTGGGGATAAATGGTGATGAATGGAGACCTGGGGTGGCGAGCACACAATATAGTGTACAGATGATGTGCTGTGGAACTGTGCACCTGAAAAACCTGTAAAGTTTTGTTAGGCAGTGTCACCCCAATAAATTCAATAAAATATATAAAAGGAAACACTTCAGTTCAGCTTTATGAGATAAAGTTATTCAGAACACTGGATGAGTGTAGTGACTTCATTTTTTTGCAAACACATATTTATGAGAAAGAGCAAGGGCCACAGCGGAGATTACACAATTAATATTTTAAGAGGCCTGGGTTCATCCCAGTCAGCAATAATATGAGGCGGTTGTGTCATAAGTCACAAGTATGGTCGGGTTTCATAATTGTAAGCACTGCCTCTGACTTGGTGGAATAATTTAACTGACAACACGGAATCAAATGAAAATATTAAAACAATTTAAAAGAGAGCTAAATTAAATCTAATAGGAAAGGTCAAAAGCACTTCGTTAAAATTTATATTTGCACATTTTCTCGAGCTAAATAAATATCTATAATAAAATGTTTAAAGATGCTGTTGCCATGTCTATGGCCACACTCCTTAGCTTAGAGTCATGAAGTAAAATGTGCATTTTGCATTGCATGGCTGCAAAACACTGCAGGAATCCCCAGTTTCTAAGTCATTTTGCCTCTTTCCATCCACGCGTCTACCCCACTCCCACCCTCATGCCCCCAATCCCTGTGAACTGCTTAGTTTTACTTTCTAAGAGAAGTTGCTCAATTCGATTAAGAGGACTTGATTTACGTTTTTCTTAAGTTGACCTCCTGTTTCCCGGACACCAAGGGGTTGATCAGTCCGTGTTGACACCACAATGCGAATGAGTGACTTTGGGGAATGGCCTTAACTTATAAAATAGTTTTATGATTTCATGCAGCACATGTTTATAAAGTGATATGAGCGGAGGGCCATGTCCTTCTTACTCGCTAGGCATCTAGCTCCTAGCATGTATCCGGCACAAAGGTGTTGAATAAATATTGGGTGAATGAGTGCATGGAAGAATGAATGAAAAATTAAGAGCAATATGCAAATATCTTTGAGAGCTAGTATTCTAAAGACGATGATATTCTGAAACAGCATTTATTCATTTATCCATCAAATAGTTATTGAGTAGACATTATGCATCAGGCATGATGCTTGCCCCTGGAGACGTAAAAGGAAAAGGAGAGATACTATCACGGCCTTAATGTAATGTAAAACCCAGTGCAGGATACAGAGGAGGTAGCAACACAATTACAAGGCCTGTGACAGGAGAGGACAATGTGCCACGAGGTCACAGAGGTGTGTCACCAGGCCCAAGCTGGAGAACTCGTGAAACACATTTGTGAGAATAAGTGGTATGTAAGTTGATCACTGAAGAAAGAATGGAGTTCATTGTGTGAGACCAGAGGGGAGGGGAGGAAGGAAGGCCAGGACAGGAATGTCTGAGTGAGGCCAAGGAAGGTGGTGGGGGTCACATGCTCCGTGGGTTTGAGGGTCACGTTGAGGAGGCTGGGTATGGAAAGGGAAAAATGGTCACTTTACGGAGGAAACCTGGCAAACAGTGTGGTACCCAAGTGGTGAAGGCTCCCATCACCAGTGGTGTCACGTGGTACCAAGCACTGCCAGATACTATGTGACGGGAAGAACCTCCATGGGAACATTTACAAAATCATATCGCCCAGTCTAATCATGAGAAAAACATCAGACAGATCCAAATTGGGGAACATTCTATAAACAACTTTGCCAGTAGTTCTCAAAACTCTCGGGGTCAAGAAAAACAAGAAAAGAATGAGAAATTATCACAAACTAGAGGATGTGAAAAAGAGACATAACAAATAAATGCAAGGTGCTATCCTGGATTGGCGCCTGGGACAGAAAGAGGGCATTAATGGGAAAACGGATGAGATGAGAATACAGTGTAAAATTTAGTTATGGACAATATACTGATATTGGCTTCTTAGATTTGACAGATGTGCTACGATGATGGAAAGTTATAGCACCAGAAGAAACTGAAACTGGGTGAATGGCATTCAGGAACTCTCTGTACTTTCTTTGTAACTTTTCTATAAATCTAAAATTATTCCAAAATAAGAAAAGGTTTATTTTAAGAGTAAAAAATAATTTGTGGCTAAGATAGGATTGATTTGTGAATAATCCTTGTAATTTTAGGGACATAAATATTAAAGTTGTATACCATACACAGTTTTTTAAATTGATAAGAAAAAGACAAAGAACTGAGTAGAAAAACTGGCAAATTACATTGTAAGAAATTTCCCAGGAGAGCAAGTTCACATGACCAGTAAATATGCTTAACCTCACTGGTAGTCAGGGAATTGCAAATTAAAATAACAATGAAATAGCTCTTCTCCTATTAGGTTGTTAAAAATTAAAAAGAATAGTAATATTTGGTGCTAATGGGGATTCCAGGATCATAGCATGCTTATATATTGCTGGTAGAAATATTGTTGCATTCTTTGTGGAATTCATTTTGGCAATATATTAGAATATAATATGCATACATTTCCCTAGCAAATAGACTCCTGGAAAATAATCTCATAAAAATGAAAGTCAGCATAAAATAAGAATGCATATTGCAGGGTTATTTTTAGCAGCAAAAAAATTGAAATAAGATGAAAGTCTATAATATGGGAATGAAGAAAAAGCTGGGGTTCCTCAATACCAAGAACTGAAAAGCAACCATTATGGATGAATTAGAAATAAGTTTTTGAGACATTCCAGAGTGTATTATTGAATAAGCAGGGAAAGATATGAAGAAATTTATAAAATATCATTGCATTTTGTAAATTTAATAATTGGACACATTATATATATATATATAAAGATATATATACACACACAAGGTATATACATATATGTGTATCTGTGTATATCATCTATCTCTTGTTTATTAAATGTGATAGTCTCAAGGGAATGCCACAAGGAAATAACTTTCCTTTTTCTTCAGTAATAATCAGATTCTCAGATATCCCTTCCTTGTCCCTGGATTGTATCTTGAGCTCAGCTCTCTTGGCTGTTCCAATCTTTTCTTATTTTTTATTTTTTATAATAAAAAATCCAACCTAACCTAATATCAAAACTTTAATCTCTCAACCAGTTCAAATCTCCTCCCTGGCCTCCAGCTCAGGCTGGATTCTTGCTTTTGCGAAGCAGCAGTGAGGAGAATGAGGAGGGCGCAGCGGTGCAGTGCGGCCTTTCCTGCTCCTTGCAGAGGCGGAGCGGGGAGGGGCGACGGGAGGCAGCCAGGCAAGGCCTGGTGCTGTTTGTTCCCTCTCGGCTCTGTATGCTGTCTGTTATGACAGATGGCTAACTGCTGCTATCTCCTGTTGGGACCACATTTGTAGGTTCTTCGGTGACACCCTACCCCAAGCACCCTTGTTCTGTGGCCTTTTATCTTCCACCTTTTTCTAATTCAAGTGATGCAGTTCTGGTCTATCCCTTTATACTTTTCTCTTAGCTCCTTTCCTAAGGGTATGCATTGTGGCTCCTCTCCTTCTGCCAGGGACCCTGAAAGGGAATCCTCTCCAGGCAGCTTTAGTCTACTTACCTTGATGGTGTCCGCTGATCTACAGGAAACTGACCTCCTTGCCCCCAGCCATGGAAATGTACTTCACTCCTCCTGCAGTCTTCTCTCCTTCGTGCGATGTCAGGGGAACTCCAGCAGCCTCTGTTTTTATCATGTACTCCCTGAACTCTCGTAGGGTTATATCGTACTCTCCAGTAATTCTTTTATAATAGAAGTAGATGTAGCATTGTTGGGGCTGCTGAGTTTCCTCAGGGGAGAAAGCGTCCAATCAGAAAATAACATGGCAGAACCTTCCTCGGCAAGCCGCCTTTAATCTTTCCAAGGGTTTTTATTGCTGGCCCCTCACTCCCCGCGCTTCCACTTGGCTTGGTAAGTGGGAAGACAGCATCCTCTCCTCTATTCGGAGAGGAAATGCGGGCTTATTCTTTGTCAGGCCAACGCCTCTTCGTATAAATATTTATATATAGGCTCAAGGAGGAAGGTGACTAAGATTCACAGGCCCAGCTTTGTTCCCCTCTTAGCAAAATGTGTCCAGGACCTCTCTTTAAAATATGTCGAATGTTCTGGTACTTATCTCTGATAATATTTTGTTTAAGGCTCCAGCCCACTCTGGGTACAGGGACAAGCCCACTTCACATCCTTTACATAAGACATTGTACATGATTATAGGAACTTACATTAAAATAACAACCAGATTCTTAATATTGATTTTCAGGATGGAAGATGGAGAGGTAAGAGAAAAGAAAAAAAAGAGAAACACAAGTACATCTACAATAGCGACAGTGTTTTAGAACAACCTCTAAATACACATGTTGTTGACTGTTCGTATAGACATGGAGAGAGGAAAGAAAGGAAGGTCAGACACTTTATGTTTGTAGCTATTATCTAAGGATGGTGTGATTTCAGATGATTTATATTTGCTTTTTTATTATATTCTTTCTGAGTAGAATTTCAAGTGCATTTTTACATGATCTGGTAAAAACTATAGAGCTACATTTAAAGAAAAACACAAGGTTTGGAAAACTTAAAGAAAGATGAAACAGATATCTTATTTTCAGAACATTTAAGAGCCTTCAGTTTGGTAACATATATTGGGGTTTTCCAAAACTATTTGCCAATCCAATGTGACTATAGCATTCCCCCTTTTTATTATGGCACATCTTTAAGAAATGCTTTCTCAACAGATATGTTAAAGAAAGGTTATTTAAAAATCATATCTAAGTCATTGGTGTTCTATGACTTCAGGAATTTCTGCTCTCTTTCCTGCGTGCTTTTTAAGTAATGTATTCAGAAATTTCAGGGATGAGCCTATTGTCCCCTTTTCCCCCATTACAGTGTAAACCCCATGTGATCAGGAATCTTAGCTGTCATGTTTATTACTACAAGACCTCATTTAGAAGAGTACCTGGCACCTAATAGGCAATCAGCAAATGTTTGTTGAATCAATAAGTGGGTGATTTTTCTATATCATTCTTACATTCTGTTGTGCACATATTTTGCTCAGTAATTTTAATGTGGAATTGTTGAGTCAGAGTAAATTATTTTTAGGCTTTTGATTCATGTTGACAAATGACTGCCCAGTAAGACTAGCAATTTATATATTATCACAAGTTGTGTATGAGAATATCCATTTTTTTTACCCTGGCCATCTTGGCATAGTATCATACTTTTTCATTATCTCTAATCTGATGAAAAATGATTTCACAGTATTGTTTTAAATGTTCTTATTCGATTGCTAGTAAGAGCGAATCTTTTCTCATAGGCTTTCATGCCACTTGCAGTTTCTCTTGCTAATGGTCCATTTGGGTCATTTGTTAATTTGTTTAATTGGTGCGGTTGCCTTTTTTCTTAATGATTTAGAAATATCCTTTATATGCTAAGAATAACAGCTAATTTTCTGTCAAAATTTCAGATGTATTTTCTTCCCAATTTGATGGTTATTTTTAAATTTAGATGGCGTTTTTTAAAGTGTAGGTGGTTTGAAATGATCATGTCCCTTGGTTTCCTGCAGTCTATATGATATTTTGCAGTTTTTCAATGTTCCTGTCCTCATACAGGCTCTTTTTTATATGTTGGTATTTTGTTGGTCATTTCAGGTTTTTTTATTTATTAACACTTTCCTGTGGCTCACCTCTTGGTTGGCTGGTATGCACCTTCAAATAATATTTATAGAAACAATAATAAGCTCCAGGCTTTTTGAGAATCTTCCTTTTGCATTTACATATGACCTATGATTGGCTGCACATCAAAATCTTGGGTTCCAGTTATTTTCTCTAAAAACTTTGTAGATATTTTATTTCATTTTAGCATTAATATTTGGTGGAAAAATCTGAACCCACATTGATTCCCCTCTCTCCTCAAACTACTTCAACCTGGATGGTTAGGAGAGTATTTGTCTTTGAAATTTAAAAATTCTGTTGCCATATAGCTCTGCATTTTTTTCTGCATTAATTTTCTTGGTTTTTAGTAAGCCTAGTAGATATACAGACTCAGACATTTCTATAGATCAGGAAGTTTATTTTAATTTAATTATTTATTGCTGTTGAAACTTTCCTAGTATTTATATTTATTCCAATATTTTCTGGTATCTTCTTTAGGATCACATAGATGTCTACTGGACACCAACTTTCTAGACTTTCTACTTGTTCAGGGATATTTTGTTCCTTTTGTCCCCTACATACTGAGTTCAGATTTTCTGTAGGGCCAGTTTTACTATTCATTGCTTCAGGTGCATCTAATCAATTCTGCAATTTCATTTCTTCATTTTACTTGACCTCTTTGTGCTCTTTTTAATTCTTCTCTCAGCCTGTTGCTTTATTATTTTATTTTTCACCTCAGGTGTCAGAATATATTATTTTCCTTGATTTTTATTGTGAGCACAAAGTTGCTATGTTTACAAATTTTACTTTTGTTTTCAATGGTAAGTTATTTTGGGAAACATCTTTATATATATTCATACACTTAAATACTTAAAAATTATGCAATGAACAGGAGAAGTCTATCAGGGCTAGTAATTGCCCATAAGTGGTTTGATGAGCTCATTGCCTGAACTGGGCCACAAAAATCCTTTATCGTATCTTGAGATCTTTGACTGTTGAATTGAATTTACAAAATCAGTGATCTAGCAACCTAAGGTGAACTGGGAGGGAGCTGAAATTTTAGGAAGTCCTATAACCTTATTATAAGGAATTTACCTTATAAAAAATGAATTTCCCTGTAGAGAAATTTATTCTTTATTAATGAAACTATGTTAGGAACTGGCTTCCATATGCTGTGTCTTTTTTGGCTCTCAGCCTTACACCGGGGCCAACCTTCCTGGTGCTGACTGCAGCTCAAGTGCAGCCTCCTAGGGCCCTTGCCTAGTGGCAAACAGGAGTCTAACTGGGTGCTCAGAGTGGCCATGGACTATCCACAAATCCAGTATTTACTCTTTCAAGTTAAGTGGTGTTTATGGATTTCTGTGTGGACTTTCTTACTTCCTGTGGATTCTGAGCTTTCCCAGCAGAAGAATTTGGGAATCATCTTCTATTTCCTGTCTTTAATATGATCCCATCCGGACAATATTTTTTTGTATAATTTACTAAAAAAAAAAATGTTGTCATGTTGGTGGTCCCCTCTCATTGTTGCTCAGATTCTCCCTATTTTTATTTATCTTTCTATTTTCTCTGGGTCGTTTCAGTAGGAATCTGGAGCAGTGCATAGGGAAACACTGTTCATGTTACCAGGAATTTCCTTTTCTTAGCTAAATGTAGTTTCTTCTGCAGTTTCTGATAGGTGTTTCTCAACCGTCCTGATCAACGTCTTCTGGAGTCACGCAAAGTTGGCTTTGTTCCCTGTTCCTCCTAAATATATAAAAGCCATCTGCCTAAAGACCTGTCCCATAATTTTCTCTTGAAATTGATGTTAACATTTGTAGGTTCCTGGAACCCATCCTTAAAACAAAAAGGACAAGACACCTTTTGCTTATCTTAGTCTCTTGTTAGTATTTCAAGTTTATATGGCTTCTAAAAGTTAATTCAAGGTAGTGTTTGTTCCTCTCTGACCACGCTTCCAGCCATCTCTGATTCAGTCATCTGGGTTTAAAAATTCAAACTCTTCATACACTTAAATATTCTTTTAATTACTTCTCAGTATCTGAAAGTTCAATTCACTACATATAACAGAGGTTGTTTTCATTCCTTCCTAAATACAGAGAGAGGGTTTATATTATGTAAAAGATACCAACCTAGGCCTGCCAGTCATTTGCCACTTTGCTGGCTCAAATCATAAATAATCATGCAGACTGCTCCAAGGTCGCAATGTAAAGCATTCATTCTGCAGGCATATCTCCCTTTATTGAGAGTCGAGACCTCTCTCATCTAATCATTCTTTATTGTTATCTCGGATTCGTTACCTTTGAAATAACGAAAGATGGGTCATTGAAACGAAATTTCCTGACCAACTTGTATTTGGACAGAACTGGAGCTTATTAACTGATTGTTTATTTCAACTGCTTTTCCCCAGAGAGTGTTTGGAAGATCTGCTAAGCTTAGGCTGTTGCTGAGGGTCAGCTGGGAAAGAGCAGTGTGTTCCCAGGGTGGCGAGGGTCACAGGAAGGTGCTGAGCAAGGCAGGGGTCTGATGGGAGAACTTCCATAGACTTCAGGCAATTTCAAAGGCCGTGTCTTTTTGCTTTGTTTTATTTTTTTATTTCTGTGGCTTGAATACATGAATAAAAATTATTCAAAGTAAAAGCAACTGATTTGCTGTCTACTACTTTGGCCAATCTAGATTTCCTTTCTTCATTACTGTGGATGATGGAGTGGACATCTTGAATTTATGTCCAAGCTGCCACTGTAATTAGCATTGCATTACTGTAACATAAAGTTTGGAGTTTTAAAAATCATGCCTGTAAGAGCTTTCATTTCTTGCCTGTAGGGTATACAGCTGTTTCTTAGATAATAAGGACCGTTTCTATTTTTAAAATCTCTGGTAGCAATTTTTGCTTTGCTGAGATAAACAGTCATCTGCCTCCAAAGGGAAATCAGCTAGATTTTAAATATTGATGTCTTTCTGGTTTTACAATATATTTGATTAGCCAATAAATATAGGTGCAGTATCTTTCAAAATTAGAGTCACTATGTTTGCATTCTCGTTTACCGCGGCAAATTATTGTTTTTCTAATATTTTGATGAAAAAATATTGTTTTCTTGAGAAAATTAAAGGAGCTAAATAAAACTGTGGTAATGGTACTGTTTTGTTTCTAGAAAAACTAGCAGGTATATGCACATGTGTGTATTTTTAACCTACAGAGGAATATATAATAGATAAACATTGGCACCTAAAATTTCTGATTTTCTGCATAACATCCTCCTTCCCTTCATTCTGCTTCTCAGAAGCCAGAAACTGTGTTTTAAGGACTTTAGGACAATTGGATGTATGTTTTCCTTTGCTCATTCGAAGGAAATAGATCATTTCTCAAACTTTGTTTCTGGCCAGATATCACTTATAAAAGACGTTCTCTAAATACCCAACTGTGCGAGTAGATACCAGTTGTTGAACAGGTTGAACTTTGTAGGGGACCTCTATTTTTTGTTTATTTCTCCATTCACCACCTTACAATATGCTGCTTTTCTGTCTTTTAACACTTTCTCAGCAGGCCTATAGCTTCAGTTTCTTCTCACATATCTATATATTTTTAAATATATCTTTATTGATTTCAGAGAGAGGAAGGTGAGGGAGAGAGAGAGATAGAAACATCAATGATGAGAGAGTCATTGATCGACTGCCTCCTGCACACCCCCTATTGGGGATGGAGCCCGCAACCTGGGCATGTGCCCTGACTGGGAATCGAACCCCGATCTCCTGGATCCTAGGTCGACACTCAATCGCTGAGCCATGCCCGCTCTTCTCACATATTAAAAAAGTATACAGCACTGCTTTTTTCAGTGCAGAACTTCAGTGTTGTGCCTCTCCCCTATCCCTTCCTTTTCCAGCCCATCCAGGTAAAGGTTGGCTGGAAACATGGGTGGGAAGTGAGCATGGCCTGCCCTGCCTTCCTCCTCCCAGCTGCTCCCTCCTTCCCTTCTAGCTCCCCCAATTGGAGCATGGAGTGTGGGGTTGAGGCACTTGTGGAAAGACTGAAGAGAAGGCTTACTTAGCTGTCTCCCAATCACTTGCTCTCTGCTGAGCTGTGTCTCCTTCGCAGCACCTGTGAGGTCATTCTTTTCACAGCTTCCGATTGGGGGAGATGATTGCAGCATGGTGGTGCTGCTCAGAGCCTCAGGCTGCTGGGATCTTCTTGCCCAGGAGGCAGTCTTCTAGGTTGAAATGCTCACAAGGCAGCCAAGTTATATTCCATGGTAAATGTGATCTGCCATAAGCATGAAAGCCTTGCCACACCAAATCACAGAAGGGGTGGCAGCTCCACCATTATTCTGCCTCTTCTGCTGTTTCCCCAATTTCTTTTCTTTGGTCCAATAATCACAGAGCTTGTTTGTTGTGTAGGCAGAGATAGAATGTAGGTCTCTTGCCCGGCCGGGCGTGGCTCAGCGGTTGAGCATCGACCTAGGATCCAGGCGATCGGGGTTCTTTTCCCTGTCAGGGCACATGCCCTGGTTGTGGGCTTGATCAATGACTCTCTCATCATTGATGTTTCTATCTCTCTCTCTCCCTCTCCTTTCCTCTCTCTGAAATCAATAAAAAATAAAAAATAAAAGAAAAGAAAAGAATGTAGGTCTCTCTTCCTTGCAACCTCACCCAATATTTCTGGGTCGTCACTTGGCTTTGGGTAGAAGATGCATATATTCCCCCCTTCTGTGTGGAGTAAGGAGCGGAAATACAAATTACCCTACCCCACTGACTCACTGCCCCAGATAGTCTACTCTACATTCCTACTATTCTGTTTAAATAGTGTTCTGTTTAATTAGGGTGAACCTGGAGGGAGCATGGGATAGTGGCTGTTCTAACTTTTCAAGGATGTGCCTGGAATTGTCTTTAGAGTGAGGTGTTTTATTGCATCTATGGCATTTAACTTTAGGTCATTAGTCACAATTTGGTGACAGTAGAACGAAAACCATTCATCATGTGGGAATAGCAAGTACACTTGTGAACAACAAAATATTTAGGAGAAAAATTACAAATCAGAGTCTGTAAACAAACTTACAATTGATGGCAATATAGAGCTTTTTGGCAGTTGTTTTATTTTTAAGTGAAATAAAATTTCAACATTTTTTTCACCTTGATAAACTTTCAGGAAATTATGACATTTCTGCCCTAATATCTGGCCTTTGGGAGGAATTTAAGGATTAGTTTTGCTAAGTATACCCGTGGATAAAAAGCCCTGTGGCTTTTCTGTTGTCCATCCTCAGAGTCCTTCTCAGAAACAAGCCTTCTCTCAGGTTCCTTCACATCCCACCAGGAAGCTCAAGACCCAGCCAAGGAGGTAGCACCTGCCATCACTCATGGTTTTCTTCCTTGGCATTCCATTTTCTGAAAGACTAGAGAATGGGATATACTTTTGGAACCCGAATTAATACAACTCCCTCAGACAATTTTACAGTTCTTTCCAGCTCACAATTTTTAGTTACTCTTACAAAAAAGAAAAGAAAGAGTTGGAGGAGAAAGATTCTATGAAACCTCTCTGAACATTTCCCACCCCAACCCCACAAACAGCCAGCAGAACTGTTGTCTCCCCACTGTTGCCCTACTTCATCACTTAAAAGATTTTATTATACTTGTTGGTTTCTGTCCCTTCCACTAGACAGTGAACATTTTGGGAGCAAATGCCTCATTGTATTTGTTGCTATATTTTAGACACCAAAGAATGACTTGGCAAGCATTGAGGTTAGATAAACATTTGATGAAGAACGGAATGAATGATCATCAGGGATATTGGCTGGTGATTCTTCCTTGTAGTGTCCTTGTCTGACTTTGGTATCAGGGTAATGCTGGCCTTGTGAAATGAATTTGGAGCGTTCCTCTTCAGTTTTTTTAGAAAAGTTTGAGAATAATTGGTATTAATTCTTCTTTAAATATTTGGTAGAACTTACCCAGGAAGCCCTCTTGTCCTGGGATTTTATTTGTTGAGAGATTTTTTGATAACTGATTTAATCTCCTTGCTTGTTATTGGCCTATTCAGATATTCTATTACTGGATGACTTTTGTCTTGGTATGTTACATGTTTCTTGGAATTTATCCATTTCGTCTAAACATAGACGAAAAATTTCTCAACAAAACACTAGCAAGCCAAACTCAAGGGCACATGAAAAGATCATAAATCATTCAAGGATGATTCAGCACATGTAAATCAATAAAAATGATATACCACATTAACAGAACAAAGGATTGAAATTATCTAATCAGTTCAATAGATGAAGAGAAAGCATTTGACAAAATTCCACATACTTTAATAATAAAAACTCTCCACAAATTTGATATAGAAGGAATGTAGCTCAACAGAATAAAGATCATATATGACAAATCAATAGCTAATGTTATACTCAATAGTAAAAAATTAAAAGCCTTTCCTTTAGGATCAGAGAGCCCACTCTCACTTTTTCTATTCAACATGGTACTGGAAGTCCTAAGCATAGCAATCAAGTGAGAAAAAAAAAATAGAACACTTCCAAATCAAAGAAAAGGTAAAATTATCTCTGTTTGCAAATTACATGATATTATGTATAAAAACCCTAAAGACTCCACCAAAATGCTGTTAAAACAAATGAATAATTCAGTAAAGTTACAAGATCCAAAATCAATATACAGAAATGAGTTGTGTTTTTATACACTGTGAACAACCAAAAAAAATTTAAAAAACAATCCCAATTATAATAGCATAAAAATACTTAGCAATAAATTTAACCAAGGAGGTGAAAGATCTGTACACCAAAAACTAGAAGACACTGATGAAAGAAATTAAAGAAGACACAAAGAAATGAAAAGATATTCTATACTCATGGATTGGAAGAATTAATATTGTTAGTACCAAAAAGATCAACGGACTTGCTCTGACCAGCTAGTTCAATTGTGTAGAGCATCGTTCTGATACACCAAGGTTGTGGGTTCAATCCCTGGTCAGGGCACATACAAGAATCAACCAATGAATGCATAAATAAGTGGAACAAATTGATGTCTCTCTCCCTTTCCCTCCCTCCCTTTCCCCTCTCTATCTCTAAAATCAATCAATAAATTAAAAAATTTTTTAAAAGAGATAAACAGATTCAATGCAATCCTTATCAAAATTCCAATGGCATTTTTTACAGAAATAGAAAAACAATCCTAAAATTCACATGGAACCACAAAAGACCCCAAATAGTCAAAACAATCATGACAAAGAAGAGCAAAGCTGAAGGCATCAGACATTCTGATTTCAAATATATTAAAAAACTATAGTAATAAAAAAATGATAGTACTGGCATACAGACATATAGATCAATGGAACAACACAGAGAGCCCAGAAATGAATCCAGTCATTTAGTCAATTGATTTTTGACAAAAGATGCCAGGAATACACAATGGGTAAGGATAGCCTCTTCAATAAACAATGTTGGGCCCAGCCAGGATGGCTCAGTGGTTGAGCATTGACCTATGAACCAGGAGATTGAGGTTTGATTCCTGGTCAGGGCACATGCCAGGGTTGAGGGCTCGATTCCTAGTAGGGGATGTGCAGGAGGCAGCCGATCAATGACAACTCTATCATCACTGATGTTTCTCTCTCCCCCTCTCCCTCCCTCCCTCTAAAATCAATACATATTTAAAAAATAAATAAATAATGTTAGGAAAACCAGATATACACATGCAAAAGAATGAAATTCGACTCATCTCACACCATATACAAAAATTGACGCAAAATGGATTAAAGACTTAAATGTAAGACCAAAATTGTAAAAAATTTGGAAGAAAATAGAGGAAAAAATGTCTTTCCATTTATTTAGGCAATTTTTAAAAATATGATCCCCAAAACACAGGCAAAAGAGCAAAAATAAACAAAGGAATTGGATCAAACTAAAAAACTTTTGCACAACAAAGGAAACAATCAACAAAATGAAGAGACAACCTATGGAATGGGAGAGAGTATTTGCAAACTATACATTTAAGAAGGGGTTAATATTTAAAATACATAAGGAATTCAACTCAATAGCAAGAAAACAACCTGATATAAAAATGGAGAAAGAACCTGGAATGGACATTTTCCTCAAGCAGACATATCCATGGACAACTGGTACATGAAAAGGCGTTCAGCATTACTAATCATCAGGGAAATGCAAATCAAAACCACAATGAGATATCAGCTCACAGATTTTGAATGACTGTTATAAAAAAAGACAGGAGATTACAAATGCTGGCAGAGATAGAGGAAAAGGAAGCCTTACATACTATTAGCGGGAATGTAAATTGGACAGCCATTATGAAGAACAGGATGGAGTTTTCTCAAAAAATTAAAAATAGAACCTACCATATGATCCAGCAATCTCACACCTGGGTATTTATCTGAAGGAAATGAAATTAATATTTCAAAGAGATATCCGTACCCCTCTATGTTCACTGTAGCATTCATTATTCACAATCACCAAACATGGAAACAACCTAAATGCCATTGAATGGATAGGTAAAGAAAATGTGGTGTCTATACAGTGGAATATTGTTCAATCATCAAAAGAAGGAAATCCTGGTGACCACATCCATTGGTGACAACATGGATGAACTAGGAGGCCATTATGCTAAGTGAAATTAGCCAGATGGAGAAAGAAAAATAGTATATGGTTTCACTTATATGTGGAATCTAAAGAAGAAGAAAAGAAGCCAATTTCATAGAAATAGTACAGAACAGTGGTTACCAGGGGCTGGCAGGGAGCAGAAATAAAGACATATGGGTCAAAGGATACAAACTTTCATTTATACAAAGAATGTTCTGAGGACCTAATGTATAGCTTGGTGGCTATAGTTAATAGTACAGCATTGTATACTTGAAAGTTGCTGACTGTAAATCTTAAGAATTCTCAAGTCACATACACACAAAATTAGCTATGTGAGGCAATGGATGTGTTAATTATCTTGATCTTGGTAATCATTCCACAGTTAATATGTATGCCAAATCATCACATCGTACACTTTAAATATACACAATTATATATGTCAATTATTCCTCAATAAGTTGGAAGCAAAAAGGAATGCTGAATAAAAGAGCAATAAAAAAATAAAATGAGTTCCGGCAGGCGTGGCTCAGAGGTTGAGCATCCACCGATGATCCAGGAGATCGCAGTTCGATTTCCGGTCAGGGCACATGCCCTGGTTGCGGGCTCCATCCCCAGTAGGGGCGTGCAGGAGGCAGCCGATCAATGACTCTCTCATCATTGATGTTTCTATCTCTCTCTCCTTCTCCCTTCCTGTCTCTGAAATTAATAAAAACATATTTAAAATTAAATGAGTAACTTACAAAAATTATAGACTATCAGTCTCTTATTGCCATTTTAAGAAATTGCTACAAACTTAGTGGTTTAAACAACACAAAACTTACTATCCTGCAGTTCTGGAGTCCAGATGTTCTAAAATCAAGACGCCAGTGGAGCTGCATTCCTTCTTAAGCCTGCAGGGTAATTAATTTCCTTGCCTTCTCCAGCTTCCTGAGGCCACCCACATGCCTTGACGGGAGACCTCTTCCTCCTTCAAAGCCGCCTTCAAATCTTTCCCTTTCTGATCTCTGCTTTTATCCTTTAAAAATTTTTTTATTGAATCTATTGGGGTGCCATTGGTCCATAAAATTATATAGATTTCAAGTGTACAATTCTATCTGCTTTCATCTTTACATCTCCTCTGACTCTCACTCTTTCCTTCTTTTTCTAAAGACCCCATAATAACATTGGGTCCACCCAGGATAATTTCCCTTCTCCAAATCCTGGACTTAATCACATCTGCAAAGTCTCTATTTGCCATGTAAGGTAACAGATTTACCAGTTGCAAAAGATGAAGATGTGGACATCTTTGAGGGACCATTATTCTGCCTATTACAGAGAGCCTTGCATGATTCCTAGAGCTCATAATGCTCTAGGGATAGATGAGAACCATGCTGGGTGGGTCTAGATATTGCTATTCCTGGGGTTGGAATTTGTCAGTCCTCCCCCCCCCCCCCCCCGACACCACTTATGTCTCCACTGCCCCCAGCCTGACCCTCCCTTTAGAAAAGATCTCGCTGGCCATTCCTCAGAGGTGTTCCCACTTCCCTGTAGAAAGGCCTGTAGATGGAAACTGCTGAGTTACAGGGTAGCACAACCTGTTCTAGTTACTTAAGCTCACCCAGCTGAATATCTCCTCCTCCTCTGAGACGGTGGGACACTCAGTACTCAGGGATCTTATAAGGAATGAGCCCTCCGATTCTCACCATTGTTGAAGTGAATTACACAAACTACTCTACCAATTTAGAATAGACATTTGCTTTCACTGTCAATTGTTTTTGGTAAATGATGATTTAGACAAAATGACATCTGAGAAGAATTAATTTCTCAGGCTTTCCTTGGATTCTCTAACGTGCCTTTATTGTACCCATTTTATACGTACACCAGCCATTTTACCTAACTAGCCACTGCACCCCGCTCTTCCTTTCTGTAAAAAATGTGCCTAGCCATCAAGGTGTGTTCTGTGCTGCCCTCCTCAGAGTGGCTCTCACACATTCCTAGAGGCGTTAGAATAAAGCTTGATGCCAACTCTTTGTACCTTTACCATAGAACTTTCAATGTGTGTGTGTGTGTGTGTGTGTGTGTGTGTGTTCACATGGGCACATGTGCATGTTCTAAAAGTTGTATCATATAAAAGGTCAAAGGCACAGACTTGGAGGCACACTGCCTTATGTTTTGAATCCTGGCTCTAACATTTATCATCTGGCTGATGTTGGGCTTTTCCCTTACAGACCTGAATTTTCTCACCTGTAACATGAATTTGTGTGGTTTAAATGGGTAAGGCTCCTACACCAGTGTTTAGCTCACACTTAATACATTTTATGTGTCGTTTCTTCTTTCCAGTCATTATTTACGTGTGTGTCTCTGTGTCATACTAGATAATAAGTTGTTAAACGGCAATGACACTGTCCATGGTATACAGGAGAGAGTGCTTGGTATAGCTCAGAACTTGAAAACTGTTGACTTAAATTCTGTACAAGCTCCCATTCTTTCCCCTTCCCCCATATTCCCTGTCTCTGCATGACATCACTGCTGCCCCACAGGCCCCCATCTCAATCTGGGACTTGTACTTCATCTCTTCCTTTTCCTTCCTTTCTCCTCTAATTCCTGCCCTTGACCTACTTCTTCCTGCCTCTATCTGTATATAGCCTCACCCCTGAATATCAAGCCACCTACTACAGTAGCCCATAGGTGCTTTTCTTGGTTTCATTCTTGCCCCAAGCAACTCGTACTCTAACCTGCAGCCAAAGTAACCTTTAAGACACATAAGTAAGATCATAGTACTATCGTGCTTAGTGCTTAAAACCCTCTCACGCCGTCATTGTGCCTAGAATAACATCTGTCCCCTTGTCTTGACCTACCAAGCTTTTCACGCCCACACCGCAGCCTTCTTCTCCAGCCTCATCTTGCTCCAGGCTGGTCTGTCTCACTGGGCTCCAGCTCCATTCTCACTCTCTCTCCTTCAGGTCTGTCCAGCTTCTTCCCACCTTAGGGCCTGTTGTTCTTTGGGGATAGAAGGCCAAACGCTTGCGCTGTTTGGTTCTGGACTGAGGTATTATAATTTCTTCCTGTTATGGAAAATGATACAGTCACCGAAGTGCTTAAGGGTTCTCTGCTGGTGTCTTTGGCACAAACGTGAAAATTGAAATCTTGCCTTTTGTTTTTGTTTTGTAACCAGGGTTCTCATTTTTTGGCATTGAAAGCACAAGCTCATTAGTAACTTTGGGTACTGAAATTACTAAAGGCAACAAAAGATTGGAGTTCTGAATGACATTCATACACATGCAGTTGTATTGAGACTTATTTCCTGGCTTGCTGCTGGTTATTTTTCTTTATATCCCCTTATTTGTTGCGGAGACTTGTTGCAATTGTTGTTAATGTTTATACCTACTTATTAGGGTGATTACTTTGCATTTATGTCTCAGCAGTGTGCATACTGTAACTCACACAAAATGTTAGCTGTTAAAAACCACTGCTGGGACAGAGTTAATTAAAAATACAGAGGAGGCTGAATTTTACTGTGGGTGTAGCATCAGGCTCTGTTTGAGCAGGAGTTTTGATATATTATGAAGTGGAAACTGCAAAAAATAAAAAAGAAGAAAAGCCTTGTATCTGGATAGAGCCACATGCTTTAACCATGGCTGTTATTTTTTTTTAAACAAAATAGATGGTTTGATTATGATTCTCCTCTTCAGATATTTATATGCCAGTAAGCTGTAGGCAGAATGTAAATTTTTCCAAATTTCCTTGTCTCTGGTCCTCCCCACTGCTTGCACCCACCAATTTCTCTCTCCTCAGTGAAGGACAGTGTTAGCAGCAGCAACAGCACTTGAATTAACTTAATTTATTTTTCTGTGTGTTTGCAGAATGGCTCAAGGTCCATAGCAAGGTGAATCCCTCTCAGACTATGCGCATCCTCTAACCACAGAGGTCACCCAAGGGTAAAAGTACTGATTGCTGGGAGCCATTAGGAACCCCCCCCTTCTTCCCCTTTCAAAGGCAAGCAAGTCATAGGGTTGCTTAATGTTAGAAATATGAGATCTTTCTCTAGTCACACGGCAGGGGTACTTTCATCATATGTGTTGTGGGGAGTTAATTTATGACAACAGGCATTTACATACCTGCTTGGGTGGACTAATAGTATTTAATCCACATTTATTATGGTTAGTTAGTGACACATTTTCCAAAAATGCTTAACATTATGCTGTCCATGTTAAAGCATTTTTAAATGCTAGTGTTAGCTTTTAATGGGTATACAAATAGTTCTTCTAACTCAAAGTAAATTAAAGCTCATTCAAGATTTTGTTGTAGAAAAAATTATTTTATATGCTATACCCTTTTTTTCTCAATGAGAAAAAAATGAAAGACTTATTTAGGATAACAAGAAAAATAAAAATCTTTGAAGTATTTAAAGGTTATTTTCTAATTGAATATAAGAATGCAGAGAAAAATTTCTGGATTCCTGCTGGAGTGGTTGAGCTGACAGTGTCACCATTAACAGAGGCAGAGAATATAAAAGAAAGAAGACTTTTGAAGATCCAGTACCAAGCAGGGGTTAAATTGTAGATCATTGTGTTGGAGGTGCCTACCCGGCAATTAAATAAGCATCTCAGTAACGAGGCTGATGGCTCATCCCTTTGGTGCCTGAGTTGATTTGACCCATCTAATTTGCTAGATCAAGTCTCTTCCTCCTTTTGCACCCTACATTCTGTAACCCTCACCAAGTTGTGCAAGAGGATGACTTTGGACATCCCTGATATAACAAAAGCTTTCTTTGGTCAAAGACCTCCTTAGGAGTTACAGTCACCTATGAGCACCTCCAGCATAATCTGGAGTTCCATAGTCAAGGCTGGCCGTTTAAGTCAAATTGTTCCAGACACATTCCACAGGATGGTGGATGGCAAAAGAAACTCTTGTAAGTAATGATCCGTTCTAGTCACATGCTTTACTAGCATAAGAGGATGTGAGAGCAGCGAGAGAAAGGCTCCAGCTAAGCTAGTGCCTTTCCCACCTGCTCCCTCTTGGTTAGTGTCAGGGTGGATGCTCTGGCTCGCAATCCACTTATGACGGGCAATCACCCAGGTCACAGAAAATTGTAATAAGTATTAAAAAGGATTACCCCTGTCATATACATTATTACCAGGCAATATTCCATTAAAGAAAGGAGTTTTAATGGCATGGCAGATAGTTAGAATAGTAGCACCTCCCAGGTACATTATTAAAGAGGCCACAAATATGAGACCTCAGAAATTGTGTTGAACTATTAAAAAATACAGTGTAATGCAGTGGAGGGAATGATAGAAAAATAGTGGAAATATATATATTCCATTAAAACTAAATAATGGAATAAATGAATAATGAGTAGCCAGGGATATGTTTTTATTTTCTATTGAAGTTCTGTCTTTAAAATAAAGGTAAAGGGACCAGGGGGCCAGATATATGGTGATGGAAGGAGATTTGACTTTGGGTGGTAAACACACAATGTAATATACAGATGATGTATTATAGAATTGTACACTTGAAACCTATATAATTTTATTGAGCAATGTCACCCCAATAAATTTAATAAAAATATAAATATTCCTTTATAATAAAAGTTCAATACCAATAGAGTTGCCATAAAACATATTTGAGACAAATGGCCTTTTCTTTTTGATAATATTTCTAAGTATATTTCTAAGCATTGAAAGTGTCTGTATAATAATAGAGGGTTGTTGTTATTGTTTTGGATGCTTAATAGAGTATGACACTTGGTTTCAAAATGCTTATCAACATGTATTTACTTAGATGCATAAAAGTTAAATATATACATATTTATATACTGGGTAATTGAAATTCAAAGTATTTTAAGAATCACAGCTGAGTCTTTTTAGAAGCATCAGTTTAGTACTTTGGCTTTTTTCATTGATTATGCAACTTATTCTTTCAGATTATTATAGTAATGTTTCAGACTTTATTAATTTGTTCATTTTTAGTAACTGCTTTTCCAGTGCTCATAGAGCTAACATCAGTAAAATGTAAAATTGAAGACACCTACTCTCTCTAATATTGAAATTTTTAACACAAATATTGATGTTTGCATTTAACCAAGTTAAAAACACAAAATTTTAAATTATTTTTATGTTTAACGTGTCCTTCAAATTCTGTACAATTCCTCATTAATATTTATGACATTTCAGAGGATTCCAGTAGAATGATATAAGCTCTATTCTGTATATATTTATAAACATGCATATTTAATTACAGAGATATTCTTGAGCCCATAAAGCATGACAGGAAAGCAGGTCAATTTCTTAAACAACAGTATTTCATTCAGTACCTTGGTGGTTGTAATTAACGTTTCTGTTTAGTTCTAATTATAGTTTTTGTATCACAGCCATTATGTTAATGGTGTTATTCAGTAGTATGTGAGATTGCATTCATTATCACTGGTGAATTAAACCTTTATTAAAGAAAAATTCCCGCAGGCCTCATTCTGGAGTTAAGTAATTATTCATTTGGTTTTATCCTAGCAATTAGCTTATATACTGTAGCACTCATTATTGAGTTTCTATACCTCACTGAATGAGATTAACCCACCATGGTAAATAAATGCCTAACAGCTCCCGAGCTCACAATGTGTTGCTTTTTAAGCATATTATTATGTAACAAAATAAGGAATCAGAATGCATTGAAGCAGCATTCTGTCTTCTAACAAATAATGTACTTGCTGGGAAGACTATGCTGGACATTTTGTATTTAATTCAGAATTTTGAAAAATGCTGTTGAAGCCCTCCAATACTAAATTCACCTTTGTGGGTGTATGTTTTTCTTTGTTTAATTCCATTCCATTACTTGCTTCCTTGTTGAATTATGTTACTATGCCAAGTTGGTGTTGATAAAAGCCTATTTCAATAGTGTAGACTCTAAATAGAACATCCAATTAGATCTCCATTCCAAATGTATTTGGAGAGAACAGATCATTGGAGTCTTTTAGCTGGATGAAATCTTAAGCCATTTATTATAAATCACCAGAATTTGGTTGATCTCTAGCTTTAGTAGGAATATTTTAAATTAATGCTCTGTTTTTACATGGTCATTTATGCCATCCAAAGGTCCACCTTCTAACTATCCTATAGGAAAGGACCACCCACATTTCCAAGTTTTCACATTTGTTAACAAGTCACCTTTTGAGAAAAAGTGCCCGCTATTGCCTTTTTTATTCTTGAGAATTACCCAAGTCTGCCTATTCTGCCTCCAGTTTTTTTCTAGAATTTACTTAGTTCATAAAAGATTGCAAATTAAAGCATAGAACTGAGTTTTTTGGGTCATAGTTACCTCTTTTCAGTACCTAAGGAGCAAGTTGTCACCTTTCTCTTTACACTTTTTAATGCAGCCTGTGGCCTCTCTATTATGGGAAAACCTCAAAAACAGCAGCGTGAAGCTTGCTTAGGGCAACGGTACCTATGGAAAGGTTAACAACTTTTCACGATGGACTCATGTTCTTGACTGGAGACAAAATTTATATAAAAATAAATTTAATTTGGAAGTTTCAAAATTGGGATGTTTCCAATTCCTAGTCTAATCCTAAATATATTTTTTGAAGAGTAAACAGTGTTTTCATAGAGAACAGTTTTATCATAGTGAAATTAGTTTGTTCATTTTAGCATGCTGCTTTTTATGCCTGTTTTACAATCAGGATATTTCTATGGTTCTGGATTATTGGTAAATATTTGTAAGGCAGATTAATATCTTTATTTCTGAATGCCTTTCTTTGTAGTAGGAAAATGATACATGGTAACCATGTATTTTTCTCATGCCAATCCAGGCATTGAAATACTTAACAGTAGAGCAATACCAATAAACCCTTACAAAGTGTTTTATATGTTAAAATAATCAAGTATCAAGAAAAAAATCTTTTAAACTATCTATCTAAGTATCTTTTAAAAGCATCTCTTTAAAATCAGGGTGATTAAGTGTGGATCTCCTAACGGCATGTTAACAATGCTTATGATGTTTGAACAGAAGACTTTTACACATACAGACCCCCCTTTCATACCTGACAGTGGTCTTTAATTGCAGCTCTGTTGCTGTTTATCCTTTACACATTATCTCACGTTTCTGCACACTTTATTTTTCTGAGTATTATCTTGTTCTCTCTGAGGCAGTTGTTTTTCCAAAAGGCCTAGGCATGCACCACACTCTGACATCAAGCTTTGGTACAATCTTCCAGGCCTCACCTTAGGCTCCCTGCATGTGGCTGCTTTCCTTATTCCCCTTGGGGTCTGATGCACTGTGCCAGGCTGCGCCTGTGCAGGGACAACTCCTTGTTCCACCTGGACTCTTCCCTCCATCGCCTTGTGCCAGGCCGGGGCACTGCAGCTCCCCAGGCCGGCTTAAATGCCTATCAGGCTGGGTCTCGCCTAATGGGTTCAGGACTGTTGTGTTCCAGAAAGGAAGGAAAGAAAATGAAGAGGACACTCCCTGAATTCTTAATTTGGTCCTGCCCCTTAAAATTGGTGAGACTTCTGAATATTACTTTATCTGTTTCCCACAGTCCTCTTTCTTAGATGGAAATAATAAGAGCCTGTCTCTTGGAGTGGCTAGGAAAATATAGGTGTCAAGTCCACAGAACAGTGACTGGAGTATAGTAAATATATCCAATGACTGAGGTTTATGGTTATGATTGTCATAATTTTAAAATTTAAGTGACATTCCCAAAATATCACTTAGACCATGAGACAGAATCAGAACCTATGACTTAGGCCATGAGACAGAATCAGAACCTCCCCCTAGAGCGGTGTTTTCCCTGTTTACACCATGCCGTTTGCAATGAACACCTTCCTTATTCCACTTGGGATCCGACGCACTGTGTTGAATCTCTGTCTCATGCTAAGCTAATGGGGTCAGTGCGACCCGTCATTGGCATTCAGTGATTCAGATGTGAATTACTCCTGTTAAACTCTAAAGAGTTTTCTACTCCTGCTGGGATATTTTCTCTCTAGCAACACTTGTTCATATTTTGAGACAGAGTGGAACTGAATGATTCTTCCCTTCCAAGGTCTGGAATTCCTGCTTTGTTTGCTTCTGCTGAAACTAAGGCTCACCTTTATCATCATCAACTAATATATACAGGGCGTCCCCCCAAAATGTATACACACTTTGAATGGTTATAAAGTCAGTGTTTATTAACATACAGTTCATTTTCAAAATTTAAAAGAATCTACAGAAATGAATAATTTTGTGTGTGTCAAAACGCCTGTTTTCAAGGTGATGAGCATTCTGGTCCAGGCACTGCTGATAACGCGAAGCAGTGGACTCGCAAACATCAAGAATCTCTTTGTTTGATATTTGTGTGCCCTCAACTCATCTACTGTTGCCAGTTTTGTACCTTAAAGTTTTTCTTTTATGTATCCCCATAACAGAAGTCTAGTGGCAATTTAGGATAAATTTTCTTTGTTCAAAGCTTAGTGTGGCTTCACTCATTATTTCAAATCAGTTAAACCTGAAAAGGAGTGAAAATTGATTTATCAGCTTTTACATTTTTTGGGACATGCTGTATGTCCCAAATATCCCCAGTCACCTTTAACCTGTAGATACAAATGAAATCACATTAATGTTAATACCAGATTTACCCTAAATATAACCTGAACTGATTGCAAGGAGTTCCAAGTCGATGATGAAATCTCACACAGTATTTTTATTGGAGACCCTAGGAGGACTCCTACAGGCCAGGAAAGCAAGTCAAATGGCTGCTAGGCCTGCTGCCCATCTCTTCTCAAAGACGGTTGCAGCTCATGCTCACTAACTGCCAGTCACGATGGCCTCTTTTTATGCTTTGAACATGCCTCAGGGGCTTTTCACATGCTTCTCCCTTAATCCAAACCAATAGTAGTCAATATTTATTATACATTAACTCTATCCTTGGTACTATTTTAAGTAACTTACAGGTGTTTATTTGTTTAATTCTCCAAAACAACTCCATGAGATAAGTATTACCATTTTTTTCATTTAAATGTTAATAAACAGAGACCCATAGTTTGAGAAATTTACCAATGGCCATCTATTTGAAGGTGCAGAGTCCGGATCGGAACTCAGGTAGTGAGGTGCCAGAACCCTCCATTCTTCAATCCCTTTCTGCATGACTATCTGTCTATCTCATCCCTTCATATCTTGCTCTCTGGAATTATATATTGTTTACCATTTTTAGTTGTTTTTTTAGAATGTAAAACCTAATAACTAACATGAATAGTACTTACTACATTCCAGAGAAGGCTCTAAATGCTTTATATGGACTAATTAATAGAATCCTCAACCTTATTAGAAAGATGCATGATAGTTTACAGATGAGACAATTAAAGCTTAGGAATTTCAAGTAACTTGCCCAAGGTCAGTCACATGGCTTATAACTACTGTAGCCATAATTTAAACCCATGCCTCCCGTCTCCAGAGTCAGTGCTACTGACCATTCAGCTCCCACTGCCTCTCAGTGAATGCCACAGAGCTTTATAATTCAACCTCATACCCAGACGGAAATAGGCAGTTTACTTTCAGTTCTTATCTGAGGAGCTACTTTCTTGAGGTTCAAGTTTTCTTTCCAAGTAAGGATTAGGAACTTTCCCAAAACGTTTCTACTCATCAGGTCTCCTGGCGTTATCTTCATATTTCACTTTTGAGCTTTTTTAAAATGTGAAGTCTGTTATTTATCCAGAAATGCTGAACATCTGGTATGACAATTGTAATTGTTGTTTACATTTGTTATGACTTTAATTTTGATTCTCAGCCATCATCTTTTAAAATACCATGTTTGCTTTAAGTTACCTAATCAAAATGTTATAGGCATCTTATAAAATAACAATGAGTTCATCTTAAAGGGAAACAAAATAAAAACCCATATGCTTAGTGTTGAGATAGTAGGTACAAACATCCACTGTTGAGGGACTTGTAAATTTAGCCATCACAGTTTCATAAGCAATTGTTCCCCAGTCCTCCAGGATTAAGAATGTGATTTCCGTGGTAATTCTGGATTCTAAACATGCTCATCTCTGCCCTAAATGGATAGTAAATAGTTTGAATAGAAAAGGACCTGTCTGTTAGCCATAATTATACTTTCCTGTTGTGAGAAAGGGAAATACACTACCTGTTTAAAAATAGACTACTTCCAGGGCACCATAATAGGCTCCACGTCTGTAAAATCACAACCCCCTGATTGCCAGTGTTAACAAAAGCTTGTTCTTTAATTACCTGTATTGCATTCGGCTTCTGTTTCCTTCCAAAACCCAATTATGGCTAATAGCAGCGGTAAACTGTACTCCTGTGCTCATGGCGGTTCATTTAAAATCAAACAGATCATCATTTGTCTTCATGACTTAGCAAATCAGGTTCCGATTTTCATTGGAAACGTCCAGTTTAGTGGTCTTTACCTTGCCTGCATATATGTAAACAGAAATCTTATATAATGTGAATGTCTTTTTTTATATTTTCTAACGGACGAAAATCATGCTACTTTCCTAAGTCCTTGCTAACAGTTTTTTATATGCAATAATTCCAACACCTCACACCAAAAGGTATTTGAAATTCCTAAAAAGGAGATGGGAACTTTTATGTATCCCTTCCTCCTACAAATCCATTTCTCCCAGTGTGGGGGTCATTGCTTAACCATTCTCTGCAGCTCAGATTCCTATGTTCTCCCGCAGAGACTAGCAGTCTGCCTTCTGGAGTTGAATCCAGAATAATTTGGGAGGTAATTTCTGATTTAATTTTGCTGCTGTCCAACTGTGGTAGAAACCCGGCTCCGAGGATTGAATGTAACTTATGACAGACACTTCACCTCAGTCCCTGTTTCTCACCTGCCCCTTGATTGCCATTGTTTCCACGATAACTCATGGGCTCCCAGTGAAAATGAAGAAAAAGACACATGGAAGTCCAGCAAGAAGGACAGACATTGGAACAGCAGGAGATGGTTCTGTTGCTTTATTGGAAATGAACTTCACTGTACTGCACGCAGCCCGGAGGTGCTTCTGTGGCAGCGGGAGAAGATTGGTTTTTCATCTGCATCTCTCTCTAACACGCTTCTTCTTCCCCCCGTGTCTTTAAATAGTGAAGGAAACACATGGCCCGCGAGGCAGCGGGGCCTTCCTGCCATTCTGTGCTGTTCCCTGTCATTGTTTCGACTGGGTCATTTTCTTTCTGAAGAAGCGTCATCTGATTTAGGTCTTTCCCTGACAAGACCCTTCCTCTGCATCAGCCAGTCAGCTGTGGGAACCTGTCCACTGTGTCCACTGATACCAGCGACATCGATGGCACTCAGCAAATGTCAGGGACGCCGGATGTCAAGCTCCCCCCGAGAACTACCCGATCATGACAGCATGCGCTGCACAAGGTCGCCAGAGACTTAATAAATGTTCTGTATTAGCCCTTGTAGGTACAATAGATCTAAAGTGGTGCGTAATCTGTAAGTGAGAGATAAAGTCTGTCAGAGCAACTGTTTTTGCAGGGTAGGGTCTTTACGTTACCATTCTCCAACACTGTTTAAAGAGAGGTCTCCTGAGGAATAGAAGTTTGCTTCCTAACAGTTCTCAGGCTTCTCTCCCTTCCTGCGAGCTTAGGCTTGGCTTTCTTTAAGTAGTTCCAAGGGAACTCGCACTTATCTTCTATCCATTCGGAAGCCATTTGACCATTAATATTCTGGGCAAAATCTCTTTTTAATCCTTAGTCATTCATCACTTCTTTTCCTTGACAGTGTAATAAGCAACCTCATAAAATGATGCAAGACAAGATATTTCTATTGAGACTAATCCAAGTTTTGATGAAATTCAGGCTTTTCTAATGGAAAGTTCTTTTGATAGTGATCCTCAATGCCAGGTATAGCCTCAGGATGGATATGAGTCATCCCTTTCGGTTTTATTGGCTTCATGTTGCCAATGAGAAGAAACTCACCACACTAGAATCTTTCTTCCTTTTTTCCCCCCAAAAAATTTCAAAATTGAAAATGAAATCAATGTTCATATATATTATTCCTGTTTCTTTTCTTTGACTCTTTCTAATCTAGGCTGATAATATTAAGAGTAAGACCCATTATTTCCTTCAACCACTTCCAGAGATGATTAAAATTAAGGTCTTGGTGTCATGTAGAAAATTCTACATTTGAGCCTGGCCAATGTGGCTCAGTGGATTGAGCGTGGTTCCATGCAGCAAGAGGTTGCATTCGATTCCAGTCAAGCCACATGCCTGGGTTTCGTGCTCTATCCCCAGTAGGGGGTGTGCAGGAGGCAGCCGATTGATGTTTTTATCTCTCGCTCCCTCTCCCTTCCTCTCGTTCTAAAATCAATAAAAACATATATATATATGTATATATTTTAAAAATCTACATTTGAGTTTGCTTTAACAATTACTCAAGTTTTCCCCAGGTTGGTATAATTTACTGTCCAGTAAAATGACACTTTGCATCTTAACTTTTTAAAAATGTATAATTGACACAGATTTATATTATTATTCAAAGGTATAAATATTGTTTATAATTGGGCCAGCTATCTCTTTTGGATGGAGCATATTTGAAAGACCCAGCATTATGAATTCAATTATTTCATGGGCCAGTTAGCTTGACACAAGGAATCCATTCTGTTTCAGGGCACAAGAATGAATTCCTTTTTAAAGATAGCTGTCTTATATACACATCTGAGAATCATAAGAGTCATCCAATAAGAGAGCATGAATAGCTCATTTCAAATTTCTCATGGCAACTAATAAGAAAAAAACCTTTAAACTATATTTTTAGAATATTTAGTCAGCAACATGAAAATTTTATTTAAAATATTACATGTAAGAATAATTCTCACATTTTTTAAGTCTTTGATGATTTCTCAGAAAGTTAAATAAAATAATCTCAAAAGTTCTTTTTGGAAAATACTTACATGCCAACACTAATGAGGAATAAATAGAAAATGCTATTTAATTTGCAACAAGAATATGAATCTCATGGGAGTATGGGGAAAAACATTTTTTTTTTAAACCAGATCATATGACAACCTAACTGAATGGGCGGCTGTATTTCTTTTAAAAAACACACACACACACACACACAAAAAAAAAGATACATTTTTTTCTATTCCCAACTGCTACCCTAAGTAAAGTAAAATGTGTTGTTGTTTGAAACATAAACCTTCCTTTAAAACTCTGTATTGAGATCTGAGATTTTAGGGTAAATATCAGAGAAGTGGCTAAAATTCATTTTAAGAAAGGGATGCAGAGAGTAACCATACAGATAAAAATGCTGAACTCAAGAAACTTTTTGTGTTACTCCCCGATCATAACAATGAACAATTTCTCTAGGCACAGACATTTAGCAGCGTTATTAAATTAGGTCCCTATAAGTTATCATTTTGACCCCAAAGTGAGGTTCTATATTTTATCTCATCATTTGCTTTTATTAGGATCATATTTATAACCTCTAGGTGGTTGGTTTAATATATTGATTTCAATCCTAAATTTTTAAAAAATATATTTTTATTGATTTTAGAGAGAGAGGAAGGAAGAGAAAGAGAGAGAGAGAAATAAACATCAATGTGAGGAAAAAAAAAATCAATTGTTTGGTCTCCTGCATGCACCCAGACTGGGGATCTAATCCACAACCTGGGTATGTACCCTGGCCTGGAATTGGCCCTGTGACCTTTTGGTGCACGGGATGCCACTCAACCACCAGAGCCGCGCTGTCCAGGGCTCAGTCCTAATTTTGTAATGAGATTGCTGGCGTATCAAATGTGTACAAACTTGAGAGATTGATAATGTATATTAGAAATACTTATGTACATATTCTCTGACTTCTGTTAAATAGTTTGAAACTCAGACATTTATATAAATATACACATGTAAACACAGGGCTTTTGTAGGAATATGGATTTATCCTACCTTGACAGTCATGTTGACCATTTAGCCACCATTCTCTCAGTCACTCAGTTAATTAATGCTAAGTTTTGAGCCATGAAGAGGATTGCATTAAAATGCAGGGAAAAAAGTGCCCCTGTGGGCCTGTCTACCGGTTACATTGTTCACAAGGAGGAGCTGGTTGTCAACACAGTGTCTCTTGACTGCTTCAGGGTTAAAGGCAAAAAATGAACATTGTGACTATGATCAGATCACAGTGCGTTAGATGTCATATTAGCATGCAATGCTTGCACATATCAGCATGTATTTCCAACCCAAAAGACAGGGGAAAGGTGGTCTTTTGATGAGCAGTAACTTAATTTTAATGTACTGTAGTCAAATTCATCTGTCTTTTCTTCTTTACTTTGTACTATTCCTGAAGAGTACCTCAATGCATTTTCTGAACTACATTATATTAATTTCCCCCCTTTTTTCCTCAAAACAATGCAATGTTAGGCTGGTATTTGTTATCAATTTAACTAATAACTTCTGTCAATTTGCCAGGGACAACTAAAAACAATCTGTTTATTATTTCTGCCAGTCCATTTGACCTTCGTGCTTGCTAATCTGTTTTTCTTTAGTTTCCATATAATTTTTTAATGAAATCTTTTTAAAAGCCCAATTAAAACAAAACAGAGATAGCAGGTCTCTAACTTACTTTATGCTCTAAGTTTGCTATCCTATGAGAGATATTAAAGACAGAGGAGTGGGCCACATATGCATCTATAAATTATGTAAGCCTATCTTAAGTCTAGCAATTAATCTTGCTCTTTTGGGAAAAACCCAAGGGGAAATAACCCAAGCTGTCTTATATTTCAAGAAACAGCATGCACAAAACACTGGAATTTTGCTGTTTCTCAAATGTCAGAAATATAACACCTAAGCATCACTTTTCTCCTAAAGACAATTATTAGATAACCTGATTGAAATGGTTGCTTAGATTTAGAAAACAGCATAAAATGATATATTTATATACTATAGAAAAGTATGCTATTTATATATTTATAGGAAAAATACCCCATGAGCGTTTCTTACCAAATGCCTTTAATTCTTTTGGAGAATGAGGGAATCAGTATAAACATGCATGTTTAACCTTTCCTCTTCTCATTGGAAACAAAATTTCTAAATTGTTAGCGGCAGTATTATGTCTAGTTAAAATAATGTACATGCTATTCATTGGGAGTTTAACTTGATCAGGGATTATTCTGAATTTTTTTTTTAAGGATACTTTAAGAAATTTAAATATGTTAAGTATTTCCTAATTTATCAAAATCCTCTACTGACAATCTACCAATAAAAGGGTAAAATTATCACATTTAAACTTCCTTTTACACCTTCTCCCAAATAGCTCTCAATTTAAAAAATATACCTGGTAATTTAAAAAAATATTTCCAAGATTTATAACCTATATACTCTTTCTATAAGTTCTACAGTTGTTTGGCCTTGTGGTTCTATATATTTAAATGCGCTCAGTACTTACCAGCTTCCTTCCTTCCTTCCTTTTTTCCATGGCTTTTTCACTCTTTCATTCTTTATTTTGATTCGATTTTATTTGACTCTATTTTAACAAAATATAGTACAGTAGTTTATTGTTTCATTGTAGTTCAGGAAGAGATCATGGGTGCTTTACTTCCTGAGGATGTTTTCTTGGTATCTTTATACTTGGCTTAATTTAAAACTCTTGGATTACACCTTTTTTCAAAATTTTATAAGTATTCTTCTTCTTTTGTTGCATGTTGTTTTGGAAAAACGGAAGCCAGTTATTACCACCTGTTGGAAGGGATTTGTGGTCCCAAAGGATACGTTTTATATCCTTCAATTTATTTAGCTTGTCACGGTCTTTTTGATGTGTAAGCTTGACGAGGCTGTAGTTTCCAGTTATTCCAACACTAGTCTACATGTTGCTGCTAAGGTATTCTGTAGATGTGACTCAAGTGCATAAACGGTTGATGTAAGTGAAGGAGATTTTCCTAGATAATCTGGGCAGGCCTGATACAACTAGTTAACGGGCCTTTAAAACAGAGCTGAGGCTTCCCTGAAGAAGAAATCCTTCCTGTGTTTAATATCTTCAGGATATAATTCCAGCCTGCCCTTCCCGATGACCTGCTCTATGGATTTTGGATTTGCCTAAGTAGTTCCCACAATTGTATAAGCCAATTTGTGGCAACAAAGCCCTTAATATATATCTCCTATTGATTCTGCCTCTCTACTTGAACACTGACTGGTAAAGATTATCTAAATATGTGGAACTGGGTGGTAGGTGAAGGTTAAAAGAGCATTGAAGGCCCCGATTAAAAAAGAAAGAAAGAAAAGCCTGGATTGTCTCGAACAGACTGTTAGTAGAAATATGGACATTTATGATTCTGCTAATAAGGTCTCAGAAGGAAGTGAGGAGCATGGTGGAGAAAATTTAAATCACCTTAGAGGATATCTAAATCACAAAGAGACTGTTGGTAGAAATATGGAAGTTAAAGGTAGTGCTAATGAGGGCTCAGAAGAAAATGAAGGACATGTTATTAGAAACTTGGGGAAAGGAGATCCTTGTTATATAGTGAGCAAAAGCTTAGTGGAATTGCGTCCTATAGTTATGTAGAAAGTACAAGTTGTATTCTATGACCTTGGACATTTAGCTGAAGAGATTTCCAAGCAAAAATTTGAATGTGAAGCCTAGTTACTTCTGCTGCCTATAGTAAAATGCAGGAGGATAAGCTGATAGAACTGTTAAGCAAAAAGGAACCAGATGTTTTGGAAAATTCTCAACTCATTCAGGACTAGATGTTTTGGAAAATTTTCAACTCATTCAGATTGTGAAAGATACGAAACTTGAGGTTCAACCTTAAGGAAAATATACAGTAGGATAAGGCTGAGAGTGTGGCTGGACAACCTTTTGCTAATCACCTCAGACAGACAGACAGACAAACAAACAAACAAACAAAGAATTCAGTCACACAAAGGTTTTTAATGGAGAGAAAAAAATGTGTGACCAGTAGCACCTCCCAGTCATCCTTGCAGAAGTCAAGAATGGGGATGGGGTTTTCCAGGATAGGTGTGTGGAGAAGCCTCTTGTCTAATGGAACATACATGGGAGAACCACAAGATTTTTGAGATGTTTGTATCAGAAGAACACTTCCAGCTTGGGCCCACAGAGGACAGAGCCACTATGAAGAGAGAGAATGTTACTAGACATAAGTGTATGGCCAGGAAACAGACTTGTTAAATTTCTCAGCTACAAATCCATGTTGTCCTTCTTGAAGTTAGAAACAAAACAAAAAAGAAAGAAAGATGATTCAGAAAGCAGAGCTAAAAACCACAGAGGATTATTTCCAACCCTTGGAATATAATGGAACTTATCCAGTTAGAATTTCAAAACCATTCCTTTTTATTTCTTCTGTTTTCTATTTTGAATGGAACTGTTCTAACTTTTATCTTATGCTTGTTCCATTGTTGAATTTGGAGAGCAGACAACCGGTTCCTAAGTTTCAGAGGTCCACAGAGAGGAATTGTAACCAAGATGGATTATACCCCGAGCTTCACTCATACCAAATTCAGACAATTTAAATGATTAGATTTGGGGACTTTTGAGCTGATGAAATTTTTGGATTTCAGTTTGACACTGTAAGTGGTAGAGACTTTTGGGGACATTAGGATGGGGTGAATGTATTTTGCATATGGGACAGACATTAATTTTTCCTCGTTTGTCTTCATCTTAACTGTCATTCTGAGGTGGAGTATAGACTAGGGTTCTCAGTGACATTTTTTGTTTCTCCTATACTCTGTTACACACATGGGTCTTGTTATTCCCCCAAAATATCCCTGGATAGGTCTTTCAGAACTGTGATTCTTCCTTTTAGACATATCGGTGTCTTGTCTGAGATCTGAGGAAGTTTGAATTAGTTCTAGGCATTCTTTTTCATTCAGGTCTGAATTTTATTGTTTCTGTCAAATATTCTTTAAGATTATTGGAATTTGTATTTCTATGTTACGCTAAGATATAAACATACTTATTTTGTTCACAGATTAAGATGTGATTTGGGGGGAGATATCACTGGAGAGGAGGAGAAAAAACTTGCTTTTACTATACCATCTTTAACCAGAGCTATTATTACCTGTTGATATCTATAAATTAATCAAGCCATGAAATTGGACATTTGTTAAATAGGTGAATCCTTTCGCCTATTGGTTAGCTTGTACTCAACCTTGTTTTAGAAAGAATTTAGATAACCTTAGCTTTTCTATAGTCAATTACAGGCCTAAAATTATAGACCTTTTTACTGTTATTGAGAAAACTACATTAGCCTGCCAAATGAACTCCAAAAAACTAGAGAATGGTTTAGTTCTAAAAGACAGCCTTTATTGCTTAAAAAAATGAATACATAAAATAATTTTAAAAACAGTTATTTAGTATTCACTTGGAAAACCTATAAGGAAAGATTCTCTCTTATTTGGAGTTAACTTTTTACTGTATGAAATAGCATGGCATTATTTTCCCCTCCTGAATCTAGAGAGAGCACTAAGCACAGAAAAGGAAAAGTAAATCTTTGGGAATTTTTCATAATAATGTTTTTGCATGGCAGGCTGAAAGAACTGTTGAGTGAAGGTATGTAGCTAAACCTGTTATAGTCAACTGCCTATTATTATTATTAATTATTATTATTTTGCTAAGGGATTGGGATAGCATGAGATAATAGTACTTACAATAATGAACTAGTAAGTACAACTTTTTCCCCAATATACTTTATAAAATTTATGTTACTAATGAATAGCCTAAATTTTGATTTGATTTCCCCCGACCCCTAAGGATATGTGTACATATAGGAAAATGGCCAAAAGAACGGCAATCTGTAGCAAAAGAAACCAAGAGGATTGGGTAATTCAAATTTAATTTAATAATCCAACCTAGGAGGTAAAGTTTTTATTAAAATACTCTTTCAAACAAAGTGAAAAGAATTATCTTGTGAATTATGTATGGTGAGCCCAATAAAAACTGCCACTGTGCTCTTAAGTTTTATGAATTTTCTGTGCTATTGTATTTCTCTCAAAGTGATAGCATTTAAACTAAGGTGAGAGGACCATTTATCTTGAATCTGTCAGAGTAAAATCATGTTAATGGATTTAATCTGGCCATCCTGAGACTCAGACCTTCAGAGAAAAATGAAGGGCATATTTTTTAAAAGAGAGTGCTTGTTATTAATCATAATACTCTAATCATTTATGAGACAATGTTTGCATTACTTCCAGTACACAGACACACTCACACACAAATACGCATAGGCTTTCAAAAGACAGAAAATGCTCCTCATAAGGAATCCTTATAACTGTACTTGAATTATTAACCAAAATTATTTTAGCATTTTATGTAGCTATATGATTTATGTATAGTAATATGATCAGCTTTTATCTAAATTACATGAAGACAGAAAAAAACACTTTAGCTTTCATTATAAAACACTTGAAAATATATTTACTTGTTAATAAGCTGAAAAGCAAAAGTAAAAATCAACATGGAAATAAAATTAAACATTAGCATATTTCTTCATTAACGTTCCATGTTTATTCCACTGAAGAAGTGAACCTTTTGAAAAAAGTATGCTTAGATTATTAAACAAATGACTGCAATCCCCTAATTTTCTATTTTATGATAGAATCTGGATTTGTTTATAAGGCATAAAGGACACCATTTTCACACACTTACCCTTTTTCACACACTTAACCTTTGAAGTGTATAGTGAGGAACATTCTGGCAAAATTAACAATGTTTTCATGACTTGAGAGGATTTAAAAGTAGGAATGTTTGCTATACTTTAACAAATGTTTAAGTTAATTCATGTCCTCATTATGTAACTTTTACTCTCAGTCAAATGTTAATGAACATTTTTGCTCTTCTTTAAATTATGTCAGTATTTAATTGTAATATAAGGGATCAGTGGCCTCTGCATTTATTTTTACTGGTTATAACATCCATGGCATATTGTTTAACTGCCTTCTTAATCATTTTGCCCTTTGGTTTTGAATCTCGATGTTTCCCTCCTTCTTTAATGATTTTTAAAAAAGAAAATTTCATTAATGTAGATATGCGGATGCTCTAGATTCACTTTCCTTTGTTCAAGACATACATAATTTTTCATACTGCTAAATTGGTATCCTTTGGAACTTACTAATAAATAGAAAGAGCTCAGATAAAAATGGCATGACAAAAACATATGACATTCACTTATTTCAAATCAAAGAAAATGATACAGCATAAAATGCTCTAACTAAACAGGGAAAAATATTAACAGTACCATATTTAGAAATTGGTTATTTATAGTAGGCTATAGATTATTTGACCACTAGTTCAAACTCCCATTTGATAACCACATACTGAAATCCTCATGTGACTGGTCTTTGGCCCATGAGAGAGAAATGAGTATTTTAATGAATGCATAATATTTACAATGGAAGGAAACCTCCACTATCTGTCGCCATTGTCTTTAGTCTGTAAACTTTGTGTTTTGTATGAAGACTATAAAGTATATTTTTACCTTAGTGACAAATTTAGTTACATAATAATGCAATAAGTTATTGGGCTAAGGTAAAGGACTGGGATATTTCTGCCCATACTTTTAAATACTTGTTAATAATTTACTTTGATAACAAGTTCTGCCATTCTGGTTCAATAACCCAGGGTCACTAGTAAAGCTTTGTTAGGCACCTAACTCTTTCTGATACACTTGGGACTGGTCCTGAGCTCACTAATTTACGCACATGCCCTTTGGAAGTATTGTGTCTGTGCTGTGGTTTGTGTGGAGGGAAGGCCCCTTAGGAAGAAATGGACACTTTCAAAAGTCCTATAAGCTCAAGGTTCTCACCATTCAATGTAAAGCACTGTTCTTCCATCTGAGACTGTGTTGCTCATGTATTTTTAGTGTTAAAGTATCCTTTAAAAATAATTTTAGAAAGGAACAATTGTAATAATAGATGATCTTTTTATCATCTTAGAAGCAAAAGTTGACAACTTTTTATTTCCTAGTTATTAATAATCTTTTATGTTTTTAAAAGTAGGTACTGGTCTATTATTTTTAATAGAAAATATTTTACATGTCTTAGGGTGACCTGCTACCAAGTGTCCTATTAACTACTATGTTTTATTTGGTGTTTTGGGAACATAAGAGAATAAAATTCTAGCATCTAGGATTGGCAAATATTAAAAGTAATAATGATTTCTTGCGCTATTTTTGTATTTCCAAAATTTTCTATTGAAGACACACAATGCTTTTAAAACTATGAAATAATGTTAAAATAATTGTGGAACTTGAACACTTGCCAAACACAAATAAACTCAATTAGTAAAACTCCATTTATAATTTTTTTTAATCACTCTGATTTTTGAAGTACAAGTAGGAGAACCACTACCCTAAATATTCAAATTCAGGCTGAGCAGGAGGAAAGCAATAAGGCCACCCAACAGTACAGCTCCCTGCTTGGGAGAGGAAGGGAAGGATATCTTAGGTTCTCTGTATATTAAGCATGACCAGCCTCATTTACCTGAGAAGAAGAGGAGACCTCGAGGAGTCTACGGAGGTCAGTCTCTGGGATTTCATACTAGCTCACATCCTTAGCAAACTGAGAGGTTATAATCAGTTGAGTAGTAGTTTTGACCTGATGGCTCTCCAATGGCTTCTGACAAGTAAGTTCTTGTGGAGAAGACCAACATCAGAAAACTGCCTGGAAAGAGGTTTGAGCTGCTGCTTTTGTGAGAGAAACCACAGTGCCAACCAGCAGGTTATTCAGGGACAGCTGAAGGACTTAGAAACACTGGAAGACAACTCCCCAGGGATAGCCTGCATGGTGACTAGCATGCCCATGAGGCTGCTAACAGCCCCATGGTACCAGGAAACGTCTGTTAAAGCAGTGTGGCCGCCTGGTTAGAACAGGCCTTGAAGTTAGAAAGAGTTGAGATATGATCCTGGCATTAGCAGCTGAAAATCCTCTGTAATTTCTCTTTGCCTCAGTATCCTGAGCTATAATATGAGTATGATAATACTGAACTCATAGAACAGCAAGTTAAACACATATGATTTTAGGATTAAATTAGCTAATGCATATAATCTGCTTAGCTCACTGCCTGCTGTATACTAAGCTCCCAATAATACCACCAATTACAATTATGTTTATTTGTTTATTAAAAAGCCTCCTATTGGCTCTTTCTGAGTATCAGGTGCAGGGCTAGGTGCTAGGGGACAAAGTGATTAGCAGACGGCCATGGGTCTGGCCTGCTTGGAGCCAAGAGTTTTGTGAGGGAGACAGACCTTAATTATATAAAAATAGAAATAATGCAATCACAAACTTCAGTAAGTATAACAGAGAAAAAGTAAAGAGAGCCATAACCCTGATACTTTGTCCTATTTTGTTAACCCTATGATGTATATTTTCATGTTTTAATGTCTCTGAAATTGAGCTACATCCTATTAATGGCATTCCCTAGTTCAGTTGCCAGTCCTTTATATTTCTTAGTGGTCTGTAAACTGACGGGGCCATCAACATCTGTGATGTCTTAGATGAAAGAAAATGTGCTCCTTATTTTTATTTCTAATAATAATAACAAGGAAGACCACCATAATACCAATTAGTAGCCCAGAAGTGACTGATTAACCAAAAATCTTTTGAAAATGGTAGAATTCCCCAGGGTGTTGATGAATATCCAACAGGAGACACTGATCCTTAGAGCATCCAAAATAGTGCAGGAGTGATCAGAAAGGGCAATGACTTCAGCACAACTGCCCTCCCTCCTCCCCCCCCCCCCCCCCCCCCCGCCCAGAGCACAAGCAAGAGGGGGCAGGAGACAGGAAGCTGCTATTATCATCTACATAGAATAAAGGCTGTACCAGGATCTGTTAGATGAAGGGCATCGTAATGATAGTAATAACTAACTTAAGTAATGCTGACCATGCTGACCAGACACTAGGTGTTCTTCCAAAGCCTTCACTTATATTGACCCATGTAGTCCTCAAGACTTAACACTGTATTGTGGAGAGACTTCTTTGTGTGTGTCTGGGGGTGGGTTGTGTGTTTGTGGGGGGGCTGTGTGTGAGCATGTGTGCATGTATTTATGATACTGGGCTGAAGAGAGGTTAGCTAGCTTGTTTCAGGTCACACAGCTTAAAACTGGCAGATCCAGATTCACACCCAAGCAGTGCAGCTCCAAGGCCTCTGCTCTCCGCCACTCGGCTGCCTCTCCGTGAAGATAATTAGCCACTTGGTGACCAGGGAGCAGTAGAGAGTTCTGGAAATTTTGTGTGGGTTTTTGCCCCAGAACCACTTAGAGACATACATCTAAGATCTTCAGATTTTTACTCCATATGTGGCTTGGGAAAGAAGGGATAAAGAAGAGCTCTTAATTTTTTGAATTCTGAGGACAGAATTATTACATCTAAATCCAATGTGGCCATATTGACTTAACAGTGTATTAGAAAGAGGGTGCTCCATAAATAACAAAGATGATCAATATCAGCAACAAAAATCAAATTCCTGTTTTTATCTTGGGATGACATGTAATAGAATAAAGAGAACATGTTTTATAAGCTATGTTTTCTAAAATGAAAAATGCATATTTGTAATCAACTTTGATCTTATGGAGAAAGTACACTCATTCAAATACCATATAAGTTCCTGGACTCTGTTTGTATAACCTGATGGCACGTGGTGGCATTAGCAAAACTCTGACCCAGGAGCCTTCAGTGTGTGATACTGGAGTTATCACTATATCATGTTATCCTAGGAAGTTCAACATTCCACCAACTTCATGTGTTTTCTACTTAGTTTTCAATCAGGATTAGCCAGTAAGAGAAAGTGACTATTCTATATTCACAACCACTTATATTTTACTGTAGGCATTTTAGTGTAGGCCTGAAATGGAAACATTTGCCGTTATAGAAAATACAGTGCTGTATTAAAACTAATGAACATAAACCTGTTTTATTTCCTAACTCTCACAGTTTGTTTTTATTGTTGAAATAATACTGGATGAAAACTAGTAACACACTTTTCTACTACTTATGGACATGCTGTTATGTTTTAGGTATCTCATATCACTTAATTCTAACAATAACCTTATGAGGTCAATATTATCACCTGGAGATAAATTGATTTGTCCAATATTTCATAGGATGCTAATGGTGGTTCAAGATTTAGAGCATGGATCTGTCTGTAATAGTCAGGGTCAAATTAGGAAATAGAAACTGTACAATAATTTAAGCAGGTAAAATGTAATATTAGGAATTATTAATTGTGATGGGGATTGGAGTAACTACGATTGGCTATGAAGGACATAAAGAACCCTAAGAATTAAGAAGAGCAGACACAGAGAGTAGCCTTTACCCCTAGGTTAGAGGTAGAGCACTTAAGGAAAAAACAAATTTTAAAGAGGGTCCCCTACCCCCACCTCTCCCTCTGGGATCCGGATGTTCTTAGCGCATAGCTGTGATCCAGTGAAAGGCAGAGAAGTTCACTGACATTGCATGCTAGTAGAACGCACAGGGAAGCCACTTTCTGGGGTTCTGGGGAACCTGCCCAGAGGGAGGTGTCACAATGTGGAGCCCACTGGGAACCCATTCCTGGGAAAGGGTTGCACCACAGAACTCACTAGGAAGGTCCCAGAGTGTGTGTGTGCAGGGAGCCCTAGGTGCACTATGCACTGCAGGAGCCAGCCAGGAGAGCCCCCAGAACCAGCGAGAGCCCCTTCATTCCCTACTTCCCTGCATGATCCTCCAGGGAAGATGCTTTTTTTGACTTGTGCCGTATGGCAAGGGATAAATGTGCTAGTCTCACAAGCAGGACAGTGGATTTGGAGTGAGGCAATAGGTTAAAACCTGTCACACTGCCCATCAACAAATCGACTTTCTTTATAATTCAATCTTTATGTTTTACTGCCTTTACTTATGTGCCACAAAATATGATATTTAATAAAATAAAGAAAAATAAAAAGGAACGGAGGAAGCAACAATTATTCATGAAGATTCACATGAGCATCTCCTTTCCTTGAAATGTTTCTAGGTTTGTAAGTCATGTTGCCTTATTGAATTTTAGGACACTGGCTTATCAACCACAAACTAAAATTATAAACCAGAGGCCCGAGGGCTATAAACAAAGATTTTTTCAGTCTACAATTCAAATTATTTTTTAATTCTCGTTTTCTCATCTACTTGTTAATGCAGGTCATGTTTGGTTGACAAGCTTTTGTTTGCAAATAAGAGCTTCTTTAGATAATCCAAACCCTAACTGCATCATTCACACACTGAAAGACTTAGGCAAGTTGTTTAATTTCTATGGGCCTCAAATTCTTCAAGTGCAATGTAAATAATAATAGGAGCTACCTTATAGATGTGCTTTAAAAATGAAATGTTTTAACATTTTTAAGTACTTGGAAAAATCCCTAGGGTATAGTAAATGCTATATAAATACTTATATATGTATTACTTGATCATAGCCTAGGAATATGAATTCTTTCAGCAATTTCAGGTTATGGAGCTCTACATTTACTGAACATTTTTTTGCCTGGTTAATCTGACTTCATTGTTTAGTGGCAGTTTCAAAACATATATGGTTATGCTAATAGTACATAGAATGTAAACGCTGTTCATTGGAATATTTTTTTCCTATAGCTACTAACAGCAGTGCTTTCACCGGTAGTGTTTGAAGATGCCGTTAGTAAAGCCCTTATTTCTTAATTCTTGGAAGTAAGGAATTATCTGAAGAGTAAGATTTTTGGTGAAGTATCTTTGGCTAAAGAAAACCCATGTTGTCAACATAATCATTATCATTCAAATTACTAAACAGTTTTTAACTTGCATCCCTTAAAAGAAACACATTAGACATTTTGTAGGAATGTCTAAAATTAAAAGAATTAATATTTTTGGTTGTTTTTTTTTACAGACAGCCGTGAAAAGTATTCTGCGCTCGTCAAGAAGGCCAACGCAGTCGAAATGTTATTTACCCTCTATCCCCCCCAAGGTGCGCATGTGCAGAATAATAGGCCACTTCGGTCAACTTGGCTGAGGCCCATCGTAAATGGGGAAGAAGGCTACAGGTACATAGGTAAGATGCTGGACCTCACTGTTTCCTTTTACAGCGAGGAAGAAATGGTTCGTTACTTTATACACCTCCGTTTCGTCACCTAGATAATATGAGTTGCTATGCTGGCCCTATTGCTATGCCTGCGTTTTAAAAAGTGGCTGTTTTATACTTTTGGTGCCTCTCCTGGAATAGTGGAACTCCACTGTGTTTGTCTGTTCATCTGATGATGGACATTTGGGTGGTGTGTGTTTTTTTAAAGTGATTCTATGTGAAGAACTGCTCTTAACAGTCATATACAGGACAGTGTATAGAAATACCTTTGCTTTTCCCGACTAAACTGTTTTCCAAAGTGGTTACAGAATTTCATATTCCTCATCAGCAGAGATATGAGAGCTGCATTAGCTCCACAGCTTGATAAATACTTGGATGAATCAGTCTTTGTAATTTTGGTCATTATAAGAGCTATGTATTGGTGTTCCATTGTGATTTTAATTTGCATTTCTCTAGTTGATATTAAGCGTCTTTTCACGTATTTGTCATTTGTATATCTTCTTTGGTGGAGTTGCTGTTCAAATTTTTATCAAGTGTTGAGCCCTTCAATCATAATTGCCAAAAGGCTGGAAACAAATATTCTTCAACTAGTGAATGGACAATCAAAACTTGTTCCATCTATACCATGAAATACTTCTCAGCAATAAAAAGGAATGAACCATTGATATACATGACAACATGGATGAATTTTATTTTATTTATTTATTTTAAATATATCTTTATTGATCAGGAGAGGAAGGGAGAGGGAGAGAGAGATAGAAACATCAATGATGAGAGAGTCGTTGATCGGCTGCCTCCTACATGCCCCCGACTGGGGATCAACCCCCAACCCGGGCATGTGCCCTGACCAGGAATCGAACCGAGATCTTCTGGATCATAGGCCAATGCTCAACCACTGACCCACACCGGCTGGACAGAACATGGATGAATTTTTAATGCATCATGTCAAGTGAAAGAAGCCTAGCTCAAAAGCTGCAAATTGATTCCATTTAAGTGACACTTTGGAAAAAGCAAAACTGTAAGGCTAGGTGGAGGTGGGTAAAGGGGGGAGGGAGGGAATGGAGGACATCTGTAATAGTGTCAACAAAACAAAACAAATTATTAGGCCCTGGCTGGGTGGCTCAGTTGGTTGGAGCATCGTTTCATGCATCAAAAGGTGGAGGGTTTGATTTCGGGTCAGGGAAAATATCTAGGTTGTGGATTCAATCCCTGGTCAAGGTGCATACGGGAGGCAACTGATCAATGTTTCTCACATTGATGACTCTCTCTCTCTCATTTCCTCTCTCTCTAAAAATTCAGTAAGCATATTATTGAGTGAGGATTAAAAAAACACAAAGAAAAAAACTAAGGACAGTGATCAGCCCTGTGATTACCAGGACTTAAGGCTAGTGAGAGGGTTTGACTATAAAGAGGCAGCTTGAGAGAGTTCTTAGGTTAGCAGGACTGTTCTGTATCCTGACCATGGTAGCATTACATGACTCTGAAACTTAGTCAAAACAAACTATATGCCAAAAAGAGTGAATATTACTATAAATAAAATTTAAAAAATAAACACAAAATGAAAAGAGAGAAGAATATATATCAATGTCAAACAAATGTCCAAAAAATATGCCTTGTTATTAGTCATTAGGGAAAGGTAAATTTCCCACAATGGGATATGCCCTGTTATTAGTCATTAGGGGAAGGTAAATTGAACCACGATGGGATACCACTACACGCCTACAGTAATGGCTGATATTCAAAAGACACCAAGTGTTGGCAGGGATGTGTAGCAACTGGAATACTAATATTTGCCATTGCAAATGGTAAAACATACTTTTCAAAATAGTTTGACACTTTCTTAAGTTAAACGTACACCTGTTATATCACCCAGCCATAGCACTCCTAAATATTTGCCCAAGAGAAAAGAAAGTGTGTGTCCATACAAAGACTTGCACATGAGCATTCATAGATATATTTTTGGTAAAAGACCCAAACTAGAAACAACTCAAATGCTCATCTACAGGTGAAAGGATAAACAAATTGTAATATAACCACACAGAATACTACTCAGCAATATGAAAGAACAAACTATTGACAGTATTGATACACACACAACATGGCTGAATCTCAAAAGAATTATGCTGAGTGAAAGATGCCCAATTGAAACAAAAGGAGTGCAAGTGTATGATCCCATTTACATAAAAGTCTAGAAAATGCAAATAAACTAAACCGTATGACAGAAGCATATCTGGGGTTATCTGGGAATGAGGGTGGGGAGAAGCAGTGAGATGTGATGGTTTCATGGATGTTCACATATGTCAAAATTCATTGAAGTCTCTATTTTAAATACGTACAGGTTTTCATTTATATTTTAATATAATAGAGCTATAAAAGTAAAGTTGAAAACATAAATTAAAAAAATCAAGGTAGTGAAATCTGTATTTGATAATATTTTTGTAAGATGATTTCTTTTTAAGTTTTAAAACTAATATTTTAGAATGTATCTACAGGATCACAAATCTAATGCACTCTTGTTGGGCTGATGAATATAAAAGTGTATTTAAGTGTTCAGTTCTGATAGCCTAGAGGAAGAAGAGGAGGGAAATAAAGCAAGAAAATTGTGAAAAAGAATGTTGAAATCCTTAAGTTCTGTAAAATGAGTCAATACTCTGGTTGCAATTTATTTTCTCTTTGCAATTTTCCACCTGAAAATTACCAGAACATGACCCATATCATTCTAAAAAACATTGTGTTCACTGTTTAGAGCCCATTTGTGAACACTGGGTTCAAATGAAATAAATATAAAGAATATATGCAAGTGGCATGTGTTCTAACTTGAGGGCCCCATCTTCTGAGGTTTCAAGCTTATCTTTTTCCTTTTTCCCAAGTGACCAAGGCCTTGCTCTTTTGAATTACAGTTGTTATTAAATTGATTGACAAGAGAGTTTGCAGCATTTGCCTTGAAAAAGATCAGTCTATTACAGAAAGTGCTTTCTGAAACTCAGTAACTCCTTGACGATAAACATTTTAGGGAAGATAGCTCTGGGAATTTATTATGTGTTCTAACATTAATACTCCACAATGTAGGCACTCCTGTTTATTGATTTCACTCTGTAGATTTAGAGATGTATCATCTGCAAGAACTGAGGAGTAGTTAATAGAGTTACTCATGCTCTATAAATGAATGGCATGGGTTGCTAACAAATTGTGTAGTTTTAGGATCAGGTATATTTTAAAAATATTCTGTATATCCACACTTTTATATTCCATAATTCCTAGCAGAGTGGCTTGAATATAACTGGAATGCTGCATAAGTCATAATTTCAAATTGGTTAATAGGCACAAAGTTTTTCTTCTGAATCATAATTTTATAATCTTAAACATCAACAGTATAAAAACTTCAAATTTTTTTCCAGGAACATAGCTCTTGTCAAACTTATTTTTGGAAGGGCTATTTGGAAAGCTAGTCTTTTTACATGTCTTTGGTTATCTTTCCTTATGAGCTGTCTTTCCTTGCACTCCCCTGGTTTTCTGGCTTGTCCCAAATACACTGAAACTTTTTCTCGCTTTCATCAAGTTTTTATGACTTTGATGGATTTTCAACCTGGAAGCTATAGATTATATTAAGGAACTCCTGGAATTCTGATGGAAATACCTTGAAAGGTATAGGTCAGCCATTATCTTTCAATGAAATGATCTAGGGAATACAAATGAATGATTAAATTACTTTCTCAAACTAATGGTCGATTTTTAACTGAAACCATATTATTGTATTAATGCCAGGTTTCTAATTTGTTCGGATCCTGAGTAATGAGCATAGATCTCTACTTGTCTAGCACTTTTTCATATATCATTTCCAGCCCTTGATATAGTCAGTTTTACTTACCTTTACAACATATGGTTATTTAAGTTATGTAATTAATACTAGAACTTGATTTCCTGGCCTAATCACTGTTTTGTTACCCATTATAAAAGTACAAGGTGTCTTTTTATGCCATTCACTTTATTCCACTGCCTTCAGGCAAGACCTGATGCACATAAGCCAAACAATAACCTGTTTTTAAAAGACTGGCAATTGAGCAGCCGTCCTTGACAGTCAAGTCTGATATTTGGTGATCTCCTCTCGGGATTTTCTATTCTGCAACATAAGATTTTCTTTTCTTATATACCTTTTAGCGGAGTCTAACTTTTTCATGATCCACAAAATAAAGGCTCTGCATTGATTAATAAGAATCTTTCTTTTCTCTGAAATAGGCCTTTTAAAATATTACTCCTCAGAAGCCCTCTTTCTAATCCTTAATGTCTTCGGAATTTCTCTCTAAGTATTTTTCAGATTTCTCATTTCTTTTAAGTGATGGAACTCAAAATAAGATATGATAATCAAATATATGGATTTATGGTGGATATAATCCTAGCTGCTACATGTTCTGCTTATATTTTGCACTTTTAAAATACACATCTCAGCAGTTACTTAGATTGCTATTCATCATTTTTTTATCTCCTTTTTGGCCATATTTTCTTGTAACTGTTTGATATGTATATAATTTATTTTTTCTTCTTAAATTTTTTATCCTGACTTGTCCCGATTTTTGCTTAGAATATTAACATTTATTGCTCTTGTCAAAACTAAGTTGTTTTGAACCCATTCTTTGAGGTTTATCCTAATTTGAAAGAAGCTCCATATATTTTATTTATTATTTATTTATGGTCTGTTATAACTTGGATAAGTTGAAATCTACTATGCCTTGCTCTGCCTACGTAATATCTGGTTGCTTGAGTAGAATAATTAGTCACTAAAAACTATATTTTAAATTCAACTGGACTTGAAAATTTGTTCAGCCATATACCTGTTGATCTCCCTTTTTTGCCAGCTATAAACTGGTGGCAGCCTCCACTTTCACATTCCTTAATGTCCCTTTATTTTCTTTGTTAAGCATAAGTGATGTGAATGTATTTTTGTAAGTGTAATTGCTAGTCTGAAAATGTCATTGTATTTTAAGGTGGTTTGGTTGTTTAAAACTTTTAATATTCAGTATACTCAAAGGAATCACTCAACAGAAAGATAAAATTGAATGAAATACTGTATCTGGTTAAAATTTTTCAACCATGGTCAAGTTACTAAAAATTCTAATGAACTGGGTCTTTCTTATCTAATGGAGAGAATATATTCTATGTGAAGTCCATGTTTTCTTGGGCTTTAGTGATAAAATCAGAGTGTGTCTCCCACTTTGCCAACCCCAGTTTCACCAAGGAGGTTGGGAACATTGAAGAAGAAGATGCAGCGTCAGGTCTATAAGTTATAGGAAATGTGAGTTGCACATTTACAACAATCTGCCACTCAGTACTTTACTGCTGAACTTTGTAAAATGGAAATTGTAACAGTAATGTTTTATTAATTGACTTCTGCATCTATTTATTCAACAAGCATTGAATGTCTACTATATGCTTATCAAAAAAATTGAGAAATAATTAAAGCTTAATCCTGCCTTAGAAGTGTTCATATTTTATCAGGTTCAAAGCACTATGAGAGTTTTGGGTCAATTAGTCTCAGTGAGCACTCCTATTGATTTATGGGTCAAATAGAATGCTACCAAATGAAGATCTTAAAAAATCCTGGAAGAACATGTCTAAATGACAAAGAATGACAGCCACACTCAATATCTAAAATTAAAAACTCAAAGCTGAATTTAGTGAGAGTTATGCTATTTATTTTATTATTTATTTATTTATTTATTTTAAAAAATATATCTTTATTGATTTCAGAGAGAGGAAGGGAGAAGGAGGGAGAGAGAAACATCAATGATGAGAGAGTCATTGGTCGACTGTCTCCTGCACTCCCCCTATTGAGCCTGCAACCCAGGCATGTGCCCTGACCAGGAATCAAACCGAGATCTCCTAGATCATAAGTCGATGCTCAACCACTGAGCTATGCCAGCTGGGCAAGAGAGTTATGCTATTTAAACAGTCTTTCTGAGCAAAGTAAACTTGATATTATATAAGGTTTCTGGGAAGAGGCTTAGCCAGCCTACAATATGGCTCCAATGATCTGCTCATCTTGGTATTCAGGCTTTTGTAGAAATCATACACATTGTATCAGGGTTGGTCTTTGTTACCAGCAAAGTACAGTAGTAGTAATGGTATGACACCTCTGAGGGTAGGTCATAAAAGATTTTGTGGTGTCTACCTTGCTCTCTCTTGGATCAGCTACTCAGAAAGTTAGCTGCCATGTCATGAAGATACTAGGGCAGCTGTGCTGAGAGGTCTATGTGCTGATGAACTGAGGGAATCTACCTATAGCCAGTGAAGAACTGAGGTCTGTGTGAGTAATGAAACATGGAAGGGGAGCCTCCATCCCCAATAGTCCTTCAGATGCCTATAGTTCCAGTGACAGCTTGATTGCAACTTCATGAGAGACCCTGGCCTGACCCACCCAGAAAATCCAGTCTAGATTCCCAACTCTCAGAAACAGAATGAAGCAATTGTTTGTTTGTTTAGGGTTCTAGTTTGGGGCTAATTTGTTATGCAGCATGCAGGGCAGTGATTCCTGGCTTTTAGCAGTGAGAGTGAAATGACACAGGATTCAGAGTGTAATTCCTCAGGAAAGACTGAGTTGCTGATTGTCCTGTCTTCAAAAACTGTTACTGGAGTGAAGCTTTGTTCACTGGTTAACTTCAGAAGTAGGATCTCTCACTGATTGGTTGGCTTTCAGAAGTGTGTTTACTGAGGCTATGTGTCACTGGTTGATAAAACAGCTTTAATACTTGTTCTTGGGGTTTCTTGTCACCTTGGCTATAGAAGTATAATGGATTAGATAAAAAGAATTAAAGACAAGTTCTAGTATTAACTTGTTACCATAGCTGTAGAACTGCTAGGCTTTTCTTAAGCACGTGGGAGTAATGTTATTCTCAGTAAATAGTCACAGAAACAACAAAAAAGAAAGATTACATGCTAGTTGATATAATAAAAGCAATTAAGTATAATTGTGATCTTAGGAAAAGTGAATGATTAGATCTGGCAGTATTAGAGGTGATTTTATAAAGATAATGATATATGAGTATGTTCTTGCAGGATAGGTACGTTACTAAGTAGAGAATAGAAGACAATGTTGTAGGCAAAGAAAAGAGCATGGGAAAGCCCAGATGTGAGAACTTACTTTGTTTTAAGAATTTTAAAAATATTCCTGCACAACTTAGAATGATTTTTATTAATATATCATAGACAGATAACTTTATATTAGTTTCAGGTATACAATATAATGATTTGATATTTGTATATATTGCAAAATAATCACCACAATAAGTCGTTAACATTCATCACTATATGTAGTTACAATTTTTTTTCTTATGATGAGAACTGTTAAGATTTACCCTCTTAGCAACTTTCAGATATAGTTACCATGCTATACATTACATCCCCATATCTTATTTTATAACTGGAAGTTTGTACCTTTTGACCACATTCACCCATTTCACCTATTCCCCATTCTCTGCCCCTGGCAGCCACCAATTTGGTCTCTATATCTATGAGTTTAGCTTTTTGGGTTTTTCTTGTTTGGTTGGTTGATTTTGTTTGTTTGTTTTAGTGTCTACATATAAGTGAGGTCTTATGGTATTTGTATTTGTCTGACTTATTTCACTCAGCATAATGCCCTCAGGGTCCACTCATGTTATCACTAGGACAAGATTTTCTTCCTTTTTATGGCTGGATAATTCTATTGCATATATATCACATCTTCTTTATCCAGTTATTTGTTGGTGAACACTTAGGTACTTTCATGTCTTGGCTATTGTAGATAATGCTGCAGTGAATATGGGGGTGCATATATGTTTTCAAG